>NC_140094.1:7537771-8137771 GCF_964237585.1 Gallinula chloropus
AATGCTGATTAGAATTTTACCTGGAGAGTAAAACAGAAAAACAAGCAAAGTCTATCATTATGTTTGGCTCTGAATATCAAGGAGAGATTTGTCATTTAACTGGAGGTACAACTAGCAAAATTAGAGTAATTCTTTGCCTAGCATATGTAAATCTATTTTTCATTTCAAACAGAGAGGAAATAAAGTACAAAAGTTTTATTCTAAAATTGGTATACACAAAATTGTCAATAACCTTTTGTAAGATACAATCCTGCACTGACACTGGAAAAATCTTACTGAGACTATACTATATATTTTGAATATACAGTTTCCTTTGTATTCCCAGGTGGTTTGGTAACTCTTTGGAATTACTGTACAAACTATACTGGTTTCACTCTTTGTGGTGCCTCTTTTTTTTTTTTTTTTTTTTTTTTTTGCTGTAGGCTTGGGAAAATTGAACAACCTTAATTTATGAGAATCAAAATGTTTTCAAGAACTGCACGAAGCAATTATAGGAACATTAAAATAATGACCATGGATCTATAGGAAAAGGTGCTGATGCTATCAAAAGGTGAGACTAACACAGAAGGGTAAGATACTTGTGCCTGTTACTTACTGTTTCGAAACACCGTTGAAGTCTGAGTTTTCTCCATTTCTGCTATGGAAGATCCTTAGCTGACTCGGCTGCCTCTTCTATATATTTACCCCTATGAGTCCGAATCAACTGTTTTGTGCAGTAAGTCAAATTTATTTCTTTATTTTTTTTTCCTTGGTGCTCTCAAATTTAGAACATCCAGTCACTCAAGTCTGTTTTCAGCAAGGCCATGTTATGTCCTCTGGCAGTAGGACACTATGCACCCTTGTCTTTTACTGTCAGGCCCCAAAAGTAAAAGATTCCCGTAAAATGTTTTCATTCTTCTGTTTCTGAATTCACTCAAAGCTTTAACATTAGCATTTAAAAGGCATAAAGAAAATAAATTAGAGCACTTTAAGATGACCCATCTAGTGGGTAAAAGGGTCTTCTATCTAAAGGACTATGATCTCACTTGGAACAAAAGGTATTTAAGAGTTGTACAATAGTTCTAGTGATGGAATATTTTTAATTTGGAAGGATGGAAAAGGCCTAGAATTTTAGTGAATGTGAAAACTCTTTTGAGAAGCCTTCCTTAAAGTAAGTAAATAGATAATGCAGACAGTTTGGGGAGGATAAGGACTAAATTCATGAGGAAATGTTTCCGGCATTACTGCAACCTCATTGAAGATACACAGCTTACACAACCAGAAGCCAACAAAATTTCAGTCTGAGAACTGAACTCCTCTTCTTTTTCCATGTGCACATACTCTTCTGTATCTATTTGTTACACAGAGACTTGTTTACAGTACAAGCAGAAATGGGCAGAACTTTAGCCAATGATTCCATTGGGTCCTGTATTTCAAGCTGGTCACAAGAATGGTTAAAACCTGTTCCATAGTGTCTGATATGCTGAAAATGTTAAAATTTGGTTTATTTCAAAAAGAGATTAAATCTGGTTTTAATTTTTAAGGCTGCCTAAAAATTTGGGGAGAAGTTAATTATTTTTTTTGTTTTAACAAGCCAGCTGTATGTTTTACTGCTTGCAGATTAGGGATAATTACACTTTGGAGGAGCTAGACTTTGAGGCTGGTGTTGGTCCATTTCATGGTATATTTCTTATGGATTTTTGATGTGGACAAGCTAATATGAATTGTCAGTTCTGAAGGAGATGGATAATTGTTCAATGGATACCAAACTAAGGAAGTTACCATAGAAAGCTTCCAGCTCTTTCCCGTGCTTTGTAACTAGTTTACTACATTTATTTTTGCTTTGGTTTCAGCTGCTGAGAATAACAGATTGTGTTGGTCTTACTAGCTTTTCTTTGAGTTCCCCACGTGTTTTTATCAAAAGCCGAACTCTGTATTTGTTGCTGCTACAAACACATCATTGCTTTTGTGTTCTGTATGGGTATAAAGGGAAGTTATGATACCTCAAACCCTTGTGTGGGTGCAGCTGTCACTCACTGACTTTGGAGATGGTGTATTGTTTTTTAGGTGTTGGGTCAGGTGGGGTATTATAGAGTACTATGGCTATCAGGAGAAGATCTCTGGAAGGCATTACTTTCATTATTGCTGAATTGCAATTAAAATAAACATTAGCTTAATTTTGAAGAACCTACATTCATAGATATTCTTTATTATACATGCAAATGGTAAGACTATACCTTTTTAAGTGGTCATTATTTTTAAAAGTCTCAGAATGAGGACTTTAGGTTTCACCAAGACTGACTTCTGTGGTATATATCTTTAAATCAAATATTATTTCCATATACCAGACAAAATGTATTTTAGTTCTTTCATGTCAAAGAATTCCTGGAACTTCGTATAATGTAAACAGAATGATTGGACTTGTTGTTCACTACAAAGAATGGTTGAATACTACAAATTCTTCAGAGCCTGTGTAGGCACTCATTGAATTAACAAAGTTCTTTTTTATAACATTAAAAATAAGGCAGACTTTTTTTCCCTACATATTTTACAATAGACTTTTGAGGAAAAAAGATGCATAATGCTCCCTGTAGGGTACCTTATGGCTCATATGATAAAATTTATTAGAGTTCTGCTTTAGTAATAAGGGCTTGGGTCTGATCTAGTAATTGCAGAAAGAAAATACCTTCAATTAAATCAGTGGAAATGAAATCACCAATATAAGAATTCATATTGTGAAACTAGGGGGATGGGTTCGGGCTCAGATCTTAAATCTTTCTATGGCCTGATGGTTTCACTGCAGTCATTAGGGTGAGATAAATGCTCACCTTACACCAAGTATGGAGAACCAGTGGTAAATCTGGTCTTAATATACTCCATGCTGTTTTAGGATAAAAGGAAACAAAGGCAACTGTATTAAGACAGACTGTCAGCACAAGGTCATGTTGCAGATCCATCTAGCTCAGTGCTTCATCTCAGGTATTGGCCAAAATCAGTTTCCAAGTAGAGAGTATCAGCATTAAGCAAATATATGTACTTTTTTCTCACTCCCTTCCCACCATTATTTGAGGATAAAGGAATTTAAAGTGCCAGTCTTGGCCATCCCTGTTTGCAGCAATGGCCACCTGTCTTTTCGAGGAACTTCAAGACAGACATTGTAGTAATTTAACCAGGAGTAACCAATTTACTCCTACCTTTTCTCGTAACTTTCCATATGTACTAATTCCTGTTATCCTAAACGAGTCATTTGTCAAGTATGAAGAGAGCTGAGACTACTGCAAATACGTATTCAAATACTTCCTGTGCTACTTTATCCTTTAGAAGTATGTATCAGCCATGGAAATACCTAAACTGTCAGGTTCTCTCACTGGTGAGCAGAATGACTCAAATTTCAAATTTCTGCAGAAGGTTGCTGTAACGCTGCTGTGCTTACTGCTAAATGCTTGTGGTGGCTGCTGTTCTGTTCATGTATTACACAAAGACATCAAACCATCTGACCATTCAGTGCAGTGTTCTTCCACGTGCTTCCACTAGCTACAGGATACTTCCCCAGAATCTCTTCTTGCTGAAGATTCTTTAGAAATGCTTAAAGAGTACCAAAAGAAAAAAAAAAATGGTTTAGGCCAAGCTCATTAAATGATCAGGTACAAGTCTTCAGAGATTATCACCTTTGAGGACTTGGGGTTTGGTGTTTATGTTTTTGTTGGAATGTTTTGATTGCTTTTGTTTTTGATGGAAAGAGCTTTATAAAAGAAGTTCTGTGTGGGCTTGAACACTCAAAAAGAACTCTTCAGTATTTTATTTAATCTGTCTGGAACAGACACAGATGCAGGACTAACAGTAAGTGGTATGGCTGACAGCAGCTTCTTTAGGGGCCATTCACGTACATGTGTTTTTATTTTCTTAAAAGCTGGCCTACTTGGGGTGTGTGTGTGCTCTGTGCTTTATTAGAACCAACTTTCCCTGAAAAATACATGTGTGTATAGCTGTACAGGAGACAGTGGGTTAGTTCAGCTCAGTTTGTTTGAGGTTCATTTTCACCCCAAACCTGTATCCCTTTGCTTAAAGGAGGAGCTGTACAAGCCACGTGGCAGTTCTTGTGAATAGATATTTTAGTTATTGATAAGATGATGTCATTTGCTGTGGCATTGTCTTAATATCAGAATGTTAACTGGTATTTCAGAATTGCTTACCTCAACTGCTACTGCATGAAGTGATTACTATTTTGGACTGTACTTTGGAACATTTGAGCTAGTTTTTGAAAGAGATTTAAATACATTACAACCCTTCTAGGAAGGGAGTAGTGATGACAATCACTGACGTGTCTTTTAGAAATACTTGTGAAGATAAACTGGCCCTTTGTTTGGTGGTAGTTGTCTGTAAAACAATGATAGACCTATTGTGAGGCCTCCAAAAACATAGAGATTTCTGAACCTACATTATAATGATAAGCAGTTGACGGGTTGTTTCCCTAATATTTGATCAGGGCAAGATGCTAGTCCCTATAAAAATACCAGATTCTGATCTATGAAGGTTGTATTGGTGTACTGTTTCACTACTGGACTAATGGATTCTTTTGTTTGATGAATGAGGAGATAATTTTGGCATTTCTTCTAAATTTCAAGAGCTTGACTTAAAGGTAACTTTCAATAGTATTTTGTCACATTCCTCATGCTTATGACAACCAAGGGCAAAAGAGCTTTTTGCTAACACTAAACACATGTGGTAATTTAGAAAAGTCAAAAAACAAAAAGTTTTTGAGGAAAATGGTTGGGTAGGAAAGAGGGGAGGAATGGATAATGGTCAGGTTATGTGTTTGTACATAGCTACACCACTGTGGTGCTCATCTGCCATTTTTAAAGCATTTTGTTGCAGCACTCAGGCAGAACATAGGAAGGATGGGATAAAAAGTCTGTCTGAGTTAAGGCATACATAGCGTATCGCACTGTCACGGTTTGCCCTATATTGAATATAAAAGGCTAGATACTCAGAGGAGCGCGAAAATGACACTAAATTTCAATGGAAATTATAGGATTTTAAGGTTGTTATTCTTTTATTCTAGGGTCCTAGGGCTGAACAGATGTACTGGGCTTTGAGATGCTTAGAAAAAAAAAGGGGTGGGGGAAGGGGTAGGGGAAGGAAAAGTCTTGCAGGGTTATGTTGCTATTGACGTTTGAAATAGGCATTAGGTAGTTGTTTTTCAGTACTCTCCTCCTATTAAGAGAGTTTAAATCTTGTAATAAAATTAATCTATATTTTCTTTGTGACTCCCTCCAAAATCACTCTTCTCATTTTTTCCAGATCAGGTAAACAGAACAGCATTATAAAAGTAAAAATCGAAAGACTTAATATGGGAATTTTTCTATTAGTCTGTCTGCACAAGTTCAGTTCTTCAGACTATGGTAGACTATATTTTTTAATTCAAGAAGCAGTACTTATTTTGAAGATGGGGACAGTGTGTTCTTGTTGCAGGCAGAGGCAGCTGAAATGAAGTATTATAGGAATAGGGCATGGATGTGCTATCTAAAACTCACCCGGTATTGAGTGTCTGGGCATCTACACTTCCAGCTTGTTAGCTATTCAGCTTGTTTACATTCTTTTCTTCTCCTGAATTGGTTTTGCAGCTGGCAAGAAAAAGGAAGAGGTGTGTAAAGACTTCTTTGTTCTTGATGTGCAGGAACTAGCGGGACTATCTCAGATTTTGTCTGTGGACATAAAACTAATTTGAGAGCAGCTCTTTGGGGGTGTGGGGAAAGGTCCTTTGAGAGACAAGCTGTTCCCTTGTCATGGAAAAATGTGCAGGCTATACAGAATAGTTTAGGACAAGTCTTCAGATTGCTATAGGCTTCCCTGACATCTAAATACCCTCTCTTTTTTACCCTGTAATTCCAGTTTCTTGGTCTGCTTTTAAAGGGGAAAGGGTGAGATTCAGTCTTGAAGGAATACTGAGGTGTTAGTTTCTTGCTCTTTGGTCAAATAGTGACTGTGTATTGGCCAAGTGCTGGCACTACTCCCGTCCTGGGGATTATTCCAGGTGTGGTAGGAAGCAATGGGTCCACTGAGGCTGCTGAACTTGCGTTCTTCTTGTGAGGATGACATCAGCAGCTTGAAGATACTTGCTGTTTATTGGTGCCACTTACAGAAAAAATGCTCCTGTATACATTAATTTTCCCATAGCAAATTTCTGTTGTTCAGCCATTCTAGCAAGAACAGGAGTGCACTGTATTCTTGTTACATCACAGTGGAGTCTTTCTAATGGTCACTTGGATATATTGTGGGATGTTTTGCCTTTTTTTTTTTTAACAAATATGGATGCTTCCCATAAAAAGTTCAGAACAAAGCCCTTAAACTTTTGCTAAAAGGAAAGTATAGCCAAACCTCTGGTGCATATAATCCCAACCAGCGAAAGCAGTCATTACAAGAGTCTTACAGAATGGAGCATTTTCAGTGCTGAAGGTGAACACGGGCATTTCCTCAGCAGAATTCAAATATTCTATACAATCCTGAAGTATCAATTGGAAAGAAGGTACTTGGTAATCAAATAAAAATGCTACTAACCACTTCTAGTTGTTCTGAATCCTTTAAACTGCTGCTTCAAGTGCTGTTAGTTATTTTGCTAATGGTACCGATTTCTCCGTCAAGACAGCCTTGATGGCATAAGCTGTGAAGTGGACAGAGTTCAGAGAAGCCTCTCTGCACCTGCTTTCTAACCATAGCACTGCTTCAAGGTGTAGCAGGTCTCTAAAAGTATTTTCTCTGCACAGAACTTACTGTTTATATAACAGGGTTTTCAGAAAGATATTTTTTTTTACTGTTATATTAATTTGCTTGTACCTCAGTCCAAGTGATGAATTATTTAGTTACTGACGTATTTTATAAAATGCTGGGTTTTCCCATTCGTGCTCTTTTGGCAAATATAAAGAAGAAAATGTTTTGAAGTGGTTTATGGTGAGAAAAAAATGCCATAAATGTTAATGAAGTCAACTTAAAGCTGTGAAGAATTAAAGGTTAAAAATACTCCTTTAAAATAATTCCCTCTGTGCTGAAACATATTGTTCTAAGCTTCTGTATGACCTTCATCTTGTAAAGGCTGAAAGTCAGTTTTGTAGAAACACAGATGTTGTATGTTTAAGGCTTCCCACATAAGTGTTTGATGGAATGTTACTATTTCTTGCTATATAACACAGTGTGATAATTGTAATTTTCTGCAGAAGCAGCTGCACACAAACCTGAAATAGGTACATGTGATTTATGTACCGAAAGAATCAAACTTCCCTTTGGATGTGAGCTCAGAATTCATGAACTCTGAGGGAATCCAGAATATATCCCAAATGCTGTGATCTGTAAACGTTATTTTAGACTTTAAAGTTACATGAAGTAAGTATGTTTTATCTGAGTCCTTTCTGATAAACAATGAACTGCTAACAAAGCAGTATTTATGATAGTCTGCACAGGTAAGACTTCTGAGTCGTCTGTAGTTGTGGTTGTCAGCTGATCCTACAACAAAATGTTAACTTGGCTGTTACAAAGTTGCTCACAATGACTTGTGTGTGTACGCAGGTAAAAGACAATATGTTTTCTAAAAGCCTGGTTATAACAAGCTGAACTCAAATTGAAGAAGCAGTACTGAAGTTTATTCTCCTGAAGAGACATGTTTGAAAAAGATTATGCCTAAGCAGCATGACAGACACCTTGCGATGTCCTTCCTACAGAGCCAGTGTTTGGTGGAATCCAAATATCAGCTTTAATCCAACAGTGTCACTGAACAGTGCAGTGCTCCACAGTAATACACTAACTCTGAAGGGAATACATGGCAGCTGCTAGCAGAAAGATCTTGTTAATTTGCTGCTCTGCCTCTGATAATTTAGTAAATTATAATAATTCAGATAACTTCCACCTGAGAACATTTACTAAGAATTTCTTTGCTGTGGTTAGGTGACTGAAACCACTGCCTTGTATGTGGTGGTATATGTCATCAATTGGTATATTAAATAATACTCATCTCTGCTTGTTAGAAGACTCCCTTTACACCTGTAATAGATGCTGACATAATTCTATGAGACATAAATGATAACTACTTGTGCATGAGAGCATTAATTTTCAAATGAGTCTCTAAATAGACAAACCACTCAGCTTTTAATAGTTATTCAAAACCACTCAACAGCTTCCAAATTCTGTCAAGAAAAGGATATCAAAAACAGTAAAAAAAATTCTCAGGATTAGCCCATGATTGGGCTGCATCTGATCTTTGCTGGAAGAGTAATGTATTGTGGTGAATCACTCCTAGATCTGTCAATTGTGGGTTGTTTTTTTTTAAATTATTTTAATGCTTAGTGAAGTAACTGATTTGGCTGGGGAGATGGTACAGTTCTTTATTACTGCTAAACTTCCTTTGCCTACTCAAGTACTTGTATCCAGCTTTCCTACCTGAAGGAACTATGCAACGGTGTTTTAATTGTATTGATATTTAACTTATCCTGACATGAGCTGTAAAATCTGTGTCTACATACATATATGAAATACACTGAATGCAGTAAATTCTGCACTCATTTCTGTTCAAACTCAGCTGCCCAAATATTCTGTTGCTGTGGTCTGTAGTACACAACCTCTTACTGCTGTCATGAATATTGTTAGATCTGATTATGACTCTCAGCATCACCTTTATAAAAGGATTCTGCACCTGCAGAAGATGTAGGGGTTCAGCACCTGTAAGATTGCAGTCCTACAGCCTCCTTCTGTTGTGCCCATTCAGAAGTCTGACAAAATGTCTCCTTTCTTTAGTCTTTCTCAGTTGATCTACTTTTATAGAAAATAACTTTTTTGAAGTGGTGATTTGTGGCAGTTCTTCTCCTTTGTGTTATCTTGAGATCCTTTAATGTGGAGACAAGGAAGGCAAATCCAGACAGTGCAGTCCAAGGGGGTTCTTCCCAGACGTGGAATCTGCCAAATTGCTCACTTGTTGACGTGGGCTGTAGTTCCATTGCCTGAAAGGAACTAAGTATTCTGCCAGAGTGCCCCCTCCATCCTGTATTCCCAGAACAATTTGAATGTTGTGTCATAGCCATGTGCCATTTTGAGATCTGCACAGACGTGCACATTTTCTCCAAATTAAAATACACAGAGCTCTAAACAAGGGTTTATAGTGGAAGGAGAGGAAATTGCCCCTTCTTCCCCTCTGGAAAAACCTCTGTGTCTTCCACACTTTCTCCCAAAATAAGCCAAAATATTCAAAATGTGTGTACATTCTGTTGTGAGTTCTAGGAACAGCTTTCCCAAAAACTGTGTATGTAGATAATTTATACAAAACTCCCTACTTAAAACTAAATTTAATAATTTCTAGGATGTGGTTTATCTTGTGGTCACTTAATTTTCATGCCTGTCTGTAAGAGGCACGGAGGTGTCATGCATAAATTTACTTAAGGTTCCTCTTCTGCTAATCTAGTGTAAGTGATTTTTATCATGATTATGGGTAAAAAGGTAGTTGATAATTATTTGGTTACTAGTGGAAACTATAACTCTTCTGATTGAAAAAGACACAGATTATTAGATTCTAGATTACTAGTTGCATTTAAAGATTAAAATGGCAGGTTAATTTAAATTGCTTTAATATAGTTGGTTTTAATGTCATCCTAATGCATTGATTTATTGCTGGTCTTTCAGTTACGTTTCAATTACCCCTCTGTATCTTTGAAATGACAATATTTTTATTATCAGAGCCTCAAATAATATGATCTGATGTTTTGACTTGAGTTGATATATAATGCATACAGTACTGTACCTAAATTGGATAGCACTTCTCTCTTTCTTGCAAATGTTCTTCTCCATTTATAAATTATCCCAGCACAGTTGATGCATTTCTTTTGCACCTTCTTTGTGCCTATTATTGTGTTCAGTTTTCTGGAAGTTGTAGATACCTGTAGTAAATTCATTATTTAAAATTTCTTCTCTATGAGTTGTTAAACAGTTTATATAATGCTATCTTGGATTTATAATCTTATGTTCTATATGTATGGCATGTAAAATGATGTGTCAAATCAATATGCTTAAAGAGCTCAAAAACACAAAAGTAGTGTTCCTGTTAATCACAGTGGTAAACAAAATGAAAGACAGGAAGTTGAGGGGAAACAAGCTGTGTAATACTCTTCATATTCAATACTGTCTGAATTAAATTAGCAAGAGATACAGATAGCTTTCATCAGCTCTTTGCTAGATTGCACTATGTGCAGTACCAGCTGTAAAAGATATGGATGTAATGTAGACCCAATATAATGTGGAGAGATGTATGTGATGTAGAGAAGCAACCTTATTGCTGCTTGACTTCGTATCCAGCTATTTTTCTTCTTCTGGTCTGATATCCTTGGGGCAGAGAATCATCCACACTTTCTCCTTGTACAGATTCCTGGAAAGTGGATGATGTGAGTGAGAGAGTTCCCAGAGTGCACAAACAGAATTTTTCCTGTGTTGCTGGAATATCTTTACCAAAAAAACGTTCTTTGTTGTTTTGGGTGACACTCTCAATATAGAGGTTTGATGATTTGTTTGATAATATTTAATTCCTGGCTGGGTTTTGGGGTGGCTGAAGAATATCCTCTTTTACCTTTGATTCCTTCCTGAACTGCCAGATCCTTTACAAAAAGCAAGGACTATTTTTCAGTGATAGCTGTCTGTGGATTTCTCCAATGCTTTCCTCTGCTTTTTGATTCCAAAGGTGTAACAAAAATGTGATAGATCTGTCAGGCTGGTTATCATTTCTGACGTGTTTTGATCAGTTGCTTTTCTTCACGTAGTTGAAATTATGAATGGGTGTTTGTAGCCATGGTGTTTGAATTGTTCTGTTTGACTTTGCTCCTTAAGTCATCTTTCTCTGTGATTCAGCTTTGACTTTGTTTCAAATGTACATATGTGTGTTGGAGGAATTCTGAGCAGTTTTCTCGGAAAATAGTCTTTAGCTGCCAGTGCCTTAATGATGCATCTCTAAGGCATCTTTCTGCAAGAGTATTGAATGTTCACTCAGACAATGAAACATTCTGCTGATGCCATTGAATAGTACTCTTTGTGCCGCTCTACTTGCAGATGATTATGGGGTTTGTTTTGAATTTTAAACACCAGCTTGGCTTACCTAGTAAGAAATTGTTTTTCATTTGTTCTTAATTTCTAATTTATTAAGACTGGGCATTCCAAAATGACAAGTGGTACGTTCTTTGCATAAGTTTGTTTATTCTTGTGACTCTGTATTAAGTAGGGATTTCCTGAAATCAGAGGCATTACTTAAGCTAGGTGTTGCTGATTCCTTAGGAGGCTTTATTTCTATTATTGTGATGCTGGAAGCAGACAAGAATGTAGGGAACACAACACGCACAATGGAGAAGCTTAAAGGGGTTTGTGGTATAACTCCAGCTTTTTCAGATAGTAATTTGTTAAGCATTACCTAGCAGTTCCAACTCTTTCCGGGCAGAATTTTTATTTGTCTGCCAAATGCTGCTTGAAAGGGCATTACCCTATCTAATTAAATATTCCTGTCATTAATTTCACTTATTCCAGAACTGTTCAATCTGTAACTTTTTTTAAAAATTGGCTGCTGTTTGGGTAATATGTCTTCGTTTAGGGCCCATCCATTCCTTCCACAGTATGGCAATGAAAAAATAATTCCACACACAGTTGTTCTTCTTAATACCTTACACCCCAGGTTAACACACAAAACTAATTGCATTAGCCTTTCTGCAGTATTCTATAGGAGCATTCAAGGCTTCTTCCATTAAAAAACCCTCCTCTGTATAAAATGGTCAGAATCATACTATTTTGTGCATATTTTATTTCCCTCTAATTCTTAAAAGTACTTTTTTATTCCCCCTTGAAAAGCAAGCCTGTGTATCCAATATGCTATAATCTGTGTGGAATGTATGTGCAGAAATGGAGTGGGCTGCATTCTGGTGTCTGTCACTGACACAAGCCTGCAGTAATGCTGTGGGGTGAGGTTAATCGGGGAGCTTAGTGAGGCTGAATCACTGGAACTCTGCTATTGTGGCTGCCCTGCAGTTATTGCACAGACACTTCAAACCTACATATTCCGTTTTTTCTGAACGTGAATAGACCAGGACCTCATACGAATTTCAAAATCAAGCCTTTCTCTTTGCATGTGGTCAGAAGCCTTTTTAGCGTTTTAAAGCGAAGCCTTTGCTATAGAAACAACATTGGTTTCCGTGCCAAAGTTGAATTGCAACTGTGATTTGGATGGTGGAACTCTGTAGCTGCTTGGCTGCTAATGTGTCACGTGGTTGGAGCAGTGATAACACAGATGAGAACAGCACTACAGCTCTTACTGGGGCTTGCCTTCCTGAGGATACCCAGGCTGAACATGGAGTTGCAGAAGTAATGAGTGTTAACTGTTAAGAGAAAAACCTGAGAAACTTGCTGAAAGGCATAAACTGTTCATCACATTCTACTTTGTAGGTTTGGAGAGTAGAGTAGACATGGAATCCTAAAACAAATACATGAAACCTCTATCATATTTCCTGATAAAGTGGGGATTCAATAAAATCTCAGGTATCTAGTAGGTTATGACAGTGTTATAAGATTTTTTTTTCACTTTAGTTCAGCAGAAAGCATTACTTTATTTCTAATACAATTTGTAAAGATTATAATCTGTAAAATCTTTTCATCTTCATCAGAGGAAGTCTGTTAATCTATTTTATGAGTATTATCCTCAACAACTCAATCCATCTTTCAGCATTAGCTATCCCAGTGAAAATAACATGTCAGTCTCCAGTGTCCTTTATCACTGGGACAGCTGCCTAAATAGATGAGATTCAGTAATAACAATTTTTGAAAAGTAAAACATCAGTAGGAGCATTAGTTAAGTGTGGCACCATCTGAATACACAGCTTCAGAACAATCCAGTGATGATATTCTTTATTATACATGTAGTGTGCAATTTGGATACAAAATTACCTCTTGTAGTAAAGCTGTGTTTTATCTCCTAACCGTTTATTTCAACTGTATGACTAAACTGGAGTTGTAAAAAGCTTAAATGTAGCAATGTATCTGCAGTTTACATACTTATATTGACAGTTTCTTTCTAGTTCCCACAAAACTCAGGCAGATTTACAAAACTTTGTATGCCATGCTTCACTGTATGTCTGTTATAATGCACATTTGTGTTGGGACATGCTTCAGGAAACAAATTCTGAAATAAAAGGAAATAATAGAAGTGTTTCTTCTAAGAAAAAAAAAAGACTGATGGATATATAGAGTATAAAAAAAGACTGATGGATATATATGTGACAATGATTTTCTCACATTGGTTTAGATTACTCCTGAGCATACTTTTTCTGTCTTTTTGGTAAAGGAACAGGAGTAAGGTTTCCAGAACTTGCCATAAGCATTCCCAAGCCTCCATTCTGCTTTGCTAATGACTAGTCTGCCATTGGGACCTTTGATTTTCATCATGGAGAAGGAATGGAGCTGTCAATCATGAAGCTGCATTGCACTCTATGACAAGTGTTATGGGAATGGGCCAAAATTTCAGGTGTGTTTATATTTAGAGACACAGAGATCTAGGAGATACAGGATTATAGGGCAACTGCAGAGGATGAGAGGGCATACAGACATTTAGATGAAGTGCTGGTTATAAGATAAGGGGTAAGACCCAGTAGAAAGCTGGAAAAGGCATGTCCACAGCCCAGTAGAACAGCTGCTTCTGCCACTGGAGCAGCTAATAGGACTTTCTAAGCAGTCTAAGCTCAGGAACTCCTTTGCCACAAAACTCTGCCATCAACTGATTTCTGACTTTCAAAAATAGGGCAGTTTCTTGGCAGAGGTGAATCTCTGTGTCCTAGCAGACTAAGCACAGGCTGCCATAGAATCTGTGGTAGCAGCTTTGGAGCAGTTAACAGCCTGGGGAGGAATTCCACAACTCTGCCAACTAAGCAGGTTCCATACCACAGCCTTGCACAGGATGTTTGCAGTGATCTAATTTTTTTTTTTTTTAATAAATGATGTTCAGTTAGTTTTAGACTGTAATGCAGAGAAAATCCTGCAAGAACAGACAGATG
Source organism: Gallinula chloropus (assembly GCF_964237585.1). Taxonomy (NCBI): domain Eukaryota; kingdom Metazoa; phylum Chordata; class Aves; order Gruiformes; family Rallidae; genus Gallinula; species Gallinula chloropus. The sequence goes on from NC_140094.1 coordinate 7,551,802, forward strand.
GGGAAATAAGAGCACTGCATTGCTTGTGTTGTTCTCCAAATGGCAGCTCATGATTATTATATTCTTTTTACTCCATCATTATGCTCTGAAATGGACAATAAAGATGAAGAATTGCTGTTTATTATGCTATATGGTCTCTGGAGTGCCGTTCTATTTATGTTCTCAGGAAGAAAGCTTTAGTTTGCTGTTATGATAGATACTATTTTTATTATCTATGAAATTATAAACTAGCCTTGCTCAAGATATGATGTCTCCTGGGAATATCTATGCAAGGTCATATTTCTCTTGGGGTTTTTTTCTTTCAAAAGATTGATATTATAAGCAAAACTCAAATATGCCCTTTTGTGATAAGCTAGGATAGCAACCGCTGAGTAAACAATTATTCTTGTAGCCTTCGTTGGCATCAGAAAGACTATTCACATGTTAGTAGAATTTTGTGATGGCTTCAGACTAGCCTGCCAAGTCTTAGTGTCTCAGAAGTGATTTTTCAGGAGGTTCTTACATATTTGTTTTTGCTATTATTCCTTGGAATGTCGGTATTTTACTGGTGGAACACATTCTAAGACTGTTCACGGCACAAAAGGTGTCCTCATCTATGTGATGTTAACAGTCTCCCATGTAATAGACTACCTTGGGACAGGATGGTAAAGAGCTCAAACAGTAATTTAAGCTTCAATTATATTTTTTTATGGTGAATGTTTCATTGGAGGTTCATAGTGGGAGTATAAATAGAATCAAATCGTGAAGTAGCAGTTCTGTCAATGTTTGTCGACTTTTAGTTTTTTGTGTTTTAATAGTTAACTTTTAAGTGGTGCACTCATTTCTGAAAATACAAACTGAGGCATTAGATTCCTGATCTTGTTTTGTAAAATATAGAAAGCTGAAAAACATACTAGTGTGATATGGCAGAGTTTCAGCAGAACAGATCTGAGAGAGGGAAACTGATTCTGAGACTATAAGGCAAGAAATATTTGCACAGTACAGTGAGACCATTTTTTCCCCCAAATCTTTCTGCTATACAGGGTGGAAAAGGCATTTTGTATATATTTGCAGCATGTAAGAGTTACCAAAGAGGTGCCCATTATTCTGTATTACAGCACACACATGAGCAGACTTTTAAGATTTGTGCAGTGATGGTACAGGGCACCTGTTTAGAATTTTGAGTAAGAGATTAGCAGTGTTGGATCAGGTCCAGAGGAAGCTACGAAGATGGTCAGAGGGCTAGAGCTCCTCTCCTGTGAGGACAAGCTGTGAAAGAGTTGGGGTGGTTCAGTCTGGAGAAGGCTCTAGGGAGACCGTATTGTAGCCTTCCAGTACCTACAGAGGCTGCAGGAAAGCTTGGAGAAGGACTGCTTACAAGAGCATGGAGTGACAGGACAGGGGTATGGGTTTAAACTAAAAGAGGGTAGATTCAGTCTAGATTTAAGGAAGAAATTTTTTACGCTGAGGGTGGTGAGGCACTGGATCAGCTTGCCCAGAGAAGTGGTAGGTGCCCCATCCTTGGAAACATTCAAGGTCTGGTTGGACAGGGCTCTGAGCAACCTGATCTAGCTGAAGATGTCTCTGCTCACTGGGGGTTAGACTAGATGACCTTTAAAAGTCCTTTTCAACTATTCTACTCACCATTCTATGCTGGTGATTTTTTTTCTCTGTCTCTCCTGTCATTACAGAATGAGATAGAATGATGTTTCTCCCCTCTACTTTTCACCCTGCTCCACCTATCATGATGGTTTCAAATGGAAAGAGTCTCCAGTGTGATGCCTGAGGGCACCAATGCATTTTTCAGCCATTTTTTTGTTTCAGAGAGATAACTTTAATACCATAGAGTTGTTTTCTTGGCTTGGCTTCTCAGCTGTTTAACTGGCTGCTGCAGAACTGCATGTATTAAATGAAAATTTGATTTGCCCTGATAGTTCAGCTTTCTGTGCACTGTGGGATTAGTGCAAATTGCATGTCAATGTCACAGCCAGAATGGAGGCAGAAGGCTGTAGGTGGCCAGCTGCAGCGATCTGCAGCGAGCTGCTTGTCAGCGTTCAGATCCAGAGCCCTTTCCTGCAGGGAACTGGGCATTCAAAACCTGCAGGTTTCTTGAGATCGATTTAAAGTAGTAACAACCTAAGAAGACTCAACTGCTTTGTCTTTAAAATGTCAGCTTTTAACTAACTTTTCTACAAATATTCTGGGTTTAGTGACCTTCCATGTTCTCAGTGAAGCCGCCTTCTCCTCTCCTCTCCTCTCCTGCTGCTCTGTACAGCAGTGACGTTCCGGGCAATCCATTTCCTTGTCTTTCTAGGAACTAACTGAGAGCCACAGTGGCTGTGTTAAAGCTGTCCCACGTCCCGGCAGGGTTGGCATCCCCGGGGTGCCACGTCCAGGTGTGGGAACGGGGCGGCCGCGGTCCCCGTGCCCCCACCCTTCGTCGCGCCTCTTCCCCTGCTCCGCTCCGCGTCCCTCCGGCTCCCGGGCCGCCGCCACTCCCCTCCGCCCCGCCAGCGTCCCACGGCGCCGAGGAGCATAAATCCCTCCCCGCCGCCGGCGGCTCGTCCGTCCCCGGGCCACCCCGCGGCGATGGAGGCGGCGGGCGGCCGGGCGCTGCGGTGGCTGCTGGTGGCCGTGGGGCTGCTCTCGGCGCTCAGCGCCGCCGGGACGCTCTTCCTCCTGGCGCAGTGGCGGGAGCTGGGCGCGGCGCTGCGGGAGCTGGAGGCGGCGCGGCCCGCCGCGGCCAACGGCTCCGTGCGGGACCTGCTGGGCGCCGCCGGCCCCGGCCCGGCGCTCCCGGCGGCCTCTCGCACCAAGCGCAGCCGGCGCGGGGAGCGCACCCGCGGACACGTGCGCGCCGAGAACGACGAGATGCTCATGATGATGACCTACTCCATGGTGCCGGTAGGGCGGAGGCGCCCGTCCCGGCGGGGCTGGGGGGGCGGGAACCCGCTGCGCCGTGGTGGGGCTGAGCGGCGTCCCGGCTTCGCCCTGACGAGCCCTCTAGACGTGCGGTGCTGACGTTTTGCTTTGCGCGGACGGGTCTGACCCTCTCTGGCTGCTGCAGGGTTCATGCTGTGCCTGATGCTTTGAGGAGTAGGATGCCTAAGAAGCGGTAGTGGCCCGCTGCCACCTGTAAATGCTGCGCTCTTAGAGTCGCCGAGCCATGTAGCTTGTGTGTTGTGATTGAACTTTTAAAAGGTCCATAGGCAAATGGAGCAGAGTTGTTTCTGAGTACTGTGGATGTAATGACACTTCAGAAACTGACTTTGCAAGGAAAAGCCAGCCTTCTGGTTGCCGAGGTTTCAAATTTTTAAACGCGTGCCCCGCTAACGGGGACCCCTCCTGTGGCTTCTGCTCTTCAGCATCTCAACAGGAGGGACTGGCTGGTATGTCATGGTCCTATTGCTGTGAAACCGATCGTGCCCTTTCAGTAAGCTTTAAGCTAAAGGTAACATCTGATGGGCCAGAAGAGGAGAGCTGTATGTCCTTAGAAGAGGAGAGCTGTATGTCCTTAGAAGAGGAGAGCTGTATGTCCTTAGAAGAGGAGAGCTGTATGTCCTTAGAAGAGGAGAGCTGTATGTCCTTAGAAGAGGAGAGCTGTATGTCCTTAGAAGAGGAGAGCTGTATGTCCTTAGAAGAGGAGAGCTGTATGTCCTTAGAAGAGGAGAGCTGTATGTCCTTAGAAGAGGAGAGCTGTATGTCCTTAGAAGAGGAGAGCTGTATGTCCTTAGAAGAGGAGAGCTGTATGTCCTTAGAAGAGGAGAGCTGTATGTCCTTAGAAGAGGAGAGCTGTATGTCCTTAGAAGAGGAGAGCTGTATGTCCTTAGAAGAGGAGAGCTGTATCTCCATTCTCTGGCATTCTGAGTAGACTTTTGCACTTCTGTATAAAGATTATACTCGCTGTGTAGGAACACAAGGTTGTGTAGTTGGAAAATCATACAGCTCGTATAGTTGGAAAAATAGTTAGAAACACTTTTAAGTTCTGAGTCAGAAGAAATGCAAGAAAAATACTAATATTGAGGGAAGTTCAGTTAAAATTCTGTCCCAGTAAGGATTGCAGGCCTAAGCCCACAAAAACCCCAGGAAAGGCTAATTCCAGCCCTTACTGATATAACTAATGCTAGTTTAAAAAGTAACTTATAGAAAATACCGTTTTGCTAATGTTCTGCTGGCATTTTGATTAATTTTACAGCCCATAATAATATTAGAGCTGCTGAGCTTATAGAGCATAGGTGTTTGTAGCATGGAGTTCTGATGGTACAATTATTTGGGGTTTTATTTAGATTATTTTTTTCTTTTAGCAAAGGACATTTGTGCCTCATGCTTTGAATTTGGAATTTGCAGTACAAGATTTATGCAATTCAAAGACTGTTGAGGCAAAGAAGAAAGATACTGGAGGTTCAGTTCTAGTTTCTAGTTCCTAGTTCACTTACCAAAGTAGCAACATTTTTCTCTTGACCCCATGCATCTTACTGGAGCATTTAGTTTTGTGAAACCTTGAAGTCATATGGTTTGTATGGTCTTAAAAATGCTATTTAAAAATACACATTCTGGCTCCTTGTCAATTCGGAATATAAAGTAACCGTTATTTTAGGTTGAAGTGCAATGCAAAATCATTATGTATTTGGAACTATACTTCTCAAGTTGCTTTTACTGAGTGGGATTATTTTAAATTGGAAAACTTAAATGACTTTCTAGAAACAGAAAGTAATAATGGAAAGCCCCCAAAAATGTTTAGTGTTTTTTTATCAGGTAATGTTAAAAAATTTGCTGCCCCAGTGAAATATTTGTGTGTGTGGTCCCTGGCTTTGCATCAACACATTCAGTCAAAACTGCTTCCTGTTTCTTTTACGGAGTTGTCTGTGTATTTGGCAGCTACAGCTCATTTTGTTCCATCCAGTCTGAATTGCTGCTCTGAGCCTGAGATCCGTGAATAAAATTGCCAGAGAAGAGACTTAGATCCTGACAGGGACTGAACGTTGTGGGTGCTCAGGCTCAAATCGTAACTGGTGGTTGGATGTCCAGGTGACTCCGACAGTGGGGGTTCAATGTGCTACTCTGCTCTCATTAGGTACAACATATGGATTCCATGAATTTTACTGTCCTCTCCAGATAGCACTGAGTGACGGGGTCTGTGTATGGACAGCGTGTGGGGAGGCTGTTTGTGCAGCTCCCCTGCTTAGTTCACCTCTGTGACCAGTGTTGCATGTGATGTGCTTCATTTAAATGTGCACATCCTGCTGGGAGCTGCTCAGGGGGGGGGTTGTGCCTTTCTGCACTTACAAAAATTGTATCAAATGTTTTTCATTCTGGCTGTGGCTCAGGAGAGTGTGTAACAGTGCAGAGCCACTTGCTCAAGCGGGATAAGAGTCCTTAGATAAATTTTGAGGCACCCCCTTCACACTCCTGCACGTTTGCATTTTGCACCGAACTCTCACTGCTGTGACATGAAGACCTCAATACTTTTGTAGCATGTGACAGAGTTCCTTGCAGTAGGTGAGAGGATCTGTACTACCCTGGTGGACCTTAGAATGACATTCTGGCATCTGTTGAACGTGGGTCCTCAGTGGAGGCTTTGCCCAAACAGGACGTCTCTTGCAGTGGAGACATGGGTTTCTGCAGGTTGGTACTGCGTGTGTCCATGTTCTGCTCCACACAACTGCTGTATAGTGCACACCTCTTGTGGCCATTGTTCAGGAAATAGCGTTAGGCCCAGTCACACTCAGGCTTGAACACTGTCAGTGTATTTTTGTTTGTGTGCTTTTTGTTTGTTTGTTTTGTAAGAGAATAAAAATAGGAAAGTGGCAAATCTGCTGCTGTAGAAAGCCTGTTGAGACAGCCCAGTACCTCTGCAAGCAGTAAGTTTGCAAGTGAGATTTACAACAGTGCAAGAAGTGGTGGCTTATGGATAACACATTGTTGGAGTAGTTGCTATGCAGTTTAGATTGGGATTTTTTTCTTTTTTTCCCCACCCTTTTTCATGGGAGAACTAAACTTACAGCCTTTAATAATATGGTTTTGTCTGTAGCTGTTCTTCGTGGCAAAGGTGGTGATGCTGGCTGACTGGATGGCTGGTGTACTCCTCTTTCATAGCTAAGCTGGAGGTTCTGTTGTAGGCTATTTGCAGTGACACGTTTACTTTTTGATTCCCATGTTTTTTTAGTTGTCACCTGAACTACACTGGTTGGTGAAAATACGGCTGCTGAGATAATTGGAGGGCCTTAAAGCAAGTTGTGATCATTTCAGCAACCTCAACAAAGCCATTTAGATTAAAATGCAGTTGGAATTAGAGCACACATGAACAACATGTATTTTACAAATTACAGGGTAGAAGCCGAGTGATTTTGAGGGCTGTGAGGGGAAAGAGAACAAGCAAATTTAAAACCAGTTCACTCCTCTCAGCTAATCTACATGGAGCCTAAAACTTCTAACTATAAGAGCTGTTCTAGTACAGTCTGGAATCCAGTAAATTCTCAGTATGTATCTGACAGAATTGAAATCCATTGTCACATATAGTTTGATTTTGCAACAAAAGCATTATTCCCATCAAAATAATTGTCCTCAATTTGAGTTTGTTAATTTGTCACTTGAAGCTAATGATACATTAATTTAAAAAAAAAAAAAAGACTGACAGTGGCAGATAACCTCTCTAGGATTAAACATCAGCTTGCCTTTCTGACTGACTTGTTCTTGTACTTGTACTTGTTCCATCTTTGGCACTAGTGCATTCCATTATTTGTAAATAGTGTAATTTACAGAGATGAACACATGTGCAACTCTGGGTACATATGTTCATAAATTACCCTATATTGCACAGCCCTGAAATAATAATCTTTTTCTTTTCTGACTGTAGTCATCAGACTTTCTCATAAAGAGCTGAGGCCCTTTCAGTGCTCATGTTCTTAATATTCTTATTTCTGCTGATTGTTTTGATGAGATGCAGAACACTCATGTTGACTCTCAGCATGGAGGACCTGTAATGTGACTGTGAAATATAATGCCTAGATGATGTATGAAGTTGTCTGCCCAGTATTTTCTTTATAGTTTCAGTAAGGTATAAAATGAGTGTATTGAACAGATTCCTATGAGAGAATCACTGCCAGAAGAGTTGAATGGTGTCACAATGTTGAGAGCTTTTTATTATAAGCCAGAGTGGGCAGTTGTATCTTTTCTTTTTTTGGAATTGTGTCTGGAGGCAAAGCAAACTAGATGCTTTTATGATGCACTGGTTTCAACTTTACTTTCTTTGCAATATTAGGTCCGAGTGATGGTGGATTTATGTAACAGCACAAAAGGGATATGCTTAACAGGTATGTTTGTTGCCTTAAGCATTGCACCTATGGTACCTGTGTTAGGAATACAGAATTACAGAAGTATTATGCTATATTTATTATAGCAGAATTCACATTTCAATTCGATTTTTATTTTTAAAAAAAGATAATAGGTGCTACTTTGGGACTTACTTATGCTTACTTACTATATATGCTGGAATTTAAGGAGCTCTGTTGATGTTAACTTGGGGCTGTTTATTTCCCATGTAATTTTCATAAGCAAATCTTATGGACTCAGATGTTAAAAATACTAACTGAGACTTAGTCTTGCTATTTTTGTGTGTGTCCCCACACTTCAGGGCTAATAAGGGATGGACATACAGGCTGTAGAAACTTGCTTCCATTGTTGTAACAGTTGTGGAGTAGTGGGACTTGAATAAGCAGCGTGTTTGCCACCCCTGCCTTGGCCCACAGTAACAGGGCATTGGGTTTCAAGTGTTATCACTGAGGAGTTGGGACATCTGATGGCTGGGAAAAGAGATGTGACGAGTTTCTGTGTGATGTGGTCAGGTAGTAGCCAATTTAAGGGAACTATGATGTCTGTAACAGCCATGTGTTCCCTTTGGAAATGAGAAGACCAGTAATAAGCCACTTCTCATGAGTTTAGGAAAACACGATCTCATTTCTATTTTCAAATGGCTTTGAGGTCCGTTTGGCTCAGCTGGTTTCAGTGTAAATGAGAATTACTATAGCATGCACAGGTGTGAAACACTGCTGCTGAAGTTCTAGATGGTTCTGACTGCAACTGAGGCTGGACCACAGACAACCTGAAAACTTTTCTTTGGGCCCCAGAGTTCAGAATTCATGGCACTTGGTACCTTCTGCACTGTTTTGTTCTCTTGACCCTGTGAAATTTTGTCTCTGTTACTGGCTTTCTCTGTGATAGGCCTCTCTGGTGTTTGCTACTGTTCAAGCACGTTGCTTATTTATCTTGTGCTTATTATACGGGATTAATCAAGATCCTCAGGTTTTGAGATGAGGAAGGAATTGAATGCACTAATGGGCATGACATTGTAGTGTGGAAAAAATGGTCATTTGCTGGGAAATTGGCAGAAAGATGTTAACTAATGTTACTGCCTGTACTGATTAAGAGGGATAATTGCTGTAATGGTTATTATAAAATGGTTTTCACTTTACTCATAATGCTTTCTAATTAATGCTGAAAATTGTCATCTTTAGGGAAATCTAGTAATTACTGTTATTTTCTCTTGTAGAGAGTTTTGTTGAAACAAGATAGTACTTTGTTGGTTGGATAAAAGTATTCACAGAACTAATTTGGTTCTTTGATTGGAACTAGCACCTTTCTTTGTGTTCTCCTAACCTGCTTTTCCTGTTTGCTTTTTGTCTTTTGTGGGGTTTTAATGTATGTTTTCAACAGGTTTTTCAAGTGTGACATTAATCAGTTCTGTAAAGCTATTTTTCTTTTACTATAACATGTTCTTGGGGAATGCTTATGTAAAGGAAATGTAATGATTGTTCCTAGATGCCTTGTGTCCTTGGCATTGTGAAGGCACCTAAGCCCCTGACAGTGAGGTTATATTGGAGAGGTGGTTGGTTGTCAAATCTTTAACTGAAATTTGCAAAAGGCAGAACATGTGTGTATATGTAATTGCTGTTAAGGATGCTCTTTCAGTAAGTCTGAGTTTCTGCTAATGCTCAAATACTTATCAAGCAGAGCAGTTAAATCCATAGGTGTACATTTTGATCTTTGAAGGGTTTTCCTCTTCTTTTACTCTTCTGATCTAATGATAATCAGTTTACTTTGGATTTGCTTCTTGTTTGGTTGGGTTTTGTTTGGGGTTTTTGTTTGTTTTCTAGGTTAAACTCACTGCTGCTTCTTTCTTGTGTTCTTTTGCTTGTTCTTGTTATAGGTCCTCCAGGTCCCCCAGGTAAGGCACTTGAACAATTGCAGTAACAGTTTTGGGTAATCGAAACAGTTCCTGGTACAAAGTGTTGAAATATGGACAAGTATCTTCTATTGCTGTCTTCCTCTGCTAACTAGAATGAGGGAGGGTTAAATGACTGCCTGCCTCTTCTAATTTTTGTATTTAGGTCAACTTGTGTCCCTTCTGAGACAGAGGAGGTTTCAGACATTACACTTTTTTAGTGGAGGGAAAAGAACAGCTTCATATTTGATAAAACATACTTGATCAAAACCAGATGGAATTAAAAGTGTTTAAGTAACATTTGGCAGAAAAGAATTAGTGTGTGTGTATATAAAACTTGAGCAAACTGATATTATAATTTAGCACTAAAAACATATCTTTAGAAAATGTTGGTTACTGATTCTTCCCTCCCACCTCCCCCATAACTTTACCTCCTTTCTTATTTAATTCTCTCTCCTCTCATTTGTGTGGTTGCTAGGCTGTAGGAATGGTTACTTTAGCTGTGGGTCTACTTAGAATAACTAGCAGAAAAGTATCAGGTGCTTTTGGTTGTGGGGGTTCACATGGCACTGAAGGAGGAGTGATGTCTTCTCTACCAACCAGTCATGGCTTAGCACCGCAGTGTTCTCAACAAGTAGGTAAATGCTTTTTCCTGTGTTACCGAGTCCAGTTGCTATCATAAGCAACATCAGAGCTCACGATGCTTGTGGGAGATGTCAAACTGTCAAACTCAAAAATAGGATGGGTTACACTGTATTTTTTCTGGAAGTGGTATCCAAAAGACTGATCTGTGCTGGTCATAATTCAAAGTGTGTTCAGTGTGCACTTCAGACAGCTTTCTTGTGCTCAGGCTTGGGCAAACAAGCACTGTACCTTAAAGTTTGGATTTCTAGTTTGTGGGTGGTTGGTTGGTTGGTTTGTTATTTTTAAGGAGGATATTGACATGGAAAACCTACTGTCCAATTACTGGATTTGTATGTCTAAGGAAAAAAAAATAAAAAACATTAAATATATATAAACCCCCAACTTAATATGTGTGTATAGTAGATTTAAGGATAAATAACATTTAACAGTGAAAATTCAGCTATGCTGTTTGGTTTGTCCAGGGCCTCCTGGACTTGATGGACTGCCTGGCTACAATGGATCAGATGGAGTCCCAGGTGTACCAGGACAAAAGGGAGAACCAGGAGTAAATGGAAAAAGAGGAAAAACAGGTATTCTTTTTTGGTGGTTGTTTAAAAAAGAAATCATTCTTTCCTGCTATGTTCAGATGTAGTTACTTTTAGACCTGTATACAGGGAGAAGGGATTCAATGTTTACAAAGAAAGGTCCATGTAACAGAATTCTTCAGCATTCATTGTCTTACTCAAAGCTTTGGTAGATTACTTCAGACTTATTCCACAGGGAGAAAGGTGGTATAGATACACCATGGAAAATTGAAAATTAAAGCTATTGAATGCATTTAAGGGAATCTTGGTATTCTGGCCTTGATAGTAGATCCAGTTCTTATAAGAATATTTCCATTCCCTCAACCTTCCAAAATAATGGGCCTTTGACTTCAAATATCTTTATATAAAAAAAAAAGCAGCCAGAATTGTAGGGTGAAAGTTGTTCAATGCTACCTCAGTTTTGGTTACAGATTAATAAGAACTATGGCAAAACCAGTATTTCCATATTTTTCTGCTTTTCTATATTGTCTGTTTGGGCTGGACACTCTTGGAGCACCTTTTTCTTTTCCCCTCTTTTTTAATTGTGGGGTAAGCTTTGTAGTACAGTAGGGTCTCTAGGTACTGTGGTGATGTAGCTCATGAGCAGCTCTGCTAAACAGCTCGTAGGCTGCATGTAGCCCGTGAGCAATTTTCCATGCTGGTGCAGGAAACTCTGCCCTAACTTACTGATTTCACTGTGGCATGCTTCTGTTAAGAACAGAGAGAACCAGCAGCAGAAGTGCTGTGGTCTCTTAGTGCCCAGCCCATCTGCACATGAGGGAGTGGGACAGAGCAAAGGCTGGCTGTGGATCACTGTGCAATAACTGCAATGGCAGGTGGGCAGCTACTGTGCTCCAAGCCTGTGAACTACTGGGAAGGTGTAAAGCAGTAACCCATTTATCCACTGACTTATCTGATGCACAACAGCTATGTGCAAGCACTGCTGGATAATTGGTGCCCTAAAGGTGGTAGGTATGTGGTAGGAGGATAAGGAGACAAAAAGGCATCAGAATGGTAGAACTGTGAGGCTGTACAGAAGAGGGAAGGGGATATTGGTGAGTAGAAAGCGTGATGTTAGTAGGGTGGTGTTTGTAGTTGCCCAGCTTGCTCACCTAGCTGTGTGCACTTGCTGGCAGGTACAAGTGGAACATCTGTCCATATGCCATATCTTGAGGCACTGTGTGGTCTGTTGCTTTAATATCCTTAAGGAATTTTTAAAATTGGAAATGAAAGTGAGAGTCTCCTCAGAGAGTCAGGTGGCAGTTGTACCAAAGACACATTTCAGATTTCACCCCAAAACTGTTAATTTATGTTTTCACAAAATCAATTTAAGTAGTAAAATGATTAGTAGAAAAACAAGTTATTTTCTTCTGAAGTACTTTAACAGTAATGTGCTTGAAACCTATGCCACTGACCTCTCTATTTGTACAGCTGTTAACGTTTCTCTCTCCCAAAGCAAGAAAATACTAACTGCCACAAAAGTAAAGGGTGCAAGGTTTTGATGTGTCAGTTGTAGAAGCACACTATTGCTTTCCTTACTGCAGAGCTAAATCACGGAGGACAAAGGAAGGTCTTGTTAAACCTGCTACTTTACTATGTGATGATGTGCAAAAAGTATGTGGACTGGTCATGCTTCTAACACCCGTAGAGGGAGGGTTATAGCAGCCAAGTGAAAGTCTTACTAGGTAGCTGTATCTGCGCCCTGTTGGGACAGTGGAAAATGTTGTAAGTGTGATATGTGTTGTAATCTTAGTGTATAATTACATGAAAGAAAAAGTCTAGAGGAACCATGCAAATGCCCTACTTTGAAACCTTGCAAATGTGAAATGAATCTATTGCTGCACATCTTTCCTTAGTATTCTACTTACCCAGAAGCTCTCAGGCCAGTGTTAAGCAGGCCCAGGTCTGTGTATTTCATGTTCAAAGCTCAGAGATGACTGGGTGAGAAAAGGATTGTTGGCACCAAACAGATTGTGCTTCGTATTGCTTCCCTTCGTATTAGGTTACATCTAGAGTGAATGTGTTTTGTGTTTAAAAATATAAATCATGTTTGATACTGGAACAGTGTTCTTGGTACTGAAATGCTTTTTATTTCTAGGTGTGCCAGGACCAAAAGGTGATCAAGGACAGAAAGGAGAACCTGGGGAAGTAGGTTTACCCGGCAAAGATGGTATGCCAGGAGGAAAAGGTGCAAGAGGAGCAAAGGGTGAAAAAGGGGATGTAAACAATGATGTGGTATTGGAAGGTAGGAAGAAGTCCTCTTAGGAGCTCTTTAAAGCAGTGTCCTTGACAAGAAAAAGGCATGCTCTGCTTCTGAAGCATGAATGTGATCTGCAAGATTAGGACCAACCAGCGTAACCATGTTATCCATAGAGAAATTTGAGTATTGGTCTGCCCAGATGATGTTTGAGTGGAAGTCTTCACAAAACCTTTTCTGCTTGAGCTTTGGGTTGAGGTGTCCATTAATTCCATCAATGCCAGTACACTTCCAGACAGTTCACCTCTTCCTGCTCTTCCTTGGGGTGTGTTTTTATTTTTCTATTAGAAAATGAGGGGCACATTTCAACTCAGGAATATGTGAAGCAGCCACAAACATAAATTCTGTAAAGTTATAGCACTGTAGCCTGTGAAGCTGAGGCCTTAGAATATGGTAAGTAAAGGGCAACAGAACTTTCTAACTCTCTAATATGCATGTAATCCAGACAGACACACATACATATATATATATATATTGCATTGGTGTCCTACAACTTGTGAAGTTCTGTATGGTTCACCTTCTAACAAACAGCATCCTAACGAGTTTATTGCACTGTATTTCTATATGCAGAAACCTCATGAGAAGCTGTTTCAGAGATCTCTCAAATATCACCATGTGGACACATACAGTGACCTGCCTGTTGCCTGTAGGGTCTGTGACATTGTGCTCTGTTTTGTACATAGGTGCTAAAGGTGAACCTGGACTGCCAGGCCCCCCTGGACCACCTGGACCCCCAGGGCCTCCAGGAAAGCGGAAAGGTAAAGGAAAAGCACAGCTTCAGGAGAACGTGTACAGCAGCAAATGCACAGGTTAGTTTTTTCCAGTGTTCTTTTTAGTATTATGAACAAGTTCAGCATTATAAACTGGTTCTTATAAACCAGTAAGCATGTGCTTGATTTTGGTGTCATCAGTAAAACTGCAGAAGCTTAAAGCTGAGCTTGTGCTTAGGTTTTTTTTCTGAAATATAATTTGGATAAGGCAGAAACTTTAAGCAGTATTAGTCTTTTAAACATTCTGCACTGATGCACAGGCCAAGTATTTCCACATGGTGCATATTTAGAGAGTAAGAGAAATGCAGGGGAAATTTTTAGCTTTTAAGTGCTGATTTTTAATTTTAAATGTGAATAGAACACTTTTTAGCTGGGCTACATTTCACTGTATTCTACAAAATTGCCTGGTCATCAGCAAGGCTCAAGCAAGCTTGAACTAGCTAGGAATTTTTAGAAGCTGGAGGAACAACACAAAAGGATTATCTGAGGCTTTGTGACTGTTGCATTGTGTAAGTTTTGGAGCAAGGTGATCTTGAGCTCTTTTCCATTGTTGCTACTTGTCCATATTGGACTCCTGATCTACCTGTCATTTGAGATACCATTATTTCCTTCACTCTGGCTGTGTCGGTGAGGTTAACTGGTTAACTAATACTCAGGCAGTATGTGTCTGTGCATGTCCCCATGTGTGTCTCAGTGAGTAAGTGCTGCCTCTGCTGTGTAGAGCACTCCTGGAGAAAGCTACTTGGCAGACATCTCCTCCTCTGTCAGGTGGCTGGTGGGAACTACTCTGCTGTCTCAAGCAGCAGGTTTTGTAAATACGTTGGCAGTTTACTGAGCGTGTTTTCCTGTGCCTGAAGTTTATATGGATTTATACACAGTAATAATGAAGAAATACTTTGTGGAAGAAAACTCTGGTGTCAACATGATACCAAAGACTATTAATATTCTAAACCCCTTCTATAGTAAACACATTTCTTACTATATTTTTACAGATATTAATGTTTATCATAGAAAAATTTCATTTTAAACTGATTTGTTTGCAGATAGGCTTGAACTACTTTGTTCAAGGCCAGGTTGAATGGGGCACTGGACAACCTTGTGTAGATCCAGGCCTGGAGGTTGGTGGCCCTGCCTGTGGCCAGGGGCTTGGAGCTCTATTAACCTTTGGGTCCCTTCCAACCCATGCCATTCTATGATTCTAAACAATTCTGGTTTGAATCGTAAATGAAGGCTTGATTTTTTTTCATGCTTTTTGATGCTAGTTCTGGCTCCTGGGGGCAGGGGAATGGGCACAGCTGGGAAGCCTGGTGCTTGGAAATCATGGATGTTCATACTCATTTTATTGTATTGAAAATCAGCTGCCATGTTTTAAAAGTATTTCAAGATGGATAACTGAAATTGCTGGAATTTTGAAACTTTTGGCCAAAAATGTTATCATGCATTCCTTAAATCTCTCTCTCCAAAGCAGTCTGGTTAACTCCATCCTGACTGAAACCAGGACAGTGGTTTTGGGACTTGCATTTCAAATCACTTCCACAGATTGGAAGATGAGCTGCCATTCCCCCCTGACCCCCAATGCAGAATTAGTGTTAGAAGATGGGAGGAGCTGGTGGTTTGGATGCTTGGGAATATAGGTTCTCCAAACACTGTGGTAATATGCAAAATTTTGGTTCAAGCAATTGGATGATTATGAAAGCCAAGAGAGGCTGGAACAAGGACAGCATTGTATTTCTAGCTTACTCCAGCTTGGGAGTGGAGGCAGACTTCTGGGTGTGGTTCTACACACTGGATCTGGCTGTCCTTGTCTTTTGTCACGGGTGGTATTGCATTTGAGTTGACTGTGGCTTTCGCAGTTCCAGGATAAACCTTCCTCCCAGCTGAGATGCCTGTTTTCAGGGAGGTCAGAGTGATCCCATAAAAGAATAAAAAGAATAAAAGAATACCAGAGGCTATCTCATTAACTAATCTTTCACACTGCTGGAAAAGAGGAGAGTTACCTGTGACAGTAAAGTGGGGTTTCCTTTGTAATTGGAAACGTAGTTTCTTGGTAGGCATGCAGGAAGGGAACAGCATAAGGAGCAGTTCGTGTGTCTCACCAGTAGCAGGATGCTGTGGTGTTCTGTCGCTGCCATTCTGCACAATTTGCTGAGATGAAAAGTCTTTTTAATTATTTTTAGAAATCATGTTAACCAGTGAATATTTAATACTGGGTGGGACATATATCAATTATTTCTGCCTTGTGTTTTTAATACAGTGGGTAATTGTAGGAGCTTCTAAGAGCCTCAGTCAGGAGATTCTGGGCACTGAAGTATCAGAATGGAGCCCAGAGAGCCTCCTTAGAATGGAAAGTAGATAGCTGGAAAATCTCATCCTATTTGAAATTCAGAAATGCATGAAGTGCTGTACAAGATATAATTGGACCCTTCACTTAGGTAACCTCTTCTCAAGTGTTGAAACAGACTGAAGTGCTTTGGAGGATAAGCTATCTGATGGATTTCTGATGGATTTCTTTTCTTTTTTTAAATTCCAGTGTGCAAATGGGAGTTACACTCAGACAAATCCACAAAGATGAGATCTTCCTCAATGAGCATTTACATTTTATGAGTCAGTAGGCTGTGAGATCTTATTACCAAAATTCAAAGGCTAAGCCAGCTTTTGTAATTAAATATTCGTATCCCTTTGGAGAAAAAGAGAATACACATGCTGATTAACAAAGTAATTAACTTCTTATATAGGAATACAAGAATGGTTTGTTTAAATTTTGAATCTGATAAAACTTCATTTCTTTATGAGAAGAGAGTAATTAGTTGGTAGATCAGGTGTGTTTGTTCTCAATGGTACCCTCAGCTAATTCTGAAAGAAACAAAACATCTGTGAGCCACACTCCCTTGCTGCATCCTTCCTACCCTCCCCAGACAGACCAAATCAATAGTTTTCACATATTTTATACTCCATTAACTCTCAGCCAGAAAGCTTTATGGTAGGAGTCAGTAGGATGTTTATCTTTTCTTTGATGGAAAGAAAGAAGTGAAAATTTCACATGAGTGTCTGATTGAAAACCGTCTTTTTAATCTTAGTTTTTTCTGTTTCATGCAGTTGAAAGTCCTCAGAGGGTACTGCAGATGTTCTCAAAAGCAAATAGCACACTCAGCTTCATTACAAACACTGACTGGGTCCTGACTATTCTGTAGTTTAGGTAAACTACTGCTTGTTCAGTTAACTGTATCGATTAGACTCAGCCAAAGAAACTGAACTTGTGCATTGCAACTTGTTTCCGCTGAGTGGGTTCCTTTGTTGAGGTACTTTGACAGATGAGAAGCAGGAAAGGGATGTAGCAGGATTGCTAGCATCTAGTTACAGGCATTCATCTTTCCATGGTTGGACTGACTGTGCCTTACTTTGGAGATGTGCTGTGATCACTTATAAACTTTCAATGTCATATCACCAAATGCCCTGGATAAATGGGTGGGAGAGATACATGTCGTTCTTGCTCTGTTTTGGAGTAGTTGCTGTCTGCATGGACAGAGAGGATGTAACCTAAAGGAGAAAACTACGATGTATCCATCCTTCCTTTCCTGAATGCCACACCACCCTTTTAGCATCACTTTATAATACTTTGATATTTTAGCTGTCTTTCTCATTTAAACTTCCATCACAGCCCTGTAAATCCCAGAAATACATTGGAAGGCAACAATGAAAATGTGTGTCCAACAGAATTTGCAGCCTGCAAGTCAGGTGATGTGAGACATGCAAGGAGATGAAAGTTAAGAATGGAATTAGAAAACAAGACTACAGTGAAATCAGGCTATCTTCAGCAAAGAGCTGTGAGCTGTTCTCAGGCTAATTCAGTCTAAGCAAACCATTTTGCATAACTTTAAAGATATCTGGGTTTACAGAAAGAGGTCCATAAGTAATTTGATTCCAACATTGTTTTAACAGTAAAAGCAACAAGAAAACCCAACCACCTTCCCTTTTAATTGTTGGTAGGTGGGGAAAAATGTTCCCAGATGCCTGTTTCGAAGTGAACCATTTCTGTGCGTGTAAGGACTGTAGTGTGTAATTACCTTTAAATCTTTCAAACAGCTTCTTTAATAGCATGGATGACTGGCCTGCATTCTTACACATCATGTGATAGTAATTTATTACAGTCTCAGGCATTAGCAGCATGAGCAAAGCTTCCACTGTTGCCTACAGAATACACCTCCTCTGCTGGAGCATGTAGATTTGGGCACAAAGCTTTTGAGCCATCACTCATTCCCAGAAAAGCACGTTTGGTACTAACTGCAAAATCAGCCAGGTGCCAGCTATCGGTTGTCTAAGAAAAAGGGGCATCTTTGCAGCTACTCAGAAATTCACAGCTAAGGAATTGACTCTGTTGAGCAAAATTAGTTACTCCTCAAAGCTGACCCTCTGTCTGACAACCTTAAGGAAACAAACCAGCCCTGAACACCTCATTTCCTTGGCAGAAGCGAGAGCAAGTCTTTTTTATCTTGGTTTTTGACCAGGCCAGCCTAAGCTTTTTTTTTTCAGAAGAAACCAAATCCCAGTTGTCATTATTTTAGTGGAGCCACTGATGTGCACATCTGTTGTGTCAAACACAGGAAAACGGCATGTTTTACCCTTTCTCAACTCCAGGTGAGACGTGTGCTGTACCGAATGACGACACCTTGGCTGGAAAAGCTGAAGACAGAACCCCTGCTCCTTCCAAAAAACCTGGTAACCCGCTACCAACCATGTCTAATGCCTGCTTACTACTTTAATATCACAGATAACAGACGTGTGCTTGTTCCCTGCCAGAGTGTGTCATCAGATCTGTGGGGAGTCCTGTTCACTTTGTCAGTGTGCAGCAGACGTTTGGAACTTGGATGCGGGAACCGGCGAATATAAGCGATGAAAGGATCTGGCTTACCATGCATTTTTCAGGTAGGTTAGTGGTAGTCCCTGGTCAGCAGTGGGTTGTTACACTGACAGGGCTTTCTTAATTCCTCCAACCTAAACTAATATTTCTAATGGAGCATGGAGGGCGTTTTACCCACATCTTTTTCAGAGTGGTTTTCATACCACCTGTATAATATTTGGCTAGACACATGGTTACAGACAGCTTTGGGACATCTTCGGAGTCAACGCCAGATTTGGAAAATAGTTTGGGGGTTTTAGTTTTTATAACCAATTCATGTTTAAATGCCTGATATTCATTTGTTTGATTCTTTTCTTTCAAGTTTTCTGATGCTTTATTTCCCTAAATGGTAGCTAGGAGTCTTGCCCCTTTATTTAGGCACGGAAATGAATCAGGTCCTGCATGGGCTACATTTAGTGTAGGGAAATATCCAGGACCAAAGTGGAGAAAGGAAATACTTTATGTATATTTATAAACTGTGTTCAGAATTAGGGCCCAACAGGTCAGTGGGAAGTGGGCACTGGAACTCTGTGTCTGTGTTCATCTCTGGATAATTTATCCTGTTCCAGCAAGTCGAATCGTTACTGAGAATACAAATACAGTTGTTGTCTGTCAGATATTTGATGGACATTGACTTGCAATAGAAGTTGAATTCTACAGTAAAGATTTCAGAATTAGATGAACCAAATAAATAGGCTTTTCTCATGTTTTCCCCTTCATTTAGGAAACTCTATAAAAGAATATGAGAATTCCAATGCCTTGCTGAATGACAGCTACAGGATCATTAACATCACAGGATTCTATTATGGCTGTGGTCATGCAGTACAGAACAATTACCTGTACTATCAGAAGGGAGGAACCAATGTCATCCTGAAGTAAGTCAAACGTAGTTGACTTAAGGCAAGTGATGTTGTGGAAGGAGGGGGCAATGAGTTAAGAGTGACAGAGGTCAGAAAAGCAGACTGCTTTCATGGTACCATGTCATGTTTGTCTGTGGCCCTATTCTTTCCCATCTGTAGTAAGAATATGGGCTACTGGCCTTCCATCTGTGTGTGCAGGTGTGGGAGGAGAGGAACTAGGAGGGTAATCCAGGTCTGTTGCTGTCCTGTGACAGTGTCATTTAGCTCTGTGTCTAGAACAGTGGTGCCTTCAGATTAATAAGATGCCATGTGCAGAATGGCAACAGATTTCTCTTTTGGCTGCCCTGGGGTCCAAAGGGTTCCCATTACACATTCCATTGTTGAGGGTGTTTTTGCACTTGGATTCTTCGCTGTGTTCATAATTGTCAGAAAGAAATGTGAACTGACTAAGAAATTTGGGTGTCAGAAAAAAGTAAATTGATTTAAAAAACAAGCTGTGCATCTTCCTGCATTAGAGTAAGAACTGGTCCAGCTGCAGTTTGAAGGTCACAGCTGGGTGGCTATACAATTATAGCCCACTTGTGGAACTTGGCTTTCCAGAACTTCTTGCTGGGTGGATGCACAGGCTTTGCTCTCAGAAAGCAGTGTTCTTAGCTGTTAGGGGTTGTGCAGAGGAATGTGGTAAGGCACCAGCTGAGGACATGGCGACCTGGTGAACTGCACATTCCGTTACGGAGGAGTGGCTCCACTGTTTGATTTCCTTGTAATAAGAAGTTCCTACAACTCTCCCAGTGCATCTCCCTGACCTGGAACTGGGAATTGTGTCTCTTTCTTCAGTTTCTACTGAGGACAGAAACAGACAATACAAATCAAACCCAAAATCTCATGTGGGAAGCGCCAAAGACAGACAGTCCAAGGGCAAGGGCAAGATTGCATCTGCTTTCAAGTTCTCTTACATGACTCTGATGTTTCAGCCAAGAACATCACTATACTTTGATGTCTGTTCCCAAGCAGGTGTGAGTGCTGCCTTCCTATACTCATTTGCATGCCAAGGAATGTGAGCCAGCTGCTTGGATTCTATAACATTTATTCTGCCAAAGACCAGCCCGCTTTTTGGCAACCTCCTCTCAGTATCTTTCAGGCTTTTTGCTTATACATCTGTAAAAGACCATCTCTGTTTGAGCAATACACAGTGATAGGACAGTCGTCTCTCACCTTTGCTTGGATACTGGTAATTGGGAAATGCCTTCTTAGATTCTCTGACCAGCAGGAGTTGGAAAAGACTGTTGGAGATCATCTAGTCCAACCCCCTGCTAAAGCAGGGTGATCCTGCACAGAATGGTGTCCAGGCAGGTTTTGAGTATCTCCAGAGAAGGAGACTCCACAACCTCTCTGGGCAGCCCATCCCAGTGCCTGGTCATCTTCAAGGGAAGACGTTTTCTTTCATGTTCAGACAGAACTTCCTGTGGTCATGTACAGATGAGCACAAACTACTTGTGGAATTGTCAAAACCCCTCTAAGGAGCTGCTGGGAGATGGCCTTTTTGTTCAGTAATTCACGCTGATTATTTACCTTCAGCACAGATAGGATGAGGCACGATGAATTCTGTGACAGTCAAGTCCTCAATTTTGGCTGCAGAAAAGCTCCTGGGAGTTTTTATATTGATTTAATGTAAAGAGTTTGAGGGCTTGGTTGGTTCATTTTGCAAATGTTGAAAAAATACCTCCAGCTAGTTCCCTGTCATATTTAAAAGCTGGTGAAACTGTGTTCTCAGGCCTTTGGCAGTTTTTCTCATGATGGTCAGATCCCTGACGTTATGGTTGCTTCAGCCTTTCTTCCCTTGCTTCGTAACACGCTTTCCCACCTCTGGTTTTTTGGTTGACTTTGTTTATTTTAGTAATCAGAGAAGTCTTTGTAGCCTGAGTTCCCTGCAGTTGATGAAAATATTGCACCATATCTTGTCGCTTACCCCAAGGCACCAGAAGATTAAGGAATTTCTGAACCATCTGAAGTTCTAGGTTAGACTGTCCTTGATGGGGGAGTGGAAGAGAACCCCAGGAGTGAAACCTCACTTTTTCTGCTTTTTTTAGGATTTTCACGTAAACCAGAGGAAAAGACTATGTGTTCTGTGGTGCAGATCTTGCACATTTCTAATGAAATGATCTTGCTGGCTTTTAACAGAAAAAAGCCCTGAAGAAAACCTGCATTTCCATGTGTCTGTTCCTGCTAAGGGCTGTCCTTCTGGCCCTTGCACGAGGTGGTTTATGACCGTGAAACAACTGTCTTGGTTGACACACGTTTCTCTGAAATCTTCCCCAACTTTGAAACTTTTTATTGCACGTACTTGCTGCTGGAATATGGAGTTGCTGTAGACAAGAGTTTTACAAGAGCTGAGGGGGAATATCTAGTTAGTCATTCTTGACTTTTCTGAGGGGTTTTTCAGTACGTGCTATCAAGGCCGCCTCCACAGAAAAATTACTCTTCTGGTATTTTTTTGTCTATTGTAAGTTCCTGGATCTGAAATGTTCCTGTTATTGAGTGTGCCTTTCAGAACCTTCTGTAACTGCAGCAGATTCGTGTCTTGATTAGTGCTTTTTCTCTGTTTCAGGAGTGGGGCTGTACAGTTAGCTAGAAGTCAGACAATGAACTGCACTTCATTACTGAAGGCATTACTTGAAAGGATAAAGCATTCTCTTTCTGCCTTTGCTAAATCACAGCATTATTCAGTGATTAAATGCTAACTGCAAATGTGTCTTCATAGTAGCTGATTACCCTCTTAAACCAGTAGAGGCACTCAATTTAGCTGCTGAATGCTGCTGTCCTCAGATTATCATCCTATTAAGGAATTTCAAGGAATAAAAACAATTTTATACATCAGAGATGAGACAGTCTGTCCTGTTGGAGGTCAGCATGAGGTCAGAATTTTGGCTCTGCAAAAGTAGAATTTTTATTCCTTTGATGTTTACTTGAGCAAATCACAGCATTATCTGAACTGTTTTTAAAAGAGGAAATCTAAGACTAGGTGAACCTGCCCAGAATTCATGCTGGTTTCGTCAATCGCATGTTCTCCTTTTAATTCCCACCTAGTAGAAAGCAAACTTCTGCACAGATTTCACTTCACAAATTGGGGCCTTCACCTGGTATCTAATTCTTTTTCATACCCATTCCTTTCAGTCGCTTCTTTCATCCTGGTGATAATAAAGCTCTTAGACTAAATAAAGTGAAACTACCAAAGCAAGTTCATGCTCTTGTGTGTCTCTTAGATTGGTTCTTACTTTGGAATTTTCTCCCAGTGTTTTGGGAGGTGCTGGGAGTGCAGTACTTCATCTGGAGACAGCAGAACGGTCCTTGAAATCAAGTATTTTCAACAACGCTTCTATCAGTAATGCATTTTGAATTGATTCAACCAACCTGTGTGTGTGAAAACAAATCCTTAACACAACAAACTGAATCCTTACTTTATCTCTTCTCAGGCTTGGGCTCGATAAAGCATCGTTGGGCACGCTGCTAATTGAAAATGCCTTATATCATGGTCGCAACTACCTCTTTTCTAACTCGAAGACGTATTTCAACGTAGCAGTGGATGAGAAGGGTCTTTGGATTATATATGCCTCAAGCACTGATGAAAATATAATAGTAGCACATATAGATGAAGAGACATTCTCAGTCATTCGGCATATCAACACAACATATCCTAAGTCCAAGGCTGGTAATGCGTTCATAGCATGTGGCATTATGTACGTTACTGATACTAAGGATACAACAGTAAGTTTTGCTTTTGATTTATTGAAAGAGCAGCAGGTTGATGCAAGGTTCGAGTTACGGTCTTCACAGTCTGTCCTTGCTATGCTTTCCTACAGCCTCAGAGATAAGAACTTGTATACGTGGGAGAACGGGAGCTTGATGGTATACCCGGTACGGTTTAGCAGGTGAATGAATGTGTTTTCAGTGTCGTGCAGGGGAGCCCTGTCTGGGTAGGGAGATTATTTAAAGCTACACGATGTACACACGGGGGTCTCTTCGCTTGGTGTAACCTTCTGTTCACGGCTGGTGGTCTGTGAGTGATGCAAGGGAGATCAGGCGCCTTTGCACACCGCAATTACACAGGCCCTTCTTGTCGAAAAGAATGGCTGTTTGGTATTGCAGCTGGAACACAGCACAGACTTGCTTTTGTTTTTCCCCTGTTATTCAGCTGATAATTATGTCTAATATACATTGATTATTCCATGGTCATGTGCTCAGCAGAGACTATTTATAACCCTCAGTTGCAATCATCTTATCTGCCGTCATTTTCTAGTCAGTGATTATAGTCTGGTATAAATGGCTAAATAACGAACTCTTGTGTACAAATACCTTTGTCCTTTTCACTTGATGCTTTCCAATGAATCTCTGAGCATTTTTTTTTTTGGACAAAGATATAGAGCTGTTAAAAATAACAGGAAAAAGAAAAAGCAGGAAGCTTCAAATTTGACCAGTTCAGTGAACTGCTACATAATCAAAAGCAAAATCCAGCCCAAGTACAAGGAAAATGGGAATAACGGCATTATTAAACACTGAATATACATGAAATTGTGTTTGGCAAATGGAGCGTGGGAAGAAAAGTAATGAGGTATAAAATTGAAGATGTAAAACTTATGATTAAAGTTCCCTTTTTAACAGCATTTGAGTTGCTTGTGTTGCTGCACTCTTCTTTGCCCCTCGCTGGCATGTAAACTCTACCATTATCACTTGCTTATAGCTGCACTTAATTATAAGAAGTTTATTTCTAAAAGAAAAAAATCTCCCATTCATCCATAAAGCTGAAAACATAAAATGAAGGGTATTCTTATTTTGCTGCTGTTCTTAGAAAAACTAAATATCTGGAGTGGGAATGCACATATTCATTGTGGTGCTTAGTGACTTAATTGGTTGGTAATTGCCCACTCACATTTAAATTTTTGACAGCTAGAGGTGAGAAATAACAGGAACTTTTTTAATTACATGTTGTTCTGGTATTTCAGATTCCTAAATTTAACACTGAAACAGAATCCTTACGGTTGCTTTGTGTATTTATATTCAGTCACCCTGTCAGGAAACCCTTACCTGAATTTCTGAGGTGCCTGTGGGGATTGGAAAAGTTCACAGAGCTCATCCAAATATTCAGAAGCAAAGTGTCACTTAAAGCCTGAACTGCACTGAGCTGTTCAATACCTGTGTGACATCCAGGCACCATCAAGGGGATGCAGAACCTTGTCTAGCTAAAGTACCCGTGCCGCAGCTAAGCTTCAGCGTGCGGTACGGGGGCAGTTGGGCCAGGACAGCACCCTCTCTTGTCAGTGTATTGGCTGGTTTCACTAAGGCCAGGATTCAGGCTGTGCACACTAAGGAGACAGATGCAGAGGGAAACAAAATCCCCCGTAATTAATACTTTGAACTACTCTATACATGAAATCTTATATACCAAGAGTTCAATCTATACCTATAGAAAGCACAAAACTTCAGTCCAGAGCTATCATTTTAGTGTTGGAGTTTTTTCATGGCTTTTGGGGAGCATTTTGTTTGTGTTTTTTAAAAATTAATTATGGTACTAATATAGTAGGCTTTTTGGCATTAAACCCCAACTCCCCCACCCCCCCAAACCCCTGCGATGTATTTAAGCAGATGTAGTTCAAGGCAGATGTGAGTTTCTAGATACTGTGCCAATCTTAAATCATGTTAAATTTCTGAATGTCATTGCTGAACCACTTGGATCAGCCTCTTGGAGAAGGAGGGTCAGCAGACTCTGCCTCAGTGGCAGCCCTGGGCTGTGTTTCTTGCAGCTGCCTTTGTTGGAGATGAAGTACTAAATTCTATTAAACTTATGGTGAAAATAAAATGTAAACAGCTAATTGTTCTTATTTCAAGACAAGTTCAAGCTGGCTCGGGCAGCGCTGAGTCTCCTGGAGGTTTACTTAAATCGATACAAACGTAAGAAAGCACTCTGGAATGGGCTGTTCCATGAAATAAAAGTAATTTATTTAACTTACAAAGGGAAAACTAAACAATGGCATTTACTCTTCTTTCTTTTCATACTTCCCATACTTCACAGCCTGCAATTTAAAATCACCTTTGGAGAAAGGTGCTTTTAATTCTAGTATATTTTACAATACAGCACAGACATCAAAAGTTTCATTGGAGGAATAAGACTGTTTGTTAACATTTAAATATGCAGACATCTCTTCCTGTCTCTTAAGAACAAGGTTTTTGTTTACAACAGAAAAATACATCTGACAACAGTAGCTAGTTATATTACAAGCAAACAATATCGAACTCTGCATAGTTTATACAATATACTGTGGTAATAATTGAATTACCAGATTTATCCACTATTTACTAGCTGGCCACATAAAGCCTGACATTCATCTGAAATGTGGCATTGTATGTTCCATTGGTATTCTCTTAACAGCTTCATTTCATGAAGTATTGTCTAGACAAATGAACTTCAAAACTAAAAGCTGACTAGAATCATGGATGTCTTCACTACAAACATTGAGTGCTTACAATACATTCCTAAAGTAAAGGCAGGTAGAATAGAAAACATAGCTGTCAAAGAAAGGAAAACAGTGTGCAAATTAAAACTCATTGCATTTAAAAACGAGTTGATGTGCAAGTTGCAGTATAAACTGTGTATTAGTACTAACTGGGAAAAAATTCTCAGCATAAAATGATATGTGTCTCAGCACGTCCTTAATTGCACATATTCCATGGCATTTGCATCCATTACACCTTCAAATACACTGAGGACTCTTAATTAAAACTCAACTATTTTACAATGAAAAGTTGTACACATGCTTCAATTAGTGGGAAAAACTGGAATGAAAATAAGTAGAATCACATCAGAAATGCTCACGACTGGTAGAGCCACAGTGCTTGTTAAGTGACTGACAACGCTCAGGACCTTTGCAGTACAGGTACTGAATGCAGCTTGTGGGTTACGGAGCAATAACCCCGCCTGCGACTGACTGTACCGGGCTTCATTCTTTGCCTTTACAACACAGTACATGCATGTCCACCCCAGGGGTCCGTATGGGCACACTCAAAATATGCCGTGTAAAGGGGTTTGTTTTAAAATTTTAAATCTTTTCCCCCCAGAACACTTAATGCTGCAGGTAACTGCTTGGAAAGGAAACAGTCTGTTTCCTTTCTGCAGCGTGTATCACTGTGATCTTTAGCTACTGAAATGGACATTATATAAAACCAAACAGGATCAGCTCACATAACGCTACAGAATGTCAAAAATGCCTGCAGGTACATTGAAAGCGTTGGGAAGAACCCGCATCTTCAGCGTCCCGTCTGCTCCACAGGAGAAGATCCGATTGCCTTGCACAGTTTCAATCTGGGTGACACCAGCACCAATATTTCTGAAAATGGACTGCTTAGCGTGTTCATTTTTGAATGAATGGATTAAATTATAGCCAGTCAGTCTCCACACCTGTATTGAAAGAATGACAGAAGCAAATTAAAATTAGGATTTCTGTTTTTTTCCCTGATACTTCATATTCCTGACCCTATTCAGCAAAGATAAGGGGTTATTTTTTTGTTGTCTATTACCACCAACTAGGCACAGTCCAAGATTTTTGAGAGGCTCCTGATGAAGCATGAGGTAAAACAGCAAAAGCTACTTGAATGTGGACCGGCTGATTGCTCAGAGGGTGAAACTGCCCTTCTGATCTGATCAGTTGTGCCCCTCCTTGCTTCTCCCCCATGAAAGCTGTAGAAATGCACAGACTGGGTTTCTATCAAGATGACTGCTGTCAGCAGAAATGCCTTGCTGCTGAGGAATGCTGCAGAGTAAGCTGCACAAGGAATAAGCATGCAGAGTGGTAGCACAGCTGCCTGAGCTGTCTGTGGTGTCCTAGGTTGCAAGAGCTCTCATCAAGACTAGGCCACGAAGTATGTGGAGGCACAGAAAGCACCTACTGAACAGTATGCAGTCCTGCTAAAAGGAAAGAAACTTAAAAACAAGGACTGTGTTTCTGGTTTGGGCTTTGTTTGGGTTTTTTTGCTGGATTGTTTTATTGTTTGCTTCTTACTGCTGTGGCATCTCAGTAGCTGTCAGGGGTTACTCCAGCCCCTGCTGTTACAGAAACTTCACCTGATGTGGAAGCCTGTGAGCTCCCCCTGTACTACAAAGGGGAATGGCCAAAGGCAAACCCAGAACATTTTTAAAAGAATTAGGCACTTTGTTCTATCCACTGAAAATTCAGTCACGCAATAAAAAGACTGTTTAATGTTCCTTAGCAGGGAAAAAAACAACCTGGTTTAGAAGAGTATTAGTAATTTTAGGTTTACGTTATAAACATAAGGAGAGCCTCCTCCAGATCAAATGTAGTTTGGGTTCTGTTGGTTTGTTTTTGCTTTGCTCCTGTGTTTATCTGGCTGTTTACAGCATGCTGATCAACATATGTGCATACATTCCTTCAGCTCATACTGTACTACACAGCTCCTAAGATACCTTACCTTCATGTTGCCTTCTGCTGAGCCTGTAACAAAATAGTCCTCAGAAGGATCCAGTGCAAGGGCCTTAACAGCTGACTCATGTGCTTGGAAGGTGTACAGGATTTGCCTCTGTCTGATGTCGAAGACGCAGATGTATCCCTTCCTGCCTCCAGAAATGAGCAGTTGATGCTTAGGTGCGTACTGAAGTACTGTGGCACCGTGATCATGACAAGTGAAGGCTGCAGGAGAAGGACGTCAGAGTTTAATAGGCTTGCAACTGTAAGTAACATTCATCTTAAACTGCTTTTCTTCTATAAATTGGTATCTGAGTGTTTCCTAACTTGCCAGGTACATCCCTTCATATGGGTGATGCCACATCAGCTGGCAGCTTTTTGCTCTCCTAGGGGCTGTATAGATCTAACGCATGAGAACGTATTGTAACGCAGTCTGATGTGTTTTAGAGCACAAGCTGGTACCTGCAGTCAAGAAAACTGAAAAAAATACAGAAACGACCCTATTATGGTCAATGAAAATCCCAAGTTAAATAAGTATAGCCAAACATAAAATAAAAATCTTAAGTACCTTATATATATGTATGACTATATTCTAATAGCCTAACCTATTTCTCATGGGAGCCCTAGTTCTTTAAAACGAGGTTGAACTTCTCTGCAATCTGTTAGTTTTGCTGTATGAATCTCAGAATGCACCTATTGTTTATTCAAGTTCTGCAATTGTTTGCAGATGTTTATGATTTTGCTCTTTTAAAGACCCCAGGTATTATATTTGAATTTGTACATATTTTGCTTTCATAGCTTAAAAAGATCAAATTTTAGTTTAGTTCATTACATAAAGGTGGAATTATTGACCTTGGTCAAACAGACACAAACATCTCTTTAAGAATCCAGTCCAAGTGCTGAAACACAGCGACAGGAGATGGAGCAGTTGCTTCTACTGTTGTCTACAGGTGTCTTTTCCTCTATGGTTCAACAATTTACTGGATATATAAATTAGGTGCCAGAATAAATGAAAGCCTGCATATGCATGAGTTCAGTAATGCAGCCTTAATTAGTCCCAGTTAACTTTTTTTTCAGGACTGTATTCAGTATTCCAGGCTTTATTAATACTGTCACAAACAAAGCTTTGTGTATGACCTTCTTTCTTCTGACTTTTCTATATAGATCCGATGAACATCTTGCTGGAGACAACATAGTACCAGTTCTGGTGTGTGCATTAGTGTGCAACGCACAGTAGGACCAGTCTCCCAGTGCTGCTGCCTCCCCTTGCCCCAGATGCACGTGCATGCTGTAGTTCCTTAGTAAGAAGCAGAGGTTTTTCACAGTGGTACTCACCATGTATAAGACTGTTACCAGATGAAACCAAAGTATCCCAGAGGCACACGTTTCTGGGAGGGGGGGAAAAAAGTCATTATGGCCTGTTGCTAAGTGATTCATGGGGTGACATGACACACAATGTTCACACTTTATGTCAAAGCCTAGAAGGGGGAGCTAAACAAGGAGCACTTGATTCCCTAGACACTGGAGAGCATATGCAGTGACTTCAGAGCTTTAATTCTTTCTCTGCTCTTCTGTGCTTCTTGGTGGAACTAGGCTTTCTACCTTTAAGCTGTGTACTAATCCTAGGTTGTGCCAAGAAAATATACAAGCTGTTCTTTCTAGACCAAAAGAGTTATCTTGTCTTTACTGAACATACTTTCTCCCCCCAGAACAGTGTTGTGTTAAGCTAGTTGCAGTCAGAACACACCTGGAAAAACTGGTTAACTGTTGATGGCTCCTCACAAAAGCTAACTTTAGGAAACAAGTGACTGAAGGAACCATGTTCAAAGAAACCATCTGGCAAGTTCAAGCTGTAGCAAAGCTTAAACCACTGAGCCTTAAAATGTCAGCCACACATTAACAGACACGGGTGCAGGTTAGTGGAGATGATTAGGTAGCTTTGGTGTAACTCCTTATTGTTTCTTTAAACACACCTGTTATCATTGGACTGTCCCGATGTAGCAACTAGACTCGAAGAGGTTATAAATGCAAAGTCACTTGTGGTTTTACTGTGGCACTGCCAACTCTATTAAAAACAGAAAAAAAAGATGCATTTTTACAAGTTGTAGTCTGCATCAAAAGTTACTACCAGTCTGATGTCACTACAGCATAACCCATGCAGTCTTTTAGACAGTGTACAAACTGATAAGCAATGCAGTTTGAAACCTCAGATAATGGAGCAATGGCTTAAAAATCCAGTATAAAATAAACCAGTACTAAAATAAGTGAATTATAACAAATCTACAATATAGTGTATTACAACAGCCTGAATTTCTAAGTGAGCATGGTCCTTGTGTACTGTTAAAGAAGCAATGAAAAGAACTGAAAAATGTATTTTTATTAGGTCTTGGGGTTCTAAAGTCCTTACTGTAAGTTCTGATTTTTAATTTAATCAAGGGTAATGCTGAGGTAATTGCATTGTAGCTTAGTTACTGTACAGTTATTTTTCCAAAGCTGGATCACTGAACCCCTACAGCTGTTTCAATGAAGCATGCCATTTAAAAAGCAGCAAAACGTCTCAGTGGCCTGTCTGGAGTCTCAAAGACTTAACTTTCCTCTGTATATAAAAAATAACTAACTTCTGTTTACTTACCAGATAGGGCTTAGGATTTGAGGTCGTTTGGTTTACTTGCCAAATACTTAGAAATCCTTCACCATCAGCAACACCACACTGCAAGGGAAGAACTGCATTTATTATTACTGGGCACTGGATGCTTACTTAATTACATTAAACATCTGACTTCAGGGAAAGAACTGTCTGAAACACCAAACCACTACCTGAACATTAAATATCAGCACCACTGGTTGTCAGGTACAAAAGAAGTAGTTTAGAAGCCAGGTGAGTTTAGTGCTTCTTGTCTAGTGGTTATTTAATGGTTGACGCTCTCCTGCATACCTAACTCTTCTCTGTAAATAGAGGCTTTTTAAATGTGGAAGCTCATCTTTCAAGACCTCCTATTAGATCCTAAAGCTTACAGAGCATCATGAGTCCATGACTCTACTTGAAAATACCCAGAAAAATGACAGCATGCCATCAAAGCATGATAAGAACAATCATGGGAGGGCTGCACTATATCATGAATGGTAAAACGATTTTTATTTGTCAATCAAAATGCCTAATAATTAATCATGCATATTCTATAAAGCACACCTCTAAGTATTTTATGAAATATTTTTACAGGTATTTAGAATTAATTTTTATATCTTCTCCTTTCAATCAGTGCCCAAGTGAACTCTGTGTGAAACAGCTGGGACAACTAGTACATCTTAAATTTCTTATTTAAAATTGATACCTATGAGATGTTAAGATTGCAATATCTCAAAATATAATAAACCCACAGATTTTTAAAAATGTTAAATGTTTTTTATGCTACCTGAAAAATAGGGGTGCTGGGAGATACTTCATCTTTCCAGCTGTTTGTAAATGTTGACTTCTGCTGTTTTATAGTTACCTTACAGACACACCCATTAGTTCACTTTTTAACTATAATGCAGTTAAATAAGTTCGTCAGCTAAAGGCAGGCAAGACCTGTTAAAATAACAGACTGGGCAACAGGAAAAACTGAAGAGGTGGGTATTCCTCCCCCTTTATTTCTAGAAGTGGTTTAGGCTTGCTGTCTGTCTGTCTTTCCACTCTGCTTTCTGTACCTCATGCACCTGTTGGATGATTCCTGGGGAAATGTGCTCTCTGCTGCACTGCTGTGTGCCTACGTTCTTCCACTAACAGGCTGGATTCCCAGTACCTTCTAGGTAACGCATTCTGTCAGGACTTTCTCTTGGCCAGAATGCAAAGTGTGAAGCACTTTTTGAAGACACATGCCCAGAATTGATACAAGTTTGCCTCCACAAAGTAAGTAAGCTCAATATTTTTTAAAAATGTTTAATTGAAAAAGTTATCACATGGGAACACATATTTTGGAATGGAGAGCACAAACAGTCTGACAATGCACCAAATGAAATAGCAGCAAATGAAATAGCAGTGTGAAGCTGAGAGAAGAGAAAGGAGAATAGGGGTTAATGTTTATTACAAAGCTTCTATATGCAGCCAAAAAGAATATGCTAGTGCTTATGCCAAAACTCTGGGGCTTCTTAACAGCTTTGAGTGTCTCCAGTTAAAACTCTATTAGACTTCACAGCACAAGCAAATGTTTCCTTATGAATATTTGGGTTTTTTTTTTAAAAGGAAATATTTTCCATGTTGTACATACCTTGTTGCCCTGGGAATTGAAATACATCCTTGTAACCCTGGCATTCCCAGCCTGCCGGAAACACACCAGTTGCTGTGGCCTTGTCCACTCAAACATTCGAACACTACCATCTTGTGCTCCTGTAAGATCTGAGGTTCAAAGGTAGATGTTCATTAATACCAGAGTGTTTTATGGAAGATTATCTATTCTGTACTGGTCAGTGTGATTCACTTACAGTACTGATGGACTGGATGCGAAGCCATTCTCTTGACGTTGTTCAGATTTCTTTTAATAAGCTTCATACAAAACAAATAGAAGTTAAAATTATTTTGAAAGAGACACAAACACACTCCCAATTTGTTTATATCACTACATCATAAGTGTGTCTCAGTTAAAAAAAAAAAGCTATTAAGCTAACATTATTTACATCTAGTTACACTATAGTTATTAAAGCTTCTTTATGACAGGGTTTTTTTAGACATGAAATTTCAAATAGTATTAATACTCTCTTCTATTTGACATGCTGATGTGTATGCTTTTGATATTAGTCCCAATGCAAGAATTTAAAGTTTGGGATTGTTCTGATTTTGGTTGGTTTTGTTTGCTTTATTTTGTCCCCAGAAACTCCATGTCCTGCCTCAAATTTCCCACGAGAAAGAGAAATACCTCATTGTCCCATTATTTTCTGTGTCACAATATATAAGAAAATGCTTAGTTTGGCCAGGTCTTGGGTCACTGTCAGCCTTTTATGTCAGCAGTGAATTAACAGGATGATGACTAACACACGCTGTCTCGCTATTAAATAATACTTAAAGTAATGGTGTCATGACTGCACGCAAGAAGAGTACTCACCACACCAGCTCCGGTGCTGGTTTGACCACTGCCTAACCACGGCATAGATGAGGATGGTTGTATCTGACTCACTCCAAAAGATGGTGCAGTTGACTGAGTGAGTGTTGTGGTAGAACCACGAAAATCAATATCATCAGAGCTGTAAAAGAACAGCAGTGTTCTGCTTTAAACAAGTGTTTCTTTGCTACCAACTGTTTGCTTGCCTTGTCAAGAGCCTAATGTCAGTGGGTAAAGGAAGTGATTCTATAATGAGACTATAAATGGATAATTGCCTCACTTGTATATTTGTACAACAAGCTTTCATGTACTCCAAAATGATCAGTGTTTAACCTCAACAGATGATCCTAACTGTGGTAGGTAGATGGTGAGAATATGTGCTGCCTTGAAGAATGTTGCTGGAATGTGTATCTGTGTGTGCAGTGGGGTGTACAGGTGAGCGCTTGCTGCAGCTGCAGTTCCCAGGCAGCACAATGCCGGATGAGACAGTAATTGCGGCTGTTGCCTCGAACAACTAGCATGGGGCACCACAGCCTCCAGGCTGCAGTGGTGCAGCTGCAGCATTCCTAAGGTAGCACTCCCCTTTATTAGCTTATGCACCGTGGGGTTTTACTTCACTGTGTAGTGTACACATGCTCAGACCCGTAAAAACCTTCATTTCTCTATGTGTAAAACACAGAGCAACGATTCTTTTGCCCCCTCCTTTGTAAGGCACTCTGAAACCTATGAGGAAGAGTAATTAACTTTTTTTTGCACGATCCACTTGCGCTTACAGAGGCTTACATGTGGCCTCACAGTACACCAGTGCTTAATAGAACCACAAAGAAATGGTCCTACCTTTTAGACTCTCTGTCATATTCTTCCCCGATCCATATAAATGACTGAGCAGCCAGTAGAGCTGAAATATCAAGTTCTTGAACATCGTGTGTAGATGCCAAAACTATGTCGTTGCTGTTTGCCTGTGCAGCACAAATAAAAAATTTATATTGGCTGTAGTTAAGATCTTTTTCTTACACTAACCATAGTATTTGAGGCTTGAGGCTTACCTTATTAACTGCAAATGCCATTATCATATCTGATTCTTTGTGAATGATTTTTGCTTTTCCTCCAGGGTAGCCAAGATCTGCTTCAACCTACAAAACATTTATAGGACATTTCATTTAGCCTGAAAATCCCTTTTGTAGTGGTACATTCAGACTGCAGGAATCTATACAAAATTCATGCAAGAAAAGTTCAGTGGCCTCAGCATTGTTTAGGAAGCTAAACTTTAGACTTATCATACTCTTTGGTGTTCTAGAAGCCAAAAATTATATTTGAGTGTAAGAAACACAAAGGTGTGTGTGCAACGCTGTTTACAAGGTGTTCACTCATCCCAATTATCAGGACATCCAAAGTTAATTCACCGATTAAAAGCCTTCCACACAGACTACAGAGAACACAGAGCTTCTGTTAGTCACGTTAGAGAAAGAAAAGCCAGTTCCACAGAACTTTTAAGAATGTGCTAGAGGTTTGGGAGAAGGGATACTACCTTGGCTTTGTGATCTTCTGCTACGCAGTTTTGTTTGACCTGCTCCACACGATCTTCTACAGACTACATAACATCACACAGTCACAAACACAAAACACATGCACAAACAAATATAAAAAAAGAATGAAACATTCCAAACTAGATTTTAAAGGCCACTCTGTCAGTAAATGATGACAAATGTATTTTTAACTTTTTATAAAAGGCACAGAAACTAAGACAGGAATCTAAACAAACTCACTTAAAATGTAATGCCTCCTAGATGAACACAAAATGTATGATATATTAAATAAATGGAGGAGTAATACACACACAAACTCCATACTTACAGGAATTCTTAATGGCATTAAATAGTATACTTATTTCCCATGGTACTTATGTGAGGGTTTAAATTTTCAGTTAGACCTCATTGCAATTGTAACTGGTACAATTCATAAAGCCCCATATTATATATCACTATATAATATTACTTTTATATGTATATATTACTCATGCATATATACATACACGCAAAGTAATAGCTCATTTAAATTTCATTTTCAATATGACACAAAATATTATGCACATACTCAAATTTATTTACTTAGTACATTTACTGCAATTGTTCTGTTTCCTCATTAGGACAATATTCAAATACATAAAGGTATAAGGTGAGATATTCTTGTCTAAAAATATTTGGTTAGTTGATGTTTCAATAAGCAACATGACAGTCATGTTGATTTGTTTTTTAAAAAAAAATCCAAACACTGTTAAATGCAAGAAAGGAAAATGAAGTGCCAACAAAAGAATGGAAAGAAAAATTAAAAGAAATACTGAAGAGACTGAGAAACAGTTATAATCGAGATTTCTTTTTAAAAAAAAGTTATATCCTTTGTTTACCTCACTTTGCTTTCTTTTCTTTGTGAATATGTATCTTATGAAAGTCTCCTGAAGAAGTTCTTGCTTCACAAGAAAATGCCAGAGCCTTTTTGCTGGGAGAGCTGAATAATCCTTTGATCTGGATAAAACAGGAAGAAAAAAAATAATAAAAGGCTTCAATATAACTAAAGGAGGAGCAAAACAAAAAAAAAACCCCACCTAGAGAAAGACTCTCAACAACTTTAGATGAAATTCCGGTTTGAAGAAAAGAAACACACTAAAGTTTAAGCTCAAATTTGTTCAAGGCAAATATCAAGAAGTATTATTTTCCTTTCTTGCTGCAGTTCTGAAAGGTGCAACAGAATAAGTAAAGGCTGCTGCATAAGAAGGAGCAAGAGGGACATGGGAAGGTGCTTTGGCTAAAGGACTGGCTAGAGCTAAGATGGAGCCAACCTTTGCTTGACTTCAGGTGGAAATGCTCTTCAGCATTTCTGTAATAAAGTAATGTGCTTTCGCTGGGAAAAACATACGTACTTGAATGGTGTGTTTTCAGGCTCAATCATTGCTTTGTTGCGGAGAATAGCAGGTCCTGCACCTACACCAATGTCGCTAGGATAAGTATTGATGTAGTTTGGTGGTGGCCCTTCAAACTGGTCCATTCTGTCTTGAAGAATCTGTTCCCAGTGTTCCAAATTTTTTATTACAGCAATGCCCAACGGTGACGTTACAGGCAGATCTGAACAGAAATATTAATTAATAAAGTAAGGCTTAGAGAACAAAAATCATTTAAGTTGCAGTCCATACAAAAAAATTAGAATAATACAACCATCCAAAAAAAAATCTTGAAATTGTATAAATTCTAAAATTAAAATAAAACCCCAGTGTGACACAAAGCCACTTATACAGAAAACTAAAATGTAAAGCAGAATTTAACGTACCAGTGAATTCAAGACCAGCAATGGGAAAGAAGTTCTTAACGTTGTGCAGAACTAGTTTTACCATTGTCAGATGCAGGAGAGCCCAGCTATATGAAAAGAATAGGTTTAGTTCTGTTAAAACAACACAAACACAGTTACCTGCAGGGTATTTTTCTCCTACCAAATGCACATCTTAGAAAGCCAGTGTAGGTGGTTCACTAAGGATTACCAGATACACAGAGAAAGCTACTTTGTTATCAAGGACACAACATGAGGGCATCTCGCTGTACCAGGTAGTATCCCCGTGTCTCTCTTACAAAACCCAATTATTGTATTCTTTCTCCAGGTTGAGTGTGCATGTGTGAGCCTCTACAAGACAGAGTGAAGTACAAGCACCCAGAAATTCTCCATGAAATCACAATGAGTGCAGACTAACGAGGACTAATGAGAGGCTTGAAGATTTTTTTCTGTTGTTATAATGCTGAGGTCATCCACTTCATTTCAATTTGTCTGGCAACGTTTTCTCTTCTAAGTGTTCCATTTAACCTAAAAACTGAAGATCATGATTGATTCGGTAGTCTAACCCTCTGTTCTAGAGGTGGCATTGTGGTACCTCATGTTCTTTGTGTCTTACAAATGAAGATAGAGGGGTTTTCCCCTTCCCCAAAACCCATAAACCACACAGCTATGACTTCCTAATTCCATTTTTTTAGGCAAGGGAACTTTTACTGTGATGAGAATTTGTAATTCCTGTAATCCCATCCACAGTACTCAAATTATTTTACTTAAACTGGACGGTGCAGAAGACCTGTATTTTATTCAATTTGGAAGCAAAGGTAAGCACATGACGTAATTACTCTAAAACACTGAAAACTTCTGCTAACCTGTAAGAATTGGCATCTTTGTGTTCCTGGATCTGTACATCGGAGAGGAAAGCATCGTCCTCTTCCTCATCACTGTGCATGCTTTCATCAGAATCGTATATGACACCACTGTCTGATAAAGGAAGAAATGGCTGCAACACAAGAAAAGTCTGGTGTAAAGGCAATTTTCTGATCTCTTAATACTCAACTCTTCAGTTACCAGTGTCATAGAGTTTAAATGATGACAACTTAACCTATAAATAAGTTTCCCTAAAATATAAACAAGTAGCAAGGGGGAAGTGTTCATCTTGATGATTGGCAAGAGATGTTTTGAAAGTCAAGTGACGGACTTGGTGGAGGCTCTTCACCCTTTATTACAAGGATAATATTCTGCAGCTTACTATGGAGAGCACTCAAAAGTTTCACAGTATTTTTGTCCTTTAAAACTTAACCGAGGGAGAAATAAGCTTTTATAAGTGTCACTTAGATTTTCCATTTTCAATTACCTTTGCCATAAAATAGTCCCACATGCTGAGTTCTGGAGGGATAAATTTTTCTTTGTAAGAGGGTCTTTCTGCAGGTACAGGTGGTGGCACAGTGCTGTCTTTTACTGGTCTTCCTGGTACTAGCATTCTCATATTAAACCGACGGCGATGTTTATCCATTTCTTCTGATGGAACAGGTGGTGCTAAATTCAGGTAATTTGAAAAGCTGGTATTAATATTGCATCTTTAGAAATGGCAGTATTTTATAATTGAAGCAACTAACCTCAGTGTTATTGGTACTAATTTCTACTGGTTCAAAAATCAAAGCCAGCCTATATAAAGTAAGTGTAATCATACAAAAAGTTCACAATAACTGTGGCTTTTATATATTGGATATACTGTGAGGAATACAGTCTATTATCTGGATTAAGTTCTCAAGAGATGTCACTTTTAGGTAAAAAGCTTTTCTCAAGAATTTCAGCAATTTTGTTGAGAATTAATATATATAAAATTTCACTAAACTGTAAACTGTACAAGTAGCAGCAGTTTTTCAAAATGTAAGCCAAGGAATTCTTAACTAGTGCAGAAAATGAATAGAGACAGACAGGCTTTTTGACAACTGAAATCTATTTTAAAGCGTTATGATTTAAAATGTCTTAACAGTTATCAAAATATTAATGTGGAATTTGTTTTTTGAAGTGTTATTAACCAGGCAACACTGAAGATCACACTTACTTTATTGCAAAGGAGCTAAATATTAAAAAACTTTATTTTTTTAAAAAAGTGCCACTACTAACATCCATCTACTCTGCAAGTTTTTACAAACCTTCATTACCATCCTCTGAAACATCAGAAGCTGTAGCAGCTTGTATGTTAAAGGAAAAGAGAACACATCTCAAATGAAGACATGCCTTAAGTTATGTAAATAAACATCTTGTAAAAGTAACTGCCCTGAGTGAGGTTGTTACTCTGTGCGTGACAGATACCTTTGGTGAATGCTTGTTTCGTTTTCAATATCAGATAGGGAACATCTCATTTTTGCTAAGGAAGGTTCAAGTCTATCACTGTTTTGAAAGTATGTGACATGATTTTCAGTATTGTTGCAGTGTCAAGACTATGACAAATGGTTGTATTTGTCTCAGAGCCTGAATTCAATCTCCACTTTGGCTTTTCCTCATACAGTGTGTTAAAAGACAGTCATTTGTCTTTGCAGGGTTCCTGGTTTTAGTTGGAGCCTAGATACACATGAACTATTTTTCTGATAGATTGATATTTCTTCTCTGGTCTTGTGCAAGGTAAAATGGTATCTTGCAATTGAAATCGCTTTCAAAAATACTGTGTCCCAGTTACTGCGCTCATTAAATAACACTTACTCATGGAAAACCATAGGCATCAACACAGGTTTTTTACAAAAAGGAAATGACTGAATGTCCTGAACAGTGTTATAAGTAACCATCTAATAGTAATGTTAGTAATATAATAACTGTAGGTTTTAATGGCCTGTTCAGAGTGTGCTGGGTACCGTTACAAAAGACAACTAAGAAACTAACATTTTTTTCTGCTTGTTTTCTTGCCAGTAGATACTTTAATTTTGTTTGCTTGTTTTTTGTCTTCAATAGGAAAGAACTCTCCTACTAGCTTACTAAAACGTATAAAATGCAAATCATCAGTATGACCTTTAGAGAACGAAGTACCTGGAATATTTTCTGACTGCCTTCGAGGTTTTACAAGAAGTTTCACTCCTCCACCAAAAACAGCAGCCCACATTCGACTGTTCAAAGGATGGGCTGCTAGTCGAAACAGTTCGTTACATGAATTGGTTGCCAGGGCGTGTATAAGGAGACTCAGGTAGACAGCTACAACAGCCTCACAGAGCAGGATGTTTAACTTTGGTTGATCTTCATCCTGAGCTGAACTTAGGAGATTTATAAGTGAACTCACGCCTGGGAAAGAGAAAAGATGAAAAGGTCAGTGACAAATGAGTAGGGAAAAAGGGCAAAAAGGAAATGTTTCACCTCTAGATTTTCTATTAAATGATGATACATTTATTCACATGATATTTTTATTCAGATGAAACATACTATTAACTTAAAAATAAGTTCTTAAAAATCAAAACCATTAATATTAAAAAACCCCTTCTTAAGTCTGGGAATTCTGCATTGTGCCTCTCTGCAAATACTGTGGGCAGTTCAGCTTGCCTATGCAATTCCTGTACTATTTCCACACTTGACCTCAGAATACTAAACTAAATGCTTGTAGATTGGGAGTAGCTGTTTTGATAGCTATACCAAGGAATAATTAGATACAAGAAAGTACTGTAGAAACAGCTAGCAAGCAATAGCTTTGCTACGGGGTGAGGTGGCCTGGAGGGAAAACGTTTTAGGATAACAAATTACCAGCTTCTTGAGTTTATTGTAAAGATTCTTGTCTCTTCTTCAAGCAAGATGTTTGCCTTACAGAAAATTTATATTATTTTGATATGTGAAAGAGTTAAAGGCTGTTATTAATCTAGAACTAAATCAGAAACATTGCTCACCCATCATTTCATACATCATATTACAGGACAATGAGATAATTTAGAAATGCAGAGTTGGCCCAGTGTGCTAAAAATAAAGTTATTTTTGTCTCACCTGGCCACTGAGCAGGAGAAGAGTTTGGAGTTGCATGCTCTTCAATACTTTCTGTCCTCAGTCTGCGTCGATCGCTCAAAAGCAGTCCCTGATAAACCATTCCTGTAAACTGATTTGCTTCTGTTTGACTGCTAAAGACAAATAATTGTTTTTCTGATTAGAAAGAATTTTAGCATATTTTTAATACTGTGTAATATATATATATGCTTCTCAATTTAATAAAAAAATGTAACACACAAAATTCTTGACAGTTCTATGGAATTTTAAAGTTTCATGATATACAAAATATATTTTTTATATGAAACTTGAACGGCTTCTAAATGGCATTATCAGTTTTAACGTGTGATGTTCATAGCTCCAGATATGAAAAAGGCTTTCAAAAACCTGATGTTAATGTATTTGTTCCGAAGATGTTTTAAAAATGTTTTTACAGAATTCTCTTCCAGTTCCAGTATGGAATATCAACTGCCTGAAACTTGAACTCAGGTAGGCTCAAATGTTTCCATTGCACCCCTATTCAGTAATGGACAGGCTCTAGGAAACAGGATTCAGGTATTTTTCAGAAGCATCCCAGGTGAGATTTACCTGTCAGTTATTGGGAAAAAATCTGAATGGTTGCTGTTATTTATTTGGTGTAAAATTGATCTGGCATATCAAATACAGTAATGTGAAGGCTGTGTAAGTATCTATACCTATTTACAGATATTTAATCCCTTTTTTGGGCACATCCATGAAGAATTTCCATTCTGGATACACAAAGTACACACCACATGTAGGACTGTAAGATAACGTCTCTTTTTACCTGTAGCTGTGGCTGTCACATAGTGCTTGATAAATGGATGCAGAAAGCGAAGCTGCTAAAGAATGAAGTGTGTACACCTGAAATAAAAAGAGCCAATAAGCTACACATAAATTTATATATAAAAGGTGAGTAAACTACAATTCTTTCTAAAGAGCACTGGAAATGTGTCATGCAGGAATGACCTAGTTTTAAACCAAGTGCAGGAAACAGTCACTAAACGGTACCTTAAATTGACAATACAGCACTCTGAAAACGACAATTCCTTGTCCAAGATGATGTGGTTGTAGTCAAAACCTTCTAATAATTAGCCAAGATAATAAACCTTATTTTAACATAGAACTGTTGCAATGAGCGAGTACACTGGAGGAGTGATTAAGTACATCTGGTTATAATGAATTTAATAGAATGGTGCATTATATTCCATCACATTCACTGCAGCAGTAGTTCTTAATATGCAGAAAATACTACAACTACAGAGATTTTTGTATGATTGTTTTATTGATAATATCTTTTTTTACCTCAGTTATGGGCTTATAAATTTCCAAAGTCTCCAGGAGTAACAAGAATACTACTCTGGTTTTGCCTCACAATGCAACAGAAACACTCTACTTCCTGCACAGAAGAAATGGAAGGATTTCTTGGAATGCCTGATGAAATCCATGGTGTGAAGAAAATGGTGCTGGTTCACCGTTAAAGATGTAAATGTCATTTAAATCTGCCCTGTGTTCATTTCATCTTTTCCCACAATCTTTCCCTTTGGTCAAATGCTAGTCGTAGCTAAAAGCTATGAATTATTTAAATAGTTGCTTTCTCTTTTAAAAAAGGAAATGCATGTGAAGTAGGAGTTTTTAGAGTATGAAAGATGCTTGTTGTAGCATAATATAGGATGGAAAAGACTCAACTGATAAAAGTGAGAAAATGAGATGTAAATGAGCATTTGGGAGAAACTTAACTGTCCTGCAGTGGGACAACATATTTATTTTCCTAATTTTTCCCCAATTCATTTAGTTCTGTAATTTCACTTAATTTCATCAATAAAAATTTAAATTAATGAATATCGATACTGATTTAAACATATAAAATAATGATTTAGCATCTCAGTAATTAACTGTATCATAGTTTGAGGCTCTTTGGTTTTTTTCCCTCTATTTACTGAATCTGAACAGAATTTATTTACCCCCAAATTCTGGAGTCAGATAATGGAATTCACCACAATTCCTTTAAAACCAGTACACTTGAGGAAACTCACACTAAGCTAAATTTTGTAGCATCTATATTAACAGAAGACCATAAGATAAGTCTCCCATCTCTCCTTTCATTAGTATCCCTACAGGTTTGACCAGAATGATAATAATTAGGAACTTACATGATCACATTGTTTTAAGAGCCAAGAATTCAGTGTATTATGGACGTTCACATTTGGAATAGTTTCTGGAGAATGACCAGAGTTTGGATGAAAGGGAAATAGCCAGATTCAAAATTAAGTTAGAAAGCAAGTGGTTAATTAGCTTTTTCAGTTTGTTGGACTTATGGGAGGAGGCCAGTATTGTGGAAGTGTTGAAAAGGTAACTCTATTTTATTTTTGCATGCTCACAATCAGTTTAATAAAATAATAATTATTTAGTGTTTCCTCAAAGTTCTTCATTACCTTGACATCCTCAATATTAGGATGAGGTGGCGATTTCATCTGCACAATAGTGTAAAGAATATCATGGATGTGGTTGTTTAAATACAGCACAGGGTTTGCTATGACAGTTTTTGTGGAAGCTATGCTTGCAGAAAGCAGCGGTAGTGTTGTGGGTAACGGAAGC
The DNA here is from genome assembly GCF_964237585.1 of Gallinula chloropus. Lineage (NCBI taxonomy): Eukaryota > Metazoa > Chordata > Aves > Gruiformes > Rallidae > Gallinula > Gallinula chloropus. Next base: position 7,594,430 of record NC_140094.1, read on the forward strand.
GGAGACTGAAGTTGTTTTACAGTAGTTTCCTGTTTAAAAAGAAAAGATTGTATTTAAAATAATTGCTTTGAAGGAAATAAAGGCATTTTAAAACAAATTTATAATTTTACATCTCAAATGTTTTTTCCAGGGTTATTTATCTTCCACAGCTGTCTGCTCAGCCCATGATGTCAAAGGTAAGCTCTTACCTACTCTAATTACATGGATTAGACCTGATAGTCAAGTTGGCTAGAACATCTTTTGATTTCCTGCAGGAGGAGTATTTTTCTGTAGTTCATTAGGAAGGGTTGGGATTTTAAGAAACACTAACTAAAGATGCACTTTCAATAGACATAATACTCACAGATCTCAGTTTAATAACAAAAGTCAAATGTGCACTAGTCTGAATTTCTCCCGTGGAAATGAACAGATTTTTAAAAAAGATTTCTAAATTATTCTTAAAATTATTATTTAAAATTATTCTTAAAAGCTAATCCTAGTATTACCGAAACAGTTGCCTACTGGTGCTATTTGAAATGTGAGACATCTAGGACTACAGCAAGTTAAATGACTTGCCTAATATCAAGTTAACTGCTGTAGCTCAGATTAGTCATTCATATTTGCTGGAAAAAATAAATAACTCCTTTTGTATGAAATAAATATAAAGATGCCATAATACATTGAAGGGAGCAGTACCCTGACTGACTTGGCATTACTTGTTGAGCAATGCAGCTAAGATCCCTTGCATGATTTGCAGAGGTGTGTAGGGTTTGACAGTTTGTTGCATTTCAGCAACTGTTAAATTAGTTTATTATATAGGTACCCAGATTATTGTAATCAAAATTATAATTTTATTGGAAAACACATATAAAATGCTGCAACTGTAATATAATAAGCAACATTTATATTCCAGTTACAGGTAGCATAATCCTCAGTGTCATATAATATAAGAACCAAATAATCAGGATATGAAAAAGCAGCACACTTGGTATTTAAGTTCTTTCTCTGAGAATATTGAAATGATCTTGACCTTTAGATTGGAAGAACATAAGAAGAATCTATCTAGGCACAAACCTAAGCATTTGACAAAACTGACAGTCCAGAACTGTACACACCTGCGGATAGAAATTAGGTGAACTTGTTTTACCTGCTGTGACTCTTGCAGCAAGAACTTCAGCTCCATTCTTACAGAGGCTAAACCACCACCTTGTGCCCCATGAAGACTACAATAACTTAGAAAAACTCTTAGAAGAGCTTGGTTCTTCTGCAGCCACCACTTTCGTCTTTCAGCATGTTCTCGTTTTGCTTGCAACCTACGTCTCTCTATCTGGTGCCGTTCATATGAACCAATGTCCGGCTTATCCACAATGTCCTCATGATCAAGAAGATCCCCATTTACTTTGGTGTACGTTTTACAGTAGTCTTTGCCCCCTGTGTCGTGGTTGCATATGGCATGCATAGCAGCAATCTCTTTTTCGAGCCAGTTGTACAGCTGAAATCTGAGCTTTCCTCCATCTACTTCATAACCTGTAGCCAAAGTCCTCAGTTCAGTCATAAGGATCTTCAAACAGGCTCTGAACTTCAGTTGTTCAGCAATAACATCAACCTCAGTGTCTCCTGCATCAGAAACCTCTTCATGTGGTGTTTGTGGAATGGTGTCTGACGTTCTCTCATCATCTTCTCCACTCTTAGAATCAGATTTTGAGTTCTTCATCATTATGCCGACATCCTTGTCCTCTTCATCTGACTCATTTTTGTCTTCACCCCAATCAAGAGTAAGGGGTTCATCATCAAATTTTACTGCTGGTTGACTCCAGTCAAATTGTGCTGAAGATTCAACAGTGTTCTCCAAAGCAAAGGAAGTTGAAATTGGCTTTGACCAGTCTATATCACCACTTCCAGCACCATCCCTTAGAGCTTTGGAATCTGAAATGCCAGCCTGCAGTGGAGGACTAGATGACTCTTTCTCTGCAGCTAGAGTAGACTTTTTTCTTACTTTTGGTATTTTGGAAAGGACTTCGAGAGCTAGTACAGGGCAGCCGACTTTAAAATGAGCATTTGCAGTAGTGAAGAATAATTTTCTTTCTATAAGATTAATTTTATCAACAAAGCTTTTCTCAGTTTTTAGACCTAAGGTGGCCAAAGTTCCTTCTGGTGAACTGAAGTATCTTCGGATAAGCAAAGGGTGGGTCCGAAGATAATTGTAAAAACTGAATACCACAGGATTGCACGACTTGACGATAACTAAGGAATTAAACAGATATAACATCTATTGAAATTGGCTTTGAAATTGTATTATTCTGTTTTGCAGTATTTCCTGCATTAGAGAGTTGTCAAAACACAAGAACAAAGACAATTTTGGGTCTAGTTGTCAAAACAAAAGGAAAGAATTACTTATTCCTCACAAAAAGATTAAAGGTATGAGCTGGGTGAGTAGAAAGATACTAAACTCTCATTTGGTTCACTGTTATTTTCCACTCAGCTAAGCCTGAAAAAAAAGCTGAGATGATCAGCCAGGTAGAGACTTCCCCAAGGGAGGGAATATCCCCCTGAAACCTATTTAGCCACCTGTCACTTAAGATTAATCTCAGAAGAGACAGATAGGAAATCCTGCTAGAACACTGCTAATTCCTAGGAGCAAGTACGAGAACTTCAGTCCATCGGAATGAAGACTAATCAGTGTTCAGTAGTAGAGAGGCATCATAAGGAGGTACCAAACAACAAAGGTCCTCCTGAACTTAGCTGACAGCAGAACTATGTTTGGTATTGAGGATTTGGAGACATGTCCTTGGAAGAAATTGGAAAAAGATTTTTGTTTTCAGTAAGGAAGTAGAATAAAGTGAGTGGGCAGTGCCTAAGCCAATTAATGATAACAACATAATGGCATCTCAGGAGAAGGGATGACATACATACACAGAAAGTATTTCTCCTTCTCTACTTTGCCTTAATAAGTTTGCCCTATCAGACTACTGTTTATGTCTTACCTGGATTTTCATCATCATCTTTAGGTGTTTGTTCCAGTAACGTGTCCAGTGCTCTAGTGTAATCTTTCATTATCCAGTATGCAATGCTTCTCAGAAATGGATCAGAATGCAATTTTGTACAGCTGAACCCAGCTCCATCCTTCTGGCAACCCAAAATCTTTTCATAAAGAATGGAAGTGTATGTGACAGAGGTTTCAAACTCTGATTCATATAAACGAGCAATAACCATAGCCAACTGGATGTCCTCCATTTTCTCAAGGCACACCTGTAATAAGAAGCAGGGAAAAGGTTGCTTCATGAGGGAAAGGTACTTCTGAAAAATAACAATGTAGTGAATAACAATATATGTTTACAGAACAGAATTGTTTTTCCTCTGTTCTTTAAGGTATATATTAATCCTTGAGACAGAAAAGTTTTAACCAATGCCTATTTAAGTAACATGTTCTTCCATTTTTGGAAAGAGGTGCATTTTCTTCTATTCCAAGAACTAGGCATAGCAGTACATCACATCAAAAATTAATATGGCAGAGGTAACGATACAGATTTTTATTTCTATCCAGTAGAATAAACATATCTTCCAGTGTTAATACATCACTGGTAAGATATTCTTCACCCTGTCTCATCTGCAGAATTACATTTCTGAGGAAAATTCTTTATGTTCTCAGGTAAAGACAAACATAGTGCATAATAGGCAGGATAACTAAAACTTCTCTAATGCCCATGCTGTCCCGAGTGGAACTGCGTAGGTTATGATCCTGCTTATGGCTCTCACCTCCCTCAAGGCAGGCAACATCACAGCTCCACTAAAAAGGGATCCTAGGGCTGCTTTAGAACAGAACTCTGACTTTTTTTTTTTTTTTTACTTCATGTTGTAACAATAGGTCACGCAGAGTAGCTGGGGGCTGAACAGAGTGCTAGGACTTAACTGTGCTGATCAAACAAAGTTTTACCAGAAAGGTCACGACTAGTATTTCCAAGAGAACTTCCACTGAGGACTGATGTGAACAATTGTTCTGGACTTCATATCAGCTTCCAAGCTGGTTTTCACAGAAGTGTGGAGGTAAATGGTATGTCTGCAGGAGGTCATGTGTGGACATACCACACCATTTGTGCTGCCACAATTTGTGCAAACATCAGCAGAAAACAGCTTGTAAGGATACAGTCACACAGGTCAAGTCAGAAATTGAAAATTTCTCAAAAGCAGGTACCTCTATAGCATCTTTCAGTGAGCCTGCTAGCAAGAAAAATGCAGCCGACTGTTCAAAGCGTTGTTTTCCCAGCAAAGCAAAAGCGTTTTTTAGAGCAGCTTTGCGCCATCTATCTTCACTGAAATTGTGGCTGAAAAAGGCAGTCATCTTCTCATCGTGCTGGGACCTGCACAAGGAAATGCATTGTATATAACCTGAACACAACATCACTTTAAATTAAACTCTAATTTTGCTTGAATGCATCCTGCTTTGAATTCCTGGTTTAATTAAGATTCAGTCAAACTTACAGTTAGCAGAACTCACCTAAACAGACCCCACACCACTGCCTTTTTCTTCATTGCAAGGTAAAAAAGTGCAGCATCTAAGGCATCATTGTTCCTCTGGAATGAAGCTTTTGCAACCTGTAGTAAACAAAGCCTATTATTATTACTGAAAATATGAAGGCTGCTTTTAGCTAATATGCTCTCTGTCAGGGAAGATGGTCTATGTGACTTATTTCTACAAAGCAACAGTAATTTCTGTCAATGTTTTAGTCCTATGTGACAGCTCTCATTACACAGGAAATGTTCTTAAGACTCAGAAAAACAGCACTACTGCAGATAGTAACCTCTGTCAAACACGGTAGGTCATTACAAACCTGCAAATAATCCTTTCTTTACAAGAGTTAGTTACTATTAGGTGAAATTCCACTTGCAATCCATTATTTACATATACTTAAGCTAATACAAGTATTTTTAAAATGAACACTATTGTTATTGTGTAGAACTCAAAGATGCAATTGTATTTGATTTGGAGTACTGGAACAATTAAGTTTTTCTCCTGGATTATTTTGAGTATCTTGTAACATTTTAAAACATATTTTTACAACAGATGACTGGGAAGTTTAGTAAACTAGTAAGTATTTCTGTTCTGCAGACATTTCAGAGATGCAGTATTTGTTGTAGTCCGAAGCAAAAGCTAGTCATTACTCAAATCCATCAAACATCATGTTACAAGAAAGCTGAAGTTCTTGTTAAAGCAGGATTTAAATCTCATTCATAACTGTGGGAAACAATTTTAGATATTATCACCAAAATATATTACATTTTATCCATATCTCCCATAAGAAAACTCTGCATGCAAATGAGATTTGGTGTTAATTTGGTTTCACATAATCTAGGTGCTTTTCTCTATAAAACAGTAATTTTGTGACTCTTCAGAAGAGTAAAACCTGCATTTACTTGCAATTCAGATCTTTTATGTTCTATACTATTCCATTATAAGTAATACAAAATTTATAAATTTTTATTGACTAACATTTTTAGATATATTTCTTAAAAAAAACCCATTACTGAACTGAAAGCATAATTCTCGGTTTAATCTACAGATATATACTGTCTCATGTATCTGAATGCAAGATTCTTCTTAAAATAAGAGTACTTAATGTGATCTTTAACATACTGTAAAATGTGTGTAGGGGGTGTGCATCAAAAATGGCTTTTGCCTGGGTTAACTGAGTTATTTTTACTATCGAATAATGGAATTTGTAAGGACTGCCAACATCAGTTGGCATAGAAAAAACTAGTTCTGCAGTCTCCTGGCTAGGCTGGAGTACAAAGGAATCTGCTATATACAAGTCACCATGAGTATCTGTTAAGGCACCTAACTATAGTTTATAAGCAGCAATAAGTACCTTCTCGATGCACCTTCGGAGTGTGTTGATATTCCTGACCCACCAACCAATACCCATAGCTCTTAATTCGGACCACTGTGGGTCTCCCTTCTGGATAGCAGGAATCATATTAATCAACTCCTCCTCAGCCTCAGAATGAAAAGCCCATGCAAAATGGCAGGTAGATAGGCCTAAACAATAAGACGATACCATTCAGAAGATTAAGAGCTGTTAATAAGCAAATGGACTAGGGCAGAGATGCAAAGTGGGATCTCCAACCCAAGAGTTAAGTAGATCTGAGAGAGACTGTTTCCCTCAACAGAAAGCAGAGCTGCTAAAGAAACAACTGAAATATCTGTTTGCTCACTAGGGATGTCCTCTCCTCACTTACGTAATTTTTCAGTGCCCCATTCATATATGTAGTAGAGCTAATGGAGAAAGACCAGAGGGAGATACTCTGTTCTTGCAGAGGCAGACCCATTTTGGGCCCAAAGCCTTTTTGATTTCCTCTTTACATGGTAACTCCTTTTCTTTCTTGTATTTCACAAAAAACTTACTTGAATTGACCATGGGAAAAAACCTGCTGTGATGAAAATAATAAAATAATCTCTATGGCAAGATAAAGCCATGCTCATATAAAGCAGTAGAAACAATGCAAGATATGTATAAACTGTGTTATCTGGCTGGGGAACTTACTTATGGCTCAATTTGAATGGGGCAGAATCTTTGTTGTAGAGCTATACATTTTTGCTGTTCACTGTGCGTGCAGGGAAGCCCATATGAAGCTTTTGCAAGGTGAGTGGAATAGCTATAATCTAAAATGAATATGTGGGTAATAGAAATCTCATTTTAAATCAAAATCAGGTCAGGTGGATCAAATGAAATGAAGACTTCGCTCTAAGAATTACCTTGGTGAAGCAGCTGCACACGATACAGAGGTGGGAGTGATGTCAGAAGGCAGGTGTGCAAGCGCATAGCCAACAAATACCGTAAGCCACATTCATCTAAGGTATCTCTTCCTGTGAAATATAAAATATTGACTTTTGAATGTACAAGTTTTTTACTATGTATGAAATATAAGTGAGTTATATTTAAGGGTTTTTCTTTCTTACTGTATCCAACCTGAATAACTGATGCTAGTTTTCAGCTTCGCTATCTCAAAATACCCAAGGACTAAGTTTACCTTTGCTAAGAAAAACAGGGATGTTAATTCAATAACATGTTGGTTACTAACCTGAGTAATTCTTATCTCTGTTCTCATCTAGTTCAGTGCTCGTCGTGGCCACAGTGTCTGCCAAAGCTACAAGGAACATCTGTTCCAGCCGCGTGAGGCCTGGCAAACTTGAGTGCATCAGGTGGCTTGACAGGACACTAGCATGTTCTCGGCCAAAGTAAGTTGGGCCATACTGTGACAGATTAATAACTTTGGATTTGGTCTCCCTCTTTTCAGGCTCGAAATCAATAAAGTCTTCAGTCGTAACAGGCTGAATCTGGAATAGATCTGAGTACTGATCCTCTGTTTTTCTTGTAGCATGATCTTCAGAGCCCTGAGGTATTTTAGATGTTTCTTCAGAAACATAAGTGGCATCTTGATCTGCAGCAAGCAGTGCATACAGTGGCAGCGGTGGGATTGAGTCTATCTCTGTGTAGTCTCGAGTACCATCTTTTCCAGCTGTGATGGTATCCTTTGCAGTACTACCACTGACACTAATGGTGCGAGAAAGGTGGCGTTTAGGACCAGTTCCTTCTCCAGCTTCTGTGTCTTTAACTATTGCAACTTCCCCGGCAATACATTTAACTAAATGCGATAGAATGGCTTTGGCTCGGCGAACTTTACCCAAATCCATAAGTTCTAGTAACTGGGTTGGGTGATACTGGGGTAGAGTAGGTGAAAGAACGTGAGCAGCCTCAAAAAGGCCACCATCCTGAATTACAGTTGGAGTGCCAAAAACATCATCCACAATGCCTGCCCCATCAATTACACTGGTCTTCTTTGCTATCAGGCTTGTTTTGAGTGCATCTTGTGTTGCTGAGTCTTCAGTAGTAAAAACATCACTTTCTCCATCACCAAACTTGACAGTGTGTTTCCATTGGGCATAAACGTGCATTTCACAGTCCATTCCCACTACCAGTATACCATCTCTCACCCAGGACAGAGAAACAGGCAGTGAAGGAGTGCCATCTACAGACGATACCAAATCAATTGATCTAAGCAACACCCACTTTGACTTTATACCTTGTTTTATGCTACCACCTAGTGGTAAAGTAATGACAGCTACTCCCTCTTTGCTGCTAGTCTGATCTGTGACAATTCCCGAAAGTCTTCCATACATGAAGATGTTGGCACCAACACCAACTGTTAATATATGTGAGCCATCTTCTTTTGATACCCAGTCCAAATGCACCAAGTGCTTGATACTGGGCACCAGGTATTTTTCTTTATTCAAAAAGGCATCTGATTTACTGTAAACAAATAAATTACTATCTACACTGATCCTTGAATCAAGTACACTTCCAACCTTAACTAAATCATCCAGGTGAATTGTCTGTTCCAAAACCCATTCTGATCCTCCAGTTGACTCACATTCAAGTATACAAACATGCATGGAAAATTCTTTGGAAACAAACCCATTATGCTGTATGGGCTGTTTGTATGCTACTGCAAGACGTCCTGTGTAAGAACAACTAACAGCAACTGGCCTTCCTACTATGCTCACTGTACTGCTGTTGTCTTCTCCTTCATCGTTCATTAAAGGCCATTTTCTCCATTGATACGTTTCCCTTTCTTCATTTCTGCTGTTCAGGTCTGTCTCTACAGTACATCTCCAGAACCGCACTCTGTTGTCTGAACATGATGTTACTATCAAGTAAGGCGCAAGGCAGACTGGGTATATTGATGAAGAACTCAGGTGACCTGAAGTTAGAACAGAGATTTCCTTTTAGTGGAATAAAGTAGAATGCCTGTATGAGTAATGAAGAAATACCACTGTTTAGCTACTGATAGAGAACATTGCAACCTGGTATTATTTTTCTAATTTGGAGTTGGGTTAAGGACAAATCTGTTACGACTTACAGCTCGAACATCATCAATCATCTGCATTTCTGGTCACAATTCAGAGAAGATAAGCTGGAACAGAACTAATTCAGAAGAGACTTTTTAGAATAATGAGAGGAATATAAAGTCTTAGCCAGATGAGAAAAGGGAGTTAAGATTGGGTTCATACAGCCTATAAAAATGAAACCTAAGGGGAGGAAAAAAAGACAGGAGACACAAAGACAGACAAACAGAAGATGGTGCAACTGCATAAGGTAAAAAAAATACTATATACCCACCACATTAATGCTGGCAAAATAACAAGGGGGTATAAATTGTTCATTAATGAATTAAAACTAGAACTAAAACTATTAGAGCAGTAAGTTTCAGGAACAGCTTTTCTGTGGGGACTTGATACATTTATGAATGAGTAACATGACATGGACACAATGACTTGAGAGAACCTTTTTAGACCCCTGTTCCCTGTATCAATAAATTGGAAGACGATGGGCTGAGGAGATAGAACCGTATAAGCTAGGAGATAAATTAGTGGACCAACTGAATAGGAAAAAAGCCTGTTAAGTTTACCTGCTGAAGGAGTTGCTCTTATTACTTCTACACCAATAGGGAGATCCAGAGGTTGGCTATACACAAGCCTGGAGCTCAGAATGAGTTTGCTAGCAGTCTGAAGATTAGCAATTGATGAAGATCGTGGAATGGGACTTATGCCAGGTGATACATCTGGAGAAGAATCCACAGTCCTTTGCTCAGGTACACTAAGCTTATTCTCTGATGAAGTAGCTTCAGTTGGTTTTGCTACATATAAAAAAATGCCAGCAGTGTTAAAACCATTGTTTATAAGGGAGAACAAGGCATGAATAGCCTATAATCAGATTTAATTTTTTAGCACTGCTTAAGTTACACAGAAAATATTTTATAAAATGTGCGGGCTCTGTTAAATTTTATTGCATGCCGTAATCATTCATTTGAAGATCGTCATTCTGAAATACTGATCATTTAAAATAAAGATTCTGGTGCTTAAGTACACTACCCTATCAACATTTTTTTATATTGCTATTCCTATAGAACGTAACTAGCATTTGTGAGGAATCTTGCTGATTCTATTGCATTGATTAAATTATTCTGAAGATTCCTGACTCTGCTTGAAAAATGACAATTTGTTTTAAATTAACAACGAAGCTTTAAGTTTTATTTTAAATAATAACATCTGTCTCAAAAAAATTGCAGTCACTTGCTCACCTAAACAAGCTTGCACAGATTTGAGATGAAGATGCCACATCTGAAGAACAGAGTAGCCATTACTATCTTTTTCAATTACTACTAGGTAGAACTTTTCTGAGAAAGGTGGTGAACGATAACCTGCAAATGAAACATATCATCACTATTATGAATTTACATTCAGCATGAATAACTTTCAGTAACAGAAAAATCCATTTTACTCTTTGAAAGAACCAAATATTCAAACAATATCATTAATAACCTTTTTGAATCGACATTTTGTTTGCTTATGGTTACAGAAAAATTAAAGACATAGATAGACCGACAACCTGACTATTAGAAGGAAATCTAATTTATTAGATATATTTGCCTTCACAGTCAGTTGGTACTGTTTTGCTAGGTTGTAAAGACTTTCTTCCACCTTCCTGCTTCCTTCCTTTTTATTTTAAAGCTTTAGGTCTACTACCCAATTTCCCAGTTACTTTCCACTGTATTAACTTGAAAGCCACATGTATTCACCTTATCACCTGGAACTGGTGCAGAAAACACGCTTCTGTTCTATTTGTACACATTTTTATATACAACATGCAGCATTTTGAAAAATGTTTTTGTCAAATAAGTTAAAGTGTTTCATTCTAAGCAAATTAGCATGTCTTTGTTTAGTACTGTTACCATGTAAGCAACAATTCATATGAGCAACATGAAGCAGCCATTTTACTGAGTTGTACAGATTCTCCTTAAAAGGGAATATGCTGACTAGATTTCCGTACACTTTAAGAACATTTTTGTTACTTATTTCATTCATATTAATTATTTTAATGCTATACCTTGTGATGGCTGGAAAAAAATCTCAGTTTCTTTCCCTTCCACATCTTCCTTATGTGGTTTGTATCCCAAAATGAAGTCTTCTTGAAAGACATGAAGCAATTGTGTGTTTGAGCCACACTGAAAGATTAAGCAATAGTTACTCTTCCAGGAAAGGATAGCAACATTTGATACTAATGCAATTAATTCTTTTGTGCCATCTAGCTACTGATGAGGATCACTTTCTTTTATAATGGCACAAATTATTTTAATGCATCAGAAAATCTTTTCTCACATGTTGAGAGCAACATATTGTAGAACCTGTTGGTCATATATTCAAATAATTTCACTGAGATCACCATGACAGACAAATTCTGTCAGAACAGTTTTGTTGCAGTTATTGACAGATGAATTAGTATCTCACTGGGTTTTATTTCTTTAGCTGTTGAAATGACAGTGGCAAAACCTCTTTTTAGACTTTTATTCCCTCTTCAGTGGGAAGACATGTCTGCAGTGAATTGCTTGGGAAATGTATAAAAAGGAAATGAATTGTGTATTTTCCTTCTCTCAGATATCTCAACAGCTTTCCTTCCTCACTGCAAGAGATTTCTTTGAAGTACTTCCACCTCTTTATGAATGAGGCTGCTGGCAGTGAAATCCTTTCCTGGGGGCAAAGGGTAAGCATGTGTCCCAAAAAGAGTGATGGCAAAATTTTCATGTTGCAAAACACCCTTTTTTCACCCAAAGAAACATGGAAAGAGTATTGCCTGTACTCAGCTATAAAAATTCTACAGAAGTTTTTTGTAAATCTGATCCTAAAATTAAAGATCTGATGTGATTAATACTTAAGACATTGAAATTTATTGAAATTATATGTGTCAAAACCATCAAGATGTTTGTTTAAGAAATGGTAAACACATACTGTTTTCATAGGCTGCTTTTCTAACAGAAAACAGCACTAGAACATGCATGATCAAAATAACTATAAGAACAAGATGTAATCTCCTAATTCTTTGAATTGTATAGCTGTATTAGTTAACAAAAAATCATCTTACAAACAAATTTTTTGACAGACAAAAAAACCTGAAGTCATGCACGGCTATGAGTCCTAAATTTTTGATTAGTTAGGTCTAGTTTTTAGGTTTGGTGTTTTTTTGTCTGGGTTGGGGGATTGTGATTTTTTTTTTTTCCTCTATGAATCACAAGTTTGCAAACCAGTCTTTAGTTAAGTTTTGTTTTCATCAAGATTTGTGCTTAGAAAATGTTGTTACACTAAGCTAAAAGAAAATTGTCTACAATGTTTGAAGTATCCCATCATTCACAAAGTTTCAGGGCAGTCATTATCACCATAGAGAAATGTCATCTCCTTTACCTCTTTCCAATAGATTAGGTTAATTAACAATTAAAGATATTTACGCGATACCCTTAAAGAGTTAACCGTTTATTTACTTTGTTGGTTATCACGTCAAGTTCGATAATGCATCCTGGCCGAGCAGTAGATTGTTGGCTCACAATGTTAAACACTTCCCCAATAAGTTTCTGAAACAGAGCAAAATGGTGAGAAGAGTTAGTACATTTTTCCTTTGGACAGAAGGAAATTGCAATCATTTACAATAAACTGATGCTTTAATTTTCCCTTTTGGCATAAACCATAACAAACTTCCTGTTGTATTTTGGCACTGAATTTTACCAAGACGTTTGCCTTGTTGAAAGTCTGCAGCTATTCTTGGGGATAGCACACCCATTTTTATTGAAACTAAATGCTGTTTATTTAAAGATTTACCTTTTCATAACGTAGCTTAGTATCTGTACTATGAGAAACTCAAATATCTGTTTCACTTTTGTTTAAAGCCTCAGCTTTTGACATAACATCCAAAAATAAAATCAGTACAGCTAATATATAAACTTAAGGGCTCTATTGATTTTTTTGCTGGAAAGTTTGCAGTCATTGCTCCTAGAACGGATTCTTCAGACTAATCTGAACACTAACAGGCTCTATCCTGCAAGATATCTTATAAAATAACAGAAGAATGGAAAGAAAGGAAAGATGTGCTTCTGTATGCACTAACAGTGCAAGCTTAGGCTACACTTCTTAAAGTCACAGGAAAAAAATGCTTATTACAGAAAAAATAGGCACTAATATTACCCTTAGCAATAACCTACTGATTTCCTCTTATCCTGACAACTCTGCCCCTCTTCATAGACTGCAGATGTAATTTAAGTGGATATCTAAATCTTGCTCTTCTGTCTTCACCTTGCCATTTATTCTTGATTCCCCTCTTTTGTGAGAAGACAAAGAAAGAAAACCTATTTTTAATTCTTCCAGTGGCTACAGGTTGGGCTACAGGTTGGGGAAATCTATCATGGTACTCTGTTTTGCTTTCAGTAGTAACAGTTGTGTTTCTGTCTGCTGACATTTACAGACAGCTGCAAAACATAATTTTACAAGGTATAATGCATAAGATCCTATACAGGTATATGGCAAAAGATTACACAGAACTAAGTGAAGACAAGCCACTGGAAGGGAAAAAAATTACTTTATTTTTATTTTAATACTTTCAAACCATTGCTACATAAAACTTACAGATGATTCAGGGTCAGATAATTCATCTAGAAGTTTTCGTGCATCTACAACAGCTTGATAGAGTCTCAGGTTTTTGCCATCAGAAGCAACAAAGCAAGCGCTAGCAGAGTTGCAGTATGTACCTAATAGAAAACAAGTCCATGGTTTAAGAAAAAATAGGAGTCAAATGGCATAAGGCATGATGCCATTACAAACCACTTCTATCTGCTGATGTTTCTAGCATAGTTTTTATAAAGTAAATAAAACAAACATACATGTGCAATAAAACAGTATTATTTGAACTTCAATATAACTCCTTTTCTGCTCATTTATATAACTGAAACGCCTCATAAAAGTTGAATAATCTAAGCAGAATTATACTCACCAAGGCAATAGCTGGGAATAAGTGTTGGAAGCCAGGCTACGTTAGAGAAAGCGGAGGTATGAAGAGAGTTAATTCGAGCCAATTCGGATACTCCTCCAGTGTATGACAAAGGTCCTATAGGGTCCACTCGCCACAGAATCAGCTCACTATAGATTGCGTTTGGGTCGTGGAATGTACGAGTTGCTGCATTTTTCAGCTGCTGCCTAGAAGAACCTTTCACATGTTTAATTGGATCTGTTATCCTGTTTATCCTGTCAGAGTCCCAGGAACTGTCCGATTCCGGAGTTAATAGAGCATTGTGGTGGGAAGACGTTAGCAGCAATGGTAACACAGAATGGCAAGCCAGATCATTGAGATGAAAACGGTGACCGCAGTACCTGAATTTGTGTGATACAGTTAGCACAGTAGTGAAAGCTGACTTGTCAGCAAAAGTAACTGCCCACTGATTGAGAGAGCCATCTATATGTTTGGAAATCATCATTACTATGGGAGAAATCATATTGACATTTGCACTGTCCTGGGCAAAGCTTAGTCCTTTATCTGCTAGAGTTGTATCTGGAAAATCCATTGTCTTCTGATGTACAGTATTACTGTCTTTTACAAAGACAGGGCAAGCATACATCATAATATTTTTGCTAAGGGAACTAGCATCTCCTGATGGAAATGCAACAGGAATCCTAGAAGAAAATGAAACCTTAAAAAAAAAGAAAAAAGAAATTAGAATAAAGCAATACAGCTTCAGTCTGAATAAGTGTTAGCTATTTCACAGGTCATACTTAAACTCATACTGATGTTCAGATTTAAAATAAAGGACACAGTGATTGTTGATTAAGATCACAATTTCAAATATACAATACCTGAACTTGTCGAAAGATGCCTGGAGTGTATTCATCTAAATATTTCACATGCCACACCAAAAAGGTACCATCAATAGGATGGATAGTAAAAAGCATATCTGGATTTCTGTTCCATTCAGTTAGGAGCAACTCAATTTTCCGATCTAACAAAACTGTTGGAAGAGGCATGTGTGGGCCTGCTAGTAGAGAAGTTTTGGGGCTTCCCTCTCTTTCTCCATCATCATGTTCTGAAGAGCCTGTACCAGTCCCTGTCTCTGATTCTCTATCTATAGACAAGTCTGCAACAGAAAAGAAATATGCCATTTATGCATTGCAAAGATTTCCCTATCAGTTTCTACTCCAAACACTGCAGTATTTAACCTGCTAATAGTACTATCTCATAAGAACATTCATACACATTGAGGGTGGAAACATCTTTGCTCTGTTGGTACAAAAAGACGAGGCTCTAGCCTTTGACTATTGCTTCTAACTATGCTATACAAATAACAATAAATATAACTGTAGAAATCTAGACACTTGGAGTAATGCTCTGCCTAGGATTATTCTGGCCAGCTACATAAGCTTCACATTTTTCTGTGGTTGCAGGTTCCACACTAAATGTGTTGGGATTTTTTTATTTAGAAGGTAATCATGAAATATATGGTATGTAATCATAGATGAAGCATAGAATTATTACTCACTTTACTGCATTGATAAGCTAGATTTGAAGAACCTAAGCATTAGAAATGACACAATGTATCATCAGTTTACTGTCCCTAACTGGTCTCTGTACATGGATTTTTATTTTTACACATTCTTACTGTGACCCTCCCACAGCAATGTAAAAGTATTTCTGGTAGGATATGTTTTCCATCATTGATTGAAACAGTGCAGTTGCATTAAAAGGGGAGTCATGTCCAACCCTTCTTAGAGCTTGCCGTAAATTGGTATGTCATTACTGACAATCAGATTGTAAGGTAAATAGAGCACAGGTTTTAGTCATAATTTCATAGCTCAGTTGAACATATCCAAAATGGAAATGAAAGAGAAAATGTACCTTTCATTTTCACGGTTTGTATCGCTATTGTGTTCATACAGAATAATTATTGAATTTTTCACGCATACAATTACAGCAGTCAAAATTTCATCTGTAAGTGTCTATTTATTTTAGATCAGTTCTAAAATGTTAGCACTTACAATTCCTGTGCTAAATAATTGCAGTAATTATTGCATTAACGTGCTTCAAAGTAATTATTGTGCTATGTATCTCAATATTACTAACCGTGATCTAATTTCATATGTAAACCTCTCTCTTTTTCTTCCATCTCTTCTTCATCTTCGACCTCAACATCAAAATCCTGTTCTACTTGTTGTTCAGAAATTTTTCTTAGATGCTGCATAAATACTTCAATAGAGGATGTAAAATGAAATTCTTTATTATTCAACCAGTGAACAACGAAGCCTCCGTTTCCTTCATCTATATTAAAAGCTGTTCCAGCCAAGACTGATGGAATATCTGTGGACATTTTTAAAGAAATAGAAAAGCTATATATTAAACTGCTATACACACACACACACTCATTTCTTAAGTCATTTAACTTATTTTAGGTAGAGCACAACTTGTGCCTGTAAGATGCAGATCACGTTTCTTGATACAATTGTAATGAAAAAAATAAAGATTTTAACATCAATAGATTTACATGAGAATTAATTCTTATGTGAATGGTAAATGATAGTCAACAGTTCTAATTGCTCATTTTATTTCATATGTTGCAGTGCTGTCATTTTATGTACAGTAAGGCACATGACTGCTCTTTAATCTTTTCCTTGTTTAAAATATTCTACATTATTCTGTAAAAAGCAGCTGGTTTCCTGCCAAAAAATCTGTTATGGCTTTTTTTCATTCACTATACATTCTGTAGAATGCAAATACCATTGCCTCTCGAAATTCAGCAATCAAATGCCAAGCAGACTTGAAATTTTGAATTCTTTTGCTTTATGATGTGCAAAAATTAATTTAATTTGCTTTCAAAAGTGCTGAAGGTATTTAGAATTAAATTCAGCCTCATTTGTCTTAAAAAATTCTATGCCAAGTACAGACTTGTGACACAACAGCCTTCCTACAACCATCAAGTCCAACCATACCATACTAAACCATATCTCTAAGTACCTCATCTACTCATGTTTTAAATGCATCCAGGCATGGTGACTCCACCATCATCCTGGGCAGCCTGTTCCACATCCTGAAAACACTTTCAGTGAAGAATATATTAGAATGTATTAATACAGTTTATCAAATGGTTGTATTTCACCTGTATTAGGGTTGATGCTTGCTGCTATATGGAAGTGACCAAGTGCATTTGCGTGATGTGAAATGTGACGCTGAACTTCATGAGTACCCTGCTGATCTGGCAATGCATCAGTGTGGGTAACAAGAACTGAAGATCTCCTTTGTCCTTTCCTCATATTTTTCAAATGGTGAATTGTCTGGCATAGTTATAAAAAAATAAATTAAGAAATACTTAAAAACTGTAAGGTAAAAAAATCACACATATAAAGCTTAAACCTTTTAAAATTCCTTCTACCTGAGAAGTAATTTTAAATAGATTTCAACAGAGATAAGTAGTGCTTATGTACATCCCTTCTGGCCAAAGGCAAAGCTCTTCTAACAGTCTTCAATAACAGTGCAACAATACACACCATGTTGTGTAATGTTCATAAACAACAGTACAACAATCTTAAAGCAATATAATTGTATAATGAATTAGTTCCACTAAAAATTGGTGAGCATATGGAGAGCACAACTGATTCAACAGCCCAAAGCATGCTTGGCTCCAATCTCCCTATTGGTGATAGTGATATCTAAGAAGTAAAAATTTTGATTGTAATAGCCTACAACTGAGTGGTGGGGTGGTTGGGGTGGGTTTGGGTTGTTTTCTTGGTTTTATTTTGATAAGTTTTCTCTTGCTGTAAACTTAATAGACTTGATATGATTGCCGCTGAAATTTAAAGCCCCATAATACCACCTTTTAGAAATGTGATTATCAAATTTGGTATCTAAAAATTAAAAGGATATTTACTGTTTCCATTGTTTTTATAATTACAGACTTTCAGACCCAATCAGAATTAAACCATCACTTATTATCCCGTATTAAACATTGTCTTCTCATCGCTATTAGTTAGCTACAGAAAAGTAGATTGAGTTTTAAGAACATGGAGCTTGGTTGCAGAGTTGCAGTCTCTGATGTCTTCAGTGTTCATTAGTAGACTTCAAAAACCGATATGAAATAATTCAGACTATTCTGTTATGCTTGTAAGAACACATTCTTAGAGTTTTACATCCTTTAAATATTTACGTTTTTAAAATCTGGAAATAAAAGTATTGACAGAAACGTATTTCCTTGTACCTCTAGTGCATGCTGTATTTTGTCCTCCTGCTTTCCAGATTGAGAGATGGTGCTGCTAATGCTGGAAGTGCTAGTTTCACAGATCTGCTCACCAAGAAGGGTATCTTCTGGTAACAACGTCTCTGCCCACAGCCGACAGATGCCATCAAGGCATGATGTGAGTAACACATTACAGACCAAACCCCTAATGACAGATGTATCAAGGTTACTTGTCATTAAATTAGCTATATGGACACAGCAGAAATTAGGGGATTACACAAGTATTTAGCAATTACTGTTTCATTTGAATTTTTGCCTCTCTCTAAGGATTTTATATCAGTAGTGACTTTCGGCATGCTGATGCACCCCTAGATCATTGGAAAAGTGCATGTGAACATGGAACGGTGATTATTCGATAACTGCAACAGTTTTTCAGAAAACTGCAGTTATGAAACTGCCTAAACTTGCTATATGAAGAATGCATACATTTTACTAAATAATGAAAAAATAAATAGAACAGCTAATTAAACACCAGTATATACAAAAAAGCAGAGAAAATACATTACTGAATGCTAAATAGTTTAAACAAATATTTTAGCCCCAATGCCATAGCACCATTTGGTGAAGACAAAGCTTTACATCCGTGCTTCCTGCCCTAATTTGAGAAGGCACTAAAGTTTAGACCATTTTTTAAAATAAATCTCACCATGACAATCACTAATTTACTAGATAACAGAGAAATTTACACAAAGATGTTAATAGATTTTATTTCTTGAAGATATAAGCAGAGAAATCTAATCAAGTTCCTGACAGCCAAACTTTAAAATAGAGTTAAAAAAATACTTGGTCAAAGTCTTGCTTGTTCTTTTTTAAGAAAAGAAAACTTTCAAACCTGGGCATGTACTTGCTAATGTTACGCCATGAAAATCCTGTCACTGCTCGAGGATGCGCCAAATAAACAAATGAGAAGTTGACAACCCCTGGGCACTTTTTCTTTTCTTCATTCTCTTGAGGCAGAAGAGAAGACTTCCAACCAGTCATAGGATACCAAACCTTTAAGAGGCAGTCATCCTATATAAAGCAACAAAAATCCATTGGTTTAGCTAGCTATAATTAAGCGTGTCACAAAAAGAAAATCTCAAATTATAAGGAAACTACAGTTCTGTTAAGAATTATGATTATATATCTCATGAAACTACTAATAGAGAGCTGTCCTACAGACAGGAAGTGTCTTCTGGAACCATCTGCCTCCTCTACTTAGTAAAAATTTTTAGTTATATAAAAGTATATGAATAGGAAATATAAATATGGAAGCAAATATTTTGGTAATTTTTTAAACCACAATGATTCTAAATCTAGTATTTACTAAGGTGCTGCAAGTACATTTTCAGTCATAAAACAATACAGCTCATGGTTTGGTTGTCCTCTTTAGTAAGTGTAAGGGTACAAAAGTTCCTAAAATTAATCTCATTGTTCAACCAACATTAAGTGCAAGAAGTACATGCTTACCTATCCAGACTTGAAAACCAAGAAGACATTAAAGAGAATTAGTAACTGAATATTTACCTTCAATAGCAATTTGGCAAAAAATATGCTAAACAAATAAAAGTTAAGGACTGAATTGAACCCAAATTTCACTAAACAGAAAACGTTTTCTACTTTATCCACTGAGGTGTGTATATTATACCAGTTTACATGTCCTATGTTCTATAGTAATGATCTAATATTTATCCTCATTATTTCCAGCAAAAGTAAAAGAAAATTTTTATTCCTATCTGAAAGTTCATGTAAGTATACTGTATGTATATACGCACACACAAGTCTGTATCACTGTTACTCTATTTCCAGCTTGATTCTCAAGTATTTTATAAGAGTACACATCTAAATCCAATTTTTATTACTGAAATTATTGGAATTACATGAAATTACAGCATTACACATGCTCAGACAACAAGAGAATGTATGGTCCAGGACTATTATATTGTTTATTTACTTTTGCCAAACAAATGCAAAACATTGCAAACACTTTTTTATTTTTGTCCTTACCTTCCCAGCTGTTGCAAAGTATTCACCATCAGGAGACCATGCCATCAGGTGTACTGATACTGCAGTCCTAAAGATCACGGGAATAAAGTTTTAAGTTCTAAGTAACATTTATTTATTCTATAGTATTAATCTGCATATATTCAGTTGATTAAATATTCCTGCTCATTATTTTAATACAACATATTAGTATTTTATTGTTGTTGCTTTAAGCATGCTTTAGAAATAGCAGAAGCATAAAAATTATTTGTTACAATGAAAAAAACGTTCAGTATTTTTGTATTTTCACAGTTCTACAGAAAAAAGGCCCATAAAATAAAGAGTTTTAAGTTCAGCAATCCTAGGCTAGATCCAATGAGATCAGACAAGTGAAGTTTGTCTCCCTTGTTCCTCAACTCCTAGTCAAGCCAAGATAATTTGTGATACTCTGTCATGACTGCAGCTTATGGGTCAGCTGTTTGAACGAGGAAAGCAGCCTATACAGTGCTTTGTGGGCATAACATTGAAAATGGCTCAAAAATAGTCAAAGGGGTGTGTGTGTGTGTCTATATATGTATGCATCTATCATGGATCTCAAATAGAACTGGTTAGAAAGAGCTTCAGTAGACTCAGGAAGCAGCTGTTACCTTTATCAGTCTAGCATATCTGCCTGTTACTGATCCTCTACTCAGTCTCATCCAATATCTTGACACTTACTACAGTTTTAACATACTGCCAAAGCTACAGTTAGGGTAAGTCTTTGACTAGGTCATATGGTAATAGGTCACTTTTTCAAGTGAGGAATTTTTATCTGGAGTAACTTGTACTATTTGAATTTTATGGTATATTAAGCTGATTTAAAAGCATGTTTTAAAATATGGTTTTGGAGAAAAGATAGTGTTGATATATAAGGTGGCATTGCAAATCGACTTAAAGTAAAAATTATCTCACTCACTTGCACTGCCAGATACATTTCCAGTCATTTAGAACTGGGAGAACTTTATCATCTTTGATCTGATTGTCAGGATCATCATCTTCTTCTACGATGTCACTAGATGGAGGGGCCCACAACTGCAAGAAGTCAGTTGCTGTCAACAGCCTGTTACCTGAAAGTGAGTAATATCACACATGTGAAACCAAGATGATGTGTCTATATTGAAAGATTAAGCCTGTCATCCTATTTTGTTGAGAATTATCCAAAACAAGTTGAAAATTTTATGAAGTCTATTTGAAATGATAGGGCATTCAATCACATCGTACAGATGCTTATATTAAAACATCTGAATTTACTTTTTTTAAAAGGAACATAAAGGGGGTTTTGTGATTTCAAATGATGTATTTATTAATGAATATTGCATATACTAAATAGCCATTCATATCTCAAGTAAATACATATTGTTAAGACAGCTTATAAGTATCAGTGTCCTGGTACATTGCTGACTTTAATTGTGATAAAATGATATTTAAGTCATCATTAAATGGTAATTTAAGTCTGTTGGCAATTAACACTGATTCCCAAACTACGATCTTGCGTAAGAAAATCACTTGGCACAGTATCTTCACAAAAGCTAGCTGGAGCCTCACGGGTTATGCAGCACTGCCTGAGAACAAAAAATCTAAATCTTGTGTTCTCAATTTATTACAATAAAACTAATTTGTGTTTAAGTTTTCCTAACAACAAATGATGAACAAATATTGCAGAAACTTCCCATTACCTTGAGGATCCCATGCCAGGTTGTAAGTCATAGAACTGAGGAAGAATTGCCCAGTTTTAAGCCACTGACACTTTAGTTGCTGTTGTTAAAAAACAGTAAAGGATTAATTCTCACAGCAACAGCAAAATACAAAAGTATCACTATTTCATTCTTTGTCTATGAAATTACTATTAAGCCTGTTGCAAAAATGATGCAGTGGTAGATTGCTGAACTTCATTTTAATTTTTTTTTTTTTTAATCAAAATTAAATGCATCAGAGTGCCCTGTGAACCAGATCTGGACCTGTCACACACAAATGTGTCTGTAGATTACTTTAAACTAGTTAGGTCATACTTGTATAACAACACAAGGGATGACAGCATAGATTGTGAAAACTGCTTGAGAACATACTTAATGCCTGAGTGCTCAGCCATGGGCTGTGCTGTTAAAACAAGCCTGGGTATACATATACAAGTCATATTTCTGTACTGCAGATCTGACAAGCTCTTCAAGTTAAAGAAACGCAAACTTGTGACTATGTCATTCTAGTATGAGATTCAAGAACGAGATCTTGTGAACCTGGGATGAGTGCAGCCCCAGTTCAATTCATGCAGTGCAAGATTCTACCCATCCAGTTTTATTATGGATGGTGGAAAACACTTAACCATTAGTAGTCCTTTGTGTGCTGATGTAGTAGTAATAATAAAAACAACAACTCCTAAGTGGCAAGACAGAATTTTGCCTCTTAGAAGAGCCTAAGCTGAATTACAAATGTGAAATACATACTTACACAATTTCTTTTATGAGAATTTATACCAAGTGGTTCAAAAATGCAAACAGCATTTCCATATGATGCTGCAATCTGGAAACAAAGTAAAAAAAGACAGAAGATGTAAGGTTAGGAGATAAGTGTAGTATTCCAAAATAGCTAAGGATTTTCAAATGCATCTTAAATGTGCTGTTCAAGACAAGTTAAATTGACACAAATATCATTGTTTTATAGGTATACTTTAAGAAAGTTGAGAAATACATCCTTACAAAGAAACTCATCTGTAACAGTTTAAGTAGGGAAGACACCTTGTTAAGTGGGATAAAGGCTAATCCGATCTAATGTATTATTCTGGGGTAAATACTGTTAATGCATAAGGGAAAGCTGACACCTTTACTACTTCTGTTCACGTTCTGGGTACTTCACAGCCAATCGATAAATTAATTATTAGTGTCTGTGGGTATCAGTGTTATCCCAGATTCCATTTTGTACCACTAAATAATAATTACAAGAAAGAGGAGGAAATATAATGCTGTTTTGAGCAGTTAAATAATTTTTGAGGGAAGACAAATGGTAAAAAGAAAAACTTAAGTACTTATACCAATTAACACCTCAATTTCTTTCACCCACTTATTTCACAGAAGCCTCTATACACAAAATCATCTTTATTAGAAAATTGTCTTGTCACATTCCTGATATTCATATGTGTATGAGTACTTTTGACTATTTTAAAAATTCTTTTTTCTTCCTTAAAAGACATTAAAAAGAAAAACTGCTTAAATTCTTCCCTTTTGGGATCTGGTTTCCTCAGTAGAGAAGTGGTGTAAAAGTTTCACGACATCTGTTACGAAATCTTATTTCCTCTTCAGGGGGAGGGGAGCGAGGGGGGAAAGGTTGCAACAACACCACACTCCCAAAGACAAGAGAGTTCAGAGTCCTGAATGCAGAACCACCCAGGGGCTCATGGTGATCTTGCTGCTGAAATCTCTCTTCCAGCCCTACTGGGATGGCACTGCAGTACAGAGACCTTGCCAGCTATGCCTGCCAAAGCCTAACCAAGGCTTTTCAATACCAAGACCAATGTTTAACCAGCTAATATTAGGACAGCCGACAAAGAAATGCTCAGTGCACTACCATATCTCAGAGAAAGTAAGTTTCTTCCTCAGCAACTAAACTGTCTCTCTAGCATTATTTAGGGACTAAAAATAGAACCACATAGCCAGTCAAAGGGCCACACAGATTTGATGGCTTGTACTGTAGCACTTCTAAATATATTAAACATGCCTAAGCTTTTCAGAAAAACTAAAGTATTTCTAATTTATTACTTTGTATGACACAGACACACATGCAGATGTGTGTATCCATAGACAGATGAATTTTATCCATGTCATCTTTAGCTAGTTGAAAGCATACAATAATGGAGACACTAACAAGAATTTTACCACCATTCCAGTTCTCATACTGTACTGTAACTAAAACATATTTCCACAATTTTTGAGAGAGGAATAAACACCATTGTTACAAGGGGCCTCCTGCTTCTCCTTCCCTACCTCCTTTCCCCCTTGCCCCCCCCAAATTATTAGTAACTGGAAACTATTCTCTGAGTAACACAAGAGATGTTTCTCAAATTTGCAGATCAGTAAAAACTGATATTTGCCATGAAGTTAACTCATAAATCCCATTAATGTACTATGTTGCTGTTTAATTCTTTAATTTAGAGCATTCCCTTTTCTTAAAAATTCCTATACAAATTTATGAAAATTCTTACCCTGCCTTGTCGTTGTGAGCACTCCACACAACTGACCTGGATGTTTCCATGTTTAGCACCAGGAATAATTTGCACACATTCAAAGTCATTTGCCAGAATAACAATGTCACAACCAGAGCCATATGCCTGAAATATTTAAAAAAAGAAATACAATTAAAATTTTATTAAAAACCCTTAACACTTATTAGCAGACTTCTGTTTTTGAGGGAGCTGTTAAACTCTCCATTGAACCAAGATGTGCAGGTTTATTGGCAAATGAGCAACAATTAAAAACAAAGTAGCAAAGGAGACCTTTAAATCTGCTATGCTTGGCTAAAAGAAACAGTAAAAAAACCAAAACCAACCCCCAAACTTATACTGGAACTTAAGCTCTATGTGTACTTTCACTTCTGTTTGTTTTGTGGAGGTTTTGTAGACTTCAGTTGTGGCTTTTTCCTTCCCTCTAATTCTTGTTGCCTTTCAAGACAGCCAAGAGTTTACTATTCAGGTGCAGTATTACTGAATTCACACGAGTTTCTTAAATATGTGTGTGTGGTGTTTTCCCCCTTCAGCCCCACTTTTCGTTCTTTTTATAGGAATACAATTTCTGAGCTTTTCTGAGTTTTTAAGGAGTGCACATTACTAAAAGAGTGTAAAAAAATAATAATTCTATTAGATACATAACATCTTCTGCAATACACACTACAGTCTAAATAATTTGCTTAAGAGAAAGCTATAGAACATTGAGAGCTTGCAGCACTATTTATTGGCAGGATAAATCAATCTCTCTGTCTGCCAACATTTCACCTGTCCTATTGTGCCAGAAGGAAGTTTTCCACTGATTCCATTACAGCAGGCAGAACTTTTACAACAGCTGAATTAAGCAAAGAGTGCAAGTCTTCAGCACTTAATTTCAGATGGTACAAAATTACTTAAGTCATTTTAACTTGTTCCCTGCTTCTTTCACAGTGATTTTTGGATTACTAAGCCCTAGCCCTCTCCTTTGAGATCAATCAGTTTAAATGCATTATTTTTCAGAAGGTACAACAAATTGTGAGTATTTGTATAGATTTACAGGATCAATGCCCATTCACAGGCATACTAAGATAATGGTGTAAGATAACCACTGGAACTAGAACCGACAATTTAGGGCTCAAAACTTTCTATGTCTACTTCTGATCCTCCTGGGAAGGAGCAAAAAGTGAGAAAGCCTGAAGAAAATTTTTAATTTAAATGAAAGTACAGTCACTGCTAATGCCAAGAAAGGAACAGCAATACAAGCAGCAGAGCAGAAACTCAGGCATCAGAAATTAACACACCCTACAACTGCACACACAAAAATGAAAACTGGGTACAAAACATAGATTATCTAAATGATTTCCAAGGTCAGTTCACAAAATTAAAGTGAGACAGTGTTGCCTGAGTCCTCAAGCCCACAACCCTTGTCCTGGAGAGCTGGGAGGAACTGATACTGGAGTTACACAATGTAAGCAGGACAGGGAAAAAAACGTTAAAAGTTTGTTACAGGGAGATAATCTGTGTAACAGAATGTCCTTGCTCCTTAGTGACTATGCTATACAATTACTAGACCCAGTCTGGAAGGAAATAATTTATTATTAAAATGGAATAGGATTATTTCCAGAAAGCAAGAGAAAGAAAGATGAGATTCTGAGGTAAATTCTGGCAGAAGATGGAGACTGGGATGTGAATGCCTGAAAGTAGATGGGAAAATAAAAGCAGGTCCCCTTGATCCAATAATTCTCAGAATTCTGATGTTCACATGCAATTGATTCTCCTACTGTTTGCTTCAAAGGGTGAAAATTAATCTAGCAATTGTTATCTAACACAGTAAGAAACAAAGGACACATTTCAAACAAGGACTTAAACCTTATGAATACCTTATTTTTTCATTACTGGTATTGATAACCTGAGCCACAAATTTCAAATTAAACATAATTTATCACTTGTTGCAATAAAGTTAGCAGGAGATAGGGATGTCTGGCCCAAAAATTATTTAGGCAAAGGAAAAGTCTTCTCAACTTTAATTTCCTTATGCTTACTATTCTTAAACACACACGTTTGTATGTGTGTTTACAATGCATGGAACAAAATATTTTGTGTTTGGGTATATGCTGACTCTAAGAAGGAAAAAAACGTTTTAAAAATGTTTTAGTTTCTCTTCCGTGACTTTTTACTTAAGTTTATAAAAATATGCTAAAAAAGGTGGCTGTGAATTGAAAGGCTGGTTTAAAGCAGAAACTTCTTTTTCTTAAAGAATCAAGATGTAGAGATTGCTTTCCTAAGTGAGATCTTAGTCACTCACATCCTTCCTAGGCTTTCCCTGTGTTTGGCACTGCACCAAGTGACTCAGCACACCTCAGTGTCCTACACCCACAGGAAGGGTCTAGTCCATTGGAGACCTTTGTCGGAACACATTCCCAGCAGCAGGTCATCAGCCTTCGGCTCTAGGTTCTTTGAGTAAGTGCTGCCCCTTGGTTCTGTGATTATCTTCTCAATGTAGATGGCTATTCTAAGAATGTCTTTCATTTCTTCAAAGTCTATTTGCTTTAAATCTTAAATTTGCTTTAATGAGTACCTTTACTATATATAACCCCACCTTTCAGAAAAGGTGTCCCTTCATTTTAAAACAAGTGTTCACTTTTTCACAATTAGTCTCCAAATTTCTCAAAAGAGAAAAGGTGGTCATATTTTCTATACTGAAAGATATTTCCATATTTCACATTATATATCCAACTGCAAGCTTTCCATTTGATTGCTTTTATGAGGCTTTTCTAATATACTCAATATATTAGCATGTTTACACTGGAACAGAATATACTTCTCCTAAATCCTATTTACTTTTTGTCCTTTCATTCCTTAAGCTGGTAATGCAGTAGAAGCACCCTACACTGGCAAAGAATAGGAAAGTGTCATAATATTTAACATGAGTATTTCCTTCTTAAGGATTCAGCTGACAACACCTTCAGGGAGGTCATTCGTGCAACCATAGGTGCCTCCTAACATTGAATAACAGTGGCAGCAATATTTGTGGCCACAGACTAACAATCTGCATAGCCTGATAAAAGGAATGGGAAATTGGTAAGCTATACAAAAAGAAAAGATGGAAAAAAAGATGCTGAGACTCTGTAATGGATGAGAACAGCACAGAGGTCTTAGATAAACGGAATTATAAGCAGACACTGAATGAAACCACCCACATGCAGAGTATGCCAACCTCCATTTCTAATGTCACTGATAACTCCAAAGAGAAAATTAAATGGAGTTGCAAAACTGCCAGAATGCAAGGATGACTTGCAGGATCCATAAGCAACTAATAAGCTGTAGTTTGCCAATGTCTGCTCTAACTCTCACGATCTAGGACCACTGAAATGAACAATGACAAAGCTCTAATTGAATGCAGGAGCACCAGACAGAAGTAGGACATTGTGTCCTACTGTAAAAATTTATGCCGTATCTTCAATTTTGAGATAATATGAAAGCAGCATGTGCATCTCTCTTTCAGAGGCCCAGGTTTTCAGGTTGGGTTCTCTAATTTTAAAGTTGAACACTGGAACTAACAGATAAGGAAATAACTGTTGCTTTACATTCTCATAATGTTTTTTTTCTTTACATGAATATTTTTCTCTGTATACAAAATGATTCTTCTCTTTCTATAACCTGCAACTGTCCACAAACTTGGCATAAGTGAAACAGACCGGAATTCCCAAGCTCCAGTGTGTTCCATTAACAATACAGAAGCATCACAAGATGGGAAATTATGTCGAAGAAACAGAATCAGCCAACAGTGCTATTAAAAATAAGTAGTTAATAAACATCTACAATTACATACAATAATTAAAATCTGGATTAATACCTGAATTAAAGCCTGTATGGGCCTTCTAGTACTCTTCTAGTACACAACAACACTGATCCTTAAGTTAGATAGTAAACACAAAAGAGGCAAAAATTCCACTACTACCTTATTATTTAGCAATGAAGGCACCTGAATTCTGAAACATTTCCAAACTATCATCAATGGACACAGTATTTATACTTCCCCCCTTTCCTGTCCAAGTACTACTAGAATTACATACACTTAATGCAAACTGGCAAAATAACTGAAAGAAAAACACCAACAACCCAACCTGTGGAACAGGCTTTCCTAAACTGTCTTTTGATATGAATTCACGATTAATTGCTTTACAGTATGCTTACCCACAAATCTTCAGAGAGAAAATTGCATAGTGAGGATTCAGAAGTTAAGTGTTTCTAACCCAGTCCACATAAAGAGAACACAGTGAACACACAGATATATGTGAGCGGGACTAAATAATTGAGAGGGATTTGCAAATAAGGGTTTTAATAAGTAATTTCTCAAGAAGGATGAAGTAGAGGAGAACCCTATACTGCAGAGAAACCTATTTGCAGTTGCTGTATCTTGTAGGCAAATGGTATGGATGAAGATTTTGCTGTTCTCAATGAGGTGCAACAAAATGTTTACACAGGGGTGGCAGACTCATCTGCCCCAACTTCTGAAATCCGTTACACACAGTTCCAGGCCATGTGTTAGTACTGGCAGGGAAGATGCCAACAAGTTTGCCCTTTCCAAAAAGGACAAATAATACTTTTTTTTCATTTCTATCAAAAAACTTCTTATCTAGTTACACCTGAAATATGATATTTTTTCATCAATCATGTTTAGAGTTACTTTTTTTTCTTCCTTTAGTGATACCTCTTACAAGATATAAATATTAATTATCTTCTATGACACTAGCCAGAGCTTGAAATTTTTTATACTTACAGACCCTAGTCTCTAGGTAATTGACATACCTATGGATTTTTAATTTATTTCTTTTTAACCTAAACTGACCTTAGCAACAGCTACATTCTGTTCAGTTTCGGGGTGGGGGAAGAGTCCTGAGCTTGGATGAAGTGCAGAGCTTGACTTCTTTCTTTGAAACCACCTTACTCACAGTCAGTCAGGCCGATAACATACATCCCACTTGGAGGTTGGGTCTGCAACTGAAATTGGCTCAATGCAAAACATCTGCTTAACAAAAAACCAAATGCAGCCAACCACAGTTTGAAAAACTTATTTTGCTACCTCTAAAAACTTACTACCTGCCAGTTAGACTATGAGGTTTGAATAGCATACCCTTCTTCTGCCTAGGCAGGGTGTGTGCTGTAAGGTCTTTCTGAATAAAGCTCAACTCCGACCTTCTGTAAACTCCTTTGTGAAACATGGTTAGCAGAATTTGCTGAAATAAGAACATGAAGCAACAGCAATTTGAATAGAGCACAGAAATACTACCAGAAATGAAGAAAACAGAAGTTCTGTAATTTAGTACTTAAAGCCTTTGCTTATGCAGTGTCCTTTTTGGAGCTCAAATGAAGGGAGACTGAAAAGAAAACTGGCAGGCCTGGGAGAAAACAGCATTATGTAGCTATTTTCCTTCTAATCACTATTGAAACACTTTTTCCTGTGTATTACCCGCTCTGTAGACTGGGTGCAATACAGCTTCAACATTTGCAAACTAGTTTGTTAACCAAACATCTCTGTGCTTCATCCCTTGTTTGAGAAATGCTAGCTGTTTGTCAGGGTCACCAGGCTGATGTGGGAGGGAAGAACACTGCATGTTTCAGATAAAGAGCTGGCAGAACCTTATAGCTGACCTACAGCAACTGTCTCTTTCTTTGGATTTGTTTTGCTTTATGGAATTGCTAACATTTGGGGTTTTTTTTAGCAGGTAAAGAAAAATTAATGGGAAAAAAAAGAGTCTTCTCTCTTTCTTATTCTCAGAATAAGTAATGATCTTCACCAAAGCTTTAAAAAAGTTGGGGCAGAACTTGTTATCATCTCACCTCTAGCTACACTGACTTAGAAATTAAAAGCTTACCTTTGTAGCCAGCAAGGAGTCATGTAAACAAGACAAGAGCAAATCATAGAGAAAAGGATGGATGAAGAAGAACCTAAAAATTGCAGTGCCTCTAATCAGGTTTGAAGAAAATGTGTTCCTTCTTCCAGAATCCTAAGATTCCTGGAGTTAGGCATCTAAAGCAAGTTCATCTTAAGAGGATATTTCTCCTCCTCAAAAAAAAGGCAATCGCTCCAGAACTATTGACTGGTAAATACATATATCTAAGCTGTTATTCTACTTCCAAATGGAGCAACTTTAACATGAGTGATTCATTTCTGCACACAAAACCCTCCATATTTTCAAGTCCCTGTGATGGATCAGTTTTAGCAATTTTGAACTAGTTCTCTCACATTTTAAATAAATGCCCTAACATCAACCAAAACATAAGTAAGCACGTGTTCTACACAAATAATGGCTCCTCTGCCACAGCCATACTCTGTATAGATCCATACAGCACAAACTGTGGAGATCTCCCTTAACCTCTTGCCTTTTACTGCTCTGCTGCTGTGGTCCAGAAGCTAACAGGTCTTGGTTCTTAAGACCATTGTCTACTGAGTCAGACTGTGTCACCAATACGGATCAGCTCTTGCCTAAACTCTAAATCCTGCTTCAAGATCCAAGTGAAAGCTGTAACTCCAAACAGCTTAATGGCTTGGGGGGGCAAAGCTATGTCAGCACAGCGGTACTGATGTTGACCAGCAAAATTCAAGGTTAGACACTAACCTTGCATGACACCTGCAGTGGATGCTACTGGGAGTCACAGAGGTGATCAATTTCCTAAGAATCTGGATTTAATACCCCAAACAGTTTGCAAGCCTATGTTTTTAACCACCATACAGTTTACTATAGGTTCAAGGCACAGAACAGCAGGAAATAATACCACAAATACAGAGAAAGGAGAAAAGGGGAAGAAAAAAGTTACAGCTGTGCAAATGTAGAAAGTACATTTATTAAAACATTACCTATCCTTTTAGGTTGTTCTTTACTGTATTATAAGAAAAAAATCGGATGCAGCAGGCAGAGAAGACAGTGAGGTCTGTTATATGCTGTTCCATAACTAACATGGTACCTAATTGATTCAGGGGTTGGTTGTGTTGTTGGTTTGGGGGTTTTTTTTGTTTCTTTTAATAAAATGTGACTTTTGTTCTTGGAAAATTCTTGTATAAACCTTACATATATTATTATCCATTTTATGTTATCAAAACTATCACAAGAATTAGCATAAAGTTGTCTTTCATAATACCAGTTGATTGACCTTTCAAATTGTCACAGTAAAGAGAAACACTACGGAATATGAGTGACATTATATAAATATCAAAAGTATCAGAGGTCCCTTTCATAGCAGTATGGCTACACAGCAGCAGTACAAGGAAAATACAGGCACAGCACCTTTCATTTCCTAAGACTTTCAAGCATTCATGACTGAAATTAGACATCCATGATAATCTAAAATAAGCTTTTCCAATGTTTGACAAGCTTGGTGACAGTTACCTACACTAAAAATGATACTCTGTATCATTTAACTCGGAACTGGTTTGTGTTTGGGATATAATATTGTAAACGTTAATACAAAAGCTAATGAGACAATTTATTCCCAAATAATAACATACTGATTAGATGATAGTATGCAAAACACAGCAGAAGCTGATTACTCATTAAAATCAGAGAAGCATATAACAAGCTAAAAAAGTGGAAACTGACATTAGAATACACAAAAATAGCCTGTGGATGATAAACAGATTTTATTATATAAACTACTGGGCTCTTGAAATTTACATATCATGTCTCTTTCCATTTCTTGTCTCTTCCAGTGAAAGAGAAGCGTTTGACCGCTCTGTGTTTTCTTAGCCACAGTAACCGGAGCCAAACCCTCATCAATAGCGGGCGGTGCAACAGAGCATATCCTCTTTGCGGGAGGACCATTCAGACACAACGCCCCCCACCCAGCCTGCCAGACCTGAGGACGCACAGTGTGGGGGTTTCCCTGGCTCTCGGCTCGAATTCCGGGGACTCACGGAGCCCTCGCCAGAGGTGACACCCGCGGCTCCCAGCCCCCACCTGCAGCCGCAGCCCGGGAAGAGCGAGCAGCGAGACCCCTCCCGGAGGACGTAGCAGACGCGACGCTATCGCGCCGGGATCACGCCCGTCTGCTCCCGAGCTGTGCTGCCCGGGAGCGCCCCGGTAACCCCAGAACAACGCTCTTCCACCCCCCACTATGAATATGCCGGGTCTCCCCCTCCCGTCTCCACCGCGCCGAGGCCCCCGCGCGCAATCCCCGCCGTAACTCTCCCGGTATTCCCGAGCCCGACACCAGGCCCGCAAACCACCGTGCCCTTCACCCCCACCCCGCAGGTTAATCCCCCAGCGCCTCCCGCAGCTAGCCTAGGGCCTAGCAATCGCCCTGCCTCCCCGCATCCGACACCCCCGCCCGGCTCAGCCGCGCCGCCCCCGCCTCTCCCCTCCCGCCGCCACCATTACCGTGAAGGGGATGTCCTCAACGCTGCCCACCGAGTAGCAGTTGTCCCCGGGGTTGACGGCGCCGGTGAGCACCTGGTGGAGATGCATCGCGGCCTCCCCCGCCCCCGCTCTCCTGGGGACGGCAGCGCCGCGGCCTCCGCCGGCACCGAGCGGACGGGACCCGGATGGCTCCGCGCTCCCGCCCGCCTCGCGGGCCGGGGCCCTGCTCGCAGCCGCCGCGAGCGCGCGCGAGGGAGGGAGGGAGGGGCGGGGGAGAGGCGGCGCACGCGCCGGGCAGAGACTGAATCAGGTGAGGCACGCGCAAGGCACCGCCTCTGCGCGAGCAGCGGCCGTTGTGCGCGCGCCCGCGAGGTGGTTAAAACGGAGGGGGGGAGCGCAGCGCGAGGGGGGAGGTTCGCGAGTCTGCGGTTCCTCGCGCCGGGCAGCCTGAGGCGGGCAGAGCGGCGGGGGAGAGGAGAGCGCTAGGTTTAAAAGAGAGATGGGAGGGACGGCTCGGGAGCCGGGGGATGTGGTGCGCTCGGCTGACGCTTCGAGGTGAGAGGGTGGCAGGGCGCCTTACGGGGGCGAGAGGGAGGAGAAAGAGGAGTTGGGGGGGTTTATCCGCTGATGCGGCAGCGTTCTGGCCGTGAGGCGGGCTGGGGAGGCGTGTCTCCCGAATCAGGGGCGGTAAGTGTGCTGGGAGGGACGTGTCTCCTCCGGGGAGAGGCTGGGCACTGCCTGGCTGGAAGCCCGCAACCGCCCGGCGGGTGGTGAGGGGGGAACCCTTGGCTGGGCGGGCTCTCCGTGCGCCACAGGTGCGGGCCGTGGGCTGCGGCTCTCGGGCCGCGGCTTCCCGTTACATGTAGCGCTTTCGAGGAGGGTTTGGGGCTTTTTTATGAAGGATTCCGACGCTTGTGCTGTATCAGAGAGCTTAGGAAGCTGCTGGGAGTCCTTGCGCTGCCGGTGGCGCCGAGCGCAGCGGGTACGCGGAGCCTGCCGGCAGCGGCTGCCAGCCTGCTGGCTGTGCGGCGCCTGTTTGATCCTTGGGGGGCTCCGCTTAGTTCTCGAGTCAAGAACGGGGCTCACGTTCCAAGTCGGAGCTGCTTTGCGTCAGCGAGAAAGAAATGATGTTTCAGGGCGTTGTAAATGTCGATTTGCAGGGTGTTGGTGAAAGAATTACTGGTACTTGATGCTAAAAGAGCAATGTAAGGAGGTGGGGGAGCACCTTGTTTGATTAAGGTGTTTGGCTGCATTGTGTACACGTTTTATGACCTCACAAAAATATAACGAGGCTTTTGCCAATTCGTTTGTAAGAACTGTCAAACTCTGGAAAACAAGCTTTTAAATGTGCCTGTATTCTTCTGTCTCAGAGCTGTGAAGAAGGCTGGATCCTGAAAATTGTTTGGAAGGGATGCTAAACATTGTAGGAGAAGGAAAATACCATGTACAGTGTGTCACCACAATAATTCTCCATTCTCTTGTACTAGATCAATACAGTGGTCTTACAGTTGTACTGCCGGTGTGAGTGATTTGAAGCTGTGAAGCTTAGTCTTGGAAGTTTATGATAGTTTTGCCTGAGTTAAGACTGCAAGAGTCATCTTGCCTTTTGCCACTTAAGAGCATATATCTCTTACTGAATAAATGATTTACTGAGGATGTAGAGGTAAATGAAGATAAAATCAAGTTATCGCTGAGTGGAAAAAACGTTGTCATCACAACATTTAAGGTTTTATCTGCTTCTGTGTTTGTTAAAGACAATCCCTTTTTAAGGAGACAGCTGGGGTGAAAGGGGGAAAATGCTCTGATCTTTGGTTGACCTGGTTACCTATGCAACGGCTATGAAATCTTCATGTGTTTCTATGGATATTTACTATTCTGTAAGTTTCTACTGACTGAAGGCTCTTCCATGTAAAATGTATGCTAACGTGTTTTACTTCAAGACTTTTTTTTTTGAAATGCATGGAAAGAGACTTAGAGGCAAAAGGTGGGGGGTTTACGTTTTCAAATAATTGGAACAGAGTTCAACTAATGCCTGAAATGACAGCTGGCTTTTAAATTGGAACAGGCAGTAATAATATTATGTAGGATGATAGAACAGTGTGATGTAAATGAAAACACTTGCCTTTCTGAGGTGTAGTAAGGCTATCTGGCTTTGATGGCAAAAAGCCTGAAGAGAGAGTACCTGCTGGATCATTTCAATCTTCCTGAATAACAGACATGATGAGGGAAAGTTTTGGGTTTCAGCCCAGTCCTCTCTTACCTAATCAGAGTAAGACTGCCAGCAACTCCTGGGCATGCCAGCCTTCATCTTACTGCTGGGCTTGGTGAGAAACTTTTTGCATTGTTTCACTGGTGTGATGCTCTAATTCCACTGAGACTTTGCTGTGGGACAGAGAATATGTGATATCCTGAAGCAGGTAAAGTTCCTCTTTGAAGTAAAAATAATGACAAGCTATGGTTTTAATAGCAAACGACTATATTTGTGGCTGTGGGAGCCAGTAGATATGGCTAGCTCTGTGCACAGAGATTTGAGTAAGAATTATTCTACTTTTATCTGCAGACAAGGCCTTCACATGTTTACTGAAAACACATATTTTCACCTGAGTATTGATGACGTTGGTTTGTTTACCTTAATTGATTCTTCCTTATTAGTGATATAAATACCTCACATCAAAGTAATTTTCAGTGCATGTAACAGTGATTTCTGTGCTCAAGATCATGAAGAAATCTCTACAAGAGATGTAGAAATTTAAAAAGAAAAATGCTGCGATGTATGAAAAAAACCTAAGGGGCCTTAATATTTTTAATTTTTCCTTTTGTTCCTGACTATCTTGTTGCTGTGTTCAATTAATTTCCTTTCTATTTAACCCTAAGAAAACATATTTGCCTTACTTGCTGGAACTGTTTGTCCAGAAATTCCCTGTTTTGGCTTGAAGATAATTGGATTTGTGGGAGGGGAAGTTCTGTGTTCTCAGGAGTGTGGCTGCTGATAGAACCAAAAGTTCTATTTAATTTATGCTAATAAGATACAGTTGGAGCTCCTTAGGTAGAGTTTTAAAAATGTCTTAGGAATGCTGAAGGTACTTTGCTTTTGGCTCCATCTAGCAGGATGGATTAGATGACCTCTCAAGACCTTATGACCTCTCAAGACCTTGTCTGCATCATGTATGAGGATGAGTGTATTGGTTGGCCTTCTGCTTCTCCAGCTACAGGGGGAAAAAAAAAAGGCAAATCTAAAGGCATTCAAAGGTTGAGGCTTTCATAATCTTTGCTGCCTCAAAAAAGAGAGAGGCAAAGGAAAGAGGTCCAAAGTTAAACTGATGCAGAACTGCACAGGTGCTATGGAGATGTATCGTGGTTCCATTTGCTGTAGGAAGAAGTATTTTTCACTTGGTAAAAGAAGGTGGTAACATACACAGTAGGAAGGAAATACCATGTTTTGATATAGAAACCATGGTTATATACAAAGAAAGCCTGACCTTTTGATTTTGGCAAAATTTGGAGTATTTAATGGGAAAGAAGAAAATCCAAAGATTTTACTGTGAGACTTGCATAGGGAAGAAATCCTACTGCATGTGCAAAAGAAACATGCTGCACACAGTCTAGGGAAAGAAAGCAAGACATAAAAGAGGCATCATGCAAAATAAATATCTATGCTGGACTAAATTTTATTTCAAAGGTGAAATACTGTGCTCCAAACTTGGTATCTTGAAACTTGAAGAATGCACCCTGTTTTAACCTCTGTCCATTTTTTCTGCTTCTAAAGACCTTTACCTTGCCACAAGAAATGGAGAACTTCTGAGCACAATGCTGTTAGAATTCTGTGAATATTTTCCTCGTGATGACTGTCTCAAAGCTTCACTGGATTCTTGAATAAATTGTATTTTTCCATAAAGAAAAGCTACTTGACTGTTGTGTTGGTTGTTTTTATTTTTTCTGGAACTCACATTCAGTTGTTATCTTGGAGAAAATTATAATCTTCAATCCATAAGATGTAGCACCTATTCTCTGTTACTCATTTCTGAACTGTAATGTGTGGGGTGGTTTTGCTCTACTTTTGCTGTTATGGATAGAACAAGATTGTCCCCACAATGATCTTGACTTGTAAACTGTTGTGTATTTCTGTTTTAAGACACTAAAGTATTAATCTGTGAAGGATGGTCACTATTACTCACTCCTGAAAGGACCTTGCTACACTTGCTTGGATATTTTTAAAAGATCATGTTTGTGAAATCTGATGGTTTTGGTTCCTCAGGTGTACCTAAATGCCAAACTCTTTGGCAGGGCTCAGTTGTCCCTTTCTGGACCCATACTGTCCTGTAATCAGCCATGCTTTGCGTTTTAAAGAAAAAACCCCAAACCCAATAGCATTAAAAACTTAGTGAAAGGCTTCACTTTTGCTGTATTCCACAATCAGGTACTTCTGGAGGAAAGAATTAATGATTAAAAATTCCAATCCACTAAATAGTGGACTAGGTAATAGGACAGGTAGCTTAAACAGCACAGAGGAGTTGAGGCATTTATTTGAATGTGCTGACTTTTTCCATGGCTAAGTAGGTGGCTGTGTCTGGGAGTGTGCTGTCTCAATTCCCTTCAGATGTTTTAAGGCTTTTGTTTTCTCTTTGGTCTGTCTAATCATGATGGTAGTGAGATAATCATTTCTTAGAAAAATCCTAAGTTGTTCAGTGATTGTTCAGTTGTAAGTACTTAGATGCTGAGAAAGTAGTCAGAATAAGCATAAATTACTCCTAGTAGTGTTATGTGGCATGATGTCAGACTTCAATGACATAGGATTAACTAGTTCAGTTGCCTGGATTTATTCTGTGTACTTGCTACAAAATGCTTATGCAATACAGAAATTCAGTGAAACTGGCAGTGAGCAACCGTCTTAAGAATAATTGTCTGTGTCTGGATCCTAATATATGGTGGGAGGCACTGTTGTAATATAAATATTTTTCTTCAGATGGAAGACTTAATACTCTTGTGATAATCTCTGTATCTTGTCTTTCCATGTGTCTTTGTAGCATCTGGAAAATAGAATGTCTGCAGTGAGGTCAAGAATGAACAAATGCAATTAATCCTGAATACATGCTCTTTGATTCTATTCTAAATGATGATTTCATAAATGAGAAATGATTTTATTGTCAATTGCACACAAACTTTGCTGATGCATAAACATTCTATAGTAGTCTGAGTGTTCTGATGGTACCAAGTATATATAAAAGATGTTCTGGGATTTCCTCTGGTCCTCTTTTATTGAGGAAAAAATCAAACCCAAACTTCAGATGAATACTGAGTTATATGGTGCTGTCGCAAATATAGCAATTCAGCATCTCAAAAGTGGAAGTTCTGTCCTTAAGAAGGTAATGAAAGGTGTTGCATGGGGCTATTTATAGTACAGACTGATACCCAGGAGCTGGAGGATACCTGAAGATTCCTATTATGAACGGCTGATGACAGTGTTTGCAGGCACAGACCAGATCTTCAACACCGACTGTTTTATAAGCACCACAGGAACAATTCTGCAGTGAAGGCTGAGGAAGATTTGAATGAAAAGGCCTTCTGGGGAACTTAAACATAAATATTTTTGGGCTAACATTTGCAAAGCTTGTTATCAGTTTGGGTTTGTGTTGGTTTCTTTGTAGCTTTTGTATTGTGTATTTCTTTAGCTTCAAGGTGTCTTGTGACTAATGATCCTAGTTTTGTAAGATAGCTATTATACATTCTAACAAAAAGAATGTGTAAGAATTTTTGTGTTACTTTCCTTTTGCTTTCCACATAGTACCCTTTTTGAATTTTGCTGGCACTTATGTAGCCTATTTTAAAATGGCATGTACATCTGCATGTTACATGCTGTGTCGTTTTGACTAATTTATTTTCTACAGGTATCTGAACGTAGCTTAAACCAATATATTCTTAAGACACATTGAGTTTTGGTAAGACCTTAACTACCTTAAGCTTATTATAATGTTATCTGTGTTTTGAAAGATTGTAGTATAGGTATTTAAGTTGTAAGTAAAACCAATCAAGCTTGCAATAACTGCTGTCACTTTTGCTTCATTTTTAACAGCAGATGCAAATGAAGTATGCAATCATTCATGAATGTAGCTGTTGCAGGTATCTCTGAACCTCTTATTTTCTAATGTGTGTAGTATTCAAATCCAATAAACACTACCTTTCAATCTAAATGTATGTTTGCATTTGGTGAGGAAGAAGACTGGAAACTATCCACACTACTAAGTTTTTTGTTCTTTGTACGCTCAATAGAGTTTCTGAAGAGTATATGTGAGCAACAGCTCATATAGAGAACCTGGCTAGGTCTTTCAAACTGCCCTCTGGAACATCTTACTAGTTTCTTGACTACACAAGGAATACATTGCAAGAAGTAGCATGTAAAATAATGAGTTTTCCCCTTGTGCAGCATGTTACAGCTCAGTGTAGCTGATGTACTGTGTGCCAATTGCTGGGGTCTAATTTGGTTTGGTAACTTCTTGAGGATCTAATCATTAACTCTTAAGCACTCATGCCTGTAGCATAAACTTTGTGACCTTGTTGACACTCAAGTTGAACCATTAGCTAATTAAGCTAATGACATTTTTCTCTTGTTGAAACCAATGGTAAGATGTATCTATATGGGCTGTGCCTTAGGCGAATACTTCCACCATAGCTGCCTTGCAGCACTAAACAGCAAAGAACTGGTATGTTTCTCCACCTGAAAACGAAATTCTTTGGAATCAGTGCCATTGAACATTATTCAGCTATATTTTATCCATTCTAAAGCTGTCTTAATGAAGTAAACTTTAGGAGGTAGCAAGCAACTGTGACATTAGAAAGCAGACTCTTAGTGAGTTAGATTTGAGTTGCTGGAGTTTTTGAATAAGAAAGGCAAAAGAATTTTTAGTTGGGTTTTTTTGGTGTTAGATTTTTTAAAAAAAAGGCAGAGAGTCCTGTGTTCAGGAAATTCACAATTGCCACTGAATAGGAAAGGGATGTCTGACTAAACTGATGAATGGGACTTCTAGGTGCTACTTCTTTATAACTGTCAGTTGTTGAAGTGGCAAGTGGAAAGTTTTCTCAAAGCACTTAAAATTCCAGTCTATTTCTCAGAGTAAGCTACTCTGACAGCAAACATGTAAAATCTTTAATGTATGTTCTAGGGAGCTTGCAATTAAAGTTGTTGTGTTGTTGGTTTTTTTTCTTCCAAAGTACTGAAAAGCTCTGTAGCTGAGACTTCTGGACACCCTATCTCACTGGGCCTGTTTAGATAAAATACCCTGTGACTGAAACTGTTGCTGTCCTAATTCTCTTTCAGGAAGGGAGTGGTTTGTCATCTTTGCAGAAGGGAGTTAGTGAGCTGAAGCTGCCATGGTGTTCTTTGAACTTCAGCAGAGGTTTAGTTGGTTTAAAACCCGCTCATCATTTGTGTCCACAGAAAACTTCTTACAGTAATATATAAAGAGTATTAATATTCAAGGTGTATGCATTATGTATGTAAATTATATTCTAAAGTAGCGTCTAAAGAGTGTATCTTGAGAGTAAAGTTCTATCTATATATTCAATTGCTAAGATAAATCATGCATCGTTTGACATCTTCAGAGAGGTAGCAGTAAGCTTAAGGATCTGTGAAACTCTATGGACCTCATAGTTATGAGCTGGCAACTGACTTATTCTGTGGGGTTTAATTTACTCATAATAAATAGTAAATTCAAGGTATTGTTGGCAATAAACTAAATATATTTCCCAGTAGATTATATATGGCACAACTCAGTTCTTGGTATCTTCCTTCCAAATGATGTTAGAGGTCTTTACAGTTTTCTAACTGTGGATTTGCTTAATGCAGAGACAGCTAAGGATTGTTAATTGCAGTGTTGGTGTGTTGGTAAGTGACACAGGTTTTACTTCGGTCCTCAAACTGATCTGCAGAGTGCCCTGGTATGTGTTGAAGGGACATTTGCTTGACTCCTTATATTATGTAGCATTGAGAATCTCTAGGAATATTTTGGTATGTGAACTGAGTGTTCTGATCTTGCAGACAATTCTGAGATTGT
Source organism: Gallinula chloropus (assembly GCF_964237585.1). Lineage (NCBI taxonomy): Eukaryota > Metazoa > Chordata > Aves > Gruiformes > Rallidae > Gallinula > Gallinula chloropus. The sequence goes on from NC_140094.1 coordinate 7,635,154, forward strand.
AATAAAGATGTATGCTTATGAAAAACATCCTCTTGGTTCCTACAGCTACAAACAGGATATGAAAAATGAACTGAATGCTGGCTATGGTTAATTATGCTGTACAATGAAATCACTGAAAGTACACTCTGGCTATCCAGTCATATACCTTAAATCAAGCCGAGATAAAAGGTGAAAATTGAGGCTAAATAAAAGGTTTTGGCAATGATTTGGTGGGAAAAGTGTTTCAGATTCTTTTATTAGTGTGTTTTTCTTCAAGGTTTTATTGTGCTTCTATAGCTCATGTCCTGTGCACCCCTCCCCTGTAATTTTTTACCTTCCATCTCCCCAAAGTCTTGATGTCCTGACTCAGTTTAATCAAAAGCTGAAATCCCTTGTTATGGAAATTCTTGATGTGGTAAAGGCCCCCACTGATGGAAAAACTGTAGTGAGAGGCTGACAGTTTGTCAGCACTTGTTTGGTGCAGTAGGAAAATGGCTGTAAGTACCTTTGGTTAGAGGAATGTATTGGTGATGTTAAAGTCTCACAAAGGGCATGGCATGGCTTTAAAAAGGGCACTGAGGAGGTAACAGCCCATGAGCAGGCTTTATTTGATCCACTGCTCATGTAACAACCCATCTCGTAGAAAAGGGATCCTCTAGTGATGCCAGCCAAATGCATGTGACAGCTGGTTGCTTGACCTGTTTCAGCTTCAGTTTCTTTTGGCTAAACTAGAGTGGGTGAATTTGGGTTACCTGTTTTTGTCTGAAAAACAGAGGGAAATGTCAATTGTGTAGTCATTGAAGGAGTGATGAAAAGGCTAGCTGTTTGTTGTGTACAATATAAGGAGAAGCTAGTATTGAGCATTCATTACTGTTGAGGGGTATGTGCCAAACACCTCTGACAGCAATGTGTACGTGTGTTCTGGGGGTGTGCACAGGAGTAAATGAGTTAAATGGTGGTGATATTTGCCAGCAGCATGATATGGAAATGCTGCCCACTGCATCACACAGATCTGCTACCATCTGTTCACAAATGTTTGCTGCATTGAGAGGAGCAGAAAATTTTATCATTTACCTTACGTTAAAGCTTGAGGAAGAACTTGGTTTTGTGTGTGGTTGTTTTTTTGGGGTGTTTTTTGGTTTATTTTATTTTCCTCTCTGGATATTTATTTTCTCTGAATTCAGGTCAAGTCTATATATTCATAGTATTTTGAAATTTCCATGGATGTTTTAAATGCAAGTAAAGGAGCCTTACATAACTAATATTTTCTTCTATATCTGATCAACATTGAGTGCTGTTTTATGATTACAGCAAATATGTAAATTCAGCTATTAAGGTAGCAGGGCAAGCAGTCTGTTGTGGATCATATCGTATTTCGTATATCTTATTAGAAAGTAGAATAATCAAAATTGTTGCCACGTGTTACTGATGGGTGTCTGCCATAGTTTTTGGCCATACAATCTATTTAAAAGTTAGTCTTAGTACAGACTGTGTAGTCTAACTGAGGCTATGGGGTGGTCTGTTTGTATAGGGTCTCAAGACTAACAGCTGTTAGTATCAGACACTAGATTGTTAAGGTAAGATCAGTTGGTCTTAAATACAAGTTTTTATTAAGACCAGCTGTGTAATAGCAATTGAGTAGCACCAATCACTGTCTTTGACGATCTTCCTATCTGCAAATAGCTGTTTGGACACCAGCTGTGCTGTATGACTGAACTGTACCAAAATATCAGATGTACAGCATATGGGATCTGTAAGCCATATATTCTGATGTTCAAATGGTCTCTGCCCCAACACCTCCTTATGCCTCGTTAACCTGTTCTGGAGTCATCAGCTTTCACTTAGCTAAAGAATTGATCATTGTTTTGCTGAATCCTCTTTGGAGTTTCCTGGAGCGGGAGACATCCATGCTGAACTTCTGTGTTCTCTAATGGCTTTTTACCAGGGGCACTACAGTACACCTCAGCTGTTACTGCAAGGAGTGGATTAGGTCAATCTTGATTTTGGCCTGCTTTGTATCAAGCAGCCAAAGTAATGCTGGCAGGCTCAAGAGCAGCCAAGTGCTCTCCATTTGGTTCTTGGAATGGGCCCAGTGCCAGCCTGAAGATTAATTATTCCAATTATGTCTTGGTTCAAAATAAATAAATAAACATTGAAAAGGAGGAGAGAGAGTTCAGCATTACAAATTACTAGATTATTTGGTTGTGCCATGGCCACAAAATGCAGTAGATACAAATCAGCTATTTTGCAATCTAGTTAGATTGTCATTTATTATAGTTAATACAGCTTAATTTGATGCTTGGGTGCTTAGACCTCTAGCACCAGTGTAAATTCTCCATCTGTGCAGTTTTACTAATGAAGTAAAGAACTCAGATTAATTTATGGACCTGGCTTTTGACTGGAATCCCTGTTCTGAACAAAACTCTGAAACATTTTATTGAAAAAATATAAACCAAGCAACTATGAAACAGGAATTAAAAATTCAAAGAAATGTTGAAGCAATAATTCTCTTAAGTATTTGAGAGTATCAGACACTGAGCTGCCTGAAGTGTGAATTCCTGCCACCACTTAAGGTGCATAACTTGGGAGCTGATGCTGCAAAAGCACCAGGAATCTTTTTCAGTTCTGAGACTGAAAATAATTTTTATTTTTTTTAATAGGGAAAAGAGGTGAGAGGATTTTTGTATCTTGCAGTATAGAACCTAAGGAAATTATACTGCACTTCTGTCCGGTTGTTTTACAATCATTTTGACCTGGCTATGCAGTTTGTATTAAAAAAAAGACATACTGAAAATATGATCCCTTTCTAAACTTCGGTCTCTTGACTGCTCCAACTTCCAAGGAGCAGAGTGGTTGAATACTGCTGGCTTTTTCTCTTGTTTCCAGCTGAGAGAAACTGAACAGATGGGAGTGGGAGAAAAAATGACAAGCCAGTGCAGACAGTGCAATTAATTTGTTGGGTTTGTGGCTGGTTGGGTTTTTTTTTTGTTTGGTTGGTTTTTGGGTTTTGGGGTGTTTTTTTAATTTGGGAGGACAGAGCAGTTACTGCAGAAAAGGCAGCAAAAATATGCAAGTATATTTTGAGTGTTGTTTGTTCATGCCTCAAAAATGTCTTCAGTTGCTATCTGGATGTAGTGGGAAGGGAAATAATCTGTGATACTATATTTAGAAAGGGTTGCAGCCATAAGGTAATACAACCACCAGCGTTTCAGAACTCTGCCAGATGGTGTTAGCTGTGAGAAAGTTCTGTGATTCATTTGGTAAAATCTTTGTCATGGCAACTGAGGAGTTTCAGACTTGTTGGTCCAGTCAAGGGTAGAACCCACTATTGGTGGCACCAGATGTGACACTGCACATAAGGGAAGCTTATGGTTACTTTGCCCAATGAGATGTAGTTGTAATTATTTTTTTTGCTTGCAATTCCATCTAAGGGTTCATCAGAGCTTTAATTTGGTATTTCAAAAACCTGACATATCTAATAAAAAAATACAAAAATTATTCCCAAGATTTGCCTTTACCTTGTCCTTATGGTAACCACTTAAAGGAGAAATGAGTTTTCCCTTTCATTAAACTCTCTCCTGCCCATTTTGGAACAAGTGCTAGGAGGATTAGCTCAGGAATAGGATAGCTAGTGGAAGAAACAGAAAGAAGGGGTAGGGGAAGGCTGAAACAATGCTGGATTCTTTTCTTCAAATATCTTCAGGGATAAGATCTGCAAGGTGGAGTTCTGGTGATCTATGCTAGCCAGTTATGCAGTTATGCTGTTCTCAAACATGTACTGTTCAGTTTCTAGTTTAGTGTCCCAGAGTTCAAATCTGTCCCTCCTTGCTAGTAATTAGTAAGCAGCAACACTGTGAAACAGATCAGGATAATTTCCCAAGGAATAGTCTGGTAGCTGCCTTGGAAAAATTATTAAGCATCCTCAGAGGCAACATCACATAAGATGTTATGTTCCAGGAAGGACATATACTGACTAAATGGATGTCTAGAGAGACACACCACAAGCCCTTCAGACTTTTTATAAGCTTTTCTAAGTTAAAGAACATATCTCTGGGGACATATATCATCGCAAACTAACTCCCCTCCTACCCATAAAACTGAAAGAGTACAAAAGCCATGGAATATTCAAGGCTATTGTGATTTGTATTGTCAGAATCACCTGTTTAGGAATAGGGTTTCCTATGTCAAGAAGTGATTATGGAAGAATTCTGCCTTCAGTATCAATCAAGACAGAGAGATCTTCAGCTTTCTTTAACAGGATAAGTCAGGCTTTTAGGTCTGCGTTGTCTCCCTTGTGTGTCTCCCCCCCTGCCATGTGTAATTTTTCCTGTGGAATTGACAGACACTCTCTTCAGTTATAAAGTATTTTTTTTCTGATCCCAGAATATCTTTCTTGATACTATAATTAAGAAAAGTGTATTTAGAAAGCCCTTGTGGGGAAGGGATATTTTGTACCTTAGTTAATACACACCAGCACTGCTCTGCCATCTTTAACAGACCTATATCTGCCTACACAATATCAGGATCATTCTCAATCTCATTGAAATGTCATCCAAATAGATATTTTTCCTTATGCATACATATGTATCTATTAGTTTTATTTTAAAAAATGAAATACATATTTTAATATAGAATGAAAAATGTAAATATGGAGAAAAATTGCAAGACTGCTAGCTTGTCTGTGCTTTATTTTGACCAGATTGGTTCTGCTGATTATTTCTGTTCAAGTCGTTTTGCCAGGTTTCTTGGAGCAGAAGATACACACTGAATGTTAAAGTTACATAGCATCAGGAAAAGGAAAACAGTAGCATACATATATTCTGTACATATACATTACATATGTATTGTCTACATATGACCATGTAGAATTGCATGTTAGATATCTGATGTTAAAATGAAATCACAGAATAGTTGAGGAAACAAACATTGTTTCTTCTGTCAGCGTAGTTTTCACAAAGGAAAGCCTTTATTAAGTAGCACATAGTGAGTTTGGAATGATTTATGAAAGGAATGGAGCTACTGATCATGCTATAAAACATCATACTGAGGTGTACTGTTACTAATATATTTTATCAGCATTTTTGTATTCCTTACACTTAAAGTGTCCTAGCAGGCTTGTAAAAAAAACCAACCAAACAAACAAAGAAACAACCTAGAAAATTTGTTCTCTTTGAATAATAATCAATTTTCAAGAATCAAGGGACTGGATAATGCTCAACTTTTTCCTGACTAAAATATCAAAAAGAATAAAAATTGAAATTACTAATGAGAAAAAGTGTTTAAATTGCAAGGATGAACTTAATCGCAGAAGCTTTAGATTTAAAGTTATATTTTCACAGCTGATCCAATAAAAAATCAAAACATTATAGGTATTACACTTAAAAAACAGAATGTTGGATATTATTCTTATTTTACAGTGCAAAATTTAACAAAGATTAATTTTGTACCAAATGGTTTATTGTTTGTGCATCTTTTGTTAAGTGATTAAAGGGCTGACAAACTGACACTTGACAAACCCTCTCCCTAAACCTGATGATAGAAAATCCTTTTAATTCATTTGCTTTATCCAGGCTAAAATAGAGCATTGCTTGTTGAAAGTTAATTTACTGGCAGCAAAAAAAGAACTAGTTTATAAAATCTCACCTCTAAACCTCTCTTTCATATCAACCACACAGATGCACAAATCATCCTGAAAAGTTCTTGTCGGTGCTGGATTTTAGTCTCAATTGATAAAAAATTACAACAAAGGATCTGTTGATTTTTACCATAGGAGCTCATTGACATTTTTGTTCTAGTTGACAACAACTAATTAGGTTAGTCTGTTCTCAGGATGACTGCATGGAAACAGTTGCTTTCGTGTGCTGTTGCTCTGTGGCAGGATTTCGTCGCTTGCTAAATTGAATCTTACTCAGAGTTAGGCAGAGATTGTATTGATTCTTGGGAAAATACACAGAGCTGCTGAGATTCTGTACTCACATTTGTTCATCTGTTTATATATCAATATGGGTATATTATAATTTTGGTAAATATACGGGTATTTTATGAAGGCTTAGGGATTGCCAAAGCACTTTGAAGTATTTCCAGCAGGAAATACACGGAAAATGCAATGCAACTTGCTGCCTGTTTTATAGCACATTAGTGACACCCGGTGGTTATATTCGGTTATGGACTAATACACTATCACTCGTTCTAAGCCCTGGTTTTTTTGAACAAGCTTAAGTGAAGGGTATAAATAAAGAAATGCTTCAAACTTGTGTTGACGTGTTTCTCCCTTCATCATGGACTTAATGATAATAGGCAAAGTGCTGTAAGGAATGTGCTCCTTTTTCTTCTGTCTGTCTGTCTTTCTCTTCCTTAGCTCCCATCTTTATTTCACATTTTAAAATAGCACACATGGGATCTATTCTTCTCTTCTGCTATGGCTTAGGTAACTCTGCAGAGAAAGCTGAGTTAACATTTTCATACTACTGTCATTCCTATTTTGTACTTTGGTTGTTTTGCTAGGGCTTGATTTATTAGTCTGTAAATACATTTACTAATTGATTAATGTTTGCAAGGTGTTTTGAAATTATAGGTCATAATCCCATCTTTTTACTATGTCAACTCACCTTATTCACAAGCAAGACCTGCTGCTGAAGTCACAGGCTTGTCCTACTAAGTTCCTTAGTATTTTTGAGGTTTTTTTAAATTCAACATTTATCAAAAATTCTAAACATTTATCTAAAAATTTAGGCTTGGAATAAATCTCTTAAATGCAGATGGTCCCAAGGGCAGTGATTCCAACAGAGGATAGGCAGCAAGACTTTATACCCCAGTGACACCAAGGTGATATGCTTGTACTGGTACTCTTTTGGGATTTAGAATGTTGGAGGAAGAAAGTAAAAGATGAGGTGAGAGGGAGGTGGGAGGAGAAGGGGAAGTTAATCTAGTGCATGTAGAAATTTAGCTTATTAAGCTATCTCTGCACAGCTGGGGATAATGTAAACTTTAAGCTTCATGTGAAGATTTGGGTTCTGTTCCTCACTTTTACGCATACTTGAGCAAGTCATATGGTTCTAAATATCTGGTCTTTGCCTCTAAAATGGTATCAGTGTTTACCTCTCTTTGAGAACAAATATACTAAAGTCTGGTGACTGTCTTTTATGTGAGCCAGTGTAGTATGCAGGTGCTTGATTTGGTGGACCTAAACCATGCCTTCTTTCCCTGAGAAAGGAAAATTATTTTTTCACTGATAGGATGGGAAAATAAAAGGGCTTTGTAGCGGAGAAACCCTGTTTGCATAGATTTTAATCACGATAAAGTCCTAGCACTGTTAGGGAAGACTCTAAGACTTAAAGACTTCCTTCAAAGACAGGGACCAAGCATGGTAAACCCAGTGGCTTTTATGTTTATTTTAGAAGGAAAGCTTAGCTACAATGACTTATAACCTTATTTTCATGTCATTCATGTATGTTTGTTCAAAAGATTTATTACCTTTCTTTCTTAAAAAGAATCACCTGTTTGTTTCTTGCCTGGCAGCATCTTTTCAGAAGATGCTGAGGGTAATCTGAGAGAGAATGGCAGTACTTTTTCAGCATATATTTCACAAGAAATGCTGTTGTTTTGAAGGGGCTGATTTTGAGTCTTGGTAAGAGCAGCAAAAAGAACTGACCATAAACCTGAAAATAGTCACTCAAACCTCAAATTTTGTCTCTTGGGCACGTAGAATCTATAACCCTTAGTGTCCATTTCTGTGTAATATTGATCATTTTAGAACAGGTAATATTTCCATTCAAATTGGCTAGTAGTCTGCTTTATGATTGCAGAGGAGAATCCATGAAATCGAAATGAGACCAGTGTGAGATTGATTTTCTTATATCTGTCTTACTTTATCAAGACTTCATCTGAAATATTCAAATATCATGGGTTTTTTAGATGCATGCCTTTAACTACAGAATATATTATATCTCCTAGAGAAATGAATAAGGCCATGAGGAGCTATTTAATCACGAGCATGGAGATTGCTCTGCAGATTGCTGTGCTCTGACAGTGCCAGTCAAAATGGAATAAGAAAAATAATGCTGGGAAACAAAGTGTCAGATTCATAGTTACTTACAAAGCAGTAAGAATACCCTGTAGTTTCTAAACAACACAAGGAGGAATATGGACAGAAGGAAATGACAACATCTGTTCTTACTAACTAAACTCAGCAACACAAAATTAAAATTATAACTTCTGGTTCTTTGCAATGTCTGATACATCTCATCATGTTATCAATACTGGGAGGCAGCCTTATTGAGACTGGAATTAAGAATGTGCTGAAGGAGACTGAGGTATTTAAACCTTTTTTACATTTGAAGTACTGAGTATGTATTCAGTTAGGCTATGAAGCTTGATAAACAGTCATGGTCAGCTCCAAACCTCTAAAAACTCCTTGGCTTAATTCTTTTCTGTATTTTAGCAGTTCTCACTGGTATAGTTGCACAATGTATTTTGTTTTGCTGCCAGATAAAGTCCAGCTGGTATCTGCTGAACTTGTGAAGGTGCAACATGTGTATGCACTGTGACAAGATTACCATAGTTGCAACGTGGCATATTTCTATCCCATAGGGATGGCCTTAGGCTATTAGCCTTTAGCTTAGAAATGTGCAGACTCCTATGCACAACAGGAATTTTAGTGAGAGAGATGGTGCTGTGTGGGACCCTGCTTAAAGACCAGACATAAGTGAACAGACAAAGATCAATTGAGATATCAAGTATAACAATATACCTGCACATCTCAGCAAGATAAAGCAGCGATTCTTCATGGTGACAGCTATAGGACTTTTGTTGCTCAGTGTGACATTTCTCAGTGATACAAAGACAGTCTATGTTCTGGTTGTCTACAAATCCCATATACTTTAGTGTGACAGGATTTTCAAAGAAGGACATTCTAAATGAAATATCTGCCTTGCTTTTTGTTCATTTGACATCACCAAAAGAGCTTATGGATATGTGGAGGTCCACTAGTTTTGTGGGTTTAAATGTTTTTGCCTTACCCAGCGGTTGAGTACAGGTTTGTACTAAAGAGTAGAGACACAAGGCAGAGTTTGGGCTGGAGCCCAGCCATCAGTTCAGGTAGAGTAGAGTTATCACAATTAATTAAATTACATGTTTTGCTATGGCTGATTGTGTGTGAACTTGGTAAATTTAAGTCAGATTTTAATCTCTCTAAGAGCCTTTCTCTTCTCAAATCACAACTGATAAAAATTTCAATAAGCAGACAAGGAGATTTCTTCTGCTTTTGCATGAAAAACCTACTGCTCAGGAGATGTATGTGAAATTCTTGGCTATGTTCAGCTATTTGGAAGAATGGAATGTGGGTAAGACTATAGGAGACTGAATCTTCACCCACAGAAGCCAATGGTAAGAAATACAGGCATATCAGTGTGAAGAGGAACACCTGCTACGAGGAGTAGGCATCTTGAGCAGCACCTCTGCAGCAGCCTCTTTGTCTTTCAAAGAGAAACATCTGAGTGGCATGGTCCAAATACCTTTTATAAGAAGGTTATGGGTTATTTCAAGAATTGTTTAGACTCTACAAAAATTTTAAGTAATGAACATTTAGAATGTAGTTTATAAGTCTTGCTATTTTTTTGGTGTGCAAATCAGACATAAACACCAGCCAGCAGGGGTAATGATGTTGGGACCAAGGATCCAATTTTCAAGCAGTTGTATCTTTCTGTTGGGAAGTGTTAACAGTTTTTTTGTGCTAGTGGCAGATAAGGGAAATGGCTGAGGCAGTGTGGTGTTTTGGTTGGATTTTTTTTGCCAAACTTCAGTCTTGGTTAGAGAGAGTATCTGAAAAATGTTGATCCCAAAGTTTGTTTCAAAAAATTATGTGTAAATGAAATGCAGAATGTGAATAGAATGGGTGGTATCATTCTTCTGGGTTAGAGCCAATACAACAGAGTCATGTTCAAGTTCACTTGAATTCAAAGTGGCTTTTGATTTGCTCTTGAATGTGACATTTCCATTCACTATTGTATGAAGAAGAAACACATACCTGCATGAAATTTGGTATTTTTATTTGAAACTATATTTTTTATTATTCTTCTGAGTCCAGAAGAATAAAGCATACTATCAAAAGACAAGTTAGATAATAATTACAGCATAGTGAAAGAGGAAAAATGAAAAGCAAACAAATCACGATCAACCTGTTGGCTCACGTGTATTCATGCAAATACAGTCATTATTCGCAGTTCATAGTTGCTCAAATTAATAATACTCAACATGAACAATTTAAGAAAAGAATGAGCTAAATTTAGCAAACTATGTATTTATTACAGATGGTAGCAACTCTAATTTCAGATGAATAGAAACTGTTTGCAAACATTAATAGTCACTGCCAGAGACTGCTGAATTATTTCATTGCATTTAATATATATTTCTCAAAATGGATCAGTATGATAAGTTGTAAAATTACAGGTTTATATATATTTTTTAAGTAATATTAGCATTTATAAAACACAGCAGTAAATTGAAATTAAATATGCCTGTGATAAAACAAAAAAATAAAAACTGACTTCAGAAGTTAGAGCTGAAATAGTCCTTCAAAAGCAAAGCAAAAATTCACAAAACTGTTTACGCATACACAATCTCCTGCTGGAGTTAATAATTATGCAATAAGCCCTGCTGCTGGTTTTGAGTTTCTTCTGTGCATGATATGGAAAAAAAACCCATACAAGATTCAGGCAGGTGCACAGTCAGAGATTTACCCAGCATGGGAGTGCGGGCTGAGCACACAGGTACTTTGATGGAGAAAAATATTTCCATATTTGAAAATGTAACACAGGAAGCAACATGGTGACTCTTGCAATGAAGGTAACACTTATGAAACTTCCGTTATCAAATAATGTATATTCAACAGATATTTTGTCTTATTTATATTATATTTTAAAATATTTACTGAAATTGTTGAAAATCACTTATTGATAGGAAAAATCCATCAATGTGACACATTTTATGGCCCATTCTGTTCCACTTTACAGTGGAATTATGAAAAAGCTCAGTAACTTCTTCATATTGCAGCATGATCCAAAGCCTATGTAAATAACAAAGATCGATAGTCATTTATTAGGACTGTGTCTTTCATACTTCAATTTCTGGCATCACCCCAGAAATGGTTAAAAGCTCTAAAAACATTGTTTTATGAAAACTGTAGCTGAAATACAGTATTTAAGGCAAAACCCTTCAGGAGGCAGCCATCTACAGAAAATGTTCAGATTACTTGGGAGTAGATCTGTGCTTGGGAGCAATATATGAGAATGAGTTATCAGGAAAAGCAAATCTGAAGTAAGCAAGCATTGACTTGATTTTTATTATTATTTTAATTTAACTTTTTTTAAAATGCTGTAAAATCATTGGTGTACTCAGTAGCTAGTCCCTAAAGAAAAAGGTTGAGGAAAGTTCAGTTCTTGCTGTAAGAAGACAGCACAGTAATGAAAAGGATCTTAAATGTTTTTGACAGTCGCAAGAGAAACTTGAGGCACAGGATAGAATGAATATGAAAGCTTCTGGATTACTTACATTCTAGTGTAATTCTTAAGATATGGAAGGTACAGAATCCCTGCCATTCTTGATTCTTGTTTTCCATTTTCCTCCTCACCAGTGCTTACACTCTGTCTTCACACATTGAGGTGATCATTTCCTTGCTGAGGAATGACAAAGAAATGACGGTCATTAGTGCTGTTAACTTGAAGAGGTTGGGTTTTTTGGTATTTGGTTGCTCGTTTCTTTTCCTTGTGAAAATTGCTTGGTTCATGTAGCTGACAGACAATCAGCATAGTGACTTACTGGGAAATGCAGGCAATGATTAGACCAGTCGTGTGTCTCAGGGACTGTTCTACATATCCTTTTTGCTCAGTTGATTTGCTTTCTGGTCAAAGATACATGGTGGTTTAATGCATGCTGACAAAGCACCTAAAATGTTTAATAAATTTTGATTACCAGAACAAACCTGTGGTAATTTCATTTGAAAAAGAAGACTACCCAGAAGAGCAGCTATAGCTATCACATCTTTTGTGATCGCATTTTAAAGTGGCAGAAATACTGGATTCTCTTATATTTTTTTAAATCTAAACTGTAAAATTCTAACCCTCAAAGTGCTGTGGAGAAATCAGCCAGCTGGGATTTACTCTGAAACAGCTTTGCTGAAGTATCCCCTACTCAGGGATTTCTGGTTTTATCATTGTGCAGTTGTGTGTGAAACTTGCAGGGTAATTTGATTCCTGATCCTCTCTGGTTTGATTTCTTTTGCACATTTCTGTTGATGTTATCTTAATTTCCCTATTTTCTGCATTATTTTTCATGTATCCCTACCCATTTCTCCTGAGTTGAACAAGTCTGCAAATACCTTTCCATTGCTTGTTGTTTCCTGTATCTAGTCATCACATGTTCAAAATGCATCAGTGTGAAACTCACTCATAAGAGCCGTTGCCTAGATTGAAAAAGTAATAATTGCCAAGATGCTAGCAGTCTTTGATGTTCGCAGTGGCTTCTTATGGTATTGCTTACGTGTTCTGGGTGGACCTTGTTTGTCAGATGGCAGTCTTCAGCAATGGTTGCTATATGTGCCTTGTATGGATCAGTAGCTTGTAAGGGAAAACTAGTGATTCAGAATGGTTTTAAAATATAATTTTGTAGTGTTAATGGTTATTGCTAGACTACAAGCTTTTTCCTTTTAATGCTTCTGGTGCAGAAATGAGGTATTATATCTGGTTTCAGTTGAACAGGATTGCTATGCTAAGTACTAGTTGGTATTCATCTGCAGGGTAACAGTAGTCTGTAATAGAAAACCGTCAATGTGTCAACATGGGCTGATGCATTGACATGAGATAGTCCATACTATTTAGCTGTTAGCATGCTTGCTGCTGTGGTTCATGCCAGCTGGCACTCATGCTGTGTTCAAGTGGATAACATGGGTAGGTGCTATTCCCAATAGGCAGCACTTATAAAAGTTTGGCAGTCTGAATGCAGGCTGTGCCATGCTGAAGAGTACAGGCCTTTTTATATGCTAGCATTTTATAGACTGAGTAATAGTTGGGGAAAACAAAAAGACCTGGGGTCCACACATCTGGGTATTATAAATGGTTGTTTTACAATAATATGGCCTACAAATGTGAATCCCTATCCTAAATATGCAACTGTGCAAAATCCTTCTGCATTCTAATTCTGGTAATGCATGAGCTGGTTTTGATGTCAACAGATATGGGATGATTTTGAATCTGACCGTCCACATGTACTTGATTTCAGTCATTTATTCCCAGTCTAGAGATTCTCACAACAGTTGTGTTGATCCATCTTGAATTTGTGTCTATCTTCCCTTGCCCCACAGGAAGTAGACAGTATCAAGACTAGAGAAAGATGAAAAATTTTGCATCATACTTTAAAGTGTTTGTCTTTTAGGATCTTAGGAACAAAAGAGTTGTAGCTAAGTCCTTCTGGCCTTTTAACCTCCCAGCAACAAACCTGACAGATGCTGCACTTTATCTCAGCTGGCTGCATACCAGCTACACATAGGTGTAAATCAAAGAATTTTAACTACTGTAGAGCTGGAAGGATAATATGTAAATTATTTTCCACAAGAGGAGACAAAACACTGGGAAGTGTCCGAATCAGGCCTTGCTGATTGAAAGCAGTTCTCAGGATTTCACAGGGTACTACTTTTCCATTTAATACAATCTTATTTTTTGACTTTGCAAGTAGGCTACTGCTTTGCAAAACTCATTCCAGATTGTTCTTTTCAGAAAATGTGTTCAATCATGATGCAATTTAGATAACTAAGCTGAAGACTGTCATCCTAAAGTGTATGATGTAGCTATTACACAAAATAAATGCCACATTACAAAATTGCTTTTTGATGTGGTGTTTGTTCTTTTTCAGATTGTTCTTCTCATGAATCAAGTGGAATTTTGGTAATTGGTTCTTGGAAACATTGGATTGGTTTGAATCTGGATAGGTATCCAAACCAAATTCATCACTGTCTATCAGTTGTATTTTGGCAGCAGATACTTCCAGCAGCATGGATGAGTCTCAAAAAATTGTCTGCATGTGTATTTCCTCTGTATAAGGTTTGTTTGCATATGCTTACCCCAGAACCTCTGTAGTCCAGATATGTCAGGGAAACATCTTTGCAATGTTAAATTGTGACATGAGTTATGCTAGTTGAGAAATATTTGTACAGAGCAATGAATTCCACCAGTTCTTCATTTTAGTGGACAGTATTCTCCAAGTTAGCTTGTTTACTTGCTACACTGCTACTGGATCCAACTAGCACTTTGCACCTAAGTATTAATTTCAGCACCTCTAGAAACTAAGATTAGGGGTTTATCTTGTAGGTATTTATGTGTGGAAGTTCTTATAAAGTAATTGCATACTGACTCTTTTTTTCCACTTTGAGAAGAAATGTTGAAATTTTGTTGAAATGTGGCATTTCTTTCCCTCCTTTCTGAGAAAAAGTACCTGGAAGGAGACAGTGAGCATTATGGAAATACAGGCATGATAATTTTTAAAGTTGTCATCAACTAAGAATGTAACTAGTAACTATTACAATCTGTTGCCTGCAGATCACAAGACATTCACAAAAATGAAGCCCTTATCCAAAGTGAAACTTAAGAAATTGAGGTAATGCAGTGGCCATTATAGAAGCACTGAGCTGTGTTTAAGTCAAAGTCTTGACCTTTCCCAGCAGGAGGAGTCAGAGAAGTGAGCTATAATAATACTTCATCTTCACACGTTTTTCAGTTGTGTAGTAGGCTGGGATTTCCAGCAGAGGGAGAAGTATACTGAGTTATTAGGAGCTGAGGTATAATTTTGAAACCCCTGGTTTAGCAAAGCTATATATATGCAAAGCTGAAAATTCCCATTACTTTGCTTAGAAGACATACTTATCTGTTCTGAGTGATGTTCTTCTGAAATGTCAATATATCTTTCTGCCAAATTTGTTGCCAGTAATTTTTATGTAGTCATTGTTTTGGTATTTTTTAAACAAAATCAAATAGCTAAATGCCTGGTTTATAGTTTTTTCCACATTTATAATATTCTGGTATAATGAGTTGTACTTTTCACTGATTGCAGTGATAGCTGTTCTTTAATTCTTAATTAAACTATGTTAAAATATGCTTTAAGGGACATATGTGTGATAACATTGCTTGTCTAGTCATTACTAGAGTAATCTATGGATAACAGCTGTTTTTAAAAAAGTACTCTCTGACACTTTGTTAGAACAGTGTGTTATTTGGAGAGTACAGTATGCTCTGGATGAAGAGCAAATCCCTTGTTGTGCCGAACAGTGTATATGTTTTGTCATCACTGTTCTTCCTTTACTGGCCCTTAATCTGTTCTCTTCTTTGCCCCTTGCCTAGTACAGCGCTTCAGCCATATGCTGTGTGCTGCTGATGGTTAGTGATTTGTTGGTAATGCATGGCTTGAACTATGTATTTTATTCTGTGGAACTATTGTACAGTGTTTTAGGTGCTATTTTATGAAAAAGAGTAGTGTCATCCCCAAAGACTTCTAAGCAATAGAAATTTTGTTGCAGAACATGATAAATTCTGATCACTGCTGTCTCAGCAGTTTGAGTTTTTTTAAGAGACTCAGAGAGAGAGGGTGTTGGAGGTTTTTAATCTTTAGTGAGGCCATTTTTACTCTCTGTAACAAAATTAACCAATATGGAAATAATTATTCTGCAATAACTAAATCCTCTGTCCTTCTTGTGAAAGTGGCCATGTTCAGCAGTGAAACTAACAGCACTGGCAAAATTACTGGATAACTTGTCCTCGGAGACCAATTCATGTAAAACTGTCAAATTACACAATGTCAGTGCAAGGTATTGAAGAACACATTACAATGACAAATTAGAAGTGCAAGGTCCTTTGAATAATGTAGTTCCTGTGAAGGTGGAAACTCATTTGAGAGTAGCTCTTGGGACTTCACAGGCTATCTGGGTTTTATGAATATGACAGGTATTTTGCTTTTAGGGTCTGGGGGAGGGATGGCTGTAGCTCTAAAATAAGGGTCTTGTTTATATGAGATGAACTTGCTTGTTCATATGCAATGGCAATATATCCAACTGCCTCCCTTCAGCGGGGAATTTGCATATAACAATTGTTTAGGTAATTCTTTAACTCACAAGGGAAGAATTGAAAATTTAATTTATTGCAATAAGGAATTACTGCAGCTCTATTAGTAGAACCAATGATGTATAGAAAAGCACAGTTATAATTCTAAGCCTTTGCAGGGATATAGCGTGCTTTAGCTGACACTGAGTATAGTAGCACTGAGCGGGAATTAGATCTCTCTGAAAGGACACTGAAAACTCTCATAACAGAATGGTATTGGGGACTGGGACTGAGCAAAATAAGATAAAAAGCTGGATACATAAAAGGGTTTAGAAGCCCACCCCAAAATTGCAGTCCTTAAAATAATTTCTTTCCCAAGCTTGAAACAGCCTGCCAGAAGTCCAGAGGAACTGAATTTTCTTAGTAATGCTTTTTAGGTACCCTTGATCATGTTGGTTCAGTGTTCTTGATAAAGCAAAAGTCTGGTGCCTAACTTCCGAGCCTAATGGCATTCCATCACTGGGCCTTCGAGGCTTAACTCGAGATATATTCTGAGAATATACCTAGCAGATCATGCTTCTCCGTGTCTCAGAGATATTTTCCTGGATAATAGTTTCCCTTGTGAGTTGGCATTTGCTACACACAAAATAAACTAGGAAGAAGCAGTGCTGTTGTAGTGGAAGTTAGGCTGTTAATATCTGTAATATGATGAACGTGATGTACTTTGGGCAGCACGAAGAGATGTGTATGTATGCTTAGCTTTTTAATTTGGAAGTACTGTTTGTTCCTTTCTCAAAGAAGATGTATCGTTAATATTGTGAATATGAGTCTTTTCCTTAGAAGTCTTGTGGAATTTGGGATAGAGTGTCTTTCTTGAGACAAAATGTTTGTGGGTTTTTTTTTCTTTCTTTCTTTTAAAGCCTAAATTCCCCAGTAATGAGCACAGGTTTCTATTAGCAGTATTTAGTTTCATTGATTTATTTGCTCGCACATCTACCTCTATTGCCAGAATTAAGTGAAATTCCAACTTCAGCTCTTCACCTGTCCCACTGAAATCATGTGAAATGGCCTCGTTTGTGATGCTTGTTACAAAGCTGTAATTCTGCTGTGGTTCATTTAACAACAGACCTGGAGTATCAGAATATTTAGCCTACCATGACCCAAATTCTAAACTTATTGCAAAACCTAAAAATGGGCTAACTTGCATGATTCCTTGCCTTATTATTAATATTTCATGATGGGCTGGTTTGGTTCACTGCTTAGCAGAAGGGTTGACAAACTGTGTTTTTACATTGGTGAGTTCACATTGGTGAATAACATTCGCTGAAACTTGTCTGTGAATTTTTCAGTCCTTGTGTTTTTAGCAGTTTAAAGATATTATGGTGTTTCTCAACTTGCATTTCATGGTAATCTTACGAGCAAACATGCAAGAGCATTTACTGACCAAATGTCTCTGCTGAATTGTGTAGCTCAACAGCAATGAGGTTGACAGTTTGCTGTCAGCAATGCTGATGAGGCAGCTGCAAGCGCCTTGGCTAAATCACATATCCCTGTGTGGAGCTCCCTTTGGCCTTCTCCTTTACCCATGGGAAAAAGTACACTGAGCAACCTGATGCTCTCAAGCTCTATTTAGTAAGTGGAGCAAATGAGAAACCTGCCTCAGCCAGCACTCCAGCAAGTAGGTGCAGTCAAGCCTGGGGGACTGGACACTTGCTCTGACCCATCTCAGTGTAAGGTGGCAGCAGCAGCTCTGTGCCAATCTTAAATATTTGGGAGGCATTGCCAGTAAGTGGATGTGGCCTGAATGCCTCGGTAATAATCGAGGAAAATAGATAGGCATATCTCTCTGAACTCCTTCTCTTTTCTTCTCTGACCTCTAAGCTTTTATTTAAGACTAGTTACTCCTAGCAGGGCTTGCTGAGCTCATCATTTGATCTCATCTTCTCTCTCACTCTTTTCCACTAGAGCACAGCTTTGCTAAACCTAGAATAAACTCTTGCTTCATCTGGCTGTGCTGAATACTGCATGACAGGAACTGGTTATGTGTAAAGGCGTGATTGCGTTATCACTCTCTTACCCTAGTGTGAGATGGGAGAGAAAAACACTGAGGTCATGGTAAGGTTTTGATATTCTTTGTCAGGCATTACCTGGTTTCCTCTGAATTTCCAGTCCATTGTTGTAACTGCTGTATTTACAACCATTGTAATGTAGTTAATTTCTTTAGTTTTACTAATAAATTACTGTATCGAGATTTACAATTGTGGTTGAGAATGTTGCTGTGCTTTGATTTTGCAGGTCTGCTTTTATTGGTTGCTATTTATTATTTGGTTTTGCTGCTTTTATTTCTTGCACTATATAGTACAACTTGCAGATATTTCTGCCTACAGTTATACCAACTGTTGACCAATTAAATTCTGGTAGTTTTATTCTAGTTAGCATCTCTGTGGGATGTCATATTTCATGCACTTCATCTGTGCATCTAAATCTGTATTTTACTTTGACCTAGAATATTCTTGGGTTATTTGGCTGTTTAATGCACAGAGATATACTTTTCACCTTGATCTGCTGTGAGTTACAGTACCTGGCATTTTCATTTTGAAAACTTGGCTAAAAAGGCATAATGAACATTTAACCAAATGTCCACCAGTCACATCAGATACCACTCCAGAAAGGTTACATTTAGCCCTTGGTTTCTCTCTTATCAAGAGACACAAAAGATCTCTGACATTGCCAGACTGCCTGACTGCCAACTGGCAGTGCAGTCCTATCACCTCAATTCAAGCGAATTTCACCGTGCTTTATTAATGCTTGGTGCCTTCCCTTCTTTTTGAGTCACTGTTATGTAACTGTTTTCACATACTGCAGCAATGAGTGCACCCACAGACACCTCCTTTGAAAATTGCATGCTACAAAGTAGTTCTGTAAATAATTCCAGCAACAGTTTCCCCTCCGCTAATTTCTCATTCCCATTGTCCCAGTGGGAGAGTGAAGGGGAGGGCTGTGGAATAGGGAGATGTGAACAGTTCCTTGGCCTCTGTGGCTGAACAGAAGGGGCTGCCACACCAGCACCCTGGGTTGTCAGCTAGACATAAGAAAATGCATTTTGTACATTGTCCTTGGCTAGAACAGGCACTCCCTTGCTCCCTCTAGGAAGGAGCATGGCCTGGATGATGGCAGTAAGGTCATGCTGGGCTAGAAGACCTTGTAAAGTCACACAGAATCAGAGAATCATTAAGACTGGAAAAGACCTTCAGGATCATCTAGTCCAACCAACCCCCTAGCACCTATATTGCTAAGTAAACCAAGTCCCTAAGTATCTCATCCAACATTTCCTTGAACACCCTGAGGGATGGTGACTCTACCACCTCCCTGGGTAACCTGTTCCAATGACCAAGCACTCTGTCTGAGAAGAAATTTTTCCTAATTTGTAACCTGAACCTCCCCTGGTGCAACTTGCAGCCATTCCCACTTGTCCTATCACTATTTCATTCAGACCTCATCCTCTTACCTTGTGTGCTGGGTGATTCTAGGCAGGACTGCGTATGGACTGGAAAGGGCTTATGCCATGTGCTAATCTGGATCTATTCTAAAGAGCTTCTGGTCTGATTTTATGCATATGTGGGTACTTGGAATCAAAATAATCTGGTTTTGCATTACATACGACTGTGGTGACTACATTTTGTATTCCTTTACCAAATTGTCTTAATTACAGCTATGCGGTAGCTCAAGGCAGGCTACTTACCAGTTTATTAGTCCATTTCCTTGCACTAATTCTGTGCTTGTACTCAGGCACTTGGCTGTTGCAGAAACTGAGCTCCAGGTATCAAGCAGGTTACTGCATGTGCTGACTGTAAAATTCACTCTGTGCCAGCCAGGAATTTCTTCTGTGCTTCAGCAATGCTCAAGGTTGAGAGGGTTGAGCACATTTCCAGCAGCTTTTTGCCATCTCATGTAGGGTAAAACTCTTGGAACAAAATTGAGTCCTGTGCTTATGGGCTTTTGTTGCTGCTGTGAGTAGAGTTAGTTTCTTTAACTTAAATTCAAACTAGACAAAGGTTTTACAGGAAGAGAAAGGAAAATTTTTCAGTAGAATTACTTGGTCAAAATTTTAATGGGATATATATGCTCTTGCATATAGCTGAATAAATACTAAAAGCTGGGAGGTATTACAGTATGGATGAAGAAATTTTAACTTTAAGAGCTATGTTAGCAATAGGCTATCAGGTTGTATTCACTGGGAGAAGAATTAAGTTAATTAAGAGAAAAGCTAGGCATGATCTCAGCAATAATAACGTGTGTGTTTGGTGCAAAACATTCTGTATCAGTTACTCTTCAGGTTTTCTTTTCTTGTGTGTGTGGGACTACCTCTGCACATAGTCTCTTTCTGCAATTTCTTCATACTGAGTTCAGAATCACAGAACATTAGGAGCTGGAAGTGACCTTGAAAGATCTTCTGGTCCAAGCCCCTGCCTGACCAGGATCACCTAGATTAGGTCACACAGGGACGTGTCCAGGTGGGTTTTGAATGTCTTCAGAGAGAAGGAGACTCTGCAACCTCTCTGGGCAGCCTGTCCCAGTGCTCTGTCACCCTCACAGTGAAAAGGTTTTCTTGTATGTTCATATAGAACCTCCTGTGCACCAGCTAGCACCCATTCCCCCTTGTTCTATCATTGGATGTCACTGAGAAGAGCCTGGATCTACCCTCCTGACACTCACCCTTTCCATTTTTATAGACACTGATGAGGTCACCCCTCAGTCTTCTCCAGGCTAGAGACCCAGCTCCCTTAGCCTGTCTTCATAAGGAAGATGGTCCACTCCCTTAGTCATCTTGGTGGCCCTGAGTGTAGAACCTTTGAGTGTATTCTACATGGGAGAGAAGGAAGGAGATTTCAGATAAGAGTAACTTAAGAGAAACTGAGGGTTTTTTGGTGTTTCCATCACTGAACTAACACTTTTGGTCAGTGAGAAAATTTATATCTAATTAATTGCCACTAGTTACCATGTGAAACTGGTCACACCTTGCAGAAGACAAGATACACTGGTGTAATGTACCTTTGAAGTAGCCAACTATTATGATTTAGGTATAATTGACTCTGGAGTAATAACTTACTCCCTGGTACTTATTGCAAAATAAACTCCTATAGTTTTTGAGGGTGATAACTACTTGTCAACTGAGGGGGAATATCCCTGAATCAAATGGCATTGCTCTTTCTCATTGTCCTCAGCACTTGCAGAATAGAGGAGAAACAAGTGATAAGTGGAGGTAAAAATGTGCACGAGACATGAATAAAGATGATGAAAAATGAGAAGTTTGCTCATGACAAATGCATGGACTGGTTATGTCAGTGCTCCAGTTCATTTCTCACTGGCACCATAGAAAGAACAGGTCTCCTGTGGCCTCTTGTGCTCACACAGAGTTCTGTGAAGGCTGGATGCTTAACTTGTGTGTATTGGTATAGTGCTGCTGAAGAAAGGAGGTATGGCTGAGGAACTGCTCCAGGAGGAATTATTTTGGTGCACATGTGGTGTAAGCAAGATGAAAATGTATGCCTTTATTTAGCTCAAGTCCTTGAGCAAAGGGATGGCCAACAGTCGAATAATGTTAGTAGTACCTTCAGCACTCCTTGGCCTGAAGGACAATCAAAGTGATCAGAAGAACAGAAAGGGTGAAGTAAGCAGCAGACAGTGAGTGAGGTAGAATCACTAAGCAAGAAACACTTTGGTGAAGACAATCAATACCTTAACAAAAATTACAGTTAATATAAAGGAGCTGGACGTTGGGAAAGTGGGAAATACCTGGTAGTTTACTATGTTCCTGATGTGATGGTATTGTTTTTCTGAAGCAGCTGTTCTTTTGCCTACACAAGAGTTTGTAATGCTGCTTGTACAATTATATATCACAAGCCAATTTTCATATAACAAGATCTACATTTCAAGTGCATCTGAAGGGCTGTGCTGTTTGAATGTATTTAAATGATCCTTCATCAATAAATGATGAACATGGCTTTTGTCAGGTATGTATTGATTACCATTCTATTGGATGTCAGTTCACTCTCTCCAGAGATGCACAGAGCAAAGCAGAGGACTGGTCCTTCTGTTAGAGTTCTATTAAGCTATAATGATTTGCCGCCTTGTATGCCATGGAAGTTGTGTAGGGTCATGGATCTTGGGACTAGAGCAGGCTTGACCTATGCAGCACAGGGTTTGACCTCTGTGTGGCAACACTTTGCTGTTTCTTTTCACATATCATAGCCACATGGATCTGTAGGAAAATATTGCCCCAGAAGGTCAGTTGTGGTACATACGTGTGTTACTCAAAGATTTTAAAGCTGAGCAGCTAGTCCTTCGAGTTATCAGAGTGCAGTACATCCCTATATCAGCCTAGGCATGTTTATGACCTGGACAAAGTCTATGGCTTTGTTTTGTTTTTGTTTAAAGAATCATAGCACACACATCCTTTCTGTTTCTCTTCCCTTGCTAGTCATAAGATGTGAGATCAATAGTCTTAGGCTGTTTTTTAATCTTTTCTTTTTTGAAAGCAGGAAAGGATAAACATCCTCAAGATTTTGTTTTAAAGATTTTAAAGCTTATGTGTCTTTATTACTGTTCCTTATTACAGTAGCACTGCAAAGCTTAAATGAGTATCAGGTCTATAATGTGCAAAATTTTGCAAAAACAGAAAGCAAAACTCAGCTGATTAGCTTTAAAGAGTTAACTATCTGGATAGAATTACAAATTGACATTGTAGGTGCTCTTCTAAATGACAAACCAGTCTGCTGCCAGCTGGATATAATCAATGTGCCCATTATATAGCTATGTCAGGCTACAGTTTTCTCTGTGTTGTTCTGAAGGTATATCTAAGGAAGCAAGATAAGCCTTATGTGGTCAGGTGTGTCAAAAGTGGAAGGAGGTATTTTGATAGAAATTCTGGAAGATGCAGTAGTTTACCATATCACATTGTGCTACGGGCACAACTATTTTGGATGGCTTGTGCTCTTTTATTAGGCTAGGTAGATCTCTCTGAATTATATGAAGCAGGCTAATTTTGCAGTGGAGACTGCAGGTGTTGCATGCTTGAAGACCTCAGCAGGACCAGTTACTTTGAGTGCAGTACTGTGATGATGTCTTTGTAGAGAATGGTACTGTGCTATGCTGTGTACTAAGTGCTACTTGGAGCAGCTCAAGACTGGCTGTCCACCCATAGAAAAGTATCCTTAGGTTCCTATTCCTCACTGCTACATTTCCTAGAAGCAAGAAATGCAGGCCTCTTCTGATGTTTGTGCCTTTACACAGCTGAACTTTTAGTATCTGTAGTGCTGAGCCATGTCCAGTACAGAGTTAATTTTGTTTTGCCTTCAGTCTTGACTGTCATCCTGAAAAGAAAAGTTGCATTAAAAGATTTTTTTTCAAGAACATATCCAGAGGGAACAAATGCCTCTGATTAACTTAATAGGTGAATGAGCATCACTGCACTACTGAAATATACCTCTAAATTGGATTCTCAGTGCAAGAAATGCAAGGAAAGGAGCTTGACAATGACAGATATTTCTGTTCGTGGTTTATTTGCAGGTAATTGAATGGCTGAAGTTTTTTGGAGGTGAGTGGTTGTTGTTTTTTTGTTTAGCTACTGTTGTGGTGTGGTGGGTTCCTCCCTTCCTCTCCCCTCCAATACCTGGTATTTTTATTCCTTTTTAGTGTGATTTAGATTTTCAAAGTCAAGATGACTGTTATTTACAATGGAACAGAGTCAGTGTAAGGACCTGGGTGTAGGGAAAGGGGAAAATCTGTGTTTTCCATTGATGACATTTTTTTATGTTTGAGACCCATATCATTCCCTGCAGCATGCTGTCTAGGACTCGTTTTGCGTTAAATTTGCTGATCCTCATCTGTCTGGCTCTCTTACACCAGGCAGCTGAGCTCATGAATCTGGTTTTCTTGGGTGTATCTGAAAACCCACCCAAGAATGCAACATCTTCATTTTGGAATATTAGCCTGTGCTAGATAACATGTACACTTAGATCATGCTTCTGTGAAAAAGCATGTCATGAAATCTTCATATTAAGAGTCTTAACTTTTAAAATTTGCTTATCTGGTTGTTTCCCAAGACAAAGGCATAGTTCATTGCTGTGTTTCAGGAGGATTCTAGGCAGGAGACAAGAATCTGGGTGTTCTTTGTGTCCCAGCATTGGCATAGGGGACATTCAGAACAGGAAGGCTGTTAGCACATAACCCTATGATAGCCTAAGTCAACTTCTGACTTCTGAGCTTATGTCCTTTACTGCATCCAGCCCTTCATTTTCTTTAAACAGTAATTTATATGCACTGGCATGTGTTCCAATTCCTTAATTTTTAGTAGCTTTTACCTTAGCTAAGAGACTACTGATTTTTTCAGAGAAAGTACTTCTTTATATCAAATACCTATTTTTTTCTCTGCATGTGACTGTAAATATCTCTATGGTTGTTGGAGGGCTGAAACACCTCTCCTGTGAAGACAGGCTGAGAGATTTGCGGTTGTTCAGCGTAGAAGAGGCTTCAGGGACACCTTATTGCAGCCTTCCAGTACCCAAAGGGGCCTAAAGGAAAGCTGGGGAGGGACTGTTTATAAGGGCAAGGAGTGACAAGGGGTGATGGCCTTAAGATGAAGCAGAGGAGATATAGATTAGATATTAGGAAGAAATCCTTTACAGTGAGGAAGGTATTGAGGCACTGGCACAGGTTGCCCAGAGAAGCTGTGGTTGTCCCTGTATCTGTGGCACTGTTCAAGGCCAGGCTGTCTGGGGCTTTGGGCAACCTGGTCTAAGGGTGGGTGTCCCTGCCCATAGCAGGGGGGTAGAACTGAGTGATATTTAAGGTCTATTCCCACCCAAAACATTCTATGATTCTATAAACTAATTGATGATACAGAAATTTTTGTTTCTGGTACACTATACTGAGGTATCTCTGCTTGTTACTGTGATCAACAAAAGCTTTATTTCATGCCTGAGCAACGACTGGGACAAATCACAGGAGAAAATGCTAGTGTAGTTCTTTTTTGTTCAAGATTTGCCCTTGACTTTTTGTTGTACATCTGCTGGCAGTTTTCTCTGCTTCAGGGAGCTCAAGCCAGTGGCTTGTAGAAATCAGTTGGTATTTTTTCTCTTTCACACTGAGCTTGTGGGATAATATGCCCCATACTTGTGGAAATCCCGTGAAGAATTTCCTTTTTTGCCATTTAAGTTTTATCTGCAGTCTACCTGAGCAAAGATGTATGCTGATAATTTCTGGTATTTCTGCACCAGCAAACATTCTAGTTAATGTTGCAAATAGACTTTCATTATAGCCCTCTTTTTATCCTCACAAACTACATCTTTGAAAAATTCTGCTGTCTCGAAACCCCCATCATTAGTCTCAGCTCAAAAGTTTTCAGGAAGGTTTCAATTAAATGCAGTCAGCTATTTTGCAAGTGGGAGGAGATTACAAAATTTCCATTACTTTTGTTTTGCACATATTAGCTTCAAAATAGTTACATTATACACTTAAACTGTGGTGAAACATGATGTGCGCATTCAGAGCTGTTCATCCTTTCAAAGCTTAGAGTTAGATTTTCTTTTTTCCTGTCATAATAATTAAAAACTACAGTAACCTAAAATCCAATCAACTTGGTTTTCCCACAGTTTGGAAGCATTGTTATAGAATGGCAAATTGTTTGTTTGTTTTGTTGTATGGGTGGATTAGAAAGGCATTCATCTGTTTATCAACAGACTGTATCTATTTATGACTTTTAACTCTTGACTATACTTCATCAGTGGACACAAATAAGCACTTATGTTTGAATTTCATTTGAAGCAGTATTCCATTGCCAATTGAATATATTTTTGCCATGAAATCGCAGCTTCAAAGAAACACCTCTTAATTCTCTCTCCCTTCAATACTTTCATTTACAAATTAAATTTTCCTCCAGTGTTATTTTTTAAAAATATGTATGTCACTTTTTTTGAGTGCTTATTGAGTTAGTAGTATTGTGACAGGATATCATATACCTTATTGTGTCTTCCATGATTTCATAACATATCAGTAGTATTGGCACAGGCAACATTTTATACTGTACTGGCGCACACTATGTCCTGGAACTGACATTTTCTGACAGAAAAATCAGTCAACCTAATGTCTCTTTTTAAAGTTTTATTTATATATATATATATCTATCTTGTCAATAGCCACAGTTTAGCACTCACTGTAATTAAAATCAAGATCTAATAGTTGTATTTCTAATGACAAAATCTGGTGTTTTGACACTGGATGGAAAACTAGAAACTGAGCACTCCCTGAACAGGAGGCAAAGCTGTCTTCAAAACCTTTGTGTTAGTGTATAGTATTCTAAAATTTTGGGACAAGTATTTTACAGAAAAGACTGTTTTAATATGAATCTTTCAGTTTATTTCTGAAGCAGCATTTATTTT
Organism: Gallinula chloropus; assembly: GCF_964237585.1. Lineage (NCBI taxonomy): Eukaryota > Metazoa > Chordata > Aves > Gruiformes > Rallidae > Gallinula > Gallinula chloropus. Next base: position 7,661,651 of record NC_140094.1, read on the forward strand.
TCACATATATGCTAGTTTGAGAAATTATTCAGTTCTGATTTCTTTTGCTGGGGAAGCAAAAATGGCAAGTTTTGATCAATTCTTATGTAGCACTAAAGTGGAGAAAATAAGTATTCTGTAGTTTGCTGGGGTTATTTTACCCATAATATAGATACAGAATTCATAATCCTTGGACTTTGGAAAGGTCACAATATTATTAAGCTGTTTCCATTGTACATTAGAAAGAATACAAGGGAAAGGTCGATTAAGAGTTTAAGCAGGCTCTCCCTCACTTTTAATGAGGTCAGTGTTGATCATAATAGTGGAATATTCTGTTTATCTGCTTTAAAATTAATGCTGCTTAAATTCTTGTGGGGTTGTTGGTGGGATTTTTTGTGAGGAAAGTGGTTTGCATTAAGTATTAAAACCTCTCATTCATTTTGAACATTTTTTTTTGATGTTTTTAATATGTAACTCGGTATCAAAACTCTTACAATCAGTTGCTGCCTTTTTACTGTTCAGTGACAACAAATCTTACCTGCCTGGCCTTTAATCAGGGCCAAGCACTACTTGTCCCCAAGAATTCCTGAAGAAATGTGCCGAGTGGCAGAAGCAGTCGGCATCAAACACGTGCCGATTCGTAGCCGGCAGCCCTGTGCTGCAGCAGGATTTCCCGCCCCCTCAGTGCTGCTGTGCCCCGAGTGAACCCAAGGCCACTGGATTGTTGCCTGGCCTGTGCCCATCAACCTGTCAAATGTTTTCCTGCCTGCTACGGACAAGCACTGAGCCTTGTCCAGGAAACAAATGCACAGATTTGGCCTCCTTTTTGTTTAAAAAAGAGCTAATACCTTCTTGCTGCCAGGCTTTGAGCTTCAGTTCATATAAGTAGTAATTACTTCTGTTGAGTCAGAGTTTTGCATGTGCTGCTTCTTTTGCTTTAGGGCTATGAGGAGCAATGCTGTTTGTGGTTTCACACGTAACTTCTGCTCTATACAGCTTTTAAATTTTCCTAATGAAATTTGACTCTCAAATATAATTGTACTTTATTAATACATTTAAAAGTATTCCTTAATTATCTATGACCTTCAAATAATCTGGGTTTCAAGTAGAGTTAAACTGAAAGTGTTTTCCAGATGCATTTCTGTACATCAGACAGTCTGCAACTTCACTGCTGAAATTGGTCCCACATGCTGGGACTGGAGCAGGTGTTTCTCTGTTCACTCAAAGCCACCCAGTTGACATCTGATTTCCAGATGCCCTAAATTACTACCTTATAACAGTCTATTTCTGCTTATGTTCTTATCTTTTATTAGCTGTTTACAGGACATGTATTAGTTTCCTCTGACAAAAAAAAAAGTGGTGGATTTGAAATGAGCTCATACACCTTTGTAAAGTTATAGGATGTATATAACCATGTTTCTGGCAGGCTGCAACTTTGGAATCTTATTTCTTGTGGCTACAAATGTTTATACTCATGGAGTGGGTATCTCTACAGTGCTTATCTGCAAGCTTTCAATTTCATCTCTCTGATTAGCACCATTTAATTTCTCTCCTGACATCCTGTTACTTTTCTAGCTTTCACCTATGTTTGTCCTTTCATATGTCCCTAATTTTTTTCAATATTCTTGACATCTACAGCAGGTGTCTTTGGCCTGAATGCTCCCCAACACCTGCTGCCTTCTTCCAGATTACCTTTTCATAACAATCTCAACTGCTACATATTGTGGGGTAGAAAGGTAATTGTTTACATAATATGTGAAAAGTTGTTGAGGGCTTTTTGGTTTGTTTTTTGTTTTCTTCTTTTCTTTTTTCCTTTAAGACAAGCTAATCTTCCAGTGGGAAAAAATAGCTTCCTTTTTTATTTTTTCCTCGTTTTCACTGTTTTTTTTCTTCTATGTGGGAAAATCTCAATACTTTCATTTTCATCCTACTTAATAAATGGGCAATGACCAATGAGAAGGGAGATAAAATGCAGAGAAAAGAAATCTGACTTTCTTCTCCAGGAATGACATGTCAGTACTAATTTGTGTTGTCTTTTCTTCTTTAAGAAAAAAGATGTAAAACATTCAGTTTTTTGAAATGCTTTTTTCCTTGTACTGCATTAGAAGTGAAGGAAAAAACCCACCCGAGACACTGGTATTCTGCCATGATTTGCCAACAATAAGTATTACATTTGTGTAATATTGGGAGGCTTATACTACTCTGAGATTCTGAATAGTTATTTCTCTGTGAAAATAAGGCTCTAGACATGGTAGTAATGTTGGTGTGTCTGTGACAGCTTAGGTTTTAAGATATGTAGTGTTCATAGGGACAGAAGAAGTCTTTTATGAGACCAGCTAGAATATTTTCCTTGTGCGTCTGCCTGTCATAACTGGTTTAATAAAAGGCAGCTTGTTATTACAAAGCTCATCTCTCTGGACTTAGGCCTTTTTCCATGGTTGTTTGTTGGGGTTTTTTTCCCCCACCACCTTATTTATGACTGGAATCAAGATGTGTCGTGAACCTGTTCTCTCACAGACTTGGCTTTCAGAGAAAGAGCAATGATGACTACCACTGACTTTGGTGAAAGCCCTGTATGTTTGTCACTTCTGAAAAGCAGTTCTGTCCCAGGGTGAGTGCTTGGGAGTCCAGATCTCATTCTTCTCAGTTTGGGAAGGATTATGACATTCCTCTGTATTGGAAAGCTTCCACCTCAGAGGAAATCACTACTCTGTACCTGTAGAATCCTCAAGCTATGAATCTGTCTTTTTCAAATAGGGACAGTCCATTCCAAGGTAAACTTGATCTGAAATTAATTGTAATAAAAGATTTATACAAATAATTGCATATCTTCTTCAGTTTAGGAATTCTGACTTCTGAGTCCTTGGAACTTGAGGGCCAAATATTTTCTGAAGCTGGGGTATATGCAAAAATTTTTTTACTTAAGAAATTGTTTTTATATTCTAGTCACTTTTTGTTTATTGGAGTCTGCAAATGTGCTTTGAATATTAAATCTGCAATGTGGGCCCTTTTCTTTCAAAATTAGTAGACAAAATTAGTAGGTGCAAAGCAGTTTCCCCAATCGCTGATGGTCAAGATCTGTTCCTAAGGGATCATTTTATTGTACATAGGCTTTTTCTAAAAACAAACCAAACCAAATTTAGAAAAAGTCAGCCTCCCCAAACTACAGCTCAAGTTTCAGCATGCAAGTTGCCAGGGTAGAGATGGGCACCTTTTTTTATTGGACTCAGGCAGTTCTGTGGAAACCATGTTACAGGGAGTATTTCCATTCGCAACAATATGAGTTGTGTCAAGACTAGTATATGTATTGTTGCATGTGTTCCCCTTAATCTTCTTCATAAACCAAGTTCTTGTTTGCCCTGGGAGAAAGTAAGTCCATGAATTTCATACCTGTAACGAAAAAGATCAGAGCAATATTTTTGATAGAGAAGTGCAGGAGTACAGTTGTGGAGAGAAAAGGAATGGGAAAAGTATGGGTAGTACATGCTTTGGGATAGTACTGTGGTCTGAGCAATGTCTGACTGGTGTCCATGTGCTAAATAAACAATTTGTCTCTCAAGAATGTCTGCAAAGAAGTAGCATGGATGATCTATTTTGTGAAGCAACTATGATTTCTCTACCCTGTCATTAGAATCCACATGGACATGTGATACTAGGTCATGAATGAAGAGAGTTTTCTGATGGGCCTTGATGGAAAATAAAACAACCCTCCCCCCCCCCCCCCAAGAGTGTTTGATTTGCACCCTTGGAAGGTCTAAGCTTTGTGAGATGTCATTTAAAAATATTTCCTGTGTTTTCTTTAACTTAGTCTCAATACGTCAGGCTCAGCTAAAAGAAGAACTAAATTAAAACTGTCATTTCAGCTCATAAATAACAGATGTCTCACCCATTTAATTATTTATAGTCTTGAATCTTTCAAAAATGAAAATGGTTATACACATTTTTAATGTAGTTCTTGGTAATTTGCTGCATGAATGATAAGATTCCAGATAATCCCAGCACACAAACATGAAAAATAAAACTTTGACTGACTCGCTTATCTTATGTGACTGCTTCTTCAATCCCCTGTGACTTCTTTTAAATTAAAATTTAAGTGAAATCTAATCACAACAAAATGATGTTCATACACTTGCATTAATAATTTATCTGCTAGAGATCACAGTGCAGGTAGTATGGACATTAGAGATTCATTTGCTGCCTGAAAATCAATGCTTCCTTTTTTTTGGTAAGATTCATCTTTTCATCTGTGTGAACTGTGTTTGGATGGATCACAAGTCTGAAATATTAATGTTGAAAGAAATTGAAACTGTGCCAACATTAAAAAAAAAACCCCACTCTGCTCCCTACCCCACCTCCCACCCGCCCCTTATTCCTTAGCTAATGGTAAAATTATGTCACTTGGCTTAATGACTTACTCTCTTTTTATGAACATAGCTAATCTAGTGAAAGATGAATTTATTGGGTTAACAAAGATTCAGTGACACAGCATACAAACCAAATACACAGTGTGTGAGATGAAAGAGGAAACGTGAATGCTGCAATTCATTTTGGAGAAAAGCATTCCCTGCAAAAAACATCTACTACTCTGTCCTGCTAAGCAGTACAATTTAGGTTCCTTTATGAGAAATAAAAGTGAATCACTGACAGTCCTCATATAAGGCAAAAGTATTTGGGTTGTCTGCTATGTGGCCTAAGAATATTTTATTTCAGAGCTGAAGAGGTTAAGCAGTGGGTGGAAGAAGGACTCTGGGTGTGGGTAAACTAAGGGAGGCAATGACTCCAAAATATGATTATGAAAGTATCATATTAGAAAAGTATTTGCAGAGCAACTATGGAAAAAACAATAAAATGAGAGGGAGTTAGCATCTTGGCAAGCTGCAGGCTGCCAAAAAGTTTAGAACAATGACTTAAAGAAATTGCATTGCTGTGTGGTTCACACTATGTTCAGGAACGGAATCTGTTTACACTCCTTTAGTAAACAGGAACAATATCCAACAACTGATCACATAGTTCTAGTAGAAGCAACCCTTGAGACCTAAATCTTTCAAAAATTCTTTAAGGTTAAAAGCGTTCCGTATAGAAAGAAGGCTTTGGTAGTTAAGGAAAAATGTTCATACAAATCAGGAAGATGACTCCTTCTACCAAATTTCTTCCCAAACCAAATAACTTTGCTACTTCTCCTCAGGTACAGCCACATTTATTACCTAGGCATTTGTTAACAGCCTTGGCAGGCAAAAATCAACACAGGCCCTTTGAATTAATGATGTTGCTGTAAACTCTACCTGCTAAAGTTCAAGTCCAATGTTTTCAATTAGGAACCCCTCCTTTGAGGGAGGAGAGACTGTAGCCCTTAAAGTTGAGAGACTGTGCTAGTACTTGGCCTTGAAGGGCTGGCTGACAGAAACAACTTGCACCTGCAACATATTAAAGGCAGGCATAACTATTTCCTATCTGTTGGGTTACTCTAAAGGGAATTAGAAAAGCCTTGTATGCTGCCTAACGTCCTGGTGGTTCTTCAGGCTCAACAGTTGCATATTTGCCAGAACCAATTGTGCATTTGCAGTCCCTCGTGGTTGTTCTAGGGGAGTGTCCTGAGAAGCTCTGCTTCTGAGGGGAAGGTAGGTTTCCTGTACTGTCTGTTTGTGGGAAGTGATAGGTGAGAAATCCAGGGTGGAACTGAATGGATTTAAGCACTGTTGTAGGGATGTGAAAACAGAACTGCTGTGACCTGAGAGAGATGTGTGCAAGACCTGTTTCTGACATGTTCAGTAAGGACATAGGCAAATACAACCTGAGTGCTTTGCAGAAAGAAGGATTGCCAAGGACAGGAGAAAGATGTCAAGTCAATTTGCTGAGAAGAGCTACTGGGCCTGGTTTGTTGATGTAAAATGCAGTTTGTATTTTGGAGTGAATGAAATGCCCACATAAACTGATTAAGACTTCCTTGGTGCTTAATAAGCTGAACTTATGGTGAATGAATATATAAAAGTACATTTATACATGCCAGGTGACAGAGCCAGGAAAATCAATCTTTTGCAAACACCGCCCATCCAAACTTGGCTTCCAGCTCAGTGTGTTTTGTAAATACTATGTCAGCATGATACTGAATAACAAAGGAAAAAGAATATCCTGGCATCCATTTTCTCAGCTGCAGGGAAATCTCACTGGCTATTGTAACTGGAGAATGACAAATCAGGATTGCAAACAGATTTCTGTTCTCAGCTTACACTGTGTAAAGATTGACAAAGGTAAGTAAATTAATGGTTTTAAAAATCTGATTTAAGCTGTGGCACTGTCCCTTTAATGATGTTTTGCACCAGTGCAGAATTACATATTGCAGCTTTTTACTAGACACTGCCCTTTGCAAACTTTCTGGAAAATATTTTCCATCATTTTGACATTTCATTTAAAATGAAATATAGAAGATATTAGAAATTCATGTTCGTGACAGGTATTATTTGTTTGACTTTGAAATATACAGAGAGCACACATTAATGCATGGTGACTGAAGTGTTACAGGGGTGTGCGCCTGCATATTCATGGGGCACTTCTTTACTCGACAAGAAAGCATTGCAGGATCAGGAGTGACCTTTTATAGTACTAAAAATCTGTGTGTGCAACAATGAATAATTTAAAAAGGGACCTGCTGAGACGACCTCCTTCCCAATATATATACAAGTGTGTGTGTATAACCAGGAAAGAATGTTATTTTTCCTTGCAAAGATGCACAGTTCCACAAGATTTTCTAAGTTGGTTCTGTTTACACATTCAGCACAGAAATTCTTATTCAGGCTGTTATATTCGTACAGGTATATCTATATTTTTGCTATAAGCCCAGGATACATATTTAAGCACTTGTACAAACATGCCTGCTGTGAATGCTGCTCCAGACAGGGAGAGCCTCGACCAGACCACTGTCGTTGTATTTGATCTTCAAATCAACTGAAGTGATGTCTTTTTTTCCACTCATCTTTCTGACGTTCCTCTTGGGGAATATAATGGTCTTACGTCTCCGGGCTGAAAAAGGGCCTACTGCAAGTTTATACTGAAGGATAAACTGAGAGCCAATAAGTGGAAGTTTCTATTGAATTTTATACTTCTTTTTTGTATACATGCCTTGAGAAAGTTTATTTTGTTTGGACTCTTTTTACCATGAGGCAAGTTTTATTTACTAGACTGGAAATGAACACTGAATGGGATTTTTATTGAAATGCACATATGCAGATGTATGATCAGAGCAGAGTAAGTTGTGCAGTGGTTGAAGCTGTTATGAGTGCAACAGAGTATCCCGTTCACCAGATAAAGATAAAATCCATTTGAATTTGACTTGACAGTTGCCTTCCTTCATAGTTTAACTGCTGTGTAAAGAACCACTCTTCACACTTTTTTATGGTCCCATTAACTGTTTTACAAACCCAACACACACAGTGCAGTTGTAGTGAGAAGGGCATTTTAATATCTTTTTTTTTTTTTTTATCATGGCAAACATTTCCTAAAGAATTTTTTCTTACTGAGGAATTTTATTTTGAATTATACAACTTCTGAGGTGGGGTTTGCCTACAATTTACAGGGGGTTCAACTGATTCTGTATTTAATATGGTCACAGATATTAGTACATAATTGTAAAGCTTTCATTTTTCTGATCCTGAGCTTGCACCTGTGGATGTTGTAGTGTGTGGCATAGCATCTGTAGAACTCATAAAACTGAGTTAGAAGTTTATTTATATAGCTGGAAGGTCCACAGGCTTTCTTCCTTTGAGTTGTTTACTTTTACCTCCAGAATTCCCTGAAATGATGACCTATTGAATGGGAAATTCTAATTGTAATTGATTGGCACTGGAAAAAAACCCTCTTTATTCTGTTTCTTTTTAACTATCAACATCGGAACTTTGCTAGTTTCCAGAAAAAGTTCATTGCTGTTTAAATTGTGAATTGACTCAACCTGCTTCTTTGATCTTATAACTCTTATTTAGTCATACTGAATGACATATTTTGAATGATGCCCAGATTTCATTCTACTTTTTGTACCTGTGTTTGCCTGTGCAATCATTTCAAGTGCACATGAATATCAGAAAATTACCTGTTCTAAGTCAAATGTTAACTGCTTCTGTGTCATCCCTGAATTTACATGTGTAATTGTACAGTTAGACAACACCCAAGTTCTGGTAATGTAGATAACTTGTGTGAAAGCAGAGTGTCTATATCTAATAAGAATAACAGATTACATCATTACAAGGATGTAAAATCTTTTTCTAACAGGATTAGTAAGTAGATATCTTTTTAATTAAGATATACTTATTTCAATGGCTGATGTTGAAGGAGCTGTTCTGTATTGGTCTGCTTTTTAGTCTGACTTGTAATATCTGGAACTGATATTTGTCTTTAGCGTTTACGTTATATTAGTAGGCTCCTCAGTAGATGCTGAATAAAACAAAGAGAGTCAATAGGGAAGAGATAACCTTGTATGCATGCATCTGTCTGAGATGTTTGTAGAAGTCAAAGATTAAAAGAAGAACCTAATCCGTGAATTTACAACTAACATCCATAGACCAAACCAGCTGATTAAATCAATAATCCTTTCTTAGTCTGAAGTGTATAAAACCTGTGTGATTGTGTTATTTTGTTCAAATAAAATAATTTACCAACTTCCCTTTGACATTTTCCCTTACCTTTCTTTTCCTAGTTACAATTGTTACAGACCTTACATTTTTGAATGCCAATGCTGGACTGTTTTCTTATGCAAAGTGGCCTCTGATCAAGAGCAACTGATTATGTACTCTCCCCACACACATCAGCATGTTGATTATATGAAATCTCATGAAGAATTACAGTCAATGCCAATCACTGTCTAGTTGAAGGTCAAATTTTACATTCCTCTACTGATGTCATCCTTTTTTTTCCCCTATACTAATCTTTAAACCATGTATGGAATCCTTGGATATGTGCTCTTAACAAAATGTATTTATGCTTTCAACTAGTGTTTTAGGATGCAAAACCAAAGCTCCGTTCTTCTTCAGCGTGCTATTTCTGTAATGTTTATTGATACTGAAGAAAGGAAACAGAAGAGCCCTGGGGTAAAGGGGTGTTTAAAACTGAAGAGTGATGCTTAGCTTTTGTGCCACGTCTGCACGTGGGTGTTATGGAGGGGCATATCTGTGCCCAATGCAATTCCAATATTGGTCATATTCATTGTTGAGACTGCTTCTGATATTTTAGCATCTGGGTAGTGTCAGCAATGCGGGTGATGCTTTTAGATTAGTGCCACATTTGTGCTCAAAATATTCCAGGAGCACAACCTGTTGTTGCAAAAATTAAAAAAAAAAAAAAAGTTCTTTGTTTTGTGTGATTTACTTAGTTTACATTTAAAATATCTTATTAATTGCTACCTAGTCATTGCTTTATATTAGGATCTCATCCAAGGCAGTCATATCTGGAGATCCAGGCAATTGACAGGCACTTTAATAAGCTTGATCAATAGAAGGGTATCTTTGAGATCACAAGCTAAGGCAATAGCTACCCTGTGTAGTAAGCCATTGTTAACTCATTAAATGTTTGCTCAGTTAAGCTTGTAGTAAGTATAAATCCCCAAGTGCAAAAAATGCAGAATAGCCCCCTGCACCAGAATGGAAAGATGGTAACAATATTCATGTCAGTTCCCTGCACTCAAGGTATCAAGGCCAGAGAATATGAGAAGGCAGTACAGTTGTAATGGTGATGCCTACATGTTATTTGCAGACAGCTTATCTTACAGGAATATTGCTCAAACACAGAGACCAGGGTTATGTAGGATGCAAAGATTCCCCTCTTATACTGTACTTCTGCTCATTTGAGATAAAGGTTTACTCTGCTCTCCACAACCCCTCCTGCCCAGTTATCACCTGCATAAAAGAAATAATAGTAAGTCATTGTGATTAAGAACTGAATTTTAGTTTCCAGATTCTAGTATTTTTATATCAGTTTTCAGAATGCAATAGGAGTAGGAAATTAATTTTGCACTTTTTTGTAATGCTATACTAACTCCACTGTGACTACATGGTAGAAGTGCAATATTTTCCCTGGCAAAAATAGATGTCTCTATTTTCCTTTCTGTCCTCAAGTACAGATGTGTAGAATGGGAAGCTTATTTAAAGGGCTAGCTACAACCTTTTTCCTAACAAGATTATGTAAGGCTACAACTTTTGTACTCTAAATCATTTCTTTGTGGAAGGCACTGGATGCAAAAGGTAACAAACAATTTTTGCTGTGGGATATGATGAATTCCACAGCTCAAAGTACAGGTGAATAAAGGTTGTTATGTATAGTACTGCCATGGTAGCCACACATCTTGGTCAGAAATGGAATTTATTTCTGCCTTTGTCTTCAGTCGCATGAGATATATATGAAAAAGATGACCTGACTAGTATTTCACTAGCAGATCATTGCCATATGTTTTTGTGTTAGGTGCTTTAATATTGCTAATAACAAAGAAGTTTACCTTTGAAATTTCCCTTAATGGAAGAATGGGATGTTATGACTTTGTTTTCTGAGATAATTTTCACTATGTGTTGGAAGTAAGTTTTCAAAGAAAGAGAAAAGTAGAGGCTTTTTAAATTTTGCATTTAATGAAATGTGGAGGCCATCTGAATTCTGCCTGACTGCTGCTGTAAATACAATTGGAATTGTGAGTTGAATTTTATTTTTCCATTCATGGTAGATATTCTATCTTAGAATTTAGTATGATCAGAGACCCAGTCACTTATTCCCTTTATTAGGAGGGAAGGTAGTATATTGGGGGAGGTAGAATCTATCTGAAGGTACCCATTCATATTTGGTTATGCATGTTCACAGTACCTGTCATATACTGGTGGTGATGGTCTAATAAATAGTTTTTCAATGTTCAGCAATGGAGATAGATAGATATTTTGCTGAAAAATGAAAATTTTATGAGGAAGGGACGTTTCGTTACAAATTCTAGTTATGCCAGGTCTTGTGATGTTACTTAAAGGAGGACATGGTGAGACAAATAGCTATGTATTTTTTTTATGGAACCAAAGTTCTTACAAATACAGGCTCTGTATGGCTTTGGCAACCTTTAGCAACTGTGTTCTTGCAGTTTTATAAGTAAATTAGGATTTTGCAAGTTGAAAACATTTATATATTAAAGAGGTTTTTCATCATGTGATTTATGCCAGTGTGATTCTTAGCATCAAACTGATTTTCACTGAAGAATCTCTTTTCTTATTAATATTTAATGCTGGTATGAAAGGAAGGCAGAAATAACATTTTTTATTTATTAATTTTTGTACGGTTGGATTGATGCCGTTCTGAGAAATATGACTTTTCTTTTTTGAGTTAACATATTTTAGATACAAAAAATCAACATGGTAAAGATGGAGGTACCCTAGTATGGTCTCTTGTGACTGCTCTGTCCGGTGTCAGTCTTTCACATTAACCGTTATCAGGATTGCACTGTACCTAACCCCAGTATCACAGCTTCATGGTTTGAAAAACTACTTTTACATTCATATCCTTGTATGGAACCACTACTGTTGAAATAATTATTTTCTTGATTTAGGGAAATATCCACAATCATAGCTGAAGGAGCTCATGTCTTTAACAAAAACATGAAGAAGAAGAAAAAACCCAAAGACACAAAGTTTAAAAAACGCCAAACAACAAAGCAGCAGCTTTACCAGGATACAAGACAAGGTTCATTCTATGTTTCCATTTTAACTTGAATTGCATCTGTAATATTTGTGTTGTGTTGTATTTGCATTTATTACAAAATCTAGTGCTCTACCTTGACCAGAACATACAAATATATGTTTTTACATCAGATTTTTCTAGATGTCCAATGTTTTTCATTTTTAAAAGCATGTAATAAAGTTTGGGGAAAACTCATGCACCCTCAGTTCTTGCCATTTTCTTTGATAGTTGGGAATATTCCTCAGCTTTTGTAAGTGAGCCTGTCTGGCTACTGATACAAGCCAGCCAGATCCATGGTATCTCTGCATCTGGGTCCTTGAAAACTCTTCAGTGAGAATCTGCAGTGTCACCCAGAATGAGTCTTTCCTGAGTCTCCACCCAAAGGAAATGTTCAAATTCTTAGGCAGCTCTGCATTATCTGCTTAGATTTGTGTCTAACAACTTCATTGTGTAGGAAATTCTCTTTTTTGTCTTCACACAGTTCTGTTGTTAAGCAATAACAAGTGCAAACATGTTTCAGAACAACGTGCCAGACTTTGTCTATAGTGAATTTCTGAATGTCATTCAACAATATATTTTATGTCTAGATATATTTGGAACCCTATGATGTTTGTTTATACTTTTCTACAGGATTAAGCAAGTCACAATAAAAATGTTAGGAGAAAAAAAAAATCAAAATACACTTACTGGAATTTAAAACTTCTGTGCTGTGAAATGAACGTGCATATACCTTGTGACTTCAGGAGTGCACTCATCACATATTTAAAAGAGAGTTAGTGCTTTTGGCAGATCAAAGTCTGTCATTGATGTTTTATTGTTATCCAGAAGAGATGAATAAGATGAGAAGAAACATCACTAGGTCAGACCAAAGAACTTTCTAGTCCAGCAGCAGATTTTTATATAAGTATAGAAAGACCCTTTTGAGAAAAGGGTTATTTTATATTCTTGCAACTTGTGCCAATCAATAATTTAAGGTCTTCTACGTCAAAAGTTTTATCATAACCATCAGACCAAATATCCAATGACAGACTTACCCTTCAGGAATTTGGCTGTACCTTTTGGAAGAAATTTTAGTTTAGTTTTCACAACACCTGCAAGACAGATGCAATTTTTCATAGTGCGATTGTGTTATGTGAAGAAAATAGTCATTTTGTTAAGTTCTGTGCTTGCTACCTGATAATACAGCTACAAAGTCCTGTTTGCAATGTCTCTGCTCATTTCCTTGCAGTGCTTTGCTGTTAACCAGCATGTCACTTGCAGGGGGAATACATGTGGTTTGAGCTGCCGAACCAACAGGTTTAGCTGCTGAACCTTCCATGTAAGCTTGACTTTCAGCATGGGAGAAGTCTCACTGTGCAACGCTTCTTACACTTGGTAGATATACCTGTTGCTGCTGGATTGTGACATTAGCCTTCATCATGATTATTAGAGATGAGGGTCTGAAAAGTCAGAGGATTTTGAAAACAATGTCTGTGATTTGCATGTTGATCAGTATGCATAACTATATCAAATTAAAAACACTAAGCTGCATATTTGCATAGTAAATGATCTGTGATGATTGTTCCCCTGGGTCACTTTATTTTGACTGGACAGGCAGTCTGGATAAGCATTTTTTTCTTGCAGATATGTAAGGTTTGCCTCCTGAGGCATTACATCCCCTGAGGTTGCCATCCCTCACGAGAACTTCTTTATGGTTACAGTAATTTTGATGAGTGTTAATGGTATACTCTGCTTTTACATGATGCTTTTAATTTTTATCTACAAAACATTTCAGATAAGTTGTTCATCACTCCAAAGCTCCCTATCCTTCTTGCTGTGCCAGGAACACTAGGAGATGGGTCAGTATTTCTCAATAGCAGCTTTATGTGAACGTGAGAATGATGACAGTGTATCTGATTCTAGTGCAGCTATTCTGGACCACCCTATAGATTGAAGCAGCCACACAGAATCCTAACTCAAGCCATTTTAGGTTTTACTCAAATCCTCCTAGAGAATGATTTCACAATATAGATGACATTTAAAGTAATCTTTGCTCTTCCTCAGTCTAGCCTCCACCTATTCCGTGATGTACCATTCAGTTTGGCCCATTGTTTCTGCCTCGAGATAGTCAGGTGGATTCTAGGAAAAAATCTATCTTGCAAATGAAAACACCCAATGTGTGCCAAGACTACTGATATTGAGAGGAGCTGCTGTCTCAGTGTTTAGAAAGAGAAGGATTATTCAGTGAAACAGAAGTTAAGATTGGCTTTTACAGGCTCATTGCTGACTTTAGCATGAAGGCTGCTTCTGGACTTTTCACAGTTAGAAGACCTCTGAGGATTCCTATTCCATTGTAGAGCACCAAAAGTGACCTGTAAGTAACAAAATAACGCCATACTAGGAATATGTAGCAAATGCCCTAGTTGACAAACGAGCATTCATTTTAATATTGAGAACTTTCAATAATTTTTTCCCATTTTTTGTCACGTGACATGTGACATGTCCCTGCTTCTAATTAAAAAATACTTAATTTCTAGCATTGTCTGGATAATATGTGATCTGAGATGTATACAGCCACTGACTTTCGTCTGTACTGTTTTAAACTGGTTTTTTCAAATTTCTCTGTGGGTATTACTGAGGTGTTTTTATGGGGTTTTTGGCTCCATCTGTTTGCTTATTTATTCCGTAAATTGCTTCATAATCTGGACAATTTGAGAATTAGAGTTAACATCAATTTTACGTTTTAGAAAATAGATAGAACTGTATAGAAGTACTTTTGTGACAGCATAGAATGAGGACTGAATTTAAAAAAGTCTGAATTTAAAATAAGTTTATCAGTAACTATGCTTTCCTAGTGGGTCATTTGAAACATTACTTATTTATTTCCATAATAATTTATTAATAAAAATATTATTTATTTATGACAAATCCATGCATGTGCTGGGCAATTCATAAAATAAGACTGATATTTGCTATGAAGAGCTTACATGCTTAGATGGGATAAAATCTTCTGGTGATAGATAGCAATATACCTCCAAATCCTGGATTTCGATGATGGAAGGCAGTTGGAAAATCTAGGAGAAATTTCCTAAGCAACATAATGGAATTCTGTTGATTTACTTTTGGATTTTTGCTTTATCACTCTTTTCCTACTTGTTCTTTGTTTTTTTTTCTGACATTTTCCAAATATAGTACTTGACATCTTTACAATATACACTGTGGGGGGAGGGGGGGGGGGAGAGCGGGGCATATGAAAGAGGAACAGTCATTTTTGTTGTTGAAGTACCTTAAAATAATTATAGATTTTCTGATTAAAAATGAGTTTAAATTATATTACATCCAGTATTCAAAATCATATGCCTTTGAGTAAAAATTGAAAAGCTAATGTTTTGATATCCCTTTCTGTTCAAAACAAGAAGTTGTTTCAACACTAGGTGCGTTTTGTGTGTGTGTGCACCCTATTGTTTATTTTGGACAAGAGACTAGAAAATTGGAAATAAACGCGTATGATATTGATTTTTTTGGTATTTCAATAAATAGTTTTGTCCTTTTAAACCATCTTTGGTTCAGTGAAAAGAATGCAGTGAGAATATATCTAACCTAACATATGTGCTGCTTTCAACTGATGAGAACACAGGCTGGTAAAATCAGACTTCCTGTGGCTCAAGAAATATCCTGTAACATCAGATCTACATCAGATCTCTATCTTGATCTGTAGATGATGAATTTTTAATGTTTCAAAAATCCCATTAGCAAATGTTTATTTCAAACTAAGGTTCTTAGAAATAGCGTATGTTATTCTAGAAGGGTTTCTTAAATCCGCAGTGCAGCTTTTGGTGAAAAGCAGAGGGAATTGGTAGACCACAGGGCAGACCTGTCAGTAGCTTTCCTGTTAGGATACTAAGATACATGCTCTGGGATCAAACTGTATTATTTCTGCCTTGTTTAAAAATCTTTAACCCAGGTCTCTGCATTCAAGGTAAATCCTACAACTCTGGGGCTGTGAGGACAGTTTCAGTGTTTATAGATACACTGAAGGAATGATTCATTGGATCTAAATCTTTACTTTAGGATGAAATGAATTACTATACTCCATTGACTTTTAGCTAGATTTCTATTGATTATGAAGGGAGCCTAGGGCGAATAAATCTATAGCCTGTAACAGAATATTAAAGATATTCTTAGCTTTATTGTGTGACCTGAAAGTCACAAACTGATTTTATTGTGTAGGAAACATGATATATTTTAAATCACATAAACCTCACATTTCCTTTGGGTGGACACCCTTGTAAGTATCCAGGGATATAGTGTATGTAATGAAACATTTTAAATTCAGGAGTGGCCACTGGGTGACATATTGGCTGAATGAAACAGTGTTTCAGCTGTGCATTGACCTGCTTCCCAGTATGCTCTAGTCCTGCAATCCTCTTCCATAAGGCAACTGAAATCAAGGTTTCTGTGGAACAGACATGCCTATATGCTGGTACTGCAACTGGAAAGCTTGTCTACCTTCAGCTACAGTGTGATACTGTGTTTGCTCAAATCTGGACAATGTGAGCTATCACATTTGCCCACATAATAGCAGGGTCAATTGATATGCTACCTTCACTTTATCCAGGACAGTTCATAGACTTTGTAACTATGCCTGATAGGGAATTATTTTTATTCTGGAAGAGACTGGAGGATGGAGGTTGCTGAATCAGCATCAAACTGCCCTTTGGTTGATATATATTAATGATATTGCAATTGTTTGCCTGCTTTTATTTGTCATTATAGATAATAGTTTTATTTTATTCAAATTACATGACTGAACAAATTTAAGTCAACAGGATCTGCCCTTACTTTTTTTTCTTTCTTAAAGTTACATTGATTGAGAACAAAAAAAAACTCAAAGCAAAACAAACAGCCACAGCTAACTGCAATCTTATTCTAAATTCTAAATGCTTTTGCAAATAGGTATTTGTTTCCATGACCAAAGTGGTTGCCTGAAGCCCAAGCTAATCATAGGTGCCAAATAATAGCACATGGAAAAGCATGTAACAGATTTCTACACCGTCTTTCTAAGATGTAAAAATCATGATTCAGGATTCTCTGTTACCAAAGCATTCTTCACTTCCATGTTGCTTCTGTGAACAGAAGTGTTCATTACTGCCAGAATGACAATGGTACTTTAGACATGGCAGGGCTATGTGGTGAGCTTGAGCAAAGTATGCACAGGGTAAAGGAAACTACATCCCTCATTACACACTGGATTTCATATTGCAGAGTTGTTTCCTCATGGATTCTGTCTTCCTTCTTAACAATCAACATAGGGTCATAAGGTTGGTTTTAGAGGTTGTAGTTTGTGAGAGGGCTTCATCCTACTCTTAGAAGTATTTATCTGTATTTAAAAATAGATTTCTTGGTTTATAGTTTATCGGTGGTGTTCTTGCAGCCATTCTTTTTTCCCTGGTGGTTCATTTTTGTTTTAGAATGACAGCCCTGTCTGAGATGTAAATTAGATGCAAAGGAGGTAAAGCATAATTTCTGAATCCCTGACTGGCAAGAAGAGTGATAATGCAGTAGGTAAAGAAGTTTTCAAGGGCCGTGACATTGGGAGTCTTTTGGGGCCCCTGTCAGTACTTTGCAGTGTTAGCTGACAAGAATGCAAATCTGATTGTCTTAGCCTTTGGTTCTGAGTCTGGACAGAATGGGGTGGTACAGGAGAATAAAAACAGCCAGCTTCTCTGTGGTTGAGTCATGATAGGATTAAAAAATCTTTGATCCTTGTGCTTTATATAGGGTTTTATTTTGCATTCACCCTTGTTCAGATTGAGTACATGGAGGATATACAGTCATATAGAACACAGACTCTGATCGTGGATCACAATAGTGTCTGCTGAGAACATGTGTATAACTAAAATGCAAGATGTAATAAAAACAAATCTGCCCTCACTGAAGTCACACAAGTGCAAAATAAAAGCTGCTGGTGTAAACATTTGCTTTTTTTACAACATTCATTCGTGACCACAGGCTCACTGTAGCAAAGCTGTGAAAAAGGCCAGGATACAAGAAGAAGTGATGTTAACAAAGACATTGCAAAAGACTTTCTCCCCCCCCCATCTTTGCATGGTGAAACTACAAGGCTGGGCTTTGTATTGTTTTTAGGCAGGTAGGAAGAGATTTCATCAGTAGAGCATAGAAGTGTTCAGTTTCCCAGTAATCATAAAAATGCCAAGATGTTCTTTCTGGAAATTGTCTGCCTGTTTTTATCTGCAAGACATGCATTTTGGACCTTTCTGTCAGTCGTCACAAAATCCTCTGAAACACACTGTGGTAACAAGCTCCTTCTCCCTCAAGGCACTCAGACTTCACAGTAAAAATACCAGTGTAACTCCTCTGAAGACACTTTAGAGCTCCCTCCTTTTTAGGCTCTGCACAAGGACAGAAAGGCAAACTAGGAAAACGCTGCTTTATCTTTCCTTTCTCACACAGATAAATGGCATCTCTAATCTGAGCAGCAAAGGCAATGCTAAATTTATTACAATGAATCAGTCAATCGGTACTGAAGGAGAGTAGGCAATTCAGAGGAAAAAGAGGAAACAAGGTGAGGGTGCCTAGAATGAGGACACATTGGTAGTTCATTGAATAATCTTATCGAAGAATCATATATGTAGTGGAATTACAGCCCCCAATATGGGAGACAACGCCTGCAACTTTCCTGATCTTTTGCATGACTACAAAGGGAGATGGTCAGCATTATGGTAGCCTTCAATTATTTTTTATTTTCTGCGTTGTGCTTGTCACTGACTAATCTGATACTAATGTTAGATTCTCACTGCTTACAGGGCAGCTTGGAGCCCACAAGTAAAAAGCTATTGTGGAAATGAAAAGTTACAGTTCCAGAGTAGACTCGTATCTCATTTTGAACTGGGTGGAGGTTTTGTGAATTATTTTTTGCTGTTGGTTGTTGTTGTTGATTTTTATTTAAATTAAAAAATAGTTGTTTTGATTTAAAATAAATTTTATTTATATCAGTTTGGTGCTTTCAGTTTGTATGGTTCCCCTTGAGATCTGACTGTGCAGTTTACTGTGAAGATAGTGTTTTTATTTGAATTCCATTGTACTTGGCATATCCTAAGGTTGCTCACTCTCTATAGGAAAGGAACACCCCGCAGCATCACAAATGAGATTGCCATTTGTCACCAATTCTTGGATGACTTCCAATATTTCTGAATCTGAATAGAATTACTCTGTGTTTTGAATCCTAAAAGGAAGTGCCCAGGTAACACTTTCTTTCAGGATACTGAAATAATGGCTCATTTAGGAATTTGAAGTCTGAATCAAGCAGTAATCCATAGGGGTGTGACATACATATAGATAAATGTCACTTGCATTACTGTTTTTAGCAGGAGCCTAAACTCTGCTGACATCATTAGTCATAGGGGCAGTTTCCCTTACTGCAGCTACACAGCCAGTTAATATGCCTGCCCATGTCTTTCACATCTGAAGTTTTGTCCACCTTTGGTTCTTGAACACATTATGTAGAAGTAGTGTCCTTCTAAAAGAAGAGGGGGTGCAGGAGTGGCATTCCAGGAAGTCACAGAGGTTTTGAACTTGCAGAGCATGCCTCCAGCTAAGTGTTTTGTGATGGAATTGCTTGGTCAAGTTTAAAGGGTCACTGAAGTCAATGTCCTGGATGATCAACATCAGTTGGAGAAGTGTCTGAGTGGAATGTTTTACAATGTTGTCCTCTCTTGCCAAAATGAGAATGTAGGACATGGTGTAAGTAAGCAGAAATCCCTTCTTCATTTCTGTATTGACTCTGTTTTGTCCATTTGGCTTCCTCAGCTAACTCATCCGTTGCCTTTTCCCCTTGCATCTCTGTAACCAGTCAGAAAGATAAATGGAGGGATCAACTTTTTTTGCTCATACCACCTCTTCACCCCTTTTAACCACTTCTACTAGAGTGGATTCATAAATATTGGAATGTTGGAATATTCATAAATATTCCAACACATGGCTAAGGACCAAAGAGTTAGAAATTCTATGTTGCTAGACAGTCATCTGATTTATGAAGCTAGTTCCACATTCTTGGTTTCTTCCCTCAGCTGCCTGGAGGTTGGATGACCTGCATCATGCATTGTATTATACATGTATGGTCTTGATGGTAAGCATTAACCTTAGTCTTTTCTGGTAGTAAGACGTCTTCTCTGCAATGCTTCATAATGTGAAGTCAGCTCAGAGCTGTTGCACAGAGACCACTCGTTTTATCACACGAACTAGAGGTTGTTTTTATAAAGACAGTTTAGAGCAAACCTTTCTAATGCCTGTATGTTTTGGAGCAGAGTTCTCTGGCTATGGGAGTGGATTTCCTAGATAGTTCTTTAATTATGTAATCAGGATTTGAGAATGCTCTGCAAAAAGCTGTGTCAACATATGTAGAGGAAGTATGTTAGCTTATTTAAATGCCACCAGAATTCTAGTAGTAGCTGGAGGAAAGGGGAGAAGGCAAAGGCAAGTGATTATTTTTATTAGTTTACCTAGAACTGTCTGGTGTCTACCAAATTAATAACATAATTTCCAAACATCCATAAAATTAAATAATAATAATAATTGAACAATGAGGCCTCTGATTTTTCTAGATTATTTTTTTCCAGTGTGTCAGTGTCACCTTCAGCCACTGATTGCAGGAAAAATGGGAGATGCCCAACAAGTAAAAAACACAGCTCAGGCTGTGATTGTTAATTCCAATCAGTACTAACGAATTTGGTGGATATGATGATCTCTTCAACCCACGAGGAGAAAAAAATAAAAGGATGAGACAAAGAATGTTCAGATAAAGAGAATAAACAACAAAATCCAAAGACTTTAATCTGTGAAAAATTGCAATGAATGTTTTACTATAAAGCACTGAGGGACAAGTGTTAAGGGGTAATTTCCTGAATGGCTGCTCCTGAACTCTGAATTCTTTATGTGAAAGATAGTGGTAAAAAGTAACAATTAATCATTTCCATTTAAATCTTCCAGGCATTGCACGAACAAGATTTAGCTGCATAACTCCTGTGGCTAAATCCTGTGCAATGTTGAAAATGTAGATGATGATATCTCTATCAAAAAAATTAGTGCCATGGCAGAAATATTGAAGCCAATCCCTGTGGGAAAATGGTAGTGATCTAATGGCTGTCAACTGCTATGAGATATGGCTTTCATTTTTGTGTCCTCGCATTGCTCTTTGATTTTGGCTACTGCACAATATGGTTCATACTGAGTAGCAGTTGATCATGCAGAAAAATGAAAGTATGCTAATAAAGATATGATGGACCTTTGCTTGACTAGACCCCAAACTATAGGATAGTCACATTAAGAATGATTATTTCATGTGAGTACCTGAAAAATTGACATCCTGTGACCTCAGAATTGACCACAATTCCATAACACAAGACTGGGGAATTTGCTTTCATGAACTGGATTTTTTTTTTGCTTTTAAAGTGGTTGGTTTGGTTTGCTTTCTACATTCAAAGTCAAACATGCAATTTAATATCACAATGAAAAAGGCTGTAAGTAATGTTTCTGACATTCTGTTACTGGCTGTCATCTGTCTACTGTAGAATAACGTAAGGCTGGTATCGTTTGTTGAAATGTCTTACTCTATTAGCAAAACATAAACCTATTCTTTCCTGTTGCTGGAGCTTCACTATCCCTGTACACCTGAGGAAGGTGGTGGTGTCTCCTGACAGAAAACCCAGATATATGGACTTGTTCTCACAAAAAGGTCCTTGGGTATTTCACTTTGCTTTTTGAATTAACACATAGGAGGAGTAATTGAAACTTGCTACTCTTCATTCAAATGTTAATTCTGTTATGAAACCGTACCTGGTTAGCACCATCAAGACAGTGCCTCATCTGTTTTTGTTAGGAAGGGTGAATTGAAAAGCTTGTTATTTTTTCATAAGGACTTTAGTGGTTAAGCTGAGCTTTGTCGGTAAGCAGTCTAGGAGCTGCTGAGATTGTGTGATACGAATACATGTATCAGAGGTGGCAAAACAGAGCGGATGCAGGTCTAGAACAGCCTAGAAACTTTCTATAGTTTAGTGGAAATCTGTGATGCAATCAAGAGACTGTTTTAAACTTAATTAATATGTATGCATTAGATTTAGGAAAATTAAAATATTTCTGACAACAATGCCTGTTTTTTCTGAATGTATCATTCAGCTCTAGCATCACAGGCTACACCAGTGTAAGGAGTATAGGGCAATTACTCTTGCTAACAACTGAGTATCCTTTTACAAGCAGATCTGCCATCTATGTAGTGTCTAGAGCTAAGCTGCAGACCTGGGTAGCATTGTGAACAAAGATCAGAAAGCTGGAAAGGGTAATACTTAAATTTGGGACTGCTGTTTTCTTTACAGGAACAAAACCGTAGGTTTTTTAAAATCGGTGAATTCAGATCTCTATTCCAGCAACAAAGTTATAGCAAAGCTGAGATGTTGAGTTCCTTTTCCCTGTCATGAGATGGGGACAGTCCTCGGCAAATGATATATTTAGTCTTGCAAAATTGTAGTAATATGTCATGAAATTAACTGGAAAAGATTGTGCCACTTAAAAAATAGTGCACACAGTTAATGGATATCCAAGCTGAACTTTGGGGTCCAGAGGATATTAAAATCCCTACAAAATGTCAGCTTAATATTAGTGTCTAACTGCTAATTGCTTATTTAGTAGTGAAGTATAACCTTGATTATAGATTTCAGTACTTAAAATGACGTAAATGCAAGAGGAGTAATAATGGGGCTAGTAATGGTGAATAGACCAGATAACTTGCTAAGGGTAGACACCTTGTCTTGGTATAGCAGTTAAAATGAGAACAAATTTCCTCACATCACCTCCCAAATGCTTTTTTCCTCTTTGAAACAATTATTAGCTTTGTTTCCAGTTGTCATCATGTTTCTAGATGTTTCTTATTTATGAAGGAAATAATAAGTGGTCTTTAAGTATGCTAATCCTTTTGAGTTTAGTCTGTTCTTCTACATAGGCGGTCACTTAAGTTGCTGTATGTTTGAGCTTGGAGTAACAGAAGGGCCTAGTTTGAGTTTAATTGTAGTGCACAGCTATAACTTCAGTCTATGTGTTGCTGTCCTTATTGTGTGTGGACAGGTGAAAAAGAACATATGTATGTAGTGTTTGCATGGTTCTTTAGCTGTCTTCAAATAAAGCTTCTTGTCCCTTGAAGACTGACTAGCTTCAGAGCTGTGTGTCCTTTTCTGCTTGGGTTGCTGTTAACAGTATTTTTTTACTTTGCTGCTTAGGACTTGGTGGTCAGCCAGAAGTGGTCCATTTGCCATTGTCTGCTCTTGGAACTGGCACACAGCCGACACTGCTTCGTAAATGGTACTTTGTGTTTAACTGCCACCCAGGGGTCTGCTGAGATTCTGGAAGGTTTTCAAATGAAAGATCGAAGGGAAGCTGTTCTAGAGGCTATTGCAAAAGTGATGGTGGAGTAGGGTACAGTACTAATGGGGCTGAGATTCTTGAACAAGAAAGCAAAGCTGGAACTCTAGCGGTCAAAGCACTGAGGTAATTGATGATACTCCACCCTGTCCCTCATCTGCTTCTTCCAGCGTGCAACTGCATGCTGCCCTTTATGGACAACAGATTGCAGGCTAACAGAAGTTTGGACCCTGATTCAAAGCTTTGACTATCACAGTGAAAGTGTTGTTCTGAGCAGGCATCCATTTGCTTCTTAAGTGGAACATGCAATCTGCAAAGTTGTATTTGTTCTTTTTTCCAGGGTTCTGGTCTACAGGCATGTTCTCTAATGAAGTGCCATGCAGTATGATGATAGCTGCTGGCACAGTAAGAAAAGAGAGTTGAGAGTGAAGTCATCAAGTAAAAGATGACAATTTAGAAGAAAATCTTTAATGGCACTTTTAAATTCACCGGAAGGAAAATACTGTATCAGCACTTCTAAAATTGTCTATTGGAAAAGATGGTAGGAAACAGTCGTATTTCTGCAGGCTCTTTCAGAGTAAGTTGTGGATTTGTTTGAGCAGATAAAAGAAGAATGTAATCTAAAAGTTGTAAAAATTTGGAGTTTAAGTTTTGCAATCAATTTCTCATGCAGTATTTGAATAGACAAGAAAGCATGTAAAAGTAGCAAGATTGGTTATGACTTCAAACTGAGGACTTGAGACACTGCCTAAAATACTCCACATGGAGTTTTGTGCTAAGATGTCTGTCCTTTATGTACCTCACTCTGTCTTCTCCCTTTAGGCTCTTAAACGGCATCTGTTGAATTTAAGATATCCTGTATTTATGAATTATTTAAAAATAATTATTTATACAAGAAAATTATTCAATCTGAATGTTTATCCCAAGAAAGTTCTGTCCGGTCTTCTGTTTTGCGACTTTTCCATACTATATTTCAGAACATAGGTACAGGAAGGTGTCCAGCTAAGATCTTGCTCTGGTGAGATGCTGTTGCAGAATGGAGAATCTTGGTTTTAGAGACGTTATGACTTCACAAGCTCTATAGTGTTCAGCTTCTGTTGCTGTGCTTGAGGACTGGATTGTATATGGAGCCAAGGAATGCTGTAGAGCCATGAATTATTGTTCAGTCCTGACATAACTTAAAGCCAGAAGTTATTGCTCACATGAACTATATCATATCTCTCCCTTCTTGCCACCTTCACCAGCTTTATCAGCCTAATAAAATGAGAATAATCTCACCTTATTGTTCAACCATAGTAAGTTTGGCTTTCTGAAAATTCAAAGGTCATGGTTTTCCATTCCTAGATGGGTAACTAGTTCTCATTTATGCATCTGAAAACCTCCTAAAAAGACCTTAGATCATTTTTTGTTAGACTGTTTCAGTATGTTACTTCTGTTAAAGTAAAAGATTCAGGTAACGAGGGCTGTAAACCTGTGCAGAGATGCATGATGGTAATTTCAACATAGCCACTGGCAGTTTGAGATTGCTTCTATCTTTACCTGTGTACTAAGCCTCATTTCTTTGAAAAAAATTAGACCTGCAGATTCCCAATTTGTAGCAACTAAAATAGCCAGCTTCATAAAGCAAAATAACAATCAGAAATTTAATTGGTAATCACTTAGCTGAAGATTATTAGTTTTCAATTGTTTTGGGGAAAAGTTTGTCACTGCCTAAAAGACTAATGAACCTTTTGAATCACAGGTTGTTTTGAAAAGTTGAACTAAAAATCAGACTATGCATTTTCAAAAAAACTTCAGGTTTTTTAAAGCATGTATCTTCTGTAGAAAAGTACTAAAATGAATGATATTGGTATGGCAAACATTAGAACGTTTCTGTACTTGCGGAGTAGTGATATCTGTTCTCAATGGCTATTTCCATTGGGTTTAGTATATATGCATCAAGAATGCCTGAAATTGCAGAGGTAAAGGCACTGAAGCAAATGTTATTAAAGCACTTTCTGAGCTTCTGGTAAACTGATTTACATACACCAGGGTAAACTGAAACAGTAATTGACCCCATTGCCCTCTTCTGGTTGTTCAAGGTGGAGTAATCTCAAGGGGACCTGTTCATCTCTGTACCATAGTGCTAGAGGATGGCAGAGTAATTACAAAGATTTCAGGCTTAGACTTACAAAGATTTGTTGCTAGCCACTGGATATCATTTGGCTCAATAAAATCAACAGGCTTATAGTTAGTCTGAAGTATCTAACAGTAACCTAATTTTAAAAAGCAAATAATGAAAACATCTACCATAACTTTTAAAAAGTCTTAAAATATTACAGATTCCAGTCACGGAAGAGAGTTCTGATCTTGAAAAGCTTGATGCCAATTACGTGCTTCACTGAATTAAAATGAATTCATGTTATTAATAAAGACTCAAATGATCTAGTCTGCTAGTCCAACCTTTCACCACCTCACACTTTCATTAGAAATGAACTTTTCAATTAAGAACTGTCTTCCAAAACTTAGTACTGAGTTCCAAAATTAAGTTTTCCAGACTGTGATTCAGTCACATTAACTTAAGTAATACAGAACAATCTTGCAAAATTTGACACTGTGACATGTAATTCTCTCATACTGCTTCATGGGTCCTTTCACATTAAGTGATCATCTTGTTCAGGCCATTGACAGTGAAAACTAGATCCAGCTGAGCAGTGAGTTTTAGAAGAATAAGACTCAGAAATAAGGCAGATATATACAAAGCATAACACCTATCAAGGTAGTACTGAAATCTGAAAATTGAAATGCAGCTGCCAGAGCTCTTCTGATGAATGTCAGCAGCAATGGATGGAATGAAAAATATTAAAGCTTTGTGAGTTATACATATATTTCAAATAACATTTTCTTGTTGAGACCTTTTCATCTAAAAATACTTAAGGAAATCCCATTGATTAACTTATAAACATTTGACATGTGAGACATTTTTGGAATTAGAGGGATGGTTGTGCTGTGATTATCAAGGCTGGGAGTCAGGAGATGAAGGTTCTGTGGCTTATTTTGTACTGGAATTTTTGTTCAATGTTGGAAAATCTCTGGGGTTTTATATAGGTAAGCAGGCTACAGACTACACTCCTTGTTACTTTTAATGCCTATTTTTAATCAATGTTTTGATATTACACATCTGAGTTTGTGGGGTTTTGCTGAAATGGGTTGAATACTATTGGTCTGGGAGTTGTTTCAGTTACAACCAATCTATTGAAAGAAGAAAAATTAAAAAAGGTGGTTAGCTAGTTATCACATGTAGTTATACCCATATCTGCTATGATGCTTAATGAATTTTAAAAGCAGAATGGAAATGCTGTAGTGTTTTGAAAAGAGCAACTCTTCCAAAGCAGTTGCATTTGCTGTCCCAAAGCAATCCAGACATAGTATTTCAGCTAAGTAGATTTACTGCAAAATGAATGGTGAACTATAAAAGAGAAAGCAAAAAAGGTCAAGATGGTGTATTCCTGGAAGTGCCTTTGAGCTGAGTTAACTTCATGTACACTCATGGAGGTCAAATATTTATTGGAGGCTTTTTTTTTTTTTTTAATTTGAATATACTTTTTTTTTCTACAAGGAAAGAGTTCAAGAATTTTTCAAGTCAGAAAAAGTAAAAGTAATGACTTCAGAAAATACTCAAATAACTATTTCCTTCAAAAGAAAGACAAAAATGCATATGCCATGAGTGTCGACAAATCTTCATTTTTGTAGAAAATATTCTTTTGACATAGCTTTTTTTGCCTATTGATTAAAATTTTATCTGAGAGAGCATTTGTCTTCAGAACTCTTGAGAAAATAGGGCTTTTGGGAGACTGGTGGAGACAGGGTACTCCAGGTGTTGGACTGTTGATGCTATGTTCAGAGGAATCCTGAGGCTGTAAGGAGTGAGCTCTAAAGACCACAATCTGGAAGCTACTTAATTCATCAGAGTTTTCAGTGGGATGTAAAATTCTAAAAATAAGGCAAGGCAAGTACAAGTCCATAAATGAGTACTGAAAGAGAATTGATTTTTCTCCCTCTTTACTGAATTTTGATCAAGGTCAAGAATATAATTTGTAATTATCCTTACAAAAAGTGTCCTGAATGGCCAAATCTCTCACTGAGTGCTTAGGACAAGAGCCTTCTAAAACATCTCAGTATAACTAGTGTAGCAGATTGCTTTGGGTTTGTTATTATCCAGTAGTAGACTTGAGACTTAGAAGATTTCCTCCAGTAACTTCAAGTTGTGGTGAAGAAAATCCTTGATAACGTTGACACCATTTGTAATACGTTTGGGAGTGGAAATTGTCTCTATTTTTTCTGATGTGCCCTGGATATTTAAAACCTAAATTAAAAAAAAATAAATTATTGTGCTCTTGCACCTGTGATGAAGTTGAAAGCCTTTGTTAACCACATATTCATTCTTCCACCCCTCTTTCTGCAAGTGTAATTTCTCATCTGTTTGCATGGTTTGCTGAGCCATTGCCTTCTGTATGCCTTACAACTCAATGTTTTGGTCCTGAAAATACCTACCTACTTGCTGTAGCAACAATATTTGCCTTAATCTCTGTACTAGTCATGCTAACACTTTTGGCAGGTAGCGTTGTGGAAAGTCGTGTAAGGTGAATAGGGCTCGTATTCTCTTTCCTTCATGTGATGTGTTTGATACATAGAACATGAAGGAAGCACGTTCTTAGAGCAAGAAATTATTTCAGTCATTTAAAATTAAAGTGCAGCTATATAGTTGTTTCTATAAATGTCTGCTACTACTGCTCTCTGCATATCAAATTCTGGCTAACCCTTTGAGGTTCCCTTCACTGCAGAATTTCAGAGAATGAACAGATGAGGAAAAAAGGGTAATAGAAGACGAAGTGAATGACAGTTTCTCTGGGAGTTATCCTCCAATAGAGTGCTCCAATAAAATTCTTCCCTGAACTATTTTCTTTTTCTATACATGGAGAAACTAAACAATTCATAACTAAGTGCCAGTCACTATAGCCCAGAAGTAGCACTGAAGATTGTACCTGGGCTCAGAAGATCCATATCAGAAAAAGGCTTGGAAAAATCTCACAGAGAGACAGATAGAGAAGTTTTGGAATATGCGCCTCAGAGGAAAGCGGTAAAAATATGTAAATACTGAATGTAATAGGAAATAAAAGAAGAGTAAGGCTTTATTATAATAGAAACTGTAGCATTAAATAGTGATATTAAATTACAGGAATAGCAAAACCACTTCATGATTTTGTATTTTGTGTTTTCAAAGACTAAGATAATTTTCTAATGGGTTTCATAGGCATCAGCAGAGAGAGATGAGACCTGGAAATCTTTGGTTCCATTCTAGTCTCTTGGACTACCTGCATTTCCTACAGCATGCCCAGTCTTGACTTTTCCTTCCATTGGCTTACTCACAGATATCTCTAAACTGTGAATTGTTATTCAACAGCATGTTCTCCCCTTCATGTCTTCTGGATTCTTCCCTACTCACTCTGCTCAGCAGTCTGCTTGCTTTTGAGTTGACCTAGTTCCATGTGCTCTACACCTTTTTTCTTTTGGCCCAAATGTTATGGGCCTCAATCTGTCTTTATCCCCACCCTTCCCACTGTCAGGCAGTTTAAAAAGGAACATGGGAAGTTTGTAGCATCCCCCTTGCCTCCATAGGGAATTTCTTCTGCATACTTAGTTTTTCTCTCTTGACTCATAACTCTGAACTGCCAGATGGATTATTTAGATTGTAACTGATAATTGATGTCAGAAGGAAGGAAGTTTATGTGTCTATATGAATTATCGAAGAGCATACAGAGATGTCACCTCATAACATTTTCTTAAAATACCATGATATTTTAAACATTTGCTTGAAAAGCATATTGAAAATGGATACATTTATAAGTTTTGAACATCTGTGAATGGTTATTGCTCATAAATTATGAGGAATTATTTACTTGAATTGCACCTTTTTCTTAGTGAAACATCTTCTAAGACCTGTAATTTTCTCATACTAAAATTATTTTTTTCTTTAAGAGATGTTTGTGTGATTTGAGCCAAGTACAGGCAGTTGCTTTAGTGCTGTTTCTGTTCTGAGATTGGATATTTATGAGAGAAGTGTACATATTACCATATAGCCTGAACTGGTTTGTGCAGGACAGGAAAGCCTACCTTTTACCACAGTGTATGAGCCACAGGCCAGTTTCTCTGAGATCATTTTTGGTTGTGGCAAACACCCTCGTTGATGTTCGTACCCTGATACACTTAACAGAAAATACAGGATAGGTTCCTTATTTTTTTTGCTGAAAGATAAGCAGCCTCACCATTTTCTGAGCTAAAACCATGCAGTTACCATGGAATAAATGATGAAATGGCTTTCTCTGCAATGATGTGTGCGTGTGTCTATTGTCTCTCTGATAAGCTTGCCTCAGAATATAGCATCATCAAGCAATTATGGCACCAATACTCAAAGAAAAAGTTTCTCTTTAATCTCTATCAGATGTTATTTATAGACCTAAGGGGTATCAGTTCTTGAAGCAGTAGGATGCAGGCTTTTTATTCAGTTCTCACTAATAAACTTGTATTTCTCCTCATTATCAGTAGACGTCTAACCTGTCTAGTTTCTGGTATGAATGTTTGAAAGAAGCAAATTAAAAATTCACTTTCTGTGTTCATTCATGCTGATGAAACTCAATTAAATGAATATTCATGCAAAGCAAATACAGGAAAGAAGTAGTGTGGCCAAGACTATTTAATTTTTTTTTCCTTTTGCAGTATTTGCTACTTCTTTAAGAAATCTCAACAGAACATAGGAATTGACAGAAAAATGGATGAATGAGTACTCTATAGAGGCAGAGTTAAGCCTGGGAAAACTTCAAGAGATGGAGCACAGGTACCAGCAAACAGAAATAATACTGCTGTGCAGAGAAAAAAGTTGGGAATACTCCAGGCTCATGACAATACGTACAGTAAGTTCGGTTTGAAAGTTAAAAGGGCTCCTTTGTGCAGAAAATCTCTGAATACTGTAGCTTTAAACAAAGTAATTTTCATAAGTATTGAATCTGAATCTTAAACCAAACTTGATCTGCATAAAATTCAGCCAGTGGTTCTCCTAATAAGTTTAAAGTAATGCTCAATGCAATTGTACCTTAATGCAGAAATGGTTGGCATTTTTGTGGTTAACAGTATTTTAGGGTCTGTATGGTCTGAATCAGGCTGAACTTTGTAGTTAAACCTACGAATGTTTATGATATGACCTCAGTTTGCTGTAGCTAAAGATATTTGTGGTTTTGGTGATTGGCATGTGTGAGGGAACGGGTATATTGTTGGTAAGAAATATATACAAAAACCTTACTACTTTTCTAGAGCTGTCACTTATACTCAACAGTACAGATATGTGCCTTCCAGTTAGAAAAGCAGTGGCCTCTAATTTTGTATTCAGTCAATGGTCTAAAACAACTTTGTGGTCTGTGGTCTTTAGAACTTTAATGTCTTTTAAAATTCCAGTGGACAAAACATCTGTTTTCAGCCTTTTGAACAAAGTGAACTCCATCTCTGTTCTCTTTAACTGTTTTTCATCAGGGCTGCTGTGATATCAAACCAGTGGTATCTCATTGAGATGTGATACAGTCACTGAGAATAGAAAGTGCCAGATTATTTGATTTTTTGCAGTATTTTATATAAGAGCTGTCATTTGAAGGTCTAAGGGATATTGTTTTCCATTAGGTGCTTGTGATCTGTTTGTTTCCTGTGGGGTACATATTTGTTTTTTATAATCTATTTGCATCTGTTATAAAGTGATTATACATTTAGGGCCTGATTCATGCCAGAGTAAATCAGTAATTATTCAAAAGGTGTCATTGACACTCTGCCACTGTTAAACTGGTATGTGGGAAGAGAACCTTAAAACCTGTCCTGATAGCTACAGTGAATGATGCATTTTGTTACTGAAGAACCTCAGGCTTTTGTATTGACTTCATAATGGTCAGATACATTTGAAAAACCTTTTTTGCCTCATGGTTAGCTATGTTAATTAAAAGATAGAGATACCAATGCAGAATATATCTGTCTCCTGTGTATGCTGTCCTGTGCAACTGCAGCACTCTTACTGGTTAATCTGTCTAGGGTACAAACACAGAGTGATGCTCTTAGAAGGCAGATTTACCTTAGGGTGTCCATTAGCATTTCCCAAAGCAGTTTGTGTCCTCTCTTGTGTGATAGGAGAGATATCGATCAACTGCCTACTGACCATTTAATTTACAGTTTAATCATGTAAACTTAGGCATTCCCTGGGGATTGTGCATTCTACTGCTGGGAGTCAATGCTGCAAGACTTCTGTACCTCTGACAGAGAAATCAGCATCCTGATTTGTCAGTCTTCCAGTTGATTTTTCTAAGCTTTGTACTATACAGCAGCACACAATTATGGAATTCTTAAGACATTTTTTTTTTTGCTGTCTATTTTCTGGCTGCTGTAATTTCTGTAGCTTATTCTGTAGTTTATGCAGGCTTGCCCTTCACCTATTTTATGTTAGCTGATCTGAGAAGGGAAAGAATCTTCCTACCGCTAAACATGTTATCTGCATAGATGATCTATCTGTAGATTTCTGAGGAAAAGTCAAATGTCAACATGTCAACTTCTCAGTTCTGGAGAAATTATCCCACATTACCTTGGCAGTGCTAATAGTTTACAATGTTCATGGTCCGTAATGGGCTGTTTGCCTTAAAGGGTTTTGACAGTTTTGCTGAACTTAACGTGTACTCAGCTAAGAGATGATCTTTCTTCACTACATCACTTGCCATTTGAATAGGTCACATTTTGATGAGATATGTTTGATTTGCTGGCTGTGAAACTGGTGAATAAATCTTCCCTTATGCTTACATATTTCTCAGATATCCACTGTATTATTCTGAGGGCAAATACCTAATTATTTGCTGCTGAAAGCCATGTAAGAACACCTCTGTATTTCTGAAATCCTTTGGTGACATCTGCCACAGTAAGCTTACATTGAGAATGAATAATACAATGGGAAGTGATTTCATTCAATGGTCTTGTTGAACTGAAGTCTGGCTTTGTGATAAGAAAAAGTGAAGGCAGAGTGCCTGGGGAGGTCTTCAATGGATTTTTTTAAGGTTATGCTATCATTGCTATCAATGCTATCATTGCTATCAATGCTATCATTGCTGAAGATCTAGTTGATGCATTGCTTTGTTTGCATTATATGCAGGCTTGGAACTGAGCACTTATTGATGCCATTGATATCAGGTCAAGCTGTACAGGTACTTCTACACTTCTCACACTCAGAGCTCCTGAGAGATTGCCTCTGAAACAGATCCATCTTACAATGTTGTATCTTCCAAATACACATTGGAAGAAAAACCACAGCTCGTGCTGGATGGAACTTGTTTATGCTCCACTGATGAGCATCACTGTACTTGTAGGAACGCAAGGAAGAAATGTTCTTGATAAGTCTTGCACTGCAGAATGACATGGGATCTTCTGCAGGTTTTGGATGTCTCTTACAGCTGTCTTCAGATAGTGAGTGTTGGTTGTGACAGTGCAGGCCAGCACAGTTAGGTGACGAATCATCAGCATCATAATGTTTGAAGACCTGTGCACCTGTTCCTTGTTTCTGAAACACATCTGAAGGCCATATCCAAACTACTGTGTATGC
Organism: Gallinula chloropus; assembly: GCF_964237585.1. Taxonomy (NCBI): domain Eukaryota; kingdom Metazoa; phylum Chordata; class Aves; order Gruiformes; family Rallidae; genus Gallinula; species Gallinula chloropus. The sequence goes on from NC_140094.1 coordinate 7,694,379, forward strand.
AGGCAGAACTAAGCAGCTCCATTGTCTGAGCATCTGACAATACTCATAAAGAATCTTATGAATATGATGCTAATTTTATTCCATCCCTTGTTTGGATCTGTAAAGAGGGATTTTCTTAAATTGGGCCTTCAGCCATCAGTGCTCGTGTTTGAAAAATGGTAACAGACATTCTGTTTATCACTTGTAGTAATGCCCATATGCCATGTGTTAGGCATCAGGTGGAAGCATCCTTATTTCTCTGTATCATAGGAAAAAAATACTGTGAATTTCAACCTGGCTATATTCAGTACCCACTGAGTACATTCTTTTGGCCAGAGGGCATCCCATTAAGCAGCATAAGGAAAGTCTCTTGCAATCACTGAAGACTTTTCTTGCTGTAATCCCTGCTGATCTTGGGAATAAGAGGTGGGAACTGAAACCAGATCTTTTTCTGGCTTTGCACAGTTCTGTGACAATGCCTCCAGGGCTGCTAATGTATTAGGGAAAAATTCTGCCAGGCTTTTCACAAAGTAATATTTTCTTTTATAAATACACCAGCTGGTTTTAATGACAATTGTAAGACAGTTGTGAAATTCAGGATGGCAGAATCTTACTTTTTTTTCATGACTGGCAGCTGAATAACTTTAATTCCACAATTGCCCTGCATCTGAGTGAATGGAATATTTCAATTTTGAAAGTGACTGTGTTTATTTAAATTTCTTCTGTGTCTCTGCCACAGCTCACCATTCTGTCACCCAGCTTGCTTTTTAATTTTTCTGATCACATAAAGGTGGTGGCATTTAGCAGAGAGATAGTATATTTGATTGTTTTTCAGGTTACTGAATGCAGCTACCAACATCCCAAGGTGGATACATTTCAGCAAGTGAAAACAATAACAGACAATATTGAGCATCTCAGGATCGGTTTTGCAGCAGTAGAGATCACAATCATTGGTACCGTGGCTAAGAGGATGCCCTCCAAATGTGCTGACTAAAGGGCTGGTTTAAGTTCTGCACTAGTTGTGCCACCACAAGCCATGAGGTGACAGCTTCTGTAAGCTCTACAGGCAAATGCTCAAAGTTCAAGGGCAAGTTGTAGTTACCTACTGCAGTGACTTGCAGCTGCATCCATTGATTTCCTAGTGAACAAATGAGAGATGACATCAGATGGGCTTTGTGCTAGACTTGATTAAATTGGATGCTGTGCCAGACAGAAAGGACTACAATGATGTTAGGGGTTCTAAGAAAACATGCAGCACAAAAGACTAGGCTGTGCCTCTGTCAGGGGAAGCTGTCAGCTTTCTCTGTGAGAAAAACATTTGAAGGTAAAGACTAGTCTGATGTAGTTTGTTTATATCCAGCTTATGGCTCTTTAAAATCTTTTTTTTAGTGCTGCATATGTTTGGATAGAGCAATATGACCGACTTTTAATATTTCAGATGTTACACTTATTTAGCTTCATATTTCATATGCACAATACACCAAGTGCACATTCCTTTCTAGATACTGTAAATTAGCTACAGTATATGAATCTCAGCGTGTAATATGATAGCATTTTATTCATGTTGGAAGTAATGATTGTATTATGTATTTCATGCCCAAAGAGAAATAGCATGACTTCAGGCAACAGAAATTAACAGTATGAAACATTATTGTTTGTGATGTTGTTGATGTTTTAATTGCTGATCATTAATCTGTGTTCTTCAACTCCATTGTTGGTGGAATTATAATTAGTCCAGTGTGTTTTGCTGAAATGTAGGAAACAATCAGTCTGCCTTTAATGATAGGGCATGTGGGACTCCAAAACTGAGTATCAAGTCAGTACTTCTGTTCCACAGTGCATATGTATTTTTTTTATACTGATATTTCTGGAGAAAATTGTACTTATCAGGAGAATAACTTAAACTAAACAAAACTTACAGAACTTGAAAAATAATTTCAAAGATAACCCAGTGTGGTTTATTTATTTCTGTTTAAATGCTTATTACATCATGGTGTAATTACTGAATCATGGTACGGTGGAAGAAAACTTTGGGCATACATGTTTCTGGTAATGTTAATAATGCCATTTTAGCTGACCTTAAGTGTAGCCTTCACTTTCCTGTATGTATCGTTGCCTAGTCAGTTAGAAGTATGTATTCCCCATTTATTGCATAACTTCATTATTCAGGTGAAGATCAGTTTCATTATAAATGGATTGTGACATGATAATGTGTCTGTACATGTGCGTTTGTGAAATTTAAAAACTGCCTATTGTTTCTCGATTACTTACTTTGTAGATCCAGATCTAGCTCTGCTCTTGGACCAAGCTCACATTAAGAATATTTCTGTTCGTTTTTCTGTCTTTTAGCTGAGAAAAGATGCCAGTCAAACAAATACCTTAGCACAGTTCCTTACGTCAATGCAAAAAGAGTAGCAGAATTGGAAATTAGCTGTATGCTTGCACAAGCTGTTGAATATGGCAGATGTTTACTAAATATCTAAGGATTATAAGCAGCTTTTGTGATTTTACATAGTCTGCAGTGGCAGGGCTTTGCCTCTGTGGGAAAGATACTCCAGCAAACCAAGATATGACTGTAAACTTCCAAAACTGAGTTGATGTAAATTTAAGTATAGAAGATCCTTATTGCACTTTTCTCAGTTTAGCTGAAATCAACTGGAAACAAGTCTTAGTTAAAGAAAAAGAAGAGTGCTTCTGAAGTGACAGAGTGTTCCACCAGGGGTTTTGCCCACTATAGCTACATTGACTTCTAATGCATTTAGGCCACATTGATACATTCCACTTTTGAAGACTGTATAATCTGATCTGGCTCTAGATGAAGTCAGTGAGATACTGCGACTTACTACAAGCCAGCAGATCGAATCATTCTTTTAATGAGGCAGGGACTAGTTATCATTTGGCATCAATCAGTGTTTAAATAATTTATTCTGGCTAAGAACCTATCCCTTTCTTTTTAAAGAATAAACTTATTTCCTACTTAGCACTGATTCTGTAAAATTCCATTAACCTACATTCTCCACTAAAAAAAAAAAAAAAAAGATAAATTTATATTCAGGTTGAGCACAGAATCAAAGAAGTGTTTATTCAGAAATTATTTGATATAATTCTAAAACCAGATGTTGTTTCCACACTAATCTCTATAATCAATGATGACATTCCTATTGCCAGCAGACAGCTGAATGTCGAGCTCTTAATGACTGAATTTTCAACAAGGCTTCATTTCAGCTCAGTTTCATATGCAGTGGCACAGCAAAATTGTAAGCTTCATATCTGAAGTGCCTATCTCATTATAGATGAAATGGTGGACAAAATTTTGCATTGAATGTCATTTCACTTTGACCATCAGTCTAACCATACTAACAATAAGGTATGATGAATAACCTGTATGTGTGTGAGGTTAAGAATGAGATGGTTTAAATTCTGGAATCTACTTTTATATGTTATATATATGTATAAGCTCTAAGGTGTGTTAGTTTATGATTAGCACCTTATTCTAAATAAGTTTGTAGTGACATGTTTAAGTGGGGGCACCTGCATGGCCAATGGATTATATCCAACTTTCAAACCTGAACTAAAAAAAGTCAGGCTTATACATTTATCCATAAAGAGACATAATAAATAATAACAATGATAAATCATGGTGACTTAAACCACTCCCTCAATAAGGTAAATTTTAGAAAGAACTCTTAGCTTGGCTTTTTGCTGTTGCCAAGGAATTAAAGTTTTGTTGTTGAAGATCATAGAATCCTGGAATGGTTTGCATTGGAAAAGACCTCAAAGTCCATCTAGTTCCAATCCCCTGCCATGGGCAGGGACACCTTCCCCTATCCCAGGTTGCCCAAAGCCCCATATAACCTGGCCTTGAACACTGCCGGGTATGGGGTATCTGCAGCTTTTTTTGGCAACTTATGCCTCACAACCCTCACTGTAAAGGATATCTCCCTAATACCTAATCTAAGTCTACCCTCCTTCAGCTTAAAGCCATTACACCTTGTCCTATCACTCGGTGTCCTTGTAAACAGTCTCTTTCCAACTTTCTTGTAGCCCCTTTAGGTACTGGCAAGCTGCAATAATGTCTCCCCAGAGCCTTCTCTTCTCCAAGCTGAACAACCCCAACTCTCACAGCCTGTCTTCATAGGAGAGGTACTTCTTTTGATGGGGACCCCAGAGCTGGACACAGTGCTGCATGTGGGTTCTCGTACAGTAGAAAGGGAGAATCACCACCCTTGACCTGCTGGTCACACTCTTTGATGCAGTGCCGGATACATTAGACCTTCTGGGCTGCAGATGCACATTTCTAGTTCACATTGAGCTTTTCATCAACCAACAACCCCAAGTCGTTCTACATATGTGATGGATGAATCCAGTGAGTACTTTACAAAGCCTTCAAGTGAAAGAGAATTCCAGCCACTTAAGAACCATGTGATGAATTTTTATAATATTGACAACCCACAGAAACCTCCAGAAGGGATTTATTTACAGGCAAGGAATTTTATGTAGGAATTTGTTCAAACAAATTCTGACACATTCTGATTTTAAGTGTTGAGAGTGGGGAATAAATAGCATTAACTACCATGTGACTTAGGAGTTGTTACAAGTTGCCCACTGCTGGCTTTAATCCTTCCCAGCTGTAAAGCAAATTGAGACTGGGTAGCTCTTAAAATGAAAATTGATGTTGTAACAAACCTTGACAGCTGTATGACTTTTGCTGGTATTAAGACAACACTCATTTCATTGATTCATTCAGTGTTATCATGTTGATTATAGGTCCTGCAGAACATCTACACAACTTAATCAGTCTCTCCTTCTTTGTCAAGTACATTTGTTGTTTTTATATGAGATTACCCAGCTCCCTGAGTGCTGAGAAGTGGCATTTCTTGGCAGAATGTGCCATTGCTTTTAATAAGATATACGTCAAATCTTGTGCCCCACTGCACCAAACTGCTCTCTAAAATAGTATAAATCCCTCCACTTTCACTTCTTTGTTTTCCATTCTTTATACCTTATCTTGGAAGCATTAAAGGCAACCAGCTTTTTGGCTTTCAAGCCTGCCTGAAGGTGTAAGTACAACAATGCTGGTGCCAAAATTACTAAAGAATCAGAATGAGCAACTCCCTGAATGGAGAAAGGGTGGGAGGGAAGCAGGAAAATGAGCAAAGAAGAAGATGAAAGAAGAGCACTGAGGAGAAAAACTGTTTCTTAATTACACTACGAACTTTCTCTTGCAAGTCTTGGATCTCACCCTAATTTAAGTAATTGGCTTGTAGCAGTCTGATACAGATGGAATTTAGAGACATTAAGTACTAAGCAAAGAGGGTGTAAAACTGCATTTGCTAGCTAGCTTGCAAAAGAGCTCTTGGGGTTTTTTGTTTTTGTTTTTTTTTTTTTTCTTTGGTTGTATGCAAAAGGAAGAGTGGGATTACATGGCTGTTATGAAAGAGAAGGCATGTGAATGCACATATCTGTGTTCTTTAGACTCAGTTGCCTTGAATAGTTATGCTCACCTTGCATTCAAAAAGAGTTTGAGCTCCTGCAGAAATGTACCTATGACAAATCCTCTGAATATTTTAGAGACTGTTTAGTTGTTTGATAGAGATTTGGTCTAGTCTGGAAGCAGACAGGAGCTATAGCCTTTGGAGGCTATTCTAAATTCTTTTAAAATGATTGGAGTGACACTGAATGAAAATCTGGCCTTTTAGTCTACTGTTCTTCTTTCTACTCAGTGAATTCTCATCAGCTTTGAAGTTTAAAAGGTGAAGGATAATGGGTTTGCAAGAGAGAATTTACCTTCCATTGGTGGAGAAAAAGGAATATGTGCTAAACCAATGAATTACTAAGGCAAAGTGCTTGCTTGCTGCTTTTCTACAGATCACAGCTCTCTAAATCTGATCTTCTGTTCCCTAATCTTTGAGAATACCCAAGATCAGTTCAGTTAAAACCACAGTTGGCACAAAATACGGCCAATGGCATGGAGAAGTCATAAACCCTGAATCGTTTGACTGAGGTTGATCCAGTCTCTATGTAGAACAGCTGTGTAAGCTCTAGCTGTCTGGAAATTCTAGAGAATGGGCAGTAAAATGAAACCAAAAACTACTACTAAGACGCCAGTTCTCACTGTGATCTTTGGGAAAAAAATTCAACTTGTCCAATGCCAGTTCTAGCTCAAGAAGTGCAAAGCTTGCACAAATCTCACTGGTTTTGAAATAGACTGGGGGTTCTCAGCGCAGCTATATATCGGGACATACCTGTCTAGATGGGCTTGAAAGAAAGATTAGCTGTATTTTTCCTCTGTTCCAGATCTGTAAGTCTAGAATGGGAATAGGTGCTGCCCTTCTGTGAGAAAAAATACCATCTGCCAGGGGCCTGTATTATCTCACAAGAAAACAAGTCTGTCTTCACAACAGAGAGAAGACCGAGGAGTTACAAACATAAGTGGAATTCTTATTTAGAACATTAAGTGAGCTCTCTCAGGGCTTGCTATTTCTTAATTCTTTTTTTCACAGTCTGAGAATCACAGTGAGTGAGCCAACTGGTGACTGTTAGGAAGGATGGAAAACGTGGACTTCCCCTGCTGCTACCGGATTTCAGTTATTCTGTCTGCTTCAGATACCAGTGTGTACCAATCATGTGTAAATAACATGCAAGCAGTAGTGTGTCAGAATATGCAAAGATTACTCTGTAGTACTAGCTTTAATGTCTCTGGTATTCATATGGATGTTGTTGAAATTCCACTGAGTACTAGCAGGCTGACGTGGCTTTGAGTCTCAGTTTTGTAAGGTGTTCTTGAGTTCTAAAGCTTGAATGTTCTGTGTGTACCAACAGAGAGTACAGAGACTCTGAGAAGAGCTGACGTGTGTCTCGAGCGCTGTTATTCAAGAAGTGTCTGTGGTCTCGTAACAAGTGTCTGGGTTCTGCGAATCAGTGTGTGTGTCTCTGCTTGCATGGCACTGCAGTCCCATAAGGCTTCTCTCCGTGGTTGCTGCAGTCTGCCTGAATAGGTCAAAGAAGGACAGGGAGCTGTTAATTAAAAAAAAAAAAAGTGTTTGAAGGCCTCTGCCCTCAATGTTTTTTGATTTATCTTCAATTCCTATGGGACAATTAATATTCCAGGGGCAAGCATATACTTAGATTATCTCTGCCCATGGGTTAAACAAAAAATTTGATCAAAACCACCAGAGAGTTTCCTACTAAAAGAGGATCATTCTCGTAGGTGACAGTATCCTTTCTTTTCACCTTTCTTACACTTAGTAAGAAATGGGAAGGAGCTTAATTATTGGTATGCTACATCATTTCATCCTGTCACCCAAACGGGGTGAAATGCCAGGAAGTGCCTTATATCCTTCTCATGACAGTTCTTCTGTCTCTCCAAGCAAAGAAAACCTTAGGTTTCTCTTCTCCCCATCAGTCGGTACTAGTCTGTCTTTCTCTGAACTTGTTGTGAGATCAAAGGTAGAGGTCATTGGATGTGAGAGCCGCTACAGTGCATGCTCAGCAATGGTGAAAAAGCACAGTAGCGTGGCTTCCCTCTGCCCATCTGCCAGAGGGCAGATCAAGAAACTTGACGCGTCTGTAGATGTACAAAACTGACAGGAGAGCTTGCTTTGGAGTGCCTGAAAGGACACAGCTCTCACCCCTTCTCACCAGGAGCAGTAGCTCTGCTGGAAACTAGTGCAGCTAACCAGATGCTATGCTAATTTAACAAACTCCAAATAAAATGCAGAAAATTATATGTAAATAATTATAAAGCTTATTTTCTCAGACACTCTTACTGACTGCTTTCTAGACTTTTGTGGAGAATAGAACCAATGGTAATTAGTGGTGGAGGTCATGCATGTTCACTGTAAGTCTACTGTATTTCACAGGCCTAACTGTTTATTAGAACTGTAGGTAAGTTTAAACTTAATTTTGGTCAGTGAGACCACTGATCAGGTGTACTCTTCAATGTTTTTTCTGGGCTGGAGCTGTGTATACAACTGAGATTTTCTTTCTGGTTGTGGTGCACAGACTTTTGTAACTGCCTCAAGACCATCCTGGGTTGACAGTGAAAATAATTTTATTTTAAAAAGCTGAACTGAGTTGAATAGTTGTTAGTAGAACGGTCCACAATACTCACAGGAAGTATTTATGGACTCCTCTGTGATATGTTATTGCTGTGTACCTTTGCTTGGGCAAGCACAGGTGTAAGCATAGCTAATCTATTTAAAAGACACCATCTCTTATTATGTGCAAAATGAGTGTATAAGATTTTGTGGGGTGAGTTTGTTAGGTTTTTTGAGGGTTTTTTTGTTCTCTTTTGTTGCTCTTCTAAATATATATTTAAAACCCTGCAGCTCTGAATATAAGCAGGAAGCTGTGAGATGAATAGATGCTGCTCTCTGTGCTTTGAGCTGCATTTCCTGTCATCCTTTTGTGTGTCTGACAGATCTGGTATTTTATGGAGGAAAAAGTTACAATTTTTTTGAAGTTAAGAAAATAAGTCCAATGAATCCTGCTAAAAGGGAATCTCATGCTGTTGTCATTAATGGCTTCCCCTGAGAAACTGGGAAATTGATAAATTAAGCTTTCCCTCTGTGACAGCCTTTCATACACTCAAAATGTAGTCCTGCTTTAGTCTTCAGCAGCATTAAATCAATCTACTATAGAAATACTTAGCCTTTCTAGTCGGAGACAAAATAGATCTGGAGACTTGGTGCATCAGTTCACTGTGTTTAGCTCTAAGCCAATCTTTTGGCAATCACAAGAGGCTTAAATTTTGTATTTATGTTGAAATGCATCCCTAATTGAGGTGTCTATAGTGCTTCAAGCCTCTCTTCTTGAAAATCAATTAATACGTATCACACTAGAACACAGTCTTTTTATTAAAACTCAATTAAGGAAGATATAATGAGGGCAAACTAGGTGAAAATTTTAGTGTTTATTATATGCAGTAGATGTGGAGAGAGACGCAAACCTCACTTTGAACCTGCTTCCATCTAGCAGTAGTAATAAAAAATACTTGTTCCTGTACTAACAAGCAGCTCACAACCCCCCCCTCCACCCCAGCAAACTAAAATACCCTTCCATAAGTAAAAGGTAGGTAGATTTTAGTTATCTCCCATATGAACATGGGAAACTGATATTTTTGTTTCAAATGTTTGTATAAGATCTGATAACTTATTAACCATTACCAGATGCTACTAAATCATTACCTTTTTCCTGCATTTCCTTTTGATTTTCAATCTCCTCCAACTGCAAAGAGTTGTTGTTTAACGCTGGTTAACCAAGTTGTCTTTATATAAATGCCAAGAGGTAGTGTAGTTTCTCAGCACTGTATGTGTTATGTTGCTTTAGTTTCTCAGGATTCTATGTGATACTTTGAAAGATCTATAGTACTGCTTATTACTGTGTGTTGGATACATACAGAATGGACATGCTAACGGGAAATCTCTGTGTGAGGATAGCAGTTACAGCTAGTACTGACCAGTCTTAGTGGTCTGTTGGACAGACTGATAGAAAACATGGTAAATTTGCTACAGTATTTAAGAAAGTTGAAAGTTGTGTAATTGATTATTATGTCGTTAATGTTTTTAGGTAGAAGTGGCTGAATTAAATACAGGTTTATATAATATAATGTTTTACAGTATCTGTATTATCAGTGGAGGCTATAATTAAGTAGAATAAGAAATATGAAAAACTTTTAAAAAGATAGGATAGAAGGAAAATTGCATGGGTCATCCTTACAAAGAAAGAATCTTAAATTATATAATTGTTCTGGACTCAATGAATCTGTCAGCATCTTTTTTGATAAATGAAGGGCTCAATTGTTCAGCTCTTGACTAAACTTGTTCTGTCATATTTATAAAGGAAACGAACTTTTTTGTGTCACTTTTCAAAAGATAAATACAATCCTTAGAAATTGAGTGAGATGACTTTTTGTTTGCCATTACTGTTGCTAAGTACTATTATTCTCAAAAAAACCCCCAAATCCAAAGCAATTGGCAGAATGCCTTCATCTTTATTGATAAATACAATGCATAAAAATAGTGACTCATAACCAGAATAATACTGTTTGTGACAAGTGGTAATGCCAGGAAAATACAAGTATTGAGATGCATCGTTTCATTTGTCTACGTAGGTGGCCCTCAGATTCTGTCTGGCCCTCATTGCAAGTATGGTATGTCAGTCATATATTGAAATATTTGCAACATCTAGATGCCAACAAGAAAGCCTGAGAAACCAGTCACATTCTAGCTCTTCAAACTTCATAGATTAATTACTGTCTTTCTTCAATAAGAGAAAGCATATGAGTAACAAGTGGTAGATCTCACCTCCATCTTTGCCATCATTCATTGCTGCTTCTAGCAAGTTCATTAACTTCTTTTCTTTCATTATCTTCTCCTTTCCTATGAATCCTGTAGCATTTTAGAAGCCATTAATACACAAAGTGTTGCTCTTCTATGTTGGTACCACAAGCGCTGTGCTAATTACAGGTAGCAATAATTTGCCATTAGTTTTCTTTGTTTAATAAGCAAATTTCACATCACATCCTACTCCTGGTATGCATCCATCTTTTTTGGTGTGTAGTTCTGGCTCACCACATTAGGTTTCTCTTCTTGTTCTGGGCATCTAAACGTGTTTAGAGAATGTGTATTTTATCATGTTTCCAGGTTCTCACAATGTTAATTGTACATTATATTCAAAACATCATTCAATTTCTGAGGTACAGAACTTGACTTTAAATTTAGGAAGTGAACCTCCCAGATTTCATCTTCAGTGTAATAAAATATTCAGGAAAATCCTCTCGATAAATCAATGTGTTACAAGCTGGTAAAGGCTGAGTAAATTCCAAGATAGGGTAGGAAGAAGTTATGTTGGAGTGCTTCTGGGATACCAGGTTTTATTGTAGATTTTAGCAAATTTAATTAATTTACTCAGGCCACAATTTGATACTGACTTATTGTTAGAACTCTTGGTGATGTTTCCCCCAATATCACAAGATTTTGGGTCATTTTTAGGGAGTTAAACCCAAGGTGTTTGTCTTCTGAAGAGGCTATTTCAAATATCACTATGGAAGAGGGAAACTTTCCAAGACCATGTGTGTGGCTGCAAACAAAGCGGAAATCAGGATTTTGGAGTTCATCATTAAGTAAACTTTAGGTTCTCAATTATAATTCTGTTTATGTGTTAGATTTAGCTAGACTATAGTAAAAAAAAAAAAAAAAAAAAAAAAAAAAGGTAGTTGGGCCTTCATCCAGCAGGGCACTTAAACACATTTGTAACTTTAAATACATGAGCGACTGGGTTCAAATCATGACCTTAAGTGTTTTGTTTGGGAATCCATTGATTGCTTTTTGGCACCAATCTTGTTCTTTCTTTAAATGAAGTTAGTCAAGAAATTAGAAGCCTTAGTTTGCTTTCTTGTTCAGACAACAAAGCCATGTATAGGGCTCTGCTGATAAAGCTTCGGAAGGCTGAGCAAGACCTTTTTTATATGAAAGAAAACAGCATTGTACATGGCTTCTGTTAATTAAGGCTTGGTCTGGCTGAAACCATCATCCCATCAAGAATAATATAGTCATTTGAAGTTCTTATTTTCAAACTCAGTACAGCCATTACTCATCCTTTGAGACTTCCTGTAGACTGTGGCTAGCAGTCAGTTCTTGTATTTCTGGCTGTAGGTGTCAATAGTTTGTTTGGTAACTGGGGCCAGGAAGTAATTTTGAGGCAATGAATGGCTTTTTACAATTGTAAAAATACTAGCAAAACCAGGCTGTTCTGTACAAGACATTGCTCTCCTGCCAGCCGTGTTCCACATTGTCCTGGGGTGGGGAAGGGTAACTGGGTGGGATGTGGTGGTGAGTTATCTCAGGTCACATACAGAAGAGCTTCACACAGATGAGGAGCTGTCTCTTATGTTACAGGAAAGGTCACGTAGCCTTCTGTCTATTTCAGAGCTCACCACAGTGTTGGAATAGCAGGCTTCCTTTAGCCCCTTAGGTCCACTCAGCTTCTTTCCTGATAATCATTCCCATAACGTCTCCTTTGGTGATTGTAGGAGGAATGATGTAGCTGATACATTTGTGAAGATCTGCTTAGTTTCTGAAATTCCCTCTTTACCTTCCTTTAAACAGCTTTAGTTAATTACCTAAATAGCCCATGTGAATAAGATTAGAGAATTTGAGAATCTTTCCATATGGCAGAATGTCTGGGTTTGTTTTCCAGTAAGATTAGTTAGGGATTTTTTTCTGAATTGTTAATTTTCTGAAAAAAAAAAAAAAGTTAAAAAAAATCCTGGTCTGCTTCAGGAATCTTATGGTCAAGATTCTATCTAAATACACAAAATCAAACTGAGTTTACAGTACTGGTTGGTAGCAATGATTGCACAATTCACAAGACAGGGAGCAAGACCCTTGTTACAGAAGCAGAGTCAAACTGAAGGATTCTTTTTCCCTTGCAGTATACATTGTTGAAGAAGAAAGGTTTCTCTACATCTCTTTCTATTTTGGGATAGATGTAGAAAAAACAACACAGGACAAGTAAAGAGCATTTTGCATTGGCAGGACATTAGAATGCTTTGCATGTAACTTAGTATGCCTTCAATAGTTGTACCATTTCTGGTTCTGAAGTTGAGAGTCAAAGCAAGCGGTGTGCTCAAGTTTCATTAGTGGAAACTTACTTAATGACCTTGTATACTTCCTGTGATTATTCCCATTTTCCTGAAAGAAATTCACCTCTTGACAGAAGCTACTCATGGCTGTCTCAAGGATGAACAGGGAATGGAGTGAAGACAGCAAGATATTAATTAAAAGTCAGGAACCCTTGTGGAAAATGGATCCCAGAGAAAACCTGGAAATTCCATAATAGCCAATCTCTGATGCAGATTTCCTGATAAGAATATTTTCTGTTTAGACAGGAAAGATGATTTCATTAGATTTCTTTATAATCATTCTTAAGCAAGTTTCCCAGGAGAAGGTCACATTTACCTCTTTAAAATTAAACACATCATTAAAAGGTCTTGGCTGAATCAAGGCTAAAGGAACTCAGATCAGTGACTTCACTTTCACAGCTGAATACTTATAAAGCAAAATGTGTGAGGCTTCTGAAACTTTATTCCTAATTTCTCCATTCACTGGACTGGTTTGCATATAAGTAAATCCTCTATTCTCTCTCTCTCTTTTAAAATTTTTAAATGTGGTAACATCCTCACTGGAAAAAAAGCCCCAAACCCACAAAAGCCTATGCTTATTAATGCATTTATTTTTGTGTTTATTTTTTATAGATCTAGAAGTGTTTGTCAAAAGTGTTTTCTTCAAGAGACAAATGGGAGGATAAATTGCGTAAAAAAGCTGTGCTCACTGAATGTATCTGCCAAATAAGTCAAAATCGCACATTTTGAAGACAAGATGCATGGGGATCAGTGTTTATTGGCCTGACTGGGGACTTAGGCAGACAATAATTACAATCTGTAGAGAACAGAAGATAGTGGCCATTGGAACTTTACTATGAAGTTTGATAAGTTGTGTAAAATCATGGCTATAATCCTCTGTACTTCGGTTAGCAGCAAAGTGATGCTGGACTATCCAGGTACTTACCTGCTTCATCAGGCTGCACACATTTGCCTAAGTTGAAAAAGATTGATTTTGATTGTATGCCAGGAAAAACAGCCAAGCACTGGCACAGGTTGTGTGGAAGACTGTAGAGGCCTGGATTGCGTGGATTCCCGAGGGAGTTTCAAAACCTAACTGGAAAAAGGTTTGAACACCCTGGTCTGAGCTCATAGTTGACCTGCTTGCAGTGGCAGATTGATGAGGTCCTTTCCAGCCCAAATAAACCTGTGATCCTTATGTTTTGCCTGTACTCGTGGTGAAGAAGGTTCTTGACCATGGGTACTTTTAATGAAAACGTTAAGGTCAAAGAAGGAACTCTAAAATCTTGACAAGTAAAATAAGATCACCTGACTCTCTATGTAGAGAGCCTTTTCTTGAAATGTGTTCCGCAGTGTCATTGGATCTATTGAAATGTAGCCTATAAAATAATTGCTGGCACTACCCCAGCAGTGAGCCAGAGGACTCAAGTTAGGTTCTGGCACATACTCAGAGGTGGGAAACATTTATACTGAAAGATTACTAGAGCTAAAATAATTATCTTTGGTTAGTGAGGTATAAAGATGCAGAGGACTCCACTAGGTAAGCTAAATTTCCCTTCAGTTACTTACTTCCATTTGAGTGTAGCCAGAACCCCTGCTCTGTGTGGGAGGGAAACTGGCTTGGTGGGAGAAGAAAAGAAAGAAGTAAAAAAGAAAAAAATTTGGTCTAAAAAAGCATCTTTGGATATATTTGATATTTATGAAAAAATTATTTTTTGTTTGCTTGTGGGGGTGGAATGTAATTGCAGATATTACCACAATAAGTTGCCATTTAGACTCTGGATACTAGACCAGCTGTTCAGTCCCACTTCTGCACATCAAATTGGGTGTTAGAAGGGGGCAGTCAATGTCATAAACCACTCTGGGCTCTTATGTGGAAGAAACAACAATGGGAAATATTTTTCCTTTTTACCCCCTACTCCTCTTCCCTTCATGCTGACTGCTGAGAGGTTTTTAAATGCCTATCACCATCATGAGCACATGGTTGGGTTTTACCCTTTATCAGGCACAGAGGAGGCAGGCCAGCCTTTTGAAATTTCTCAGCAGTCAGCAAGAATAAAATGGGCATCCTAGTGGTAGGAGTAATTTTCAGCTTCCTGACAACAATTGGCAGAACGCTGGGAAAAGCTATTAAAAATGAGGTTCGATCACCAAAGTCTATTTTGGCCTATATTTAATGAGATGTGTCAGCTAGAATTTACAATAAGTGGCTAATTGTTAATAATAGACCTGTCTAAGACACTCTGTGACTTCAGCAGATCCACACAATGCAACCCCATATGCTTCTAAATTTTCCTTTGTGGGGTATCACAGGCCAGCTTATCACTGTAGTGAAGGAACAGAATGTGATAGAACAAAGGTGTTGTTAACTTCATAAAAGTTTATTTATCTATCGTATATTATTGAATGGGTAAATTGCAATAAATAAGTTAAAAAATAAAAATGAAGATGTGACCTTAATCACAGAATCATAGAATCATAGGGGTTGGAAGGAACCTTGAGTGATCATCGGGTCCAACCCCCCTGCCAAAGCAGCTCCCCAGCTCATATTGCACAGATAGGTGTGCAGACAGGTCTTGAATGTCTCCAGAGATGGAGACTCCACACCCCCTGGGCAGCCTGTCCCAGGGCTCTGTCACCCTCACTGTAAAAGTTCTTCCACATATTGGTGCAGAACTTCCTGTGCTCTAATTTGCAGCCATTGCCCCTTGTCCTGTCTCCACAGACCACTGAAAAGGGGCTGGCCATTTCCCCCTGCATCCCATACTTAAGATATTTATAAACATTGATAAGTTTCCTTAGTCTTCTTTTCTCCAGGCTGAACAGTTCCAGCTCACTTAACCTTTCCTCATAGGGGAGATGCTCCAGGCCCTTAATCATCTCTGTAGCCCTTCTCTGGACTCTCTCCAGGAGAAGCCTGTCTTTTTTATACCAGGGAGCCCAGAACTGGACACAATACTCCAGGTGGGGCCTGACCAGGGCAGAGTAGAGGGGGAGGATCACCTCCTTAGATCTGCTGGCCACACTCTTCCTGATACACCCCAGGATCCCACTGGCTCTCTTAGCCACCAGGGCACACTGCTGGCTCATGGTCAACTTGTAATCCACCAGGACCCCCAGGTCCTTCTCCACAGAGCTCTTCTCCAGCAGGTCACCCCCAGCCTGTACTGATTCCAACGATTATTCTTTCCCAGGTGCCAGACTCTACACTTGCTTTTGTTGAACCTCATCTGGTTTCTCCCTGCCCAGCTCTCCAGCCTTTCCAGGTCTCTCTGGATGGCAGCGCAGTGTCCTGCGTGTCAGCCAATCCTCCCAGCTTTGTATCATCAGCGTACTTGCTGAGGGTGGATGCTATTCCCTCATCAAGGTCATCAATGAAGATATTAAACAGGACTGGACCCAACACTGAGCCCTGGGGAACACTGCTAGTCACAGGCCTCCAGTCAGATTCTGCTCCACTGATCACCACTCTCTGAGCTCGGTCCAACAGCCAATTCTCAACCCACCTCACTGTCCACTCATCTATCCCGTGCTCTCTCAGCTTTGCTATCAGGATGTCATGGGAGGCAGTATCGAAAGCCTTGCTGAAGTCAAGGTAGATGACATCCACTGTTCTCTCTCCATCTACCCAGCTGGTGATGACATCATAGAAGGCTATGACATTGGTTAATGTAGCAATGGCATCTAATCTCCCTTCCTAATTGTGCTCAGGAGCAGGGCAACTGGTCTGTGAAGAAGGATGTTTGTGTCTAAGTCACTGTGCATTTTGGATTTAAAGGTTTATTTTCTAGTTCTGGGCAAGTTACTACATCACTTTGTGCTTCAGTTTTATCTGTAGAAGGGAATGACACTTCACCTAGCAAAAGTGAAGGGTATGTGTCTAATAAAGTGACTGAGGACTTTTTAATACTTCTTGAAATGTAATTATTTTTTCTTTCTTTCTTTCCCCTCCTCTAAGGGAAAAAAAGAAAGGTTTTGAAAACATCTGAGTAAAATAATGGACCATCCAGGATTACAATGATAACATTAAATTCTGTTTCTTGGACTATCATCTTGGGTTTGTGTATTGACCATTTTATTTCTTATTGTGGAAACAAATGTTTAGTTCTCTATACATGCACCACCTGTCTTTGTGAAGTATTTTTTAGTTTATCAATGTCCTTAGAGGAAATACCCAGGAATACCTTACCATCTCTCTGAAAGCATCACTCAGCTTCACAATTAATATACTTTTTTAAAGCAGTCTAGATCTTATCCAAGATTACCTTCTTCACTTCCTATGACTTATTGTATTTAATTTGGTTTCATTGAGAAATGTCTGGGCCTTCTGAAAGGGAGAAAGTTATTTCCTTTTTTTTGGGAGAACAGGTTTGTAAGATAGCAGTTTGTGGCAGGTAGAGGAGTCACTCCAGGGAGCTGTATAACTGCAATTGAAGCAGAGAGACAATACTGAGTAGGAGCCAGTGATCCCAGAGGACACTGAGAGAACAACCTTCGAATCAGGAGGAGCTGCCCAGAGTTTTCTTCAATTAATCACTGAGTTAACTGCAGAGTTATCTAGAGGAAAGGATCCAATGGGAAAAAGAGTTTTACCTACTTTTCTAGTTGCTTTCATATTTTGCTATTTAAAATACTAAATCGATTAAGTTGTAGTTAACTTTCTAAACTCTTCCCTTTTATATTTTCTTTGGTTTAAAAGCATTGTACAGTTCTTTGTACGGTTGCTGTATGAGGTCCATGTGAAGGCTGTGGCTGACATAATGCCTTCCCATCATAAATATCTTCTTGGGAATCTAATGATCCTCTTAACTCCAAGAGCAGCCAAATGAAGCAATTCTAGCAAAGATAATGGTAGTCCTGAAGAGTTATATTTTTGTAACCTGGCAACTTTTAATGCAGATAGGCAGATGTTCTGCAGGGTTCTCTGTAGATTTAGACCCTAATAACAAGATTTATTTTTCAGAAGATCTCTTGTTCTAACAGTCTGGGTCATTTGCCAGTTTAGCAGTCAGTACAGCTTCACATCACATGGCAGTGAACTAAGCAAATGCATTTGAAGTTCATTTAAATGATGTTGAACAAAGGTTATGTTGTTGCTATTCTGGTAAATCATAATTTCTGTGATGAAATTTTTAGGGTTTTTTTCCCAGCAACTAGTGTTGTACCATGCCTCTACACTGGTGACTAAGCTCATATTTTTTTAACTAATTAGAAAGATATTCTAGTGACACACATGGAGGACGTATCCATAGGGTCATTATGGCATAGGGATGAGTCATGAATCACTAGTATTAGGTGATGACAGTCTTTGGAGCTTTCCTTGTTAATTTTTCTCTTGAAGGAGGCAATAACTTATAGTATTTATATAGAGAAATTATTAAACAGTTTAGATGAGCTTTATTTTTAATTAGGACCATTTTAATGTGGATGATAATGTAAACATCACTGACTTAAAGGAAAAGATAGGGATTCTCCTTGATAGTAATTTGAAAATGTGTAATCCTTGTATTGCTATCCAGTCATGTGAAATAGGGCCACTCTTTTATTCTAGACTGCTGTGAAGCTGTGGAGGATATCTGGCTAATTTCCAAGTCAAGCATGATTACAATGCTGTGCCTTCAACAAATTTCACAGAACTAATTTAGCCTTCAAAGGCATGAGAGGTTAAAGCTAGGTCAACTGACAACCTTCTTGCACAACAGCATGTCTTCGGTTAATTATGTTGCATCTAAATGTGTGCTCTGTGTTGTCATACTGACTAAACTAAGCCTAAAAATACTATAAAAAAAAAAGTAATTGATGAAGATGAATACACAGACTGCCAGCATGGCTTATTTAATAGCTTGTTCAAGTGTAGTAGTGAGGAGCTTCAGCTCAGAGACCGTTGTCCAGTGCTGCAGCAGATCTGTCCTACAAGCAAAATCTCACCAAGTGTTAAAGATAATAATGTTTTTCAGGCTAAGCTGTACTGAGACATGTATGAAACTATTAGAATGTGTCAATTCAGCTTGAGTTGGACATCTGACAATAAGAACTGTTTGTAGAATTACTTATTTGTTATTTTATGACATCAAATAAATTATAGTGGGAATCATAGAGGTTTTTGTTAGTAATTAACCCAGTACGTAGTCAGTTCTAAACTGTCACAATGCCACAGTATTCAAATTCTACTGTTGAACCCTATGGAAGTAAAACATAATAAATTACAGCTACGTGATGTAAGGATGTGGGGAAATAACAATTTAGGCAATACTGTGCAGTTGTATACTTACTATATATAAAGCTGTGTAGACAAATCCTGTGAACATTACTGGTTTCCTCTTTGCATGAATCCTGTTCATATTCATACTAGTGTGAAGGTGCATAACGCCAGCAGTATCTGCTCAAAAGCATTGGATTAACAGATCTTTCTACTCCTGTTTGTTCTTTAGGAAATATACTTACAGCAATCATTAAATGCTTGTTCAGGTTTGTACATAATATCCATTCATACCAATAATACCAGCATGGGCCTGTAAGCCCTGCACAATTTCTGGTTGTATAATAATGCAACCTCATTGCAACATAACTGTATGTTGTGCCACATGACTCCAGAACTCCTGCATAGCTAATCCTGTAATTCTACCTTTCTATGTTTGCCATCCTGCCTGTAGCTGTATCCTACCTAATTCATTGCCAGCAGTGGTCCTGATAAGGATTGTTGTCCATCTTTGCTTTTCAGGTCTGCAGCATCATCCCAATGTCAGCCAGACAAGCACAGCTGCATCCTGGAGAAGTACTGAAGCAAGCACTGCAAGGCATATGATTCAGCAGCTGCAGTTCTCTCACCTGCAGACACATTGGACTATATTGTGTTGAACAGAGGATATGAATATGATCCAGGGGTTTGGGAATTTTCTAGCTACATTTTTCTGCTGTGAAGAGATAGACATTTCTTGTCAGAGCTTCAGATACTCCTGGAAAAAGCCCCAAACACAGAGTCACCTGCCTGCCTCAAACCTATTTACAAAGAAAGCAAATTTTTAGATACAAGGAAATGGAAAAAAACCCAAAAAAGCAAAGCTGAGAAGTCCTGGAATGTAACTGTGGTGATTCCCCTTGCAAAAACTGGGATGTCGGGCAGCTCTCCACAAGATGTTGTTCCTCTGGATATTCTGGGAATGAAATTGAAAAGAGCTGCTTAGGAGTGGGTCCAGGGTTTCCCTCACAACAGAAGGCTTCGAGCAGGTGGAACATCAGTTCAGTAAGTATTGCTTCATATTTCCAATGTTTTGTGGGACATTACTGTACATGGCTCTTCTGTTGAATGAGTCCCATGCAAGGAGAAATTCTGGCTTCTCAGAGAAAAATTAGCTTAGATTTAGAGCAGAAGGCATATGACAGGTTTGTTCAGAGGCTTCTTCTAGCTATGCCCCTGCCATGTTCTTGTCAAGATGGCGACTGGCTCTGGGGACTTACGGCAAAGAGCAGCATATTTGAAAGTCCTGTATCTTTGTTTCTAATTACATTGCATGGCCAGGTGTCCTTCAGTGGCTGATACTTTCTAAAAGTGTATTTCTTCTCATCTACTTAAAGTATCTATAGATCAAAATAGAAGAGTCTGAAAAGTGTGAATTTGGCTAATTTTAGCACTTTCTTCTTTATTAATATTAATTAACCTAATATTATTTGGAACCTTAAAGAACTTTAAAAGAAATCCAGGAAGAAAAATAACCTCCCAAATGTTCATGAATTCAGATACTGATGCCATAGTAAATGTTCTCCTGCTCTTTATGGCCTAATGAATGTGCAAAAGAGCAAAAGGAGCATACCTAAGTGACAGAAATGAGATCTAGTGGCCTTGTAACACAGGCAATGGGCATGGAGGCAATTGAGTTCTAACACTTCAAAAATGGGAGCTGAGAAAAGCTAGAGGCAAACATAAACAACAGTATAAGCAAGTGTAGTTAACCCCCCTACCAGACCTCTCTCAAACTTCACAAATTGTTTTTCAAACTTTCAGAAATGTGTTTTGTACGTGCAAAAGCTTTCCCTGGCTAATTTTAATGCACAAGAGGAAGTGACTACTTCCAGGTAAATTAGCATCAGTCTGTAGTCTCCAAAACATCAATGGGAGTGCACGCTATGAACATAGGTGCAGCCACTACAAACGAAGGGGACTTCATGTTGCCTCCTCTGTGCCCCATTTTGCTATGTTTATCACATTACCCAATGAGACAATTATGACATCCTGACAGAAACAAATGTCTGTTTTAGCAAGTGCTTAATCTGTAAATAACAACTTTTGCAAGTTATTCCCTGGCGATCTGAACGGTTTTCTAGCCATGTAGCTTCAACCTGAGGAATTCTGGAATTAGTTTCATACTAAAACACTTCACTGTGATAGTTGTATATTATTTTGAAGATAATTGACAATGAGACTTTCTCTTAGTGAATTAAAATTGGTGCTCTTGAATTCTTTTGGGTTTGAAAATTTGTCTGATTTAAAGCATGTATTAATACTTTACGTGTATTTAAAATCCTGGAGCATCTCCTGTGCAGAAAAAAGGCACAAATACCACCAGAACAAGATGAAATGCAATAATTTGGTCTTTCCTGTTAGATAAAGGATTTAAGTTTCTAGAAAGAACACATAGGGAGTGTTGTGGCATAATCATCTTAATTCGTGTAACACATAGTATAGCAAAAGTTTTCCAAGTCAGTTATTATAAGGTTGTATTTGTAGCCTACCTTTTTTCTTTGGGTTGTTAAGGTGTGTTAGTTATCTGTTTGTGTAGGCAGTTACTGGATTGACAAAAACAGACATAAAAGTCAAGATTACTGTGTAATTGCCCCTACTCTCACAGAAACAGAACAAACTTGGGATTGAAATGTATCATCAAACAGTTGTTAATTTGTCTTGGCAATACATATTGAAATATAGGTATTTTCTGTGTCTTTTATGCATAATTTAATTATTTCCATGGAAGAAGATTTTTTAAAATTCCATAGATACCATTCTTTACCAGCTGCAAACAGATTAGCATCGTGCATTAGCACGTATTGAGGTATTTATTATTTAGCAAAAGTATAAAACCATAAAACAACCTGTTAAAAATATTTGTTCACACCTCAGTTTAAATATTTGATTAATGAAAAAGTCTAATGCTTTTTTTTAAAATCTCATAGACTAAGCAAAATAAAAGAGCTACTTCCTCCTCCAGAGGTGCTTTTACCCCTCGTTAGCACTAATTTGTATTATATGTAGACATTGAGGCCTGAATGAACCCATCTCCCTGGCAAGAGCAAAGAGTATACAGAATGCCAGTGCCTTAGTTGACCTTTGCTTCTCCCCAGAAATGCAGTCTGTATTGGAATTTTCTTTTGAGATTGTGTCAACAGAACAAAGTGCAGGAGAAAGAAAGTTAATGCATAGCATAATTACTTCAGTATCATAGAAGGTGTGTGAAGTCATTCAGTCTTGTTTTCTGTTATACGATACCTACTCTTGTACTGTCTCATAGAAATGATGACATATGTATTCTTGGTTGATCTTTTTACTAAAAACAGATACATGTGTTTTTGTGCTTCAGTCCAAAGTAGCCCTGCAAAAAAGTTCTGATAACAGAATGTTTTGACACTTTCAAAACAAAGCTCATGCTTTGTTTATGAGTTGTTTTTTTTTCTCAAATTGTATTTTAACTTTCATAACATTTTATTTTTAATAAATTAAAATAACAAATATTTATGGGTTTGGTGAAGTTAAATAGTCATTAAGTTTGTGTAACACATTGATTTTTTTGGATAATTACATACTTTTTAACAATAACCCCCCTCAAATTCTAAAATTCATAAACAGTCTTAATATGACTTTTAAGTATCACTGATTTAATTATTTGATTGAGATAAATTAAATATTAATCATTGTACCCTCCTGGTTTTGTATCTTTCAAGACACTCCTGAGCCATTGTAGATCAGCTGCTTTAGAAAGCGACAATGGGATTTTCTGTGTCTGCTGATATTTCTTCTGCCAGAATCTCTGGCTTGGGCCAATGATTGAATTAGTGAGCAAGTTAAATTCTTGGGTAGTTTAGAACAAGAACCTGCTTTGCCATTGTAGCAGGAGCTGTGTTAACAAGCTACAGATGCTGAGTTAATGAGTGTGTTTATTAAGCAGATGGGTGGTGGGAGTGGTTCTGCCTCTGTATAGGAAGCAAAGAGGGCCCTGGGAAAGACAGATAGCAACAGAGCTGTGTGTGATTGCATCGCTGGTATGTGGTACTACTTGGGATGGAGTAATTTACCAGCATGTAAGCTTTTTTTGAATGCTTTATTAAAATCTTATCTGTGTTTGGTTTTTCATGTTGTAATGAGTATAGTTTGGGGATGTATTTAGGAAACCATGATAAAATAATTTGAAAACTCTGAAATGATTCTCAGTGGAAAGACCAAGGACTTAATTGAGCCTGGGGACTGAATGAGCTTTAAAATTGAAACAATGCATCTAATCTTAATTGAGCTCTAGGGAGCTCTGGTAGAACAGATTTTAAGATGAAATCTTGCTGAAGAGCATAGGGATGGCAAATTTGCATTTGCAACTGCAAGAGATGTTGAAAAAGTTCTAGGTGTTGCACATGTAAAAGCTCTCCTAAAAATCTCCTGAAGGTTGTCAGCCCACTGATGAGTCTGCGGATGTGGCTGGCTGTCTGAAACTAAGATGTAGGCCTTCAGATGTGTAAGAAAGCATCTCTTTTCCTATACTAAAACTTTCTACCATAAATTGGTGTGTATGACCGTTTCAGGTGTCTGCCCATATATGAGTGAGGAAATGACTGTGGCTTGTGAAACCTGAGCAGTATTTCTGTTTCTTATTGGACAGTGAAAGCGTTTTATTTTTCTGTCTTTGTGTCAGAATTCAGAAATATGATAGGACAAATCTAAGAAGTCATCTAATGGAGATGATTTCCTGTTCAAATACAAACATCTATCACTATAAAGTGTGTTTCACCAAGGGAAAAAAGGTCACGGTAGCAGTTAGTACATACGGTAGGGATCTGTAATAGTTTGTAAAAGCTGTTAAGAGAAATGCCTGGAAAAAGTGGCAGAAAACGTATTGGAAGGTATTTACCAAAGTGTTACCTGTCTTGAGGCACTGCAAGCAGCTCAATCCAGGATCTTGATAAGGTGGGAGGAAGCTGGCTAACCCTAACCCTTAAGTGTGTGCCCTGAGAAAGGCATAAGTTTCTGGGTTTAATTTTGATTTGTTTTGTTATGTAAGGGGGCCTGTTGTTCCCCCCACCTTATTTCTTTTAATTGGATGAAAGAAGGAACAATGCAGAGGCAGGTTAAATGATAGAAGGAATGCTACTATTGAAAGATATGGTTGCTTTATAGTTAGGAGAAGCAATATCTGTAATCATGGTAATTATTTAACTGAGAAGGAAGAAATAAATTTTGTTTTCAGAGACAGTGAATTTCAACCAAAGCATTTATGTTTTGCAAGCTCTTTGGATTGATGTCATTTTGTAATTTTTTTGTCTGCTGTCGATGATGAGTAAAGCATGGAGTATTTAGAATATATTTCCTGATAAACGCCTTTCCTGATAGGGGAAGGGCTTCCATCTATCCAATGAAGGCATGTGATTTTTAAAAACAGATGAAAAATATAACTGCCGGAACTCAGAGAATGTTTGCTTTGATTTGTACATTGCAGTTGCAAATAAAAGACAAAAGAAGGCTTTCTCTTTAATACTGCTGCCTTGTCTCTTTATAGACCAAAAGGATTTGTAGGAGAACAATATTTGTATCAACAGGACGCATAAAATAACCTTAGAGCAGGACTGTATTCCATACTTTGAGAAAGGAAATGCAAGTTGAATTCCTTGACTGTTTTTACCTCCACTACTGATGTTGTCATATGCACAGTTCATCACCTCTTTGCTAATTTCTTCTTAATTCAGAATCAGACAATACTGTTTTAAAATTCATGCTGTTGTAGAGCACTGAATTTTTTTGTATGATGCTTACTTATTAGCTTTGTGAGATTCACCTGGCTAATTCAAAGATGGTAGACCAGTATATGACTCTGACATAGTGAAACTGGTTGAGCCTTCCATAGAGAGTGATCTAGCATAAGAAGTCTTTTAATGAAAAAGAATTTCCTGTTTACTTCAAGACTATAGAACAGCTTCTGCCCCATTATTTAAAACCAGTACTGCAAAATTCATATTCTGCTGTGGAAGAAGTTATATGAATGGGCGTTTAGAAAGAAGCACAGAGATTAAAAGACTCAGTATACCATCTCTGTAAACTATAATTTAGAGAGCTGCAAGCTGTGTTCTGTAATCAGTGAAATTATAGGCACACAATTACTGTTTTCTTTTATTAAAGCTTATATTTCAATGTACTGTTGCAAATCCATCTTGTACTCCAAGTGATGGAGTTATCCAACCCATCAGCAATCATCAGGACAGTATTGAAATTCAGCACTGTCAAGGTCCTACAGCAGGTTTGCCTGGAAAGACAGGACAGGGGCTTTGCAATGTTAGGGAATAGGCTGTAAGGGAGCAGGAAGGGAGTCCATACTCTTCTGGCATGGCAAGTACACAGGACCAGCTGAGAAGTCACAGAAAAAGCGAAGAAATCACATTACAGTGTTCAGTTGTTTCAAATTCAAACCATCATGATGGTACGTGCAGCCACAGTTATTCTTCAGTTAGGCTGCAGGCATATGTCTTTGTCCATGTCTACCTGAAGGGATGAATGTGTTTGCATGGCACAGGTGAGGGAAGCCTTAATCTGCTGTAATCAGTGCCAGCTCCAGTTGGTCCAACCATCTTCAGCAGTGCACTCAAAGAACTAGAAAAAAGCTATTGTGTCTGGTTGGTGATCACAGCCCCCTGCTGCCGCTTCAAAATTGCCTGCAAATCTTTGTATGGTTGTGCCCCATGATATGTTCCCACCAAAGTAAACTTAGCAGACACAGGGAGTTTAACCTGGTTGACCTAACCTAAGGTAAATTAGAAAGTGGTTTCTGCCGTTAGCTGGGAACCAGTTTATTTTCTCCAAACACACCTGAAAGAGCAGTTCTCTTTGAGCTGAAGAACTCTATTCCTAAGAGAATGTCTTGTAAGACATAAATCTACTTAGATCAAGCCTTAATATCCAGCACAAAGTCTGCTTCAGACTTCCCACAGAGGAGTGACATGGAATACATTACTACCTTTGAGGGTATTTAGCAAGGTCATAGAGGTTTTGTGATCGCTGTCACAGGCGATCATTTACTGATGGTCAAGAGAGAAGTTCTGAGCTACTTCTGGAAACTTGTTACAGGAGGTCCTGAGTTGAGCAGTCAACAAACAAGACCCTTAATGAACGCTTCTAGTTACATTGTGGTTTCTATACTCCAGAATGACAACCAGGCCTGCCAAAGGCTCAGGCTGCTCCAGGCTGTCTGGCATGCACAGCACACCAGTATTTCCTAAGGGCATTGCACACCAGCAGGTTGGACTAATGTTGATTTTACCAAATGCCTGCGTGGTTGGATTTTGTCAGCTGCAGTCTTTTTAAAATGCTTTTGAAATCCTGATCTGCAGGACTTGGGTACTTTCAATTTCTCCCACAGACATTAGTCACTGGATTGTTACTTTAAATTTCCAAATGGGCAACTAGCATTCATATGCAAACTAAATTAGGGGTTGAGGCATGAGAGCATACCACTTTTTGCATTGAACTTTCACGTCTGAGAAATCCTAATGTGCAGAAGAATATCTTGGAAGTGCTCCTAACCGCACCCGCTGGGAGAATGGTTAATCAGTGATTCAATCAGCAATAAGTTCTTCTGCCATCACCCGTTGCTTTAGAAGACTCATTTTAACAGGATGGTGGCAGATTTCCAAGTGTATTTAAAATATAAGATAAAGCCATATATATATATATATAAAGTATGCTACAGGTTTTAGGAATCCTATAAAAGATCTCAATAAGTTTATTAGTTTTATTATTCTGCTCTCCGACTCACCAGTTCTGCTTTAGAAAAATGTCCTTCTGTTATGATGCAAATGAATGTAGACATTTGCGGCATTTGATATTATTTATCAGTTGGTGTACAGTGGGAAGCTTCTAGCTTTTGAATGGCAGCGGTAACAATGCTTGGTGTTGCATCAAACTGCTTGCTGAGGGACTGTTATGATATAAATGCAGAGTGTGAGATAAAGGGAAGAAGGAAATGCAGATGTGAGTTAAATATATAGATAGGTTTGCTGCCCTGTAAAGTTTTGCATTGCTGAGTAGAAATGGCTTGCTTTTGCACAGCATTCACTTGAAAAGTATGTGTAGGCAGCTAATGAAATTTTGGATTTAGTGATCCAAGTGCTAAAGTCTGTTAACTTGTTGCTGGTTATCTAAAGATATATTTATTTCTTTGGAAAGTTTGTTTATGCTTAGATGTTGCATTGTTATATTCCATCTAAATTAATTCTGCTTGCACGTTGTGGGGCAGTGATGGTTTTTCTAAATACTCTGGGGGATGATCTAAACAAGGCTCTCAGAACCAATATATTTAGGCTATTTACTTTAGCTGTGGCAACAACCTGATCCCACCTGTCTTGTATACTAAAATTTAAGTCTGTTTCTCTAGAATGAGACTTAGGTTTTTAAGGCTTTCCAAGCTCATCCCATGTGAATAAACCCTGGTTGATATATCATTTCATAAAAATGCAGTTCTCAAGTTCTGACTTCTCTGCTTTGAAATAAGTTTCTGTTGTTTTTAATTTTCTTTTATTAATATTATCATCTGAAAATGTTCATGAAAGTACAATCTGGATGTGTTAAATTGTATTTTTGATTCATGTCAGAAGCATTTTAAAAGATCGGGGTGTAACTCATGGTAGTTGCTTTGTGGTCAAGGCAAACATCTGTGCTTTGATTGTGTGCCTGCGGAATCTTGTTTGTTTGATCTTGAATCTTGAGGACATTCCCAAGAACGAGCACAAGTGTTGAATGCTAATGACATTGTGGCCTTAAGTTAATGTCCTTCTCAAGCACTGTCCTTAAAAATTATTCTCAGGTCTTTTTGTTTTGTTCCGTAGTCTGGTTGTTTCTTTCTCTGCAGCATTTTTTTTGTTCCTCAGTGTCTTTTTCTATTGCTGCTTTTCTTCTTCCTAAGTGGAAGTACCATCTTTCTTACCTGACTTTGAAAGTGGCTTCAGCTGGTTTGCAGCGTCTGAGAAACATGTGTTCCTATTCACTGCATTTAAAATTACGTGCTCAAGTTGTCATAATCAAAATGCTCAAATAATGGAATCTCTTGTGTAGTGCATATGTAACAATTCAGAAGCGTATGTGTAGAATGTGATCTCTGGCTAACAGCTTTTGTCAGAATGGAGATAATTCAAGATTGTTCCACTGTGACTTTTTTAGGTAGAGGCACAAATAGAATGACTTGCTACAAACAGAATTAGAAAACTTGCTTAGTTCTGGTGGTAGTCAAAGGTTATTTCAACATATCTTACTATTCAGTTAAAACAATTTGAAGCATGGAGAAAATGCTATACCAATAGAAATTTAATCTTGAGATACCTTAGATACACTATGTAATTTCTCCATGAGTAAAACGTTGCTTTCATCCGGCAGAAAATGGTGGCGCAATGAGTGAGAGCTGAAACTAGACAGATTCAGGTTTGATGCTAAATATGAAATCTATAAGAGGGAGAGGGCTATTTACCATTGGAACAGGCAGTTGAAGCTCTGGGGTACAGTGAATTCTCCACTGATACATCCAAAGCAAGACTAAAAATCTTGCTTTAATCACGTAGTATTTATTTGGCTCAGTGCAGTTGTAACTGGGTGAGATTCAATGGTCTGCGATATACTCAAGGTCAGCATGTGTGATCTAATGGTTTCCTCTGGCTTTAAAGTCTGTGAATGACAGTTGTACAAATGTATTGCTTCAAGTTCTTGTATGTCAAAATAAGGTAACTTTTTATCCCGTGTTTGGTTCACATTTGAAATGGCCTTGTGTGTTCTGTTTTTTCTTTCATCTCCCTACTATAGGGGCAGCCTTCAGACTCATATATCTGAGAGATGTGTATTAAACACAGAAGTAGCCTGAGGTCAGTAGTTCTGATATTTCTCTTGGGCCCTGGTGATCCATGCAGGAGGCATCTGAGACATTAATAGACTTAACAGGCTTGACCCAAGCATGAAATGTAACTTCTGGCACTAAAGGCTTTATTAGCCAGTCGATCATACAGTTACAAACCTTTGGGTTCAGCACTTACCAACCCAGCTGGAGGATAAGAAGAGTTGGTGGTTTTTTTAACCCCAATACAGTCCCTGTGTCAGAAGGCCTGAAATTAATAAATATACTTACAAATATGGAAGAAACTTTGAAAAATTAAAATCATGCAGCTTGTGAGAGTGGCTGATCCTGCTCCATTCTTTCTAGGGAGCAGTTGGGAAAGTTGAAATGGAAGTACGCCCCTCTTGCCAAATGCAGCACGCTGTTTGTCACTGAAAGGGGAAATGGGGTCACTCAAAATATGTCACCACTCAGGTCAAGATGCTGTGACTTATTTTTAAGTTTCTTCTCTTGTGCTAGTCTGCTTTAGGTCAAGAAAAGGCAGAGTATGAAGTAACATTTTAATTGCTACGTTTGAATAGCAGTTTCTTGCCCGTTAGCACAGCTTACTTGTTAGCTAACTAGATAAGGAAACATTGGCCTTATGCTATTATTGTGGCTGTCTTGCTAGCGTTGTGCTACTATAGCTCATGTGAACATACTCTTTGGAATTATGAAGATGGATTCTGAGCCCTTCTCAAAGGGAAGCTCTGTCGGTATTAGTAATTTGTTATGTATGGTTATGCCCATTTCATTATGAAAGTAAGCTTTGCTGTGATAAATTTACTATATATTTAGGTTTGCTGGCATTCTCATCGTTTCAGCACATTTTGTCCAAGCAAAAAATGAGAAACTATTCTAATTTGTCTACAGTTTGCAGGCATTTATTCAGTCTGGTGTACCATGATTTGTTAGAGCTAATGCAAGGAGGCAGGACAGCACCAGTGCAGTAGTCTAATGCGTCCTATGTAGTTTAATTTTGATGTGCATATGCCGCATCATTGAATATTAGGATCAGACATCCCAGCCTGGGAAATCCTGTAGGAAACTGAACTGTGAGATAAATTTTTCTGCGGAGTATAGGTGGAGGGTTATTGTGTATCTGTACTGGGCACAGCAGGGGAGGTGTTAGGAGGTTAATAATGCTCTAAAAATGCTCACCACATTCGTTCAGCAGAGCAGCTTTGATTTTCTGCACTACTTTGATCTGAGGATCTTGGACTAAAATGTGAGATTTCAGCATGCAGATGTAAACTGAGTTAGCAGGTAACTGCAGTGGAGACACACTGTAAATACCTTTTCATGAGTCTTAATAGAAAAAATAATTACAGATACACTTTGATTAGGCAAATGAACTCCTACATTAACCTGCTGCATGGTTGCCCAAAGGGTTAGGTTTTGGTTTGGGAAGTAGGTAGTGTGATCTGCTGACAAGTAGCAATTATAACAATGTTTTTTTGATATGGACATCTGACTAACAGATAATCTGGCCTATGAACTAATGTCATGCAAGCTACCGTAGATTATCTGCTGGTATTTACTTCTGATTAATATCAGGAATGGGTTTGAATTAGTAATCTGGAAAGGAAATTCTTCCTGCATACTTACCAAACTCTCGAACAATCAAGTAGCCCCTAGTAAAATGGTCTTGAGCTACTTTTAGGTTTTAGGTTGTTTTCTTTTCCTACAAACTTTCTCACTTTGAATGGAATAGACACTGTGACAAAATAATTGGTAGTAATTGTTATATCGGTGTCAGTTATAATATCCGTTCAAGTAGAAAATATTTTACAGATCCAGCCATTTCCAATGTGTCACCAGATAAAAATTTCACATCCTTCATCACCTGGATCCTAATGCTAGTACTTGTATTTTTCTTTCATGCTATATTTTTTTTCTTGTTAATAATAGAACTGTCATTTCTAATAAAATATGAAACAACCATCCAGGGAAATAACACCAGTGATAGATAGAGCAGGCTGAAACACTAGACTGACTGAACACAAATGCTCAATAGCTTGGAATATAATTCTGTCATTAAACGGAATCTGTAGAGGGACTAGGACTGAATGCACTTAGACATTCAGCTTTTGTTGGGACTGTTCAGGCCACTGGATTCAGATGAGAATTCTGAGATTTGAGGGAGGTCCTACAGTGAAGGAAGTGCTGCCAAATGTCAGGCAGTGTTAGACTGGCTAGAGGGAGACCCTACTGAAACAAGCAACAAAGACGGGCTCTTTTGTCCACCTGTACCAAAAGATTCCCTTTATTTGTCTCCCACCTCATTGAAGAAAATGATGTCAGGCCCAATCAGAAATTTTGCATGTGAATTGATCATAGCTCTACAGCTAGTAACTAGGATCCAAGGCAGAAGGAACAGTGTAGTAGACACATCCCCATCTTCCTCTTCTGATTGATATAGATGTGACCTATGTAGGAAATATTTCTTTTGCGTATGGGGGAGTGTTTACTCTCTCTTCCAGCTCTCCTTAGTGAGGTTTATCCAGGAATTCAAGATCTACTCTGCCAGCCACGTGGCAAATTGTTTCCTCTCTGTGTTTCCTTCCTCCTTTCCAAAAATGGAAATGAATGTATTTATTTTCCATCTTTACAAAACACTGTGACACTTCTGGATGGACAGTGCATCAGGAGACTTTTGTATCACTGTTATTGTAAACAATGTTGTTTCTTTGTCCCCAAACATTGAAGGCAGGCATTTTTGGGGGGGATTCCAAGTGGATAAGAAAAGTAAAGCTGCCTATTTAAATGATAATTATGCTCTTCTCATCCTCCAAATAACAGCTAAAATGTCTGCGGTTTTCTCATTGAGCAGTCTGGTTGGCTAATGGACGATGTCTATTTGCAGTTAAAGCTATTGCAATGTTGACAATTAAGCATATACGTGGAGCAGGGTAATCAGTATGAATGCAGTTTTATCACCAATGTTAATTATCTAATATTTTCCAGCTTACAATAATGTGAAAATTCCTTAGGCATAAATGAAAATGAACCCATCAATTACAATTTTTCTCCAGATAATGCTTGACAGAATGTTTGCTGCCCCGCAAAAAATGGAAGCAAGTGAAAAATTAACAAAATTAACAACTTCGTTGTTCAGGCTCTATAGGATATAAATGTAGGCATATATTATGTGATGTGCATTCTTATTTCCTTATGGGGAAGTTTCCAAGTTGGTGACTGGAATTACTCATAGAAATCTTTCTTTTCATGAGGTTTCTATGTGCAGCAAGTTTTAAAAGCATCTGAACAAGTCCTGATCTTCAGTGTAGGTTGTGAAGGAGAGCAGAATTGATCTAAAAGCTATTGTTTACTATAATAATTTTTAGAGATTCACTACATCAGTGCCTAGGAGAGTATGTGCTGCTTTATGTAGAAACAAGGCAAATACTCTCTGGCATGTCTCCTTTATATTCCTGAATAACTTGCCCTTTTCATTTTATTTCTCGTCAGCTGAGAACTAATCTCAGTTACAATCATTCCAGTCAGACATTCTCAAATGACCTTTGAATGCTGAGGAGAACCACTGAAGATTATTTGTTAACCTCCATCCTCCAACATGAATAAGCATCCTAAGGTAACAGGGAATGAAACAAACCATGAATAAGCAATAATTTTCAGGAAAATGAATTTTGGCAGTCTTACAAGCCCTGTGATCAATTTTCATTTTGAGGCTTACCTTCAAATGAAGACTGGAAGGCACTAAATTACACTCTTTTTAACAAAAAAAAATAAATTTGGGAGTAGCAATGAATTTTTAAAAGCATTCCAGAAACAGGCAGATGCATAGCTGTGGGCTTGCTGAGCTCCAAAGGAAAATGTAGGACTGTGTAAGTTTCTACTGTGTTGTATGATATAGAGGTTTGGATTTTAATTTTACATCCATAGCTAATCTTCCTTAAGAATTTAGGTTTCTTTAGCAAACTGCAGGAAATGGGCTTGCTCTCAACAAAAGCCCCAGGTGGTGACCTCTTTTGTGACTAAAACTGATTTTAAGTACCTTACCACAGTTAAAGGTCTTGCATACAGTGTGTGATGCAAGGTGAAATATCTTAATCATCTAAAATATGTTTCTTTTATTTCATAAGAGGGGGCAAAGATTACACAGAGCTTGTGGCAGAAGAAGAGTAATGCTTCATTCTGTCTTCTGGGTTAGTTGACATCAGGCTTAGCTCTATTAAGACTGATGTAGAATTTCCAAGACCCTTCTCTGTATTTATAGAACAAAGACAGAGTTATTAAATCTGATACCTGTAACAAAACAAGTTAAAGCTGTTACCAGCTATTGACCAGCAATGCCATTTGTTGATGTAGGTCATCATACCACTCTTTTCCATGTGACCAAACTAAGGACTTTGCTGTTTGCTTTGAGACAATGATTCTGAATATGATCTTAGCTGGCAGAGCTGTATGAGTATACAATGTTTCTCCAGTAAGTACTTTTGTAAGTAAACTCTGAACAAGAGTATGGATGGACAGAAGCAATGTACCCATTCAGAGATGGTTTGGGTTTTTTCTCCTCACCACTCTCTCACTAAACACATTAGTAACTATATATTCTATTGTGTCCTTTGGTTTTCCAGCTCATTAAACTTTCTGGACCGTGTTCTCTTTCTTGTAGTTTAAGGGGCTCAGATTTAGTAAAATGTTTCTTTATTTTAAATAGTCCAAAGTCAACAGAATCATAGAATATCCTGAGTTGGAAGGGATCCATAAGGATCATCGAGTCCAACTCCTGGTTCCACACAGGACCAGCAAAGTCAGAGCAAAATGGTACTATGCTTTCCTCCAACTAATTTTGGTCCAACACAGACTGTAGTCCTCTGGACAAGCGTTAATTAACTAATCAACTTGTTATTGTTCTTCATTTACATAACTGGAAGCCCATTTTTAAGCTTTAGAGGGCTACGATTTCAAAGTGGTCTATGTTAGTTCAGTTTGTAAGCGCAGGAACTTCTTGTCCAATTCCCAAAGTAGTAACATAGCACAGTTCTGTACACTTTCAGTATAGTAGCAAAATAAAAATAGAGGTGTGCTTGAAGTAATTATGCTTTAGTATTACATTTGTGTCTGCACATTGCAGAAGGTGAGCCCCTGCAAAGCAGGAGGGCAAGAGCTTTATGCATCCTGCCATGAAACAGGTTCCTGGAAGATAATGTATTATCCTCACTAGAAGTATACCAGCATGTGCTAAAGCTCAACAAGGAAATCTCATTTCCCTGTCATAGAAATGGATGCTGATGCTTAACACAGTTTGAACATCCTAATTTTAATGGAGCTACTGTTGCTGTGTTTTAGACCTGCATGGCTTTGGCAGAGCTCTGGTACTAAGGTTGCCCGACACATGGAAATGGAGATTTGATTAAGGTATTCCTTGTGGTGTGTCTCACCATAAAGCTTGATTGTTTTAATTCCTTTAATCAAAGTTTTAATCAAGTTATCATGTGGCCACACTGTGGATGTAATTGTGTATATGGATTTATGTGCGACACATTACAGATCTTGCAACAAAACCAACAAGCTACAGATCTTTCTTCTCATATAGGAATAGTCTTCTAGCCTTTTGGTGTTATACAATTGGATGTGTAACATTGCTTGTCAGTCTGTAATTGTTCAGGAAACATTGCTACACAGTTCTAGGGAAAGACAGACGAAAAATTACAGCTTTCATTACATGTAGAAAACCAGCAAGTCAGGCAGAACTGACTTAAAATGTTACAAATTTCCAAGTGACTGTAGATTGCTTACATAGAGTATGTTGAACCTTTAATTACATTGTGTGATTAAAGAGAAATATATTGTATTTATGTTTTGTTTATCTTAACAACAAATATGAATTTTTTCTCCTAATGTCTATATCTTAATAGACAGGCATTTCTGTAACATAGGATCATCAAGCCTGCATGTTTCACAAGACTGTGTTCCATTTTCTCTCCTATTAAATACAACTGTACATATATATGTGATAATTAGGTTTGTTAGACACTTCTAATTGTCTGTCATATTGCCTTCCAAGAATGGGATGTTTTGGCTCATAATATTTTTCTTTTCCCTTTCCTTAGTCCACATATTGTAAGACAAATGTAGTATAGTCTTTCCAATTAATTCCATTTTCTCTTGGGGGGGGGGGGGGGCGGGGGGAGGAGGAACAAAACTCCCAAACTTATTTCTACTGTAAAACAATATTAATGCTTCAGCAGAAACAGAATGCATTCTATGATTAAATAAATTAATTTTTAACTTTCACGTAAATTGACATGGAACAGCCTTCACAAATAATCTAGTTGATGTTCCTGTAAATATAGGCTTATTCCCCACAGAATATTTTCTCGTGTTTTGTGCATCCTACCTTTAAATATCTCAGAGGGGACCAGACTTCCCTCCGAGACTAATTTACATGCTTAAATATTTAATAAAGTCAGTTATTATTAATTATTCATAGTATTATTTGCACTGTGATAGGAAATAGGGCCTCTTGTGCAAGTCCCTGTGAAAATCATAACAAAGAGATAGGTAATCCTTTGCTTCTCCCTCTCTAAATCATCAGTTTTCTTCAGTGGGGTCACTGACACTCATAAAAAAATGCTACACTTGGCAGACTATAGCAAACTTGGTATAGGTTTATCTTGCTATTGTGAGTGAAGATGCTCTGCCTTCTTTGCTGTGTTGGGTGCTGCTTGCAGATATCACTTGAGTTTGCCATACCATCCTTGTACATGATAAAATGATGCCTGGGTAGTTGTGTGCCACAGTATGCAAGCCTTTTCAGGTTTCTGCTATTAAAAAACCATCTTTTCTCCCCAGTATGTTGAATTGTCTTTCTGCACTCTCTCATTTCTTTTCTGAAATATTGCTAGGTAACATGCCTGTGTTGATTAGCTTCTAAATAAAAAACCTTCAAACTTTTAATTAAGTCAGAGATATTTCCAGTTAATTTCTTGCCTTTATTGCTTTGGAAGCTGCCTGCCTAATATCACAAATATTAGTGATCAAAAAGATCCCTTGATCCCACCCCACCCCCCCCAAAAAAAAAAATTCCCAGACCCCACCAAACATATATAACTGTCTCTACACCTGTACAGTACAGCACTGTTTTGGCTGTGACCTCTGAGCAATGATATTATATAAATTACTTTGAGTACTAACTCTACTAACCCAAGGTATTAAGCATGGAGAGGTTCTGATTTCAATAAATAACCAGATTCCCATAACTGATTTCCCCATAACTTGGTTAAGTGTCACTTGGTTAGTGATGGCCAAATGAAGGCAAATAAATATGATTTGTATTGATAGGCTAATATGATTTTATGAAGAGAGATAATAAACCATTAATGCTATAAAGTGAGTTGCAGTAATATCAAACTACAAAGTTTAAAGGAGTTGAATTCATGTTGATTTTTTGTAGCAGGTTGATGTTTCTTCCATGCAGAGATCTGTCCCTTAAAGTGTAGAATTTTCCAATACAACAGGGTAAAAAAAGCACTGAACAAAAGTTGTTTGGACTGTATTCTTTGAAAAACAGTTTCTTAATCCCTTCTTGAGTTTTCAGCTCATGTTTTAGTCACCAAAACAAATACACCGCTCAATGTTGTAGGCAATGATAACACCAGGGTAAACAGAGGAAATGCTTTTATTAATATGATCTAAGCATTTAATTGCCTTCCTTGTAGTTTAATCTTATCTTTACACATTGAAGCTGTGTGTATTGTACATTTCTGATCCTCAAAGGACAGCTTTTCATATGGCATTATGGAATAAGACATTATCACCAGAAACCTGACAGGCCTGTAATGTTGCTTGTCAGCCAAGGGGCTAGAAAGTTTGTTATAATTATGAAGGAGATGTACAAAAGATCATGGTTTGCAAAAGGCAATGCTGAATACCATTTTATAATTAAAGAGAAGGGGTAAAGTCAAGACATGCCAAGAGTGCTGGATTCCTATGAGAAATCAAGTGTCAGAATTCAATAAGCCCCAAGCAGTGAGTTCACTTTCCGGATGATACATTTGCAATCAGGTTAAAACTCAAGAAACAAAGCTCAAAATTATGAGTGATAAAAGGACTCAACAAAGCTGAATCCCAAATTTTAGGAGCCATGTTTCTGATAAAACAACTATCTAAAGCAACACTTCTTGTGTTGTTCGATTGAAATGTTTTCAGATTACAACCATGTCTCTGTTCTTGTACATGTAAAGACACATGAACTGAACAGAGAAAGAAAGCTTGGGGTTTTGTTGCTTCTTGGGGGGGGGGGGGGGGGTGTGTTTTTTCCCAGGTAGTTTTGTTTCCTGTCTTAAGGCATTTGATATAACACCTGGAGACCTTTCTCTCTTCCAGGTCTAGGTTGGGTTGGTTTTTTCTTGCTTAAATGTAGTTCGCTAGGATTGCTGGCACTCTGCTGCTTCTGATCTTACTTCACCCATGTTCATGATGTCAATCTTTTTCCATCTATATTGGGAATATATCTCCTAATATATTTTAGAACTACTCTTGCATTATTTTTTGTTTGTGACACCATACTATCATCAGAATTTCAAATGTCTTTGAGTCTCCCATAATTACAGAATCCATTCACTTTCCCTGTCCATTCACATTTCACTGTCCCTGTTGGGACTCCCTGTCACCCGTATGCTCTATTTCTGTAAACATGGACAACGTTTTATGACACTTTTCCATTATTTATTTTTCCTTCTTCTATTCCTTCTTTTAAAATGTGCTATAAGCACTGTATGTTGTAGCAAACCCAGAAGAGAGACATGAAAATATGAGTAGGCATAAATTATGACTACCATTTGGTTGTACAGCTTGCCTAGGAATGTGCTGCTGTTTTGGCTGCTAAAGGCAAGAAGCCAGGTTATGCAGTTACACCTGTGTGTAAATTCTCTCAAAAGACTGTTCTGCTTCAACTCACTTGGCAAATGATAATATAGTAGGTAGCATGAGTACAGCTACATTCGTAAGTCCCAAATTAATATGCCATTAAGATATTTAACTACTTTTCTGCATAATAAAATTTTTCTTTTCTTCAAACTTTGATGAAACAAAATGTAAGTATTAATTTCAAATATTGTAAACATATTTCTTTCAGAACACAATTCTTTTCCCAATTCTTTAAGCACCATTTTGTAGTCTGTCTTAGAAGTACTGTACTAGGCAGCTAAAAAAAATCTTATGTATGTCTTATGTCCTGCCCTCTTCATCCATAATTTTCTTTGAAAGACAAAATTGTATAGCACGTTTGTTTTAACTAAAATCTGCTACAGGCCAATATCCTAAATTTAGACCACTGACATAGTGTATTTTGACCGTGTGTAACTAATTCATTTGACGTAGCAATAAACTTATATTGTCTCAGTACAGGGGCATGTCAAAGAAATTTCTACAAAGCTTCTGATGTGTGACAATAAATTACAGAGGGAGTCTTGTTTTACCCTTCTGTTATTTTTAACAGATATTTGAGAACTGGGTTTTCCTTTTCTGTCTTGAATTTTCCAGGGTTTATAGGCTTTAAAAGTAAATATAGTCAAGTACACACATATTCTTTAAATATTACTCTGTTACCTTGTAGCTGTTGAAACTGGCAATGAATTCCCTTATGTAATTTATAAGGCCAACAATTTATTGGTGTATTTTGGATTATTGTCTAAATGGTTTACTACATTAATTGTTGCCAACAGTTCTGCAATTGAACTCCCATTAACTTTCTATGAAATAATGTAATTTTAATACTGTATAGGCATATTCGACTTTAACTTTCTCAAGGCTAGAAGCTCTATTTCTCCTTTCTGTTTCATGTGAGCATGACACTGTTGCTTTTGGTGGAATCGTTTCTGATCTGCAGTAGTTGAAAACAGACTTTAGTGTAAAATAATTGACTTGGTAACAATGTAAAACAGTAAGTATCTGCTCCTGTCCCTTCTGTGTAGATTTATATATGATAAGGGTGAGTGCTTGGGAAAGGTGAAGACAATATTAATGTCATTGTGTGTGTTTTTCTATATGCCGCCTTCTTGGTTTTTGAATGTGAGGGGTCTATTGGGAAATTTAAGAACTCTTATCAATTACTCTAATAATAAATTTGCCAAGACAGAGCTCTTGCAATACTTCGTTCTTGGGTTTGATTCAATTATTTTGACATTACTGAAATGAACCTAGAAATGTCTCTCCACTGGGGAATACAAAGGCAAAAAGAACAACATAATAAAGGAGTCATGAAGAAAGCTTTGTGAAGAGGCAAGTGATTCAAGAAACAGACAGGTGGAATGTTTCTCATTTCCTGCTGTCCCACCTCAATATACCTCAAGAAGTGAACCGTATTTTGCCATCAGCGCCTTCCATATAACTGCAACAGTTTTGATCTGATCAGTGATCCTTTGCCTTTAACTGAGCTGAGCATGAAGGATTTTGAAAAGAAGGTGAGGGAAAGAAAAGCTGAGGATTTATTCAGGGACAAATCATCTTAAACCAGTGTAGCTTAGACGATTGCTGGATTTATCTGTAGCTTTCATACAATTTGATGCAATGTAAAGTAATTATACTGGAAGGAAATAGGGCTGATAAAAATCTTAAGAGGAGTTGTGCATATTTGATCATTTCAGAACAAGGGACTGTAAAACTTTGTAACTTTTCACATTATTAATACAATTAAATTACATCAATGCAATTGTTAAGTATCAGTTCTTTGTGTTCTGGCTTCTACTTTACATTGCAGCCTTAGTTCAAATCCTGAATACCTTAATTTAACAGACAGATGACGCTTACATGGGAATTAGTTTGCATAACAAAATAATCATCTGTACCTGTTCTATCTCAGTGGAGAGCTCTGAAGCTTTTGCTGATGAAATGAAAGACTCTG
The DNA here is from genome assembly GCF_964237585.1 of Gallinula chloropus. Classification (NCBI taxonomy): domain Eukaryota; kingdom Metazoa; phylum Chordata; class Aves; order Gruiformes; family Rallidae; genus Gallinula; species Gallinula chloropus. The sequence goes on from NC_140094.1 coordinate 7,733,956, forward strand.
TGGATGTTTAGATCACATTCAATTGTGATGGAATTGTAATGGACCATGCACAATAACACTTGGCCTCTCTGAGGAAGGACAGTCTCTGCTGTTGCTCATCTGCATTTCCCATTTTTGGACTGTTGCATGGTAACAGGGTATGCTTATACTGTCACTGTGTCATGGGCTTTTGTCACGTCAGTGGCAGAATTGCATGCAGTAGTTTCATTTTGGTTTATTTGTCCTCTGTTTCCAGTTCTCTTATGTTGACTTGATTAGTTAGTTCTGACAAATAGGCCTGGACTGCTTTGGGCAAGGCTACTGTACCTCTGGCTTTTCTGGATGTGTCTGTCGTGATGGGAGAGATCCCGCTAGCATATGCTTTTCAGTTTGACAATATTTGACTGGGATTTCTGAGAATCTTGCAGCATGGTCCATGCTGGCTTTCTGTTGCAGTGGGTTGGGGGAAATCTGGAAACCTTGGGGTTCTCCAGTTTCTGCTTGAATACCTTCTATTGTTAATGGGCGGTAGCTGGTCTGCTCCCTACAGACTCGCCACCTGCTTTGGCGTGAGTACACGCAGCAAAGCTTTTAATGTTGTGGTGAAGTGAGCCAACCCTGTGGCTTATCTGGGCTGCTTGTGGTGGTAGCACTGTCATACTGGATTCATAAGTTTCACCAAATGGATACTGTATAGTACATGAGCATGAATTTCTGTCTTGGAGATTTTGAGTTACCTTACAAACAATTTTTGGCTTTAATGTGCTTTGAAGTGCAGTCTCACATATTAGGTAAAGCTAGGGAGTTGCTGGATCCTGTGAAGTATTCAACTGTATGTGAGAACAGACAACTCTTAGGTTTGCTGTTATACTCAGATTAAGGTATCTAATACAGTTATTTTATGGCTGCAAATATTTTTCATCAGCATACTTTTAATTTTAGTTTATCAAATGAAATAAGAATACATTGGAAAAAAAAATTCAGATTCCCTGCTAGCCTGACTGTACATCTATAGGTCACTTGGCCAGGGAAGAAATATATTTGAAATAACAACCTTAATTGAAAAGATGATACTGTCAGGAGTCCCTAGCATAGTGAAAAATCAAAAAATTAAGGACAAATCTATGTCCATAGTGAAGAATGCTTCCAATCACAAACCCCATTACATAGTTTGGCACTGCTGTCAGGCTGTTTTGTGTGCATTGGTTTGGTTTTTTTTTGGCTAGGGTTTTCTTTTATTTGTTGTTTTCTTTTTCTTTTCTATGCATGTCACCTGCATATCAGGATAAGGTCACGTCAGAGACAGCCCTGGGGACGTTGTATTCTGTGTTCGCACAGCTGACCTATTGATAAATGGGAGTGTTTGGTGCTTAGATGGGCTAGTCTGTGGTGGTACAAATATTTACTTAGAAGAGAAAATCAAACTATACATGAAGAGTGAGGTTTCATTTCTTTTGGGAGTTGTTTCTTGTCTTCTTTTGGAAACTCCATTAGAAGTCTTTTTTCCATGGAGTATACTGATGGTGCAGTGGATAAGTCAGATCTCATTGTGCATTGAACAGCTGGAAAAAAATTATTGCAGCTGACAGTTGAGAATTGTTAGAGTGATAGCAAGATATGGTTAGTGTCATGTTTCCTACTCAATATAAAGAATAGGTTCATAATGGTGCTGGACTTGAGACTGCAAATACTTCATTCAAGTCATGTTCTGCAGTATACTGCAGTATATTGACTTTAAGTGAGTATAGTTATACAGTTATATATTTTAGACTTGGCCAATTGTGGGTGAGGTAGTTTAATTCCATATAACTTTCTATTTGTTACTATTCCTAATTTAATAGTGGTTTAAATTATTTTTCAACTTAAATACAAATTTTCAGATATTGGAGCCATTGGATTTTTTTTTAATTCCCTTAATTCACTTTCCCCAAACCAAATCCTGAAGTAGCAGTTTGCTAATAACCCCTAATGGTTCGAGACATATGCATGCAACTGTTCTTAGTTTTCCTCAAGATAAGTAGAACTTTCTTCAAGTAGGACACGCTGGAAATAAATGACACCTTTCTGCTGTGCCTTGTATGACTTCTATCAGGCTGGTTCTATTGGATCAGTTTAATTTCATAGTGTCTAACCCACAGATCTGTATAGCAAAATTAGAGACATTTCTTTTTCATATCCCTCTGATTTGCAATTTCAATCACTTTATTCCTACCAGTTATACTTGAAAAAATTAGGATGTTATAGAATCAGAAAGGTAAAGTCAATCCCCTGACAGATATATAATTATTTTATGCAAGCTAGTCATGTGTGTGCATCTGGTATAACACTTTTTCTCACTGTCTTGCTTCTCACAGTGATTTTTGACAAAGAAAGTAATTGCAGGCAACACTAAAGAGTCTATAAATTGTTCCAGAGCCAAATCTTGTTGTAAATGAGCTCGTAAGAAGTCAGGAGCTTTGTAGATTATTTTGGTCCTTAGATGTTTGACTTAATGACTTGTTTCCAATGAACCATTACTTGTGCCTCTGGAGTTCCCATAGAGGAAATTAAGCATTAAATTTTAAGTGTTTTTTTTTTTTTAATTTTTCCACCTGCAATCCTAATCCTCCTAAAACCATTTTTTTTTTGAGAAAGAATTTTCTGCAAAGGTGGTAAGATGTAAAACTAATTCAATCCAGCTCAGAGAGCATTTGGCAGTGCTAAGGATGAATCCTAATAGTAAGCAATGAGGAGGAATTGATAGAGTCAGCTGGAAATCAGTTGCCTTGCTGTGCTCCACTGCATATCTTTGACTTGGACCTTGGTATTTGTTTTGCGTGCTCCTCAGGAACAAGAAGGCAAAGGGGGATGTGCTGCATGTATTGGTCTAGGAGCAGCAGCTTTCTCAGGGTTGTTTTGTTTCCTGAGGCAGAGGAAAGAAATTTGTTCCTGAGTTATGTCCTGGACCTAGAAAACTGGTGGCATTCCAGAAGTGTTAAATCTGCTGTATGTGTGTGGGACTGCTTCAGTGGAAGAAATGTCAGGAGTAGGTCTGAGTGGCAGAACAGGGCTATGGTTGGTACCTGAGTATGCTGCTTGAATATGCATTATGCTTTCATTGGTATATAAGTAGATTACCAGTGTAATTACATTAGGATCTCATTCATTATCGTTCTTACCTGAGATTTCTTCCAAGGTTATCACTCAACCAGTTATACTTGCAGTAACACAGTTCTGTATAAATTATTTTAGAGTTTTTGTTTCTTATGATGCTTTTGAGCTTCAAGTGCAATATCAAGAAGATGTTCTATTGACCCTGTACCAAGGAAGTTGGGTCTTAGTGAGCTTCTTGAAGACCTGTGTACGATGGCAGATCTGTAATGGTTAATGGTGTAATCTGTTAGTTCTCATGATCTGTTACAAAGAACATCTGTGTTCCTTTGTTCCCTGAAATGAAGATAAACCAGGTTTTGCTACACCTTGGTGTGCTGTCTGGGTGAAATGATACTCTGGTTATTTTAAACCACTAAGATTTTTTAGGTTGCTTTGTTTTGTTTGGGTCTAGAGGGTGAGCAAGATGAAGCAGAGCTAAGCAGTGCTAAGTTCTGCTGTCTGCTGTTAGATTCTGCGCTGCAAGAATGCGTATGGGCAGGAAGCACACCCTAAGCTGCTGTTCCACATTCACAAAAGACTGCCAGTTTTCCTATGTATCTCACTTCAGGTTCACAGGGTGCTTTGTAGATGATGGGTGATCCTCATAGCAGTTCTGTAAAACAGGAAATCAAAGGTACCATTAATCACATCTCAAGGGGTGAAGTAGCACCCTGGAGCAACTGATACTGCAACTGTGAGCTCCATCTAAAGCAGCCAAGCAGCCTGGCTGAGGTTGTAGTTGTTGAGTTTTATTTTATGGAAAGTTCAGTGCTGTGGGCTTTTTTTTTTTTTTCTTTTCAAGGAAGTAGTGGTGTTCCACTAATTTTGGTTTCTGGAGTTGGAGGCATTGGAAGAAAGACAAAAATTTAAAAGCTAATTAAAATGAAAGGAAACAGATCTTCCAAACTTTTCCTGTGACTCTTAGTATGAAATACATTTGAGGTGGCTCAGGGGTGTAGAGGAAATAAAGGTTCTTTAGAATCCAATTTCAAAGTAATTACTTTTTTTTAGGCTTTTTTTCCCCCCTTTCAATAAATCAACATTATTTCCTCAAACTCTCTGCTCCAAACAGTTGGATGTCTGCCTTTCCAGAGATATCTAGCAGTTCCCATCCAAGCCTGCACTGGTGAGGCTGCAAGCCCAGGCAGTGAGCATTGCTGAAGACTAGGCTAAGTGATTCTGTAAGGGGAGATTGCTCAAATGAAAGGAACAGAGATTCACTAGTCTGTGCCCCTTGCACTGTGAGGCTGATTGACACACACACCAGTGTCTCTGTACTGGCCCAGGGATCTATTCTGATTCATTCTTCCTTCATTTCTCCCTGTATTAGGTACTGGAGAGGTAGTTGGACAAGAACAAATCTGAATATGGAATTAGATGGCCTGTTTATAAAAAGATTTTGCCTATTCTTCTTGCTGTTGCCCTAATTTCTGAGAGATTTGGAAAATCTGCCATTAAAGTGAACTATGTTCACACTTTAGGTGTTAATTTTAATATGCATGTCATGTTTGAAAATGTCAGCAGAAAAGACTGAATAATACTTGTTGCATATAAATCTGAAGTACATAATTGCTCCAGCTGACATGTATGAATGCACTTTCATTATCGTGTCAAGAGGACACTTTGTGCTTGCAAATGAACAATGTTTGGGGTTGGCAATAAAAGGGGAAGCACTTGCTTAAATAAAGTTTATTACAGCTTTTTAGAAAAATGTAATTATGAAGTGTTCATACTGAATGAGAACACTGGTTTTGAAGTGTTAACTTTAATATGAAAATGGAGTTATGGTTTAAAGGGGAAGACTGCATGGTGTTCAGGGTTTATTAAAGTGAGCAAAATAGAAATATAGAACAATGCATTTGATTTCCATGGCCACAAAATATTTGGTGGGTATGTGAGCTAGTTGCACAAACTAGCCAAGGACTGGCAACCCTCTACACTTTCTGAAACCAGACCACTTAATTTAGTGACCGCAGGTGGAAAATACATGGGTAAATGTAAATACAAGCTCAGAATCCAAGGTAACGTGTCTATTGCTGCAGTTAAGTCTAACCAATAGTACTTTTACATGCAGAAAAGATTCTCTGTTTAAGAACCAAAAAAACCCACCACAAAACAACCTCAACCAAAGAACCAACAAAAAAAAATATTCCCAAACCACCAAAAATTGTTATTGAATAATGATGTAATGCAGTAGTCCTAGTTTTGTTTAGTATCCGTAGCTTTTCTTCCAGGCAGGGAAACTGAGGATGGGAGAGTAAGACAGGGACTGTTACCCTGGGATGCTTGTTAAAATTTGTTTGGAAATGTGTAGTTCATTGGTGCCAATGGACCTCTGTCCCGTTGTGTGGTTCTGTACATGTAAGACATTAGAGAACTAGATAACGACTTGTAAGATTAACATAATCCAACAAATTCAGTTATTTGAATTCTAAACATAGTTTTCCAACTTCCATGGGGAATGCAGCCAAAAGTTCTGTATATTCTGAAGTGTTGGAGGTGGTGCTTAAATTTATGAGTTGCTGGCTACCAGTCTTGTGCCACCTGGGCTATTTATTACCCAGAACACATGAGTTAGGCTATGATTCTGACTTGTGTGTTGCTCTTGGTTTAAATCAAGGACTGTTGAATTATGTTTTGCAATCTCTGGAGAAGCATTGGATGAGTCTCCTGTGTAATCATTTAATGTCACCTCTGCTGTAGAGTTAGGCACTGTAGGGAAATGTAGGATATGATGCACCAGCTGGATGAAGCAGGGAGGTGCCAGAGGGTGTAGTCTCAGCTGGTGGTGGACATAGAAGTCTCAGCAGCTGGCAGGACCTGGAGATACACCCATCTGGGGGTTGGAGACAGAGTTTAGCCTGGGAAGCTGGAAAATATATTGATTCATCACCTCCACAAGACACCTGCTGCTAGCAAGACTGTGATGAAGCCTCTGGCATCAAATGAAAGCTGAAGCCCTGAGGGAGCACAGATGGCAGTATTATTTTTTTCACTGTGATGAATTCCCTCTTGTAGGTATTTTTTGCACACCCCCGTGCTAGCAGGAGTGAATCTGATCCATGCTGCATTCAGGAGTTAACAGGAACTTGTTTAACTCTGATGTCTCTTGTGAATCTTCAGTATTTCTATTGCTGTGTAAAGATAAAGTGCTACTCTTAAGAGAATGCTCTCCAAACAGAGTTTCCCAATTCCATCTTTTCCTACGTTCTTTAAGATATTTTCAGAAACTCCAGCCCTGCTTCTGTGTTTAAAAGAAAAGTGACTCTCCCAGCAGTGAGGGAGATTTTGCAGAAAGGAAGTAATAATTCAAGTCATATGAAAGCTTCACTGTCCATTTACAGAGAGAGTTTAGATATATTTCCCTGCAGCCCCTATAGTTTTGTTTGATTAAAAGTTTTGTGTGTTTACTCCTTGCCTACAAATGTTTCTGCTGTTTATTCTCTTTGGTTTTTGTTTGTTTATTTTTCCTTATGAAATTAGAAAGATACAATAAAGCCAGTTTTAAAGTCCTTCTTCCTCTATTGGACAGGAATGCCTCCATGAAATCTTGTCTGCTCCACTACTTCCCTTTAATGTGCTTTGTTTGGTTTCAATAACCTCTTGGAGGTTTCAGGTGCTCATATAAGTCTCTTACTCAATCCTCATACCTGCAAAGTGCACTTGTAATAGGAGTGCTGCCATTCAGTGAAGATTCTCATCAGAAAAGATTTCTTGTGATGTCCATAGAATCACATATCTGCCAATAGCCTCAAACCTGTAGGTTATTGAGAGTTCTAGAAAGGTAAGGCGTACAGCTGTATGGGGATCATCCTCTCATTTTCAAGCTGTTGTTTCTTTCTGTCTGCTGTTTCTTTCTGGCATGCCTGAAATGTCACTCCCTAGTGAGAGATGATGGTAAGAAATCTGGAAAATTGGTTTAATACAACCTAAAAATTTATTATATTCTTTCATTTTTCATACTTAATTACCCGTGCAAGCAGAGAGAGGCAATAGAGCTAATTTTATTTCCCTTGCTGAATCAAGCAGTAGATGCAGAGATAGAAAATACAATAAGCACCTTAATGAAAGTTGGGGTTTGTTACTAAACATATAATCTTTCCCAAAATTGTATATTAAGTATCTAACTTAACTAGTTTAAGCAAAGCTATGTAGTACTGAAGTGCATTATATACGTACAGTACATTGTCCTTGAGATCTCACATAGAATTTTACAATGTGTTTTGAGCATAGTAATGAGCAGTGAAGATAGAGCCATAGTTGCCTCTCAGTGTCATTGGTAATTTTGGATTAGATAGTGTTTCTGTAAACTACTGGACTTTGTGTGTGTTGCCAATTATGGCATGCTAATTTAAATTAAAAGGAGAGACAGTAGGACAGGTCTGTCTTGATGTGACAATACCAGGTGTGCTATTGTAAGTCTGAGGAATGAAAAAAATTCTATGGACATTATCAAGGTCCTACAGCCTGAAAGGAAAGCTGGACCCCACCGCCAAAGTTTGCTTTTCAACTGCTGGATTGGTTCTATTGTTTTCTTTTTGATGGATACTGTGGATAACCTTTTGTGCATACAGATGTACCTTCACATATGAATGACTGACTGGGATTGGCTCTGGTGTTGTGCGAATGTTTGAGGTGGCACTGTTGTGTCAAAAAATAAAAAAAAAGCAGGAGTTCTGCTGGCTTTACATAGTGTCTCAGTGGATATGACACCTTACTGCTCATGATGGAATGTCATTGGCAGTCAAATAGTTCCAATGAAACAGGCATTGGCATAATGCAAACTAATCATTCCAGTTCCAAGCAGATGACAGAAGCCTTGTGGTAGCAGTTTGATGCTAAAGAGTGTATGTATAAGCTTTTAAAATCAGATAATAGACGACTGAGTTGTATTTTTCATTTAAATAAGAATGAGGTATTTTGTTTAGCATGAGCTGAATATCCCCCTGGTTATATTTTAAAGTTTCATTTTGTGTTTTGTCAGGAGCAGGTCAAACACATATATTAATGTATTAATGGATCTAATGAGATGAGTAGTAATAATTTTATTGATTTCAGTAAACTACAGATTTATTAGTCATATGTGGAGAATTCCTACAGTGGCAGAGATGATGATCTTATTTTTCAATAGCCATAAAGTGTATTTGTGTTATTATGCCTTTGGGCACACCACAGCATTGAAAAGAATGTGGTCCATTGTTTATTCATGTGATCTCATTATGTTGAAACATATTGTTAGGTTTCTTACCATAAAATGGCAGTGTAGACTTGTAGAGGAAAAGTTGAAATACACTTTATGGAGAAGCTGCATGTAGAACCAAATATCACTGCATGTCGTGACTTTTTTTATTAATTTTTTTTTTCCCCAACATGAATCCCAAGCTTTGAGACCACAAAAGACCTTTAGATCCAGGCCAACGTTCTCCACAGCCCTGTGGATAGACTTTAACCACTGGTACTTGTGACTAGCTGAATGGTTTGGCTAAAGCATATTTATTATTATTTATTATGATAGCAAAGCTGAGACAGCACGGGAAGATGAGTGGACAGTGAGGTGGGTTGAGAACTGGCTGTTGGACCGAGCTCAGAGAGAACCCCCAAACCTCTGAAAAATTTATTACACCACATGTATTTGTACCAAAAGGTACAAAGGCCATGAACATATAGCCCCACACAATATGTTACCTTGCTGTTTAAAGGTAGGATTCAAGGCTTAGAAATATAATAGTCACAGAGAAAGAATGGTTGCAACACTACATGCTAGCTTAATGACTGTTTGTGTGTTCAGTTATTTCATTATTAGCCCCCACTGTGCTCTCTGCATTTGTGAGAAAAGTGAGAGGTTCCTGGGATCTTTCACTTCCCACTAATGAAGAAAAAAATTAGTTAGTTGCCTGCACATAGATTCAGGTGGAAAATGAAAGGTACCACATACAGTTCTTCACTGGCAGAAAAGGGAGCAGGGAAGGACTGTGCTTTGCGACAGCAGTTGGACATGTAATCTCTATAGACATATAACTAATCTGTTTATTTCACCTGCAAAAACACATAGGAAAACATAAGTGATTTATAGCCGGTAAACTATGTGGATTTAATTACAAATTGATTAGGGGTTTTGCAAAAGAGTTGTTCGGTTCTTTATTATTTTAAAGTATTATTTTAGATTTTTTAATAAGCTCTGTCATGACAAAAACTGGTATGAAAGTGTCAGTCATAGCTCAGCTTTTTGCAAAATCAAATATTTCCAGGTGTTTTAAATGTGAATTCAGCCCATTCCTGTGGTTAATCTGATAAGTGGGTAATGGTTTAGATAAACCTAAGGAAAGAATGATTAAAAAAAAGTTAAAAGTAAAATGGAACCAGTCATGTCCAAACAAGACTGTCTTGTGAAAGGAGCCAAGTAGTTGCTCTAGTTTCTTCTTAAATTGGTTTTATATAGAAATTCCAGAGAGAATGAGGCCACCATCATTTCATAGTTGTAACATCAACCGTGGCCATTTGATCCCTGAGTAGCTAGTGTCTAGCACCAATACAGATTTTGTGCAAAAGGGGATATTTTACTTTCTGAGATGGGCTGAAGATTTGGAATAAATATTTTCCTGGGTAGTTGTTTGGGGTTTTAGTTTTGCTTTTTTTTTTTTCTTTGGTTTTGTGGCTTTGGGTTTTTTTTATTTTTTCCTTTTTAATTATACAGGACTCTTAGTTGTCATATGGCTGAAAATAGAACATGCCAGGTTTCTGTCCCATCAAGACTATGGAACCATGAAGTCGTGGCTTCAGCTTTTTACCACCAAATCCCCACAGGAAGCTACTGATTTTAAAAGTGTTGAATTTTAAGATGATAAATCCTGAACTGATAAAGCATCGTGAAGAAATACTTTAATTATATATGTTGGTTCTAATATTCTTCTGGTCAAATGTCCCATAGTTTATCTGTAACTTAGTTAACCTTGAGTATCAACACCACTGGAAGATGTCAGGAGGTATAAAGCACGGTGAATAATGGTAAGTGAAATCTGAGCTGTGGAATTTGGGCAGAGTGAGGGAATAATGAGGGATGCAGAATGGTTATTCAGATGATCAGAGGTTAGGTAAGGGGCATTCGAGTCTGATTCAGTAATTGGACAATAAAGAGAGAGAGAGTGGAAAAAGGAAAAGCAGGAGGAAGAAGATCTACATTATCTGGGCAGATGGGTGTAAATAGGGAGTTTTTGGTGTTGCTTTTGGTGTCTAAGGGAAGGTTGCCAGCCGCTGAGTTGATGTCTGAACAGGTGATATTTGAGATGTACAAGACTGAATAAAACTGGTGAAACAGGAAGATATATTATTAATGTAGAACACTCACTGTACTTGAAAGCAACTCTTTGCAACTACTGTGCCAAATTCCCTTTGTTCTGTGCTACCTCTCCAAAGTGGATGTATCTTGTTCTGAAAGCATACTTGCCTTGTTTGGCTATTATAACCAACTCACATAGCGCGTGTAGCAAACTGACTTCAGTGACAGCACCACCAAATAAGAGGGAACTTGCTTTTCCTATGCCTTAATATTTACATGGTGAACTCCTGGCTCTTCATCCATCCTTTTTTGGCTCCCTTATCATCATTATCTGTGGCAAAAATTCTTGTTGACAATACAGTATTTCTTTATGCTAAAGAATTTGTACATTAAACTAAAGTTACACACAGGAATGTTGACGTTGAAGGAAATGAAGATTATTTATAAAAAAAAATCTATATTTCCCATTATCTTGGTGGTTTCTGTCACTGTACTACGCATGGTATTTGTTAGAGAGGCCACCTGGCACACTGAAGAGAAAGTAAAGGGACTTATGATGTGCCTTAAAATTTTGAGTAATTTTGAATAATTCGTGATTATAATGTCAAGTGCAGTTTATTCCCTCCATACTTAGTTTTTGGATGATGGTTTGACAGTACAAATCTGTGTTAATGATTTTGAATTATTACTTTAGAGAGTATTTGTGGGTACTGACTGAATAGCAAGCAGAAAGTTGTTTTTCTGGCAAACTAATTAAGAGAAACATCAGAGGGCAGGGAACACAACAAAAAAAGGCAAAAACTAGGAGGTGAATCTGAATGCTTCTTTGTGAGCGCTAGCATTTTATTATGGTAAATTTTATAGAAAATCATATATTATCAAGGTGGAACATTAGATTCCATGGTATCACAGACAAATTTTGAAGGGGTTATTGTGAGGCAGTTTTAAACTGTTTTAAAACATGCAACATTTATATATAAAGGACATATGGCAAATGCTCAGTCCCTTTCTGGTTTGGAACTTTGAGACAAAACATGCTTTTATTAACATACACCAATCGATCAAAGCAAAACAGTTTTGTGAAAATGTATCAGAGGTGTTGAAGTTATGTCTCAACGCAGATTGCTTTCTGTCAGAAATCTGCATGGTTTTCTTGAGGTTTTCTGAGAAATTTGATGGGATGGAAACCTTTAACAGGAGAAAAATAAAAAAAATCAAATAATCCCACTCCTTTCTGAAATGAAAAGAATTACAGTTCACAGAAAATGTCAGAAAAGTCTATTTCATATTCAGCTAGCATAAGATCAAGTGTTGAATAATGTTGTGAATCAGCAAATGATAGGACAGGCTTTTGATCTTTTGTTTGTTTATATGCAGCGAGATACCCTCTGACTTCTAAACTCCTTATCATTTTCCTAACATTGTTTCATGTAATTGTGGCATTTGGGCTGCTCAACTGTTCTCTGCTGACCTAACTAGAAGTTTGGTATATTGTGTTTGTTATTTCTGATTAGCTGAGATGTAATGACTCCTTGAACAAATCCTATCAAGTGACTTGAGACTGAGTTGCATTTAGCTTGAACAGAGAATAAATCTGTATCTCTGACTTCACTCATTCATTTTGATTGTCCCATTCACCTGAATTCAGTACTAGTTTGACTTACTTTTAATATTTCATTTTTGAGCCAAAGGCTGCTCAGCTCATATGTGAAGGAATAAAAATATCCAAGTCTGAAGCAGATGAGGATAGACGTTCACCCCTTGTTGTTCATCCCTTAAGTCGCTGGGGTTAGAAAACCGCTTAAACTTAGTTGAAATAATTTTTTCCCACTATAAATGTAGAGACTCAAAACTGTTACTTCAGTCTTCCCTTAGATTAACGTTAGGAAGGAGGCCTCTGACACTCCATATTTTATTGAGCCTTGTGCATTGCTGTACACAGGGGTCTTTATTCAGTCCTGTGAAGAAAAGACTTAGATTTCTATTGTCCTGTGCCCAGTCAACAATACCTCCTTGTTGTGTAGTTCTAGCCAAGCACTTATTACTAATCCTAATAGTGAGTGTAAATGTACAAAAAAGCAGCTGAACAATGCCAGGTAAATTTGGTTTACACAGCACTTTATAGTAATGAACGTGCATAATGGCACAAACCTCTTACTGTTTGACTTGCATTGTTCGCTCTCTTCAGCACTTTGCATGTACTGTCCCATGTTGTGCGGGTTCATTTGAAAAGCATTTTGAAGTTCTAACTCTACAACGATGTGTATCTCTACTAAGGCTTTTGTGTATGAAACAGATTTGTTCTCACCAAATGAATGAACAATTATGTTATCAAAAGAGGATTTAGAGAGAGATACAATGTTAGACAAAATTGGAAATGACACATCAGTATTGAAGGATATTGAATTGCACAAGTTGACTCTCACAGTGTATTCCTGTGTAATAATTTGGGCCATTACAGTCAAATAGTATATTAAGGGAATAAAAGATTGGTATCAGTAAGATCAGTAAGGTATTTAAGCCTCCACTGCTGAACCCAACATACTTATGTTTTACCTTTTAATAGTAAGATACTTCACATTATCAAACTGGAATAGGTTAGTAGAAAAACTCTGGACCTTTGGTGTTGCATATCAGCCTTAAGGTGAATGTAGAGTTAAACTCCCTTGTCTAATGCACATTTGTTCCCATCATAAAGCTAATCTTGTAATTTCTCACAAGGCTGGCAATCTTGGGAGAAATGAGCTATTACTGAAGCTAAATTACCACTCACCCTAAAGAAGGCAAAGGATATTCTTGGAAGAATGGCTCAGCATGATACATGTTATTGATAAAAAGATGTTGCATAATACCAGTCTTGGCTTTTGGCTACAGAAAGAGCTTTATTCCTCCTTCTGGTAGTATAACTGTCTGGAAAGTAATTCAAGGCTTTTTGGAATAATTCAGTTTTACTGGAAATCTTTAAAGATCAGACTATTTTATATTTTCTTTTGACTACTGATTTGAATTTTCAGTGATGGCTGGAGCCGTTAATGCAGTGATTTTTCTAGCTGAACAATATACAATGTTGACTTTTTGCTGAAATGTGCAGAATACTGGAATTTATGTGGGTTGTTTTGATTTATAAAACAATAGGTGATAAAATCTCTTTTTTCAACAGAGCAATCGATTTAAAATTTTTAAAGGCCTTGTGCATGCTTACAGATTTAAAGACAAGAATGTATAATGCTTTCAGTGATTACTTAAATTATTGAAATGAATGAATTTAAGGAAAGGTAGATAAAACGTACACATTTGTTTTAAACAGATTTTGCAGTCTGAGTCTAGATTACTGTTTCTTGCAAGCACTAATTCTTCATTTTGGAAACAGACTACACTGGAATAAAATATTGAGCTATAGATGGGATTGAATAATAATCCTTGAATAACTTATTTAACGTCAATTACACAGTTAATTTTATCTTGTAGTTAGTAGATTGTTTTTCATTATTTTCACCCAGTCCAATAGAGAATAACAAGAAATTTCTAGCCAGCAGAAAAGTGGGGTGTATTTAAAATACGAGTGGTTATGTCAAGCCTTAAGAAAGGGAAACATTTCAAGGAGAATTCTGGATTGATAGAAATTAGAGTGCCTATTAAAATTATTAAGAGTACACAGTTGTGGCTCATAGTTCAAAAAGCTGAATGGTTTTTGAGAATGCATTTATACCTCCATTTGCCAGCAGCACACAATTAAGGGGAGAGATCCACTTTACTAAGTGGTTTTTGATGTATCTGTGGAGAAACTGGATGAATTCTTCAAGGTTTTGGACATGTTTTGGCTGGAAATGGAAGACACGGGGTTCAAAATGTCAGTGAATTTAATAGGGAGGCAAGATGAATGTTATACTTAACCAGTGAAACTATAACATTATAAAATGGGCTGTAAACTGTTAAGAAGGTCACAGATAGCCTTACCTGGCTGCCACAGATATCAAAAACTTCTGTATGTGTATTGACTGATCAATTGAAAATAATGGTTTGAGGGATTGTATAAATTAAGGAGCTGGAACACATTGATGTTGAATTTAATCTCTTGATTAGTGATTCACTTTTGAAAAATTCTTAACTGCAGTTATGTATTTAAGCTGATGGTATGATCTGCAGATTTATACTGATATGAGACTTTGACACTTACTAAGAAATTGTAGAAAAAGTAAATACATCAAACAATGTAGTATTGAAATGAATTTTGGGGGCGATAAGGGCCTAGGTAAAAATAAGAGCAATGAGGAATTTAATTTCTGTTAAAAAGCAAGGAGTAATAATAATTGTACTTGAATGGCAGCAAATTCAGTGAGCAAGATAAATAGAAGACACTTGTGAGAGTCTTACAGTTGCCTAGAAAAAAAAACAGAATAACTTATTTTAGACAAAGGATGAGCCCTCTGTGTGAATTTGCAGCAGTAGGAAAGAAATGCCTTCAACAGAAAAATGACCATTCAGTGTATGAGGAAAGAATACAGTGAAAGACAGAGAGGAAGGGGAGAAAGCAGAATGCTTTTCTGTTCCCTATCCCTTCGTAATCCCTCCATTCCCACTGAAGAGAGACGGTGGGGAGTGGTGTGAAAGAAGGGTAAGGAGGAAGCCAGGGAAGGTAAAGATCAACAAATGCATGATTTCTTTCTTTTTATGTGTTGAATGACAATGACAGGATTTTCTCTGTGATCTATTTTGTAAGAACCTGCTTCATAATACTGCAGTAGTAAATTTTAGAGAAAGTACCAGTGTGAGTTATGACGTCATTCACATTTCTGAAATAAGATCATTAACACATAATTTTCCAATAATATTCAAAGACTGAAGTTGGCTGAGCTTGGAAATTCCATTCTGTTTTTCACCTAAAATCAAAGAAATTTAATCAATGCTCTTTCTTTTTTCCTATATAGGGAAAAGCTGGCTTCTGTGACATCTGTTATAGGAGTGAAACTATGAGTTTCATCCATTACTTCCAACACCTGGGCTTTGTGTGGATGGGTGAGTAGACATCTGAGTTAGATAAAGAGTTATTAATAAAATGCCCAAAGAATGATTTTTTTTGTTGTTGTTATATACAGACAAGGATAAATGGTGATAGTGGGATGGTCTTAAAAGGTATTGATAGAAATTATCGTAAATCTGGAAAGGTCAAGAAATTATTGCTGTCAACAAAAAGATCTTATGGAGCTCTTAGCGTGATCACTTGTGTTCTGACCATGGTTTGCATCATTATACACCGTCAATATAAGGAAGCGAAAGCTCCCTCAGTATTCTACCTGTTCTGTGTTAACTGCAGAAGTGGGTAATGTGAATAAGCTGCTTAAGTTCTCCAATGTCAAACTAATAATCAATTTCATACCACTCAAGGATCAGTACATACCATTTGCTGGCTTTGTCACAGCATCCAAACGTTTGCTAATGTCTTCAGATACAGGAAGGATCATAATGGTTAAAACTCCTCCACTCTTGCTTTGGATCCCTTGAACTGCCTGTGTGGGCAATCCAAATAGCTGCCTCACCTGGAGAACCAACAACCCCCTTTCTAGAGGAGCCATGTTTTCAGAATAGTTTCACTTACTGTGTGCAAATCTCTTGCTTTAATTTTGAAGAGATTCTTTGTGTCTGTCACCTCCCTGCTACATGTAGATTGCACGTCAGCCCCTTGACACGCGAAAGGCCTCAATCTCTTAAGAAGCTGCCACCAGAACACCTAATAGACTGTCAGTTTGAATGGTTAAATGAGACACAGCAAGGTAGGGAATAATGCTTTTAACAGAAGGGTGATGGGTAGACTAGAAAAAACCCCTCAGCTCAACTGACAAGGCAACTGGAAATGTAGTACTTGTAGTAGAAAGGAAATATTGATGAAGGCATCAGTAACAGGTGAAAAATGGTGCTCAGATTTGGGCTACTTACAGGAAATAAAGAGAGCATTTGTGGCTGTTGAGAGAAGCAGGTAAGGAATCAGGTTAGGATTTAGAATTACATTAAGCAGATTTTCTTCTTTGTAGGATGCAATGTTGTCTCCCCTTGTGATGATTGTTGCTTGAACAGTATTTTAAAGCTGTGTCTGTGTATGTAATACAGATTTGTGCATGACAATGCCCTGCAACTTCATGTTTGTACGTCTTTCAGATGTTTTATGCCATTACAAGTTCAATGCATCTTCAACACTGTATGGCGTTGATTGGGTTAGGGACTCTGAACTTAATTCCTGTATGTCAGCAGCATCTCAGATTTCCTTGCTCATAAATGAAATGGGGAAGCTTAGAAACTGCAGGAAAAGGGTTTTTTCCTACTATTGTTCAAGTTGTATATCTGAACACTACCACTATAACAGCACATTTACTTTGGTACGTGCTTCTTTTTTGGTAAGGCCTGTTTATTTAAAGCTGTGGAATGATAATTTGATCCTCATTTTTCACTTGCCACACGTGCTACTTCCTTCCCAGACATTATAACCAAATATACTTTGACTCTGTTGTGGGGTTTTTTATTTTGTTTGTTTTAAGGACTGTAACCCTAATTAACTCGTGGTCTGTGCAAATAGGCTTTCACACAGCGGTGAATTTATTTTGGACTATATGTTTGACTGCTGGTCACTGGTCCTAAGAGAATGGTTACATAAATTGCATGTTATTTCAGCTCTGCTGGCTTGACAGACAGCAGTCAACAATTACAAGCAGTGGAAAAGCATTTCCACCATGAGTGGAAAACCACTGTTTAATAACAAAAACCTGTGGGAGAAAAATTTATCCCCTGTGATCTATGGGTACAAACTTTTGTTCCTGTGTTTATGGAAAAGCGTGTGAAAATGAGCATATACATGTCAGAATTACTTAACTCTGTCATGCTGAGAATGTGCCACCATTAAATCGTACAATGCCTCCCCTTTATACTTAGCTTACCTATGTGGTATTAAAATTGAGAAAGTATTCAACTGCAATCTCTCCCCTGTGATCTCTGAATATCTTGTATCATAATTTGGTAATCCAGTTCATTCATAGTGTGGAGCAGTTAAAAAAAAAATTTCCAAATTTCATTTTACAGGGGTGCGTGATCTATAGGTATCTGAACAGAAAATGCAGTGTTTAATCTGCATTTTAAAAAATAATACATTAATAGAGAAGTTTTTTAGAGGGATTCAGCCTTATGAGTCTTCTGGTATTTGTGGCATATTTCAAAGCCTAGTGGATTTGAAATATCTGTGTGGGTTCCCTTTATAAAAACTGCATTGTGTAGTATTATTGAGCTTCTTTTCTTTCTTTTCTTTTTTTTTTAATATCCATTTGTGAAGAGGAGAAATCTAAAATAATTTATTCTTTAGTCAAAATAATGATTGGTGAACAGCTGACATCTTGAAAATGCAATTCGATGGTACCTAGTAGTTCCAAGGTATTCCTCCTTGTGTGAATTTCATATTATGTTTATGAATTTTTTGTGAGGCTTCTTGTATTTCATTATTCTGGTCTGAGTAGTGTCATGAGTGTGTCTTTACTATTAAAAAATACATGCTTGTGCTTAATATTGCGATCAAAGATGTTTTACATTGTGCATGAAATAATAATAAGGAAAATATTAGAAGTTTTTTGTTTGCATGAGAAAGGGTCTATAAAGCAAATATTAGTGTTGCTGCAATGTAGCATGATTTAATTTTTTATTTATTTATTTATTTGTCTGTTTTCTGACTCATTGGGAAGTCCTTAAAATAAAAGGAGTATAAGAGACTAAAAAATCCTGTGGCTTAACCACTGAAACTTTTTTCTACACACACCACCTCATTTTAGCAGCTTTTTCTGATTCCATGTTGAATCTGTTCACTCATGGACCAGTACTACTACCTTTAGCTCCGTTTAAATGTGCTGGGTACTATCCCAGTTACTATGACAGGCAGGGATCCTGGAAGCAGAAGGTATATATGAATCTCAGATTAAAGAAGTGTGGCAGCCATTAGTCAGAATTACTGTTAATATGCAAATATAAGATGATCTGTGGAAAGAGAAAAGACTCCAGCATTTTTGTCTGAACTTTTAAATATTTTCTAAAGTAAATATATCCAAACTGATCATTAATTTTTCAACTTTTCAACTCTGTATCCAAAACAAGTCTAATAAATTCCAGCATTTATGTTTTAGTGTATTATGGGGAAAATATTATGCAACTATAGTATATATATTTATATACAACTCTACAAGGAGAATACAAGTCATCTTCTGTACCTGTGCTGCTTCTGTAATGCCAACCAACAGTGGTGACCAAGCCTATTTTGCAGTATCCCATCAAGCCATCATCTGGCCTCAGATGGGAGGTAGATGCCATGGTAGTAAAATATCTGCACTAAGTCTATCCTTGCACTACTTGTTACAGCATCAGAGGAGTCTGCACTGGCTCTAGGTAAAGCTTCAGTCTTCAAGAGCAATGTATTTCCTCGGAGTACTCCAGTGCAGCTTCGTCCAGGCAGCTACAGCACTGTAGGAAACATGGTTTTGCTGTAGTGAGGGATTTGCTGTTGGGAGAGAAGACAGACTGGATACAATAACGTTGCCTTGTTTGCTGCTGTTTGCTTTTTTTACGATTTGTTTTTAGAGCTTTAAGACTGAAGTGGCATGATGGGAATGCAGGCAGAAGCTCTTGTGACTGTGTTCTCTAATCGCTTAAGCCTGCTTAGAAAAGTGACCTAAGATCCTGGCAAGGTTTCTTTCTTCTAACTTGGTTGCAGACAGTATTTATGTACAGGTGCAATATATATGTTACATTCTAACCGTGTGTTTAGCAAATGGAAAATCCAGCTCATGCTCTATTCTGTGCTATGTCCCATTTTCTAGCCATCTAGTTCTGTAAACAGATTTCTGTGCTTGGAACATGGCTTGGGCTGTGAGCAGAGAACATGAAACTTGCACTCAAAAGGATTGTTTTAGCCATTTCAGAAAATGTTTGCCCTTGGGAAAAACATCTAGGAAGTTAATTCGCATTCACATTACCACCTCATGGAGTGGCTCTAAACTCTAAAACTTGTTTTTGAGTGTCACTTTATACTGCTATAGTTTGTATGCTGGAGAGGAAGAGTATTCCATGTTCTCAGTAAATGGTGTCACTAGTAGATCTGTGGAGCTTGCATTATGTCCAGCTTTAGGTTTTTGTCACACATCATTTTGGAAACTCCTGACCACCAGCACTTCTGCTTTTTCCAAGAAAGATGGAAAGGACAGGTCTGTTCCTCACTGACACAGTAAACTACCTTTCCAGTGCTTGGATTTATTCCATGATGATTTCCCACAGAAATTGGACTGTTTTTTCAAATATGAGTGACCCAAGAAGAACTCATTAAAGTCTCTGTCTCTTTCTTCCTTCCTAGCCCTGAATCCACTCATGCCTTTGACTACCTGTTTTGCTGATAACTTGCCAATTAACAGGTTGCAAATTCCATGTAACTGGATGTTATTAAATAAACAGTTTTCCAGATGGCTGTAATATTACATCTTTAAATAAAAGTACACAAGCTTAGTGTCAGCATCTTATTTATGGAATGCTTTTGGCTCCTGAACTGCTTGTTGAAATTGTTGTAAGCCATTTGGTCACTGAGAAGTAATTGTGTATTACTGGAGACAACAAGCTGTTTGCATTAATTAGCAATCAAAGCATATTGCCAAATGGGGAATAACATGTCTTTGACATCTCTGCAGATCCTGGTAACTGAAGCAGTGCAAACCCATGGATTCTCCTTTGCTGCGTGTTTATAGTATGAACTTCTAGTCCATCTGCCCATACAGCCATCTGCAAAATCACTAGGGCAACAGCTGGTAGAAATAAAATCTAGGGTTGGAGAAACAGCATATGAAGGTATGAGAGAGTTTGTAAAAAGACATTGTCTTTTGCAGTGAAAGTAGCTTTAGTGAATATTTCATGCAGTTTCCAGAAAGGGAAAACTGTGGATGTTGTCTTGTCCATAAGCGCTCTTTCCTCAAACTAAGGAAGACGTGCAGCAAGTGTTCGAGTTACACATAACTTGAACCATCTTCAGGGAAACACAGCAAAGCCTGATAGAAGGTCAGGTGTTCCTCTTTGCCTTTTTTTTAGTTGATGGCCAGAGAAATCTTTGTTGTCCAAGTTTGTCAGGACTTGTATGTTTCTAAGAAAAAATTAAATGTTAACTCCACTGCACCGATTTGCCTTTTAAATACAATTAAGGTGGCTTTTAGAATTATTTTCCTGGATCTATGTGAAATAACTGCATGCATCACTGGGAACTGTTGTGATACTGTGGTGGATTGGAATAATTCTCTTTATGTTTCTTAGTGCAAGTCATAAAATGAGTCCCAACTCCAGTGCTGCAAAATGTTATGGCATTTTAAATTACTGAATGAATGAGAATGCTAAAATAGTTTAGGAGCCTCTTAAATAATTTGGGAGCTGAGTTTTGTTGCAGTACATATGAGAAGCCAGCCAGAGCAGTAGTACACGTGAACTTTGGTGTGCATGTAAACATGGTTATTTGAAATCCAGCTGTGTCTGTTCTTTTGTGCCATGTAGAGACCAAAGATGCACTGGAGAGAGGAAAGAAAAATACATTTATGTGAAAATCAGTGTTTTGCATTTCAACTTTTTTGACAGAATGCATGTATCGGGAAATGCATGTTATTCACTTACGCTATGTTTACGAATTAAAAATACTTGCTGCTAAAATTGCCAGGTTCTTTGAGTTATTAAGCACAGGATAATGAACCCTATGCAGAAAATAACTAGAATGTGATCTATTTTGGCAGAGGAAGCAAAGGAGCAAAACACATTAAAAAATAAATTAATGTAATGCAAAATAGCTTTAGTTCCACTATAGAGAAATTTATATTTGCACTGATCTTGTTAAGTGGCTTGTCCAGATGATGCTGCACATTCGGTGCAGAAGTACAGTATGATGATGATTGTCATTCAAATAAGGATTTTTCATGTTTAGAGTGTTGCATACATGCATTTAGTGTGTGCAGGTAGGGGCATTTCCATTGAGTAAGGTATCTTCTAGGCTGTAACTCGTAACAACTCCCTTCAGGATTTTAGGGGTGGGCTTTCATTGTGGTTTTGGCTTGTTTGTTTTGTTTTGTTTTCCTCCTCTAAGATGTATTGCTTGCTTTGTTTACTTTCCAAGGGGCAGTGACTGACACAATCTTTTAGGATCTCGTTTGTGCTTCCAGGGTTATACTGGCAGCCAGGGTTCTGTTCTTGACTCTGGAGACTTGCATGAGAGGGATATGACTGAAGTGATTTTGGAACAAATAAAGAAATTTCTGTGACAGGATAAGCAAAGTTAAAGCATCTTTACCAAAAGCTACAATCTCAGCATAACTGGCCAATAAATAAATAACCAAAACTCTCCCTTGCTCTGCTGTCTTTCTGGACAGCACCTTTTCTTGAATGCATTTTTACAGCTTTGGAGGATTCACAGGCCTGAGCTGCATGTGACTTTAGTTACAGGTTTGAGACTTGTTTCTCTGTTTCTCTTTCTTAGCTTCTGGGGGAACCTGGGGTCCTGTGGGACAGGATGTTTTCCCTAGGGAAAAATCCAACTGTGAACAGAGGAGCAGCATGTGATCATCAAGGACATTGAATAGAGGTCACTTAGCAGGGGATTTTCTGCCAATATTGCAGATATCTGAAAGAAGATTGTGGACTGAGGCAGCTTCATTGCACACTGGGGGAGGTGTACAAAGCCATGCATACACCTGTAAAGGCTGACCTGCTAAATGGTCCTAGTAGCTGACAAAGTGAAAGGCACGAAGGGAGGAGGTTGGAGCTGGAAGGGTGGGCAGCTTTGGATATCAGTGCTGGCTGGGGGCTTAGTGTTTGGAGGAGCTGGCATATTGGTAGGCTGTCCTTGGAAGTGAAGACGCTTGTTTATACACGTAGGTAGTCTACTCAAATTAGCAGTCCTGCCATGACACTACAGACATCTGTTCATGAAGACAGGTTGAATTAAGAATGTCTTGGTGCCTGGAAAAGAGGGCCTTGGTCTAGGGTTTGAAAAGAAGAGGGATTTGTTGATTTTTTTTGTTGTTGTTTTGTAAAAAAAAAAAGTTTGCATTTGATTATTTTGGAAAATATGTTAGAAATATTCAGAATGATTTTTTTTGTCTGAATGATGACCTGAATTAAGAGAAAAAATAGTGTAATGAATGGATATTAAAATGCTCCCCAAGTAAGAATTTAATTTTAGACAGAGGAAAATTTTTAGACCGTGTTTCACTAGATTTATGAGTTTCCTCTTTATTTCTAGAAGCGTGTGTATTTGTGTGAAGGCTGAGTTCTATATAAGGGGCAAGGTTTGCCTAAGAAGTTGAGGAGGTGCTTTCAGCTTGCCTGGCTTTGATTACCTGTCAGAAGCAAGTGTTGCTCTGTTATTGAACCTGTTAATCTCATTGTTATGCAGTTCTGCTTTTGTCAAAAAAAAAACCTCCATCAGATATATTTAGAGGTCCTCTTGGATGAAAAGCTACAGAACTAGGCAAGAGTGCCCCTGCTAACTCTGTACTGTGAAGCAGGTGCAATTTTGCTTTTGAACCTGGTATGATATTTTAAATCAATGTAGTGTTTTGAACTTATAGTAATCTTCTTGGCGTTGTTCATCAGACGTGAAGATTTTAGCCTTAAACAATTCAGTGGTTGAGTTATTTCACAAAACCATGGCCTCCATACTTTTGCTCCCCTTTACTTGTTTTTTTCTTGTCACACTTCATTGCAGTGAAAACAATTTACTTGCTGCTCTTCCTAGGATATGTTGGTCTGGCAGTGAAAATAAGATGTCACTTCAGTGTCTCATTTGATCATCAACATAGACAGCCATCAGCAAAATATTTACATTTTTCCAGTGATGATTATGGATGAGGATGAATAAATCAAGGATGCTTTTCATTTTATAAGCGAAATTGACAATGAGGAATTGAATCTGAAGTTTTGTTAGGGCTAGAAAGTGCCTAAATGGCTTTGTGAACTCTAAGCATTGCAAGAAACATTGGAAACAGCCAGTCAAGGCTCTGTCCCCTTATTTATTTTCACTACTTCACAGTTAATTCTTGCTAGTACCTCCACTGATCTTACACTTAAAAGAAGGTAAAGCATACCAGTTATCTGTAAATCTAAATGAACAAAAATTCTCCACACGTTGGTCATTTTCCAAAAACTATTAAAATTATTTGTTAAAATAGTGGTGATCTGCATTACTTGAGCACTGATATGTGTTTAGGCTTGGTTCTAAACTATTTTTTCTTATATTCTAAATTTCTGGATTGGGCATGCTACCAAAGACTGCTGATGGGCAAAGATAAATCTGCTTTTAGTTTCCCAACATTGTTAAAAACAGTTTAGACAATGTATATATATTACCAACAGTTTGACATATCTCCCTCATTTCCAGTTAGTTAGGCCATGTTTTAATTCCTTTATGTGGGGTCATCTTCCATCCCAACTACTTGGAAAATGTTGATTTAAGATCAAATTCCTGTTTAGATGTATACTTTATCAGACAGTGAGTTACAAGGCACTTGTGAGAACTTTGTTTATTGCAATGGTATCTACTGCTTTTAAACTCATATATGCTTTTATAACTATTTCATAGTGTTCTCACAGGTGTTCTAACAGCATCCTTAAAACCTTGGGCTCCTTTTTTAATGAGCCCTAGAGATGTAAACACAGAACAGTCAAAAAAGTACGTAACAAGAAACTGAAATACCACATATAGTCTGGTCTCCTACTCTTCAGGGGTTATTCCACCACTGTCTCCCATTCAGCAATCTGGTATGCACGGAAAAAAACCCATCTGCCTCCCATAAGACAGCTCAATTTTTCATTTAGGAGATGGAAGTTCTTTCCCATGATAGAAAAGCAAAGGTTTTAAGCACAGATGTTTGTGTAACTGTGATATAGTGCAGTAAGCACAGAGAGTATGGAGTGGCCATCGTTTGTCACACTAATCTGTTGGTTTTGGGGTAGGTATAGAAAAATGAACCAAACTGGGTAAAAGCATCTAATTCTTTTTACACATTAGAAATGCCATTTAATGTAGTTTTTTTAACCTATGTTTTGATGTCCAAGTTAATAGTGTTGTGCAAAGAGATGGCTTGAAGATAACAGCAGCTACTTGCTTCTGCTGATGGGGAAAGCCCAATTAATGTAGTTACACTAGTGTTGAATCCATAAGCAATATATGATATCTTGATTCAAGATACCAGTAGGACTCTAGTAATTCCACTCAGGTGCTCTGTCACCTTTACATACTTATGCAGTGAGGTGAGACTTGTCTGGCTTTGGAACAGCTTCATGGATGCAGATATCCATATGCATAAGTGGATCCCAACTCTACTTCCTTAGTCGTTTTAGAGTTTCTCAGGACAAGACACAGGCTGCACCCTCCCACATGCTCTAAAACTTAAGCTCTAAGTCAGTGTTGTTTTACACCTGTTGTGAACAGAGAACCTTTTGTACACTGGGAAGTTAAAAAGCAAGTATATGGGATCTGAATCTGGGATTTCTTGGGATCTGAATCTGGGATTTCCTGGATCCAAGTAGTAATACAGAGTGAGCAGAAAATGACAAGTTCCTGAGCGTGACAGGCCTCTCTACTGCGGGAGATGGATTACTGTTCAAACTGGTGAGTTTTTTTCATTTGGGGGGGGGGGGGTGAGAGAGTGGAAAACCTGGCATTTTCTGTAATCACTTCTTACAAGCATTAGAAAAGCCCTTTGACAGAATAAGGAGAAATACGTTTTTGGTTTTGAAACCTTCTATGTTTAATTGCATGCACTGAATTAAAAAAATTGCTACAGAGCCAGAATGCAAGGATTTATCTGAAATTACACTGAATTGTTTTCAATATGTTTTTAAAATAAGAGGTTATATTAAGGTTTGATTATCTTTAGGAGCGAGTTACTTCCCACTGCTGGTAATTTTATCTGGTAATTATTGTCAGGGAAATAAAAAATGTCTCCTGTGTCTTTTGGTCACAGCTATGTCTTCCAACATGCCCCCTTAATGCTTCCTTTTTTCAGTCAGAGCTGTGTTTAGCATGGAAACGTTATGCATAGCATCAGTATGCCTACCATGTATCTGTTTTATAAAGGATATCATTCACGAGGCACAATTGAAACCCAAATTGTTGAAGGGTATAAACACTGTGAGAGCTAATATTTTTTAAGGAAAATAAAATTAATTTTGATATAAGACAACTTCTGGCAGGTTACCTCCTGTCCTTCCTGCAGTAAAATAATGGCTTTTGTCACTTGTTTTTAGTTTCAAACTGGCATGCTGGAAGTATCTATTTCAAAGATGAAGGAAAAGTAAGACAAAAAGAGATTGTTACTTTCCCCAAATCAGTTTGATTTCTGTCATTACAAAACAATAGCTTTACAGAAGATGTCTTTCAAAACCAGCCAGGACTATGACAGATAAGTTATAGCTGGTCTGATTATTCATGCAGATATCAGCAGGTTATTCCAAGAGGACTTTATTTCATATTGTTAAAGCTATTCTCTAAAAGAAACAGTAATCTTTTTGATGAACAAGGGGAACAATTTCTTCAATACCAATCTAATTTATTTGGACCCTCTGATTGGTGCTTTCAGCTAGATCTCTAAGCACAATATTAATTATTCATTAAGGTACTTGAAAGGAGAATATTTGCATAGCCATACTGTCAAAATTGATGAGGCTTTGCATATGCACCATAGGAATAGCTTTCAGCCTAGTACTAAAACTGGAGATGATACTAATAAAAATTTTAAAAAAATTATCTAAAAAGCCAACAATAATTTGAACTTTCTCGTAACCACAGCACATTTATTTTTATAGCACCCACAAGTCCTATTGAGAGATCGTGAAAATATTCTTCCTACAGCTGGTCATGTGGTATAGAATAAGAAAAAAAACACCTCAAGAACATTTGTATAATAAAAGGTCATAATGGGGATAATAGTACAAGAAAAAAAGAGAAAAGACTAAGCCTGTCACTTAATATATCCACTTGGAAACACTCAGACTGCCTGGTTTTATGGGGAATTCTAGTGTTCTATCAATATATGCATAGGTAGGCAGAGGGTCTACTAAAAGATCGAATAGTTCCCTTTATGTTTGCATGTTAAGGTGTAGTTACTTCTAGAAAGGTAAATTATAAAAATAATTAAAAATTCAAACATTATGGAAAATAGTAAAAGCATGTGGGAATGGGAAAGCTGTGAAGTGGCTACACTATGGCTTGGCTGCAGTTTCCACAGCTCTCTTCTGAGTGAGGGAACCAGTCTGTAACATGGTGAGCTTTTAGGCATACCTTATTCCTTTTCCCCATGCCTTGAGCTGTGCAGGGGGAAGCTCTTGCTTCATACCACATAGAAATAGGAAGGAGTGACTTCAGCTACCGTCACCCAAGTTTCAAAGTATTTATGTTCACAGTAACAATGCTTAGTTACTCTATGAAACCCTGTCTTGTTCTTACTTTCAAATATGTCATCCTTCCTAGCACAGAAGAAAAGAATGAGGAACTATGTCATAAATCTTGGTGAACATTGAACTAGAATTAGTTGGTTTGCCAAATAGCAAGCTTGGACAGCTAAAACTCTGATACGAGAGGTATTTTCACTCAGAAGGATGCAATAACGTTTGTAGAATCATCTTTCAGAAGGTGCTGAGTGACATACAGAATAAAACAGAACCCTTTCTAGCTGCTACTCAGGTAATTCCTTTTCATAAAGCAATGTGGGATTTTAGTTTTGTAGCTTACATTCTGGTGTTCTAGTCTGTGAGCTCAGAAAATATCCCGTGGTCAATGGGAGCATCATGATGGAGATGTGTCCTTTTCATGGCTTACTTCTGCAGAAAGTGCTTTCTTTCAGGGACGCT
The DNA here is from genome assembly GCF_964237585.1 of Gallinula chloropus. NCBI lineage: Eukaryota > Metazoa > Chordata > Aves > Gruiformes > Rallidae > Gallinula > Gallinula chloropus. The sequence goes on from NC_140094.1 coordinate 7,761,236, forward strand.
TTTTCCATGTTGATATGAACAGAAGTGGAAGTGATGCACACATGATATGTCTGGGCCCCATAGGTTATTTACCTTTCCTTCTTCAAAAATAAAACACTGGAAATGTCAACCGTGGATCAAGAACATCATAGACCCCTCATGATTTATTACAAATCCACAACAACTGATATCTGCAGTTTTATTAAGAACTTTATTTATCAAGAATTTGAATATTTATCAAGATATTGTGCTTTTATTTAAAACTAAAGGTGTGAACTAGACTGCCATGTAAATATGTGACTCTGGTTTATTTTGAAGAAGCTGAACTTCAAGCACTATGACAAACTTAAAAACAACATAATTAAAAGCAAAAGGCAGATTGTGGATAGAAGTGGATGTCTGTATTTATTGCATTGCATAATTGGAAAGAAGATTCTTCTACCCATTTCAGTATGAATCTATATGAATCTCTATGAAGTGTAAACGTTTCTAACTGAAAACACACAGAAGTCATTTACTAAATGTGAGATGAAAAGTAAGGAAATACTTGCACTTTAACTTCAGTGTTTATACACTATGAATTTACTTTTAATCTTCAGTACCTTCTAAAAAATAGTGAATTTGCAATATTAAAGCCATTTGAAAACTAGATTATAGTATGGGAAGTATCTTAGGTCAGTTGTAGTATAATTCTATTGACTCTTAACGTGTGTGGCTACACCAGAAAACCAATTTTAATGCAGACATATAGAGAAACAGTTACCATATAAATCAGTTATGTATGCTTTCATTATGAAAGTGAACTAAATTAAACAGAAAATAATATATTTAGCTAATGTAGTTCAGAAGCAAACCCAGAAATTAAAGTAATTCCTGAGTGCCATAGGGTTTTAAAACTCAGCCTTGTCCTGTCTCTGGAATTGCAGAGTAAATATATTTGGTGATGCAAAGTTTGGAAATTTCTTAATATGCCAAGATAAAAAAGATCAGAGGCCAAATACTGCAGTAGATCAAGTTTTATTTCAAGTGTTCTTGATTTTGTACATTAGCCTAAAGTTTTTGGTCTCATGGATGGAATTTGGATGTTCAATTTGCATTGTAACTAAGGGCAATCCAGCAACTCAATCCCTTGAGAGTCTCTGAAAATATGATAATCTTATCTAAAATCTCATTTACTTTGTTTTTACCTTTAACATTTCTATACACAACCTGAGTATTATTAAAATGCCCTTTAAAGTGAGCCTGACAATACTGGGATTCCAATTTGAAACAAGAGCTGAATATAATGGAAGACATTAGGAGAGAGAAGGACTGACTGTGAATGCTAGAAAAGGTGTCTATGTATATACAAGTCCTGTCCTAGAATCGGAAGGCACCTAACGATGGAATTGGAAAAATGTAGTGCTACATTATAAAAGAATATGAATTCCATCAGTATTCATAACATATCAGTGAAATGCTGCTGTAAGCATCACCCTATTTGCATGCAGAGCAATGCTCCCCTAAATAGGAAAATAAATGAGGATTTAGGCCTGATACGGGAAATGTTTCAGACTCTTTCCTTACATTAAAAATTCAGCAGCCTTGGTATGATTGCCGATTTCAAAATTTTAAAGAAATAACTGTAAGATGAAGTAACCACAAATGAAATCCAAAATAAATATTTCAAGAAAGTTTTGATAATCATTTGAGATTACATCTGAATGCTGTATTAGACCTCAAAGCTGTTACACTGCACATCTCCTCCTTTTCTTTTCCCTTCTCTTTTCAGTCAACATATAGTCTTTTGGAAACATGCCCAATAAGATCTTGCAAATAACCCAAAATATCCAGAATGTCTTGGATTGCCTCTACTTGGATTGGGCAGTTCAAGCTGAATTTACCTCTCTGATCCTCACTGATTAAAACAGAGACCGGCTGTATTGCTGTGACTTGTACAGATCCTACTGGCTGCACATCTACGTTTCTCTGAAAAGAACATTTTCTTAGACATTTCTTCATCCTTGACTTGTTTTTCTGTGGATTTCTTTGTGGCTAAAATTTAGTTACACCAGTGTGTGTGCATGCCTGTTAGGGTAGAGTCATCCTTAGCTTTTACTCAGTGCTTTAAGATTCACTACCTGTAGTTCAAGGCTTTGCTGATTAGGCTATGGTTGCTAACACGATCTAATAGCATACTTCAAAATTCAAGCTGAGCTTAGCCTGCATGGTTGATTTCACCTATTAAAAGAGCTACAACCGCTACCGTTGAAATTGAATCTGACATCAAAAGTCACCCAGATGCCCATTAGGTAATAGAGAAGTGTGAAACAAGTTTACTGGTAAGTGAAATGCATATGCTTACATAGAGATGCTACAGACCTATCCTTTATTTTTAATAGAATGGTGTCGTAGGACAAAATCCACTACAAGTATCTGAAGCCTCGAAAGATTTGTGTCTGTAATAGTAATGAGCAGTAATTTCAATGTTCCCTTTTGCCTGCAGAATAGAAACATTTATACAATTGGTATCATTTAACGGAGAAAATTAATCAGTACGCCTTTGTATATTGTTCATTCCTCTTAATAGGGTGCACCTAAAGGGTAGTAGATGAACTGAGGACATCAGTGCTATCTTTTAGCAAGATATTTTGTTGGAAATAATTCAGATCCTGTTGCAAGTGTGCCTGTTAGCTTTAGAATGCTTTTTCTTTAGGATGATGAAGTAGATTGTTTTTTTCTTTATTAGGTGATAAAGCTAATGATTGTGTACGTGGAATTAAAGAGTTTCAAATTCTGTTATCAATCTAGGCAAAATGAGTATATTTTGACACAAAATTATTTGGCTATTTCTGTACAATTCTGTACTGTATCTCCAAAGCTCACACTCAAAACTGGAACCTCAGAAGTGGAAATCTCCACATTTATGGAAATAATGTGAATGTTGAAACATTCATGTTGAAACATATGTTTTCTAGTTGTGGTTTGGTTGAAATGTCAAGAATCATAGAATGTATTTGGTTGGAAAGGACTTTTAAAGGTCATCTAGTCCAACCCCCCTGCAGTAAGCAGGGTCATCTTTACTAGATCATGTTTCTCAGAGGCACATCAAGCCTGACCTTGAATATCTCCAGGGATGAAGTAAAAGAAAGAAGGATAAACATGCTGGGAAAATATTTTTATCAGGATGTTACTACTGCTCTACTTTGTAATAATTTTACTGCTGCCAAATGTCATTATAAACCCTACCCCCATGTATGTTTCAAATCTAAATTCTCATTTAGATCTAACTTTCTCTGGGTCTGTATGCCTTCCTGACTAATCTGACATAATTGCTGAATGAGGCTCAAATGTTTAATGTTTAGAAGTACTTTGATTTGAGAAAAGCTTTGGGAGGAAGTACCTGCACTGGGCAGATTTCCTCTTCAAACAATAATATTTTCATTTAAATAAATCTGGAAGAAACTATATCTGGGCATTTGTACTTTGAAATTTCCACCAAGAATATATTATATTTAACAATTATTTAGTAACAAAAGATGGAGTTAACCTCTGTAAATGGCATGGCATATTTTTGGATAAGGGCTTAGGACTTACTGGAAAAAATGAAAGGTTAAAATAGTTTCATTTGCAGCTAGAACAGTCAGTCTTTCTTACAGATGACCTATACTTTCAAAGTACCCTATTTTTCCTTTATCTTGGCTGAAGCTGAAGAAACCCACCCATTATTTAACTGCATGTTCAAGAGAGCTTGGTTGTCATCTTACAAATGAGTTTGTTCATCAGAAGAATCTGAGTTACATACTGAAGCATTTCCCGCTAATAACTTTGTGTAATAGTGCTGGTATGATGGTCTCTGCTGCTGCCTGATTCTATCTCGATGTTGTTTCCAATGTCAGTGCTGCTTTGGAACTTTCAGATAGCATTTTCATGGCCAATTGACTTTATGCCATGATGCAGTATCAAGTTAAACAGGTTAATTATTTTCTGCATTTATTGTTACTGCTTTACAATAAGTACTTATCAGTATTTGAACAGAAGGAATTTAAAAGAGACAAACATGGCTAGGAGTCAAAATACGTGTGGGAAGGAAAGGATCTTCAGGAAGGGTTCCCTTGTTTGTAATACTGACTAGTGCTCCCAAACAGAATTTATCTAAATGTAACCTTTTAATGCTGCTACCTCAAAGACTGTCTATTCAGTCTGGTAGATATGTAGACTAATGGTGTTTCAAGGGACTGTTTTACTTACTCTCTGCAATAGTTAAGACATCAGCATTTCTGGTATGTGTTCTTCTCTCCCTGCTCCCTTTAAAAGTAAGCTATGAGGTAATATTGCAAACTTTCTTTGTCAGGATCATTGTAACCCCCACAAGATGAGGGCTGTGTACTTTCTTAGGTTACAGGACTGCTGGATTGTATAGATCTCCCAAGTCATTAGTGCTGACATAGGTTAATTTTTTTAGCTGCCATGGGAGATTATTTCCTATTCCTTAAATCCAATTTATTCAAGCAAAACAGCCTTTACCATGATCATACTGAGCTACTGTAAAATAGAAGGTATTATAGTGAAACAGATAGGAATTAGGAACAGTTTAATAAGTTTGACAATATGAGTTTAAGGTTAAAACAGCAAAACCCAACCGGGAATCATGTGCGCCGTGTGTATTATGATACAAACATATTCTCTCTTAAAATTACATGTGAGTTGAAATTAATAACTAAAAAAGTTTGGGTTTTTATATGCAAGTAGATCATTAACATTGTGTATTGTCTTTTATATGTCTCCCTAAAAAATATTTTGATGTTTAGCTCTTCCAGTCTTTTCTATTGAAGCTCTTCATTCTGTGAATAATAGTCTTTGGATTCAGGTCTCTGCTTACATGCAGCATGGTTGAACTCCCTAAAAGTCTACACTTCTCTCTCTTGTCTATTAAATATGTTATTAACCTCATTCTCTGGGAGATGCGAGATCTGAGTTTGACTTTTGTCTGCAACATCAAAAGAAAGGAATTTTTATTTTGTGGGTTTTGGAAATATGTAAAATACAGAAATGGGTAGCATATGTCTTGCTTGCCTAATGGATCTGACCCTCCCAGAATGTTGGATGGTGGACAGCCTGAACTATGAGTACTGTTCTTGTCCTTCAGGTGGCAGAAATAATAAGCAGTTTAGTATTGAGCAGCCTCAGGTGCTCTGGGCTTGTTCAGTGACTGAAATTCAAAGGAACGTACTGGAACTTGAAGTGAGGGAAGTGTGCCTCATGGGTCTAAAAAGATTGTCAAGGAAGTAAGTTCAGCTTTTGCAGCTAAGCACTACAGGTGATGGTAGAGAATGTCATTCCTGTGATGTGATTAGTTGGTAGTGGAAAAATTTCCTAGGTTTGTAGTGCTTTGTCAGGATTTGGTAGACATGATACTTTGTGGATTTTTTCCTGCATATTGTCCTAATGCTTCACATCTTAGTGTGGTATCTGAAAGTGCTGTTGTAGTGCCAGGAGACATTTTATTTCCAGATTCTGTGTTAACATTTCTGGAAATTTATCCTGCCAAAGGCAGTAATTAACATATTCGGGCAATCTACTGCACACATCAGCAAGCTGAAATCGTTTGCTGTATTCATTTCCCTGATTTAATGGGTCTACCCAAAACCCCTGGAGGATGGTTAAAAGAGCTGTCTTGTGATCCTGGTTCTCAGTACTACTGCTTTGTGAACTGACTTTGTGTATCAGTCTGCCGCCTCCTGGATGGCCACCTCTGAGGGAAAGGAAAGGCACATACACAAAAATATAACCCTGGGAGAAGCCAAGACTTAACCACATGTGGTAACATATCAGCTGATTTACAATCAATTAATGCCCCCCTTTCTAGACATGAAGGTGTGTAAGAAGTATGTTCACCCTCTCATTTTCTTTTGTAGTGTGAATACCTGTGAACAGGCTCTAAGTAACAGATGTGCTTTACATCTATTCTTAGTTCAGACTAGATTTCCTTGTCTGCCTGTCAACACCAAGAAGTGCCTATTGATTACTGATGGGCTGAAAATTACCCAGAAAAAAAGTAGTAATATTGTATTTATAAATATAATCACTTATAGAAAGTGTTTTCTGTTCATGCAGAATACATACTGTGTTGAGAATTCTGAGAAAAGTATATGGGATCTGAACAGGGATAGAGGAAACATAGACACAAACTTAACCAAGATGCAAAACAATTAAAGCATAATAACAGTCCTATTCTGTACCTGTTCCAAAGAAAAGTGTTTTATTTTCATTACTGGATACCTGACTTTGTAGCTTTACTAATGTTTGTTCTTTCTTTGGTATAATTTAGTATATTTTCCTTGCAAGGAAAATGTTATGTAAATTCTCTGGTTGTCCATGTATTACATTAAAAAATGTGGGCATGCAATGTCATATTTTTACATTAACTGCTTGCATTAATGTTCCCCTCTCTGATCCTGCACTGGTTACTTTAAGACTGTTGTTAGTGAGAGGGGAAATCTTTTTCTTTCACCTTTGATTTTTTTACTGACTGCAGTTGGCTTTGATGCTACATCCTGCATGATCTTTACTTAAGTAAGGGTTAAAATTTGTCTTTGACCCATCAACAGGAAACCTGCAGTTGCTCACAGCTCATTCTTAGCCTTAAAAGGCAGAGAGATACATTCAGGTACTAGATTTCAGCCGTAGTTAATCTTCCTTCCCTCATTGTAAGCAGGTTTTAAAGGAAGTGGCTGAAGGAAGGCAACTGGAAGGTGATGTAGAAATCTAACCTGGGCAAAACAGGTTTTAACATGGAGGATGTTGGCAGAAAGGACAGCCTGGTTCTGAGTTATAGATGAGGAATTCATCTCTCAGACTTCAAAGCTGAGATCATTGACAAAAATGTAGTGTTGGTTCCTTGAGATTGTACAGTTCAAATGCTGTGATAGCTGGGCCCAGTCTCCTAGTTGGAGATTATTCTGTGCTGAGTTTTCCAAAACTTTTCCAAAACTATATTAGTATAAATGAGGGGGGTGGCTTTCAGTTGAGGGCAGTCACTTAGTATTCTCACTGACAGTTTGGTCAGGAGAAGAAGTTTATCACATTTACAGGAGAACTATGCTTAATGAATTCTCACTATAAATGAAAAATAATTTTTATTCTCTAGTTCTTACTAAAACAGGTGCACTGAAGGATGATTTGGGTAATTAACTAACAGTGTGTGGTAGCATGAGTAACACAAGCTAAATTAAGTTTGCATCACTTTTTAAAATTCTGCACAGAAGGAAGCCCTGATACAGAAGTACAGGACTCTTAAAAGTTTGGGGAAACAGTTATTTTCTTGTTAAATTGCAACATTTTATAAATATCTTCTTTCAAAAGAAATTTAAAAGTAAAAACTGAAAGCAGAAAGAATTTTGTGACTAAAAAGATGATCTTGCAGATTGGTCAAACAGTCTCAGACAAGGCACTGCATTGTTATATGTGTTGGAGACTAACTATATGAAGGAAGCCAGAATTATCTTTTGTTAGAAAAATTAAAAGACAGCAGGGAAAGCAGACTTATGTGTGGAGAGCATCCATGAAGAGAATCTAAAATACAAGAGAAGACAGTGCAGGATAAGCAGAGTTCATGTTCAAAATGTCCTAAAGTTTTGCTCCTTGGGGGGTGATGGCAACAACCCTCAAAATATCTCCACTGGTGGTGCTGTTCATACTCTGGAAAGAATCTATGATGAGGCAATGTTTGGCAATGAGAATAAGCTTGAAGATCTACAATAGGTTACATCGCTTTGCCAGAAGCTTGCAAACATTGGTAGTGTGTGCACAGGTTAATTAAAGGGCTTAATGATGACTTCTTTAGCTCAGAGGAGTTCATTAAATCAATGGACACCATTGTAGCAGGAGGTGAGCAGACTACCAGTCTGAACATGAATGGGACAGTTACTAATTTTTATATTGGATGTAGGTGCTGAAGTCAAACCTTATGCCAGGAATTAGGTTGTTGGAATTATAAAGAAAAAATGAAAAGTAAGAAGTTGAATGAATGAAACCCAAGATTGAGGCCTTGACTAATAAGACTATAATGAAAGAATTATGTGAGGAAATAAAAATATTATAATAGTATCCTGTTGACTAAAATATATATTGAAACAGTGTGATTGTAACAGCACAGTCTTTGGAACAGAAGGGGGCAAGATAAATGAGAGAGAGTTTGAGGACACTTTCTTAAGATAGGAAAGCTTCCACATTAATATAGAAGTGATCCAGATGTGCCCTTTCCACTCATCATTCTTTTAGCAAGATGTTGAAAAGGTTGTATACTGAGAATCAGAGGAATAATTAAAAAAAACCAAACTTCCTGGGAAGACCATTCTAGAAAGTATATTCCATCAATCATCTGAGTGCTGATAATTAATGTACATCACTGTTCTCACTTTTGCCTCTGAATGGTGTTCCCTTGGATAAACGAAAGAGTAAACGGCAAGCTTCAGCCTTTTAAGCTGTCACAGGCTTTTGGGGCAGAAAAAAATCATGTATGTTTTAGTATCTAGTCTTCTTGGAAACCAACCTTCAGTGCTGTAAAATCCTTATTAGCAGCAAATCACTGAGGAAAGTATGAAATCTATGTTTACGATAAATTTAACATGTGTATCTCCAAAAATTTCATTCCATGCTTTGATATATTTTCTTCATTCATATTAGTGAGGTATTTCAGTTGTGTGATCAAAATTTGCTGAACTGTGGTTTATAGCAGACAATTAACAGCTGTTAAATAGGATTATTGCAGGCTGTTATCTTCACATAGCGTTGATTCAAATGCTAATTTCACACAATTTACTGCTCATAAGGCCACCCTACTGCCAGGTACACTGTACTCATGATGAATGATAAAATAGATCTGAAAAGAATATAATATGTTCAAATATGTATCATTAGATTTTATGGCCTGGTTTGCAACTCCTTGACAAAAGTCAGAATTCAAGAGTGGAATGTTGTATATATGAGCATGAGGTAGAGTCAGGAGTAGCCCAACATATTTGTGTGACAATGACATTTCTTAGGGATTCTTCAGCTGAGACTATAAATACCATTTTGGTAATGAAAACAAATCATGCTTTTCAGTTTGGTAGAATAATAGTAATCTTTGAGTGATATGCTGTCTCTAAATGATGGAAGTCTGAAGTAGTACAGTGTAAAATTCAATATACATCTTTTCCTTGCAAAGTCAAGTATCATTTCCTTCTGTCAACCTTTTCCTCCTCTCATGTTTCAAACATCGCCAGTAGTAGGTGCTTCACTCTTTCCAGGTTAACTTCCAGATGCAATATTTTCCCAAGCTTTGCTGTTGGGATGATATTGTCATGGGAAGGCAATATTCCCCTTCCTGCCCTTTACCATGCCTTTTACCATGTATTTCCACTCTCTGCCTTTGCCTGGCAGTAGCACTTGTACATGTTGATCCAATCTGTTAGGAAAAATAATGCCTCAGAAAGGCATCTCTAGTGAAATAGGTTTTTGCCTTGTTATCTGTGCAGCCTTAAGACAGTCAACAAGAATGTATAGTGGTTGGACACTGGGATTGCTGTTTTGGAACTGTACAGGCTTAGACTGGCCCCTCAGAACAGGCTGGAAAGCTCTACCCGTAAGCTGTGATTCCTTATTAAATTTGTTTCATATTTACAGATGGTAAACATGGTCCCTTGGTACCCACACTAAGATCTTGGTAATTGTTCTTTGAATGCTTCTACACAAAGGTCTACTGGGTATTCTAAAGGAGAGTTTGTGATGTTTATGCAGAAATATTTTATGTGAACAATTCTTATTCTTACCTTGAATGCTTATGAAGGCAGCAAGATGTTTTCCAAAGGTATTTTTTTAGGTTCAACTTCTTTGCTGTCACCACTGTTGTTTGGTGAATTTCTACACTTACAGGTTAGTTAATATTGTCAAATATTGTAAGAAGAGAATTTTAACTACTCGCTGATTAGATATGAAAGGAAGGAAGAAGAAAGATTGCCATGCACTTTCGGTTTTACTGTTGTCTCACAATGTCTGTGGGGAAAATTATCTTTCATATTTAAATGAAAAAATAATGTATGTGTAAAGTAATAAGCTTACTGCTCACTGTAGTGAAAAGCCATGTAATAAAATAGTATATAACCAGTCTAATTCTTCTGATTAGCAGTTTGTAAGGTATGGATTGGATGTTCTATAGTTAAAGTTTAGACTTGGCTTTCTAACCAAGTCCTTGACAATAGTTACAGTAAATGAAAATATTAAACCTAATTTTGTTTTCTGTAGTCTTGTATAGCCCAGGAACCACAAAACTACAGCAATATTCTTTCATTTAATGCTACTCAGAGTTTTCCAAAGTTTTATTTAAGTGGGTCACAAAAGGGGAAATTAAAGGCTTATCTCATTGCATAAAATAGTAATAAAAAATAGTAATAAAAATTGAATGAAGTATCACTGGGCAGTGTCAGACATCTCTAGTTTAAATAAACATAATCAATCACTCTGCAAGACATTTTCTTCAGTATATAGGCAGCAGTGCGTTGGTCTTAATTACAAACAGATTTGTAACATAAGAAAATTAATGACTAATGGATTAGAGTTGCTATTTAATACTCAGTCTTATTGGGATAAAGGGTTTTCGTATGGTTCAAGATTTATTGTGGTCTTGTGGCAGTGTGTCTTGCATTACAATGTTCATCATTTTTCAGTGCAGTGCTAAGGTAGCACATTGCTGTGTGAGCTTGCAGTGTAACAGTTATGTTAAACATTTTTAAGTAGTCTGTCATGTAGAGGACATAAATCATATGCTTTGGGATTGTGCCACTTGTAAAGCACAAGTGGTAGGTAAATTATTATTAAACCAACAGTTTTCTGATAACTAAAGCCTGTTTTCTATTCATGAAATATCCAAAAGCAGGCTTTGATTTTGATTGTAATAATTTGAAAAACACTTTCTTCCCTCTGTGGATTAAGTATTTGCTTTATTTAGAAGCTACTTTTTATTTATAAGTGACCAGTTTTGGTAAGGCTCAGTCATGTTTTGAACAAAACCAGCAGTACTCCTGCTGAAGAAAACAAATCACAGTTCAGGGGCAGCTGAACTGTCTCTGAAATGTTTGTGAAATGACCAGAAGATTTGCAGACAATTATTCCTTGTATTTAGGTTAGTCTTCTTGTTAACCCCACAGGTCTTGTTAGTGTTTTTATTGAAGCCATCTGAACTTTCATTTAAGATACATCCTTGAAAACAGCCTCCATGGGAGTGGCTCAATAGCCTGATCAAGAGTCTCTTGGAGATGATGAAAGTCCTGCAGAGACCTCTGGCAAAGGCTGTGTATAGAGGAGTTGCATGTGGCAGTTAACACATCTTGACACAGGTAAAAATAGCTCTTTTGGAATACAGTTTATGTTCTTGGGCCTTTTTGAGTGACTTTTTGCCCACAGTTGTTTTTGTGCATTGACTTAGTTTTTGAAATTCTAATCTCTGTTACTGTGCAAGTCAGACTTGGTTCCTGGGACAGGCAGGTAAGCTCTAGCAGCAAAGACATGTAGAGAAAACACCATGTGCTTTACCACCATAGAAGGCTCGAAAAGCTTTGTGAGCCAATGGGGAAGGTAACAAATGTGGCTTCACAAAACTTCAGCTGTTTTTTCGATCTGCAAGTAAAGACACCTTTGGCTCAAACAAGTAATATAGATACAGAAAATAAACTTATTGTCAGTCCTAGATTCCATGATTGCTAAGAGCTATGCCATGGGCAAAACAGGTGGGGTGTGAGGAAGTCACCTTTTGAATCGAGCACTAATCACAACTGCAGCAACACGATTCTGTCAGCATTAACTATGTGTAATTAGAAAAGTTGCACTGTGTGTGTCTGCATTAGGTGTGGTATGGCACAGTACACTGAAAGTAATATTGAAAATACTGCAAGAATGTAGAGGCAGAGTGAAGGGACAATACTGGCAGTGAGGGCATAAGCCACTGGAAGTCTGGATTCATGCTTATTCTTTGACATATGTGATTAAAAAATCGTATTTAATAGGTATGTTACTGGTTTTCCTTTATTTGGAAACGTCTGTTTGAAATGTGTCAGAGCAGTGATTATTTCCATAGACATGTTCATGTAGGTCTGAAAAAAAGGCACGGTCATGCTATTGTAACTTTAAAATTAGCTGACATTCTTTGTCAAAGACACTAAACAGAATCCTTGAAAGGGTGAGTATTGCATGCTGTAGTGATAGCTGGCAGAGGAAAGATTAAAGATGAAATTCCAGCTTAGATGAATTTATTGTCAAAGCTCCTGATGATTCCAAGGTGGCCGAGATTTCAGTCTGCATATTTCAGAAGGGTCCTGAAGAACACATCAGACTTATCACAAAATTAATAGTGGTGTTTGTATATTGTATTGATGAAGGAAGGCTACAGACACCATCGCTTTTATTGTATTTAAGTGATAAAAGTGCATATTGTATAGATGAGTAATTACTACGATAAAACTATTTATCTTTGTTTCTTATACAAATGGTTCTTTTTCTGTTCATGGGAGGGAGTGCAGAATAGAAATTAAAAACAGAAGAGAAATTAAATAAAAAAGGACATGATATGAGGGAACTCATAAAAAAAGCATGCTGTAATTTATGAGCAAAGCATCTCTGTGCCATGTTCTGTGCCATTTATATTGGTATTTGTGAGTAAAGTGGAATTGATATGACAGTATAGCAATCATGTAATATCCACGTTCAGGCTCATGTTCATGGAACGGCCAATAAAAATAATGGAGTAGTAAAAAAAGTATTTTTTCTTGGTTAAAGGGTTTTGGAATAAGAATATTTGTAAGTAGATTTGTCTGATTTTATGTCTAGGAATATTGGACAAGGTGAAAAGATTTTATTTGATTTTATTTAGCAGAATATATTCTAAAGAGCAAAACAACAGGCATCTGCCACCAGCACATCCAAAAAGTCTTATCAGTGTTATCTATTTATTGCTCCTATGGCTCTTATTACACCAAGCACAGGTACACAGGTAGAAGCCTGTGTTCCTGTTCGATTACCACACATTGCATATCCTGACTGTGGCCTGAGTTGCATCAGTTCACAGGCAAAACTGTGGTGCTCATTCCCAGTGCTTTGGGCATTGTGTTCAGCACTGTCGCATGCTGAAAGCACGTGGTGTCTATTGGTGTTGGAATCACTCCAGTGATTTTGCTTGTAAGCAAATGAAGGTATAACCATAGAACATGAAGCTCCAAAGTTCTCCTTCACCAATTGTTTTTCAGAAGCTACTTAATGTTAAGCAACAAGTAATTTTCAAAAGTCACTCAGAGTTGTCTGTTCTCTGACCAGCCCTTTAACTAGCTTTTGAAAGATTAAGCAGAAACCAGGTTTGAATTTGAACCACTACCTATCATGTCATCAGTGTCTAGTATTGCTATGATAACACAGAGGAAAAGAAATAACAGAACACCAAGGACAGAAAACGAATAGAATGCATTGAAACAAGGGAAACACAACTTTCTAAGTAGCATTGTGGATTTTTCTCTCCTTTCTGGATCCATTCACACTCAATAAGGTAATGGCATATGAAAGGATAAGCAGTGATTCATACAGCATTGTACATAGCTGATTTGAGAGTACTGGCTGATGTATTTGCTGTTTATGTAGTGATAGCTATTTATATCAACAGACAGAGTTCTAGGAAGCTTCTGAAATGTCTGAGACAAAGAATGATTTGCCTTTTCACTAATAACAATCTGTGTTTTATATAGCAGCTTCAGAACTCAGGCAAATGGACTAATATCATTCTTTCCTTTCACTCACAATACTTGGTTGTCTGGGAAGTATAAATTATTCTTATTCAGGAAGATCCTGAAAAAAATCAACTGAAAAAAATCAACTAAAAAAAGTATTAAAATAATTTTGTTAATGTTAGGGGGAAAAAATGAAAGTCTGGAGAGGCTGCCAGTTCAGACGTCAGCACCAAAGGACTGAACAAATACCCCAACTACAAATTCTTTCAAACTTTACAAAAATCTGCATCCAAATATTATTTGAACCAATCTTAAACCAGCTGCATAATTGCTTAAATAACCAAGACTAGCCTAGAAATTGTATTTTAAAAATTCACTCAAACCCCAGAAAAATGCCAAACCAAACCCAAAATGTTTTATTTACATTAGCTCAGTGAAATAGAAGTACCTATGATGTCTGTAAATTTTTGAAACTTTTAGTGGCTTTGTATGAATTTAAAATTTTCTGATTTTCAGTGTATCAAATGATTCTACAGGTGGTAATTTTTTCCTATTTTGTCTAATTTACACCTTTGTAACACTTGAAAGCTAATTCACTGCTTTTAGGGAAAGAGTGACAGGCAGACAAATTATAGGCTTATTTTTCAAAGATAAAGAAGTTTTGAAAAATTGCACAGTAAGGAAAAGAAGAAAATAGACAAGTTTTAATTTTTGGTACCTTCAATGAAACCTTTTGGTCAGATCTATTCAGATAATTGGTCTTTGTTATTGCTTTTAAGCACTGGAAATGAAGAAGCTTGTCCTTGTGTCTTGGGAGAAAAATCACCCTTGAGGTTTTTTTGTATGTCACTCTTGTTCTCTTAGGTGAAACACCTTCTTTCTGTGTTCTCACGTTAGTATTTCTCTTCTCAGAGGGCTTTATGTCAAGCAGAATGTGTGTTAAGTAGCTGGCTCTTAAAAACCAAGAAAGGTAAGGCCTAAACCTTGCCTTAAATCTTTAAAACTTAGAAATTTTTCTGTCTCCAAATAGTCCATGCCAAAGCATCAATACTGTATTTTGCAATTAATATTGTACTTACAGACCTTTTCTGAAATTAAAAGGTATCATCTTAGGAAGATCAATGTATTTATGAGAAAAAAACCCACCAAAAATGAAACAACAAAATTGCTTAAGATTCAGGCTCAAATTGATAATTTTTAAAAAATAAATAGTAGATTTAGTAAATTATGGAATGTCCACTTTTTAAAGTGCATTGGTTTATTTTGGAAAATTTGAAAGCACTAAAACTTTTGTGGAAGACTTTACAAATCTTTTGGTAGTGGTACTGATTTAAATTTCCCCAAAAGTGAGAATTAGGGAGGGGGAAAAAAGGAAGTGGGCTTTTATTATCTTAAACCTCATCAGAAGTTCTTCACAAGAATACAAAAACACAGTGATGAAGTCAACTTGAAATTGTTTTTCTTCTAAAAGCCAGCAGGATTCCTTGCTGTTTTAGGGTGACCTGATCTTTCTGTTTGTGTGTAAGATAAGGATTCCCCTTTGAAACTGAAAACTCGTAATTGTGAAGTTGTCACCTTTGTGTGCCCTTACCCTTCATTAGGCCACTTGTTTGTCTGTCTGCAGGTCACAGGTGAGTTCCTCAAGAGCACATGAAATCTTTCAGTGATGTATTTTTGCTTTGAGAAATTAATTATCCTCAAAGCTTCTTGGGATGTTGCCCTGTTCTGTCCAACTGGGAAAACACAGAACTTAATCTGACAACTAATTTCCACAGCAAATTATGTCTGCTGATCTGCATTACATATTGGAAGGAGACTGCGTGAGATTCTGCCCTTTAGGTGAATTGAACTTGTCTTTAATTTGTTGGGTTTTTTCTTCTGCTGCAGTGTAATGATAGACCTTGCCTTAAATGGTGAAATGCTGGTTCCTGGCCAAAAATTTAAAGCGACATATGTGTATTTTCCGCTAGGAAAGTTGATATTAGCTCATTAGCATCTTTCACAGCTGAAATAACACAGTGAGCCAATGTGAATCAAACGTTCCCAGGGGGCTAATTTCCTCCCACTGATTGGAGAGCGATGAAAACAAAGAATAAGAGGTCAGCCTGCATCTAATTTCAAAAAGTGCCCTATTGATGGGGAAAACATCTGAGATCAAAAGACCATCATCCAAATGTAATCCATACTGATCTGCTTTATGATAAACAGTGACATCAACCATTTTAATAATATTGCCATTCATTATTATAATGCATCTGATAATTTTCCCATGTGGCTTTTTTTTGCATTCTACACAAAATTTGTATTTGTATTGATAACTGAGTTGATGAACACCTGACTTGGCCGTAACTTTGCAGCTGAACTGACAATCTCCATCATCACTAGAGTCACAATTGTGGGGTTACCTGGCTAATAAAAACAGAGTCTGTCTTCACATTTCAAGTCTGCAAATAGAGTTCTTCCTTCTGCCACCCAGGCCCTCTCCTACCATACTGCATTTTTGGTATAGTTACTCTGCTGTTCAGATGGCTCTGAAATCAGGAAAAGAGGAAAAAAAAATTAAAGACTAAAATTCAGCACAACAGATGCACAAATGAATGCTGAGATGAATATAGCGTGGGCTCAGAAGTTAACTGTCATCACTCCCCATTGCATTTTTGTCTGTTCCATGTGCTGTGCACCTGTGGCTTGCAGACAATGGATCTGATTGCACTACAGAAAACTGGCAGTCAAGTTAAAGCTGCTGCTGCCTGTTGTTCTGTCTTTGTTCTCTCCTGTGAGCTCTTTGCATGCTTTTCTCCTGTTTTTTTTTAAATTTATTATTATTTTAGTTACCTCTGTGCAGCCTTTTAATTATTATATTAGTACCCTTTGCTGCTGCTTTTTAGATACTATAAATGTAGCAAAGAAAAAAGCTGTGGTTAAGTGAAGGCATTGTAGATCGTAGACAAAAGAAAACAGATATTCAGCAGTCTTTGAAGTACACAGAAAATAGGACAAGTGTTGGAGTGACTTGAGACCATCAGGCAATAGAAATGAATTAACAGCAGACTATCCCCTCCCCCCAGATCCTATCATCAAAATTAAGTGAACACCTGCACTAAATAACATTGAGCTGAACAAGCATGAATATTAAATTCTGAGCTTGATTTACTGCTACGTTACTGCAGCTTTATGCTGGCATAAATTCCCTTTAAAGCGGTAGAGTTACATGGTTATGAATTGGGAGTAATGTGGTTGTGAATCAAGTTGTTCAGGTTCTTTCCTGTGATGTCAGGTCTTGTTTTGCTTTGGAGTATCAATAGATGTGCCACTTTGTCTTTTGTGATAGAACACAGTGCTGGAGATGCGCTGAGAACTGTGAGATTTATGAAAAATAATTTTTTGGTGAATCTTCCATTGCTTTGTTCCATGAGATTTTTCAGTTCTGTAGGGACTTCTCATGTATAAGAGAAGCACAATTTCTTTAACAGCTTATCACCAACTGACTTAATACCCTTGTATCAGAAAACTCCGTGCCATTGCCAGTGGCAGGGCTGGCCTGGTACAGCCACTCATGTGCAGTTCATTGCTGACTGTGCTAGAGGAATGCAAAGGAACTTGCATAGAATTAAGTACAAAATTGAAACCACAGGACATGGAGGGTATACAGAAAACAATTCCCCTAGGTCCTGTGTTTTTATTACATTGCCTTCACAGATCCACCCGGTTCAGGTGTGCTCAGTGTCAAGTCCATGTGTAAAGAGACACCATGATCAGTACCTAATGCTGACTAGTGGAAGCACTGAAGTGTAAACAGGTTCCAGAATGCTCTAGTCCTACAAAGTAGAACTAAATAATTGCACTGGGCTAAATAAAGGCTCTTAGTTGACTAGACTCTGTGTGCCTGAGAACCCAGGATGCTTTGTAGGAGAGGAAGCGCTCTCTTGGACTCAATCTCACTTGAGTTTCTAGAGGAAGGTGGGGCTAATTATTGTATAAGAACTGTTTTGTCCATCCTAATGATGAATTGTGCAATTTTCCAAGTTGTCATATCCAGTCTAACTACTTGATCTGTGGTAGGCATTCTATTTTCCTGTATTCTCTATGATAGAGCTGGGTGTTTTTAAGGAGACAAGTGGCAAAAAGTAGGGCTTTGTGAAAGATGCAAGCAGATGTATGAAGAAGCATGCAGCTGCAAGTAAAACTGCTACAAGAAAAATAAGCTGAGACCATAACCTTAGTTCCCTATCTCTTAGGGCTCAACCCAAGAGCTTTTAAAGATTTACATGGACTTTAGTAGGTGCCAGATTAAGCCCTTAATCCTTTAATTTAAACTCGAATTGACCCAGGTGGTTGTTTAGATTTTCAGGAAATCCATGTGGTTTTTATTTTTTTCTTTTTCTGTCTAGGTGTTGGGTAAATAATTTCTCCTTTTCAGTACTCTCAAGGCTACCTTATCCTCTTATTGAGTCATGCATTGGTGGTTTCTCAATTTATCATGAGTTTCTTGCTATCTTGGGTAATTTATAACAAGATAATACTTTCTTAGTTCCGGAAAGGTATTTGCAATACATAGTCATCCTGAAAGAAAACCTCATTTCTTTTTATAGTTTACTTTTCTGCTACAGTTTGTATTCTAATTTTTTTCTCTGTAAAAAAAATCCTGTATTATACTTTTTAGATCATTGAACTAACTGCTCTACTATTAATTCAAAAGTTCTCCAGCCAATTTTTGCTGTACCAGTCTAGGGAAAATTTTTACTAAGCCATCCTGTCAGTAGCTTTGAGTTTTCTATTGATATTTCAGATGATAGCAGGCAGAATGTTGCAATAATCAGTCTGCCGCGTCTCAGTAATCTTTTGTTCAGTATTCCTCTTTTTGACATATGCTGCTGACTCTGTGTTAAAGGTCTTCTGTCAGTGCCTGTTGTATGAAACACAATAGATTTGTAGGGTGAAAGCTACCGTTCCCTCAGACGGTTATCCTTGTCCCTACAGACACAAATGTGTGTCCTTTGTTTCAAAGTACCTGGGGTTCTTACTTTTATACACAGAAGGTGTCTTAGTAAGACGTAGGGATAAAGGACTTTAAATGTGGAAAGTGCAGTGTGAGAT
This sequence comes from Gallinula chloropus, assembly GCF_964237585.1. Lineage (NCBI taxonomy): Eukaryota > Metazoa > Chordata > Aves > Gruiformes > Rallidae > Gallinula > Gallinula chloropus. Next base: position 7,780,042 of record NC_140094.1, read on the forward strand.
TGGCAAAAACTTAATTTCAAACTGAAAGTGGAAACAGCATCAACTGAGTGGTGTCAGAAAGTTAAAAAAATTTTTGGTGACATTTTGCTTTGAATGTTTTGAAACAAATTATGACTTCGGAACATATTTTGATTTAAAAGTGGACTTTGAAAAAAAGGGTGTGAAATAAAGTGTTACTTTCATATTTATTTTATTCTATGCACACATACATGCAAATTCGAGGTATTCCAAAATCATATTTCAGACTTGCTTTTGAGTTTTTGGGACACTTTCCCTAATAGAAGCATTCAACAGGTGATCCAGGTAAATCAGCCTTAGCTATCCCTGTTGTTGATTAGTTAAACTGTATAAAAAGGGATTAAGGAGTACAAGTAGTGCATCCAGATTTGTGCAAAACTGCAAGCAGAAGTGTGGCAGAGTCACTGACCATGATGTTAAGACAGAAGATTGTTTATTTTCTAAATAGCAACTTGTTATCGGTGATAAATGTGAGTAGCAAACAGTATGAAGACAATCTGTCCCCTAATGAGCTAGTTTAATGGTATACATAAACAACAGGGGGAAAAAAATCTAAGAAGTGATATGCAGTCACTGTCTACATGTGTGGAATAGTCAGCCAGGTATCTGGGGAGCTCCAGAGGCTGCACGCTTTCAAAGGGAACTTTTATTTGCTCTGCGTGTCCACAAGTTCTTTGTTCTGGTTGCCTTCTATATATTTTCTTTATTTCAGGTTGGTAGCTCTCCCATTTACTTCAGCACTTGGTTCTCATGCTCTGGCTTTTACAGTCCTTGCTTTAGTCCTCTAAGGAGTCTTAAGTTAGGCAGCAGCAGCTGCTCTGCTCATTGTTTGGGATTGTTTGGGGATCCATGATGGATTGCTTCTATTTACAGCTATGGGTTTCTTGTCAGGCAGTTAGGCCTTCGTCTTCCAGTCATACTGACTCTTATGGCTGTACTAGGGAGGAAGAGAGGGAAGATGATCTCCATATCCAAGCTGGGAACTGTAACGGGAATGTACGTACATGAGTGCTCAGATCACTCATTAATTTCCACATTCATGCCAGTATGGGATGATTCTGAGTCCAGATAACTTGTTTGTCAGATTGGCTTTTGGCAGTAGTATTGGATTGTGTGGCTTTAGAATTGCAATAACCAAAGAGAAGGTAGGGAATATAATATTCACATAATCAAACTTCTGTTCTTGCCAAAATCAGTGTTTGTCCAAGTGCAGAATAGTAGGAAGTAGTTATAGAGTTCCTTTATGTATTAACAGACATAATTGGGGTCGTCTGTGCATCAGTAGTATTCTTTCATCTAGTGAATAATTATCTAAAGTGAATTTGTAATGACCTATTTCTTTGATAAATACTTTTCACATACTCAATTATGTGCTCTGGTTCTGGTGCTGCTGATGGGGACTACAGCAATGTGACAGAAAGGTGGGCATTTGTGCTTCAAATCTTACCTAAAAGCAAGGTATGATCAGAGTAGTGGTTGGAAGATGGAAAGGTGCCAACTGGTGGGATTTTAATTGAGAATTTGTAGTGGAGCAGCTTTTGTTGCTACACTTCTTGTCCATAAACAAAGGGTCCTACTCCTTGGAGCTGTCAATCCTGAACATTGTTGAAGCAGCAGTTTACACACAAACATTTTCTTTTTCTCCTAAAGAAAGTAGTGAATGTAATGTGAATGTCATTGTGGTATAGTAAGTATTTAGCATTTTAATTTCAGCAATGATGATTTAATGAAAATTAGCTCATGCTGCTGGGAACTTTTTATGAGTCCCTCCTCCTTGATTGCAGGTGAGTTTCAACTTATTATTCTCAAAGCAGACACTAATACTGACTGTCAATTTCTAGTTAAAAGGAAATTGCTATCAGTCCCCTTGATACTTACTGCCTGACAACTAAACTTCCTCAAAAAGGTTAGCTATACGTAACTAAGCAGTAAATACCCCAATGACATATCACAATGGGCTACAAAAAATAGTAAGAGAGGGAAAGGCATAACTTACAAAACATTGGAAATTATTTCGCTATTAATTTAGATATTGTGAATTTCAATCAATTTTTTTTAAGTTTAAATTCATTTCACAGATTAAACAAATACTCCAACCTGCACTGCCAGTCGAGTGGGAGCTCCCCCTCATTTCCATTTTAGGAGGACTGGATTGTAGTTTGGTGGTAGTGTGCAGGTGATTTTTTGCTTTGGGGATCAGTGTAAGACTTCCTTGTGCTATTTAGTTTCCCCAGATGTGCTATACCAGGCAATAGAGACTGGGTAGATGAACTGCAATACCCTTTACTGGCTGCTGCACATCTGAAGAGGCTTCTGCCTTGGGCTACATGGGAGCAAAGCAGCCAGTGGGGCGTAGCTGATGCAGCTGGTATGATGCTGTCCCATTAAGAATACTCTGGGAGTTGCAGGCAGAGTGCTAGCAGGAAGCTACTCTTACTTATTGGTACTCTCATACTGTAAAGCTGTCTTGGATCATGTTGCTTTTAGGTCAAGTTTAAGAACCCCAGCTTCTCAAGCTATAGGTGGGCAAAATAGGCTTGTCTGTACTGGAGTTGGTTTACTACTTTGTGGCTTTTTTTTCAAAACTAAAGATGAGATGGTAAATTCACTTGCAGTCTCACCTAGGTGACAACATACTAATATTGAACTTGGCTGGGTGGCTTACAGTAGATTCACAAAAGTATGCAACGCTAAGACATGGTCACTGTTTTTTTCCAAGCAGTGCTTAGAACTACTAGAAGCCCATAGCAGCTTGGAGACAGCTGCAAAGATTTCTGGATCTATAGTAGGTTCTGTAGTTCAGCTGTGGCAGTGGAGGCTTACAGCTGTGCTTATGCACTACTCAGAGAATGAATTGCTAGCTCAGAGATTCCATGAACATCAGAAATGTCATGATTTGACCTTAAGCCATTCCCTGTCCCCTTGCCATTGCTGCTGCTGATTAGAAAATGGGAAAGCCCCGTTGTAGTGTTTCCACCAAAGCACTAGAAAGGTTGAAATTTGTCCCCAGATCACCACCACAAATAGTTTCATAAACACAAGTGATGGTTTCATGGAGTCTCATCCATTCAGATGATAACTGACAACCTGGAATTGTATTCAGGCTGGCAATGCAAAACAGGTCACATACCAGGATACTTTTGACAGGGAAAAGGGAAAAATCTGGAGGAAACGTGTCTGTTAAACATATTCTTCACTGACACTGCTGCATAATTTTGATACATGGTTTAAATGTCTTCTTGACAATGAAATAAAGTAAAAGTTAGAAAATAGTGATTTTTTTTTTGACACCTGAAGGGCTTTTAGACATGTATTAAAATTATTACCAGAATTAAATCTTTTAGCTGATGAGTAACATGCAGCTGTAAGAAAATATATTGGAAGACACTAAAGCAACTATTTAGTCCAAACAGAAACATCAAGTTATTTGTAAAAACTTGAAGAACTTGCACTTTTATGGATAAAATGTTTTAAAATAGTTGAAGTTTGGAACAAATCTTTCTTCTAAATTTTCAAATTACAGTCTTCTAGTGATGGAGAGCTGTCAGTAGTGTATGGGAGTGCTGCATGTTCCAGGGAGTGATTAGACTTAGATCATTAAACATTTCGTGTAATTGGAATAGAACATAGAGACAGGATAAATGTCTTCTGCTCTGAAAATACGTATCTTAGCTTCTCATTAATGCTTATAGAAACCGATACTTCTGCTGACAAAATGACAGAATGGAATTTTTTAAAAGTATTTTAAATGTTTTTCTACAGATATGAAAAATGAACTTTTCCATGAAGGCAGGGTCTGCTATACCAAAGTCAGTTTGGATATAAATATTACTCAGCCCGTGAATAAATAGGTGCGTGATAGAAACACCCATCTGTCTGTAACTAATTACAGTGGTACAGTTGGGTGCGTGTATTTTAATCACAAAATGCCATTACAGGAGCAAAACCATGAACAGAAGGGAGTTTACAGAAGTGAGCAAAGGAGTGACGTTCAGTTAGATAATTTAGAAATGCAGTGATTCATTGACAGTCGATGGCTACTCTCTGTGACCAAAAAAGCCAAAGAAATAACTCTGAAGCCTTTACCGTGCCAATATGAAAGCAGAAAGAATTATCACTGTCAGACTACCTGCCACACTCACTAGGCAACTGTGCAGGGAATCTGGGCTGAGTTCTTCATATCTCAAAGGACTCTTGCGATATTTTAGAACAAGTTCTCCTTCCATTTTCCATCCACTCTATGTCTGAGGAGTCTTTGATGTCAACATGAATTGCTGAGGAGAATGAAAATGCACAGAAAAGCTCACCTCGTGGAGTAATTATCTTAGTGAAGTTGAGGTAGAGTCTCAAACCCTGAAAATCCTGGAAACAGAGCAACAAACCAAGGCAGGACCCCATTTAATCCTTGTAGTCCCAAGCCGTTTTCTTTATTGGCGGGAAATTGTCCCCTTGGAGAAGTCCATGATCTCACTGAGATTGTGTATACAACTAATGTTTCACTTCTGAACAAAAAGCTGAAAATAACCAAAATCTAAACCTGAAAACTTTTTTGATATTTCAAATCTAGTGTCTTGACATCTTCTGAAACTATTTTAATTTCATTGCTCAAAACATGACTAGAATGTATTCGACATTGTCATTGTCAAACTAGTTAGAACTAGAGAAATGGCTGAAGTTAGGCATGTGTGCTGCATGGGGTGAAACTGCAGTGCACACCACCTGCTTCTGGAGCTGGCTATTCCAGTCCCAGGCAGAACATCCACTGAAGTGAACCAGAGAACTGTGACATAAATTAAGGGAGTAGTTTGCAATCTGCAGAAGGCAGTGTCCTGGTTTGACATATCTGGAAAAAATATTGCTCCCAACCTTGGTAATATTGGGTTTACCTGATCACCAAGGTTGCAAGATCGGCCTTTGTCATGCTTTAACCCCAGCCAGCCCCACACAGCCACTTGCTCTCTCACTCCCCCACAGCAGGATGGGGGAGAGAATCGGAAGGGCAAAAGGAAGACTTGTGGGTTGAGATACAGTTTAATACATAAAGCAAAAGGTTCATGTGCAAACAAAGTGAAAGAAGGAATTCATTCCCCACCTCCCATGGACAGGAAGGTGTTTGGCCATCTCCAGGGCAGCAGGGCACCGTTATCCAGAACAGTTACTTGGGAAGACAAACGCCATTACTCCAAACATGCACACACCTTTCTTTCTTTTTCCCCCAGCTTTATGTTCTGGGAATGATGCCATGTGGCATGGGATGGCCCTTTGTTTGGTCGAGGTCAGCTGTCCTGGCTGTGTCCCCTCCGAGCTCCTTGTACACCCCCAGCCTACTCACTGGTGTGGTCACATGAGGAGCAGAAAAGGCCTCGGCTGTGTGTAAGCAATACCAAAAACATCCCTGTGTTGCCAGCACTGTTTTCAGCACCTTAGCCTCATACTAGGTACCGTGAAGAAAATTAACTCTATCCCAGCTGAAACCAGCACATCCTTCATTAACAAAACTCTTTGTTGTTGTTAAAAACAACATGTAAGCAGGTATATGTGAAGAATGTGAGGTTATTAGATGGCAAATTAAATGGGGAGAAGCTAGGCTCTTTTGCAAGGAGCTTCAGGTTCATTTCCTACCTCTTTGAAAATACAAGCGGGTGACTTGAGGCAGTTTGCTAATCCAGTCAGAGTGGGGATGGAAGTGATATCCTGTGTTGCTCAAGACATCTGAGTTATGCGACTCAGACTCCCAATGTTGTCGTGAAGAGAGATAGGCTTCTGATATAGTCCTTCTGTTCTTCTATTTAGTGGAATAATCTTGGTAGGGTATTTTCTCCCATCCTTTACTAATTATAGTGATAAACTTTATGATAAATGTTGCTTCCTTGCCCTATGGATCCTTAATGTTTGCTATGAATTTTAGATGATACCATAACACAAGCAATCAAAATGGTTATTGGTTGGTAGAGCTTTTGCTGTGTTTATGTAGTTCTGTACTGTCAGCTATGATGAAACCAGAAATTTGTCTCGTGATTTAGTTCTCAGCGTGCCCTCAGCTGGGGATTAGTCATACTCAGTTCTGTGCTTAGCTGCCTGTGCGTACTGGAATCTTCAGAGAGAAAAAAACAGCCCAGTTTTTCTTGCTTAGGACATTAGCAAGGGCTGAATATTTGTATTCACACGTTAACTTTTCCCCCCTCACACTCAGTTTCAACCTCAGAGTGTTTTTAGGTAATTTAAGATTCTAAGGAGGTTTGAAGAATATTTTTTAACCTGTTTAGTAAGATAAAACCTGGTTTTGTCTAAAATGGTATTTCACGATATCGTAGTATTCCTCAGGGACTAAGGTTTTCTGTAATGTTTTACATTATTGCCTATGACTTTCATGATCATGGCAAACTATTATATGCACTTCTGGTAAAAGATCATAATTATATGGACACATTCTTAATTAACATAATTTTAGTTTAAATTAATATGAACTATACTCATCATCTACGTAAGATGGTTACCAAGAGGGACACATACCCCTTACCTATATGACTGCTATTTAGTGAAAACTATAATTTTCTAATATCCTCTAACGTTAGAAAGATCTTGGGGTAGAATAGACTTTAAATGATCTATCCCTCTACTAGTGCAAGGAAAAACAGAATCTAGTAATAATGGAATATTTAGAGGCAGAAATAACTTTAAAACATTTTTCTCAGACTCTTGTTTGGTATTATCATAAAAAAACAGATGATCTGCTTTCAAACATTCTGTGGGCTCCACAGGCAGTTCTGAACTTCCTGTAATTCAGCATTAAAGTTTTCTAAAGTTTAAATATGACATGCAATATGAATTGATTACATTTTGTCTTAGTCCCAGTGGACACAGGAACAGTATTAGCTTCCTGCATGTAATAGGCTCTAATTATATTTGAAGATTACTATCACCTCTTGCCTTAATCTTCTTTTCTCTGGACTGTTATACTGCTCGTTCAGTCTTTCTTGGTGACTCACTTTCTCAATCTCTGGTCATTTTTTAAAGGATTTTTTTTTTGTTCCATGTCTTCTTGCAGAAATATGGCAAAATGAATTATAATATTTAGAGATGAAAGCTTAAAAGAAATCTTGGTGTTGCTACCTATCAGTCTTGGTGTTGCTACCTATCAGCATGATCATCAGTATTGCACAAGTGTGTAAGGAGGAGTCTCTAGCAATGTATGCAGTGGTGTTATCTAAGAATTTGCACAGCGAGGGTCAAATACTTTATCTGCTCTGTAATGAGAAATATCCTCTGAAAATGCACTTTGTGTTCATAGAAAATTACTTTTACTGAAAAAGTACCCCATTTTTAAGCACAGGACTATATTTTCAGAGTGTGAAAGTAGCATTGTATTGATATTTCAACAGAGGTACGGTTTGAAAGTACAAAGTTCCATGAGACCAAATGCATAAAACTGTTTCTGAGACATTCTGTTTTCAGTGTGCTGTGAATTTTACATTACTTGGTTGCTGTCACTCACTGGGGTTTTTTCCCTTTTGAAAATAAGTTTGTGGTCTCAGTTCAGTTCTCAGGGGACCTGCATTTCTGAAACTTACTCCAGTTGCTGAGATCTCTGTGAGTAGATGGGCCATGAAAACTGAACCAGTCTGTGGCTCCCAGGAGCAGTAATTCGTGGTGAATGTAGACATGGATCAGCAGGGTACAGGAGAGGGGAGGAAAAAAAAGGTAAATGGTCTTTGCTTAAACATGGTCTCTGTGTTTTACAGGACCTGTAATTTAGCAGTGTTCAAATACAGGAACCAGTTACTGGTACCAGTAAAGTGATGCTGTCAGTGTCACATGAAGACTGGAGTGTTACAGAAGCACTTAAGTTCTTTGTGAGGTTGAATTTGCATTGCCAGAAAGATCCATTAAAATACATATATTTTTGAAGACTGCTCTTAAGAAATGATTGTGTGAACCTTTCTGAACAGAAAACGTACATATCACAATAGTGGCTGATCTTGACCATGGGAACTCATGAAGCAAGACTCCACACACAGTGCAGCAAGAAGCAGTCTCATCTCAAAATGCAAACAGTCTAAACACCTCAAACGCTGAAAGGGGAAATGATTTAGGGCATAATGAAAGGCCAAATCCACACAGGGACTTGCATGAAACCCTCACCTCAAGTAAGGAGTAGTAGTAGGATTAATCCGTGGAAGAAGAGACTCAATATAAAGCTTTAGGGAACATAAAAGAGGAGCAGTGTTGTATTGCCTGGCAATAGAACAAAGCATAGCTTTAGGGAAGGCAGAAGTGGCTATCTTATGTTGGGTCTCAAATAGTATTTTGTATTTTGGGGTTGTGTCCTTCAACATCTTCTTTGAAACCTAAGCTGTGCTATTAATTCAATGGTACCTATTTTGGAGGGAGAGGAATGGAAAGAGAGAGAGGCTGAATCTGTTAATTAGAACTGTCAGTTGGATGGCAGGAAACTGATATTGATGTTCCTACTCCTATTTGTGTATGTATCTAATGTATTATGCATTTATAATGTAGGAAATTTTGTATAATGAATATATAATTAATGTATGCACATAGCAACATGGGAGTCAAAGAAAGCCCTGCAAATTCCCTGGTAGTTTAGGCATTTTTGTTTACCTGCAAAAAATACAGGTGTTGCAGTTGCCTGTGTATCTCTTGGGGCTATGTTCTCTGTGATCTGTAAAAGTGAGCCTGCATGCCATCAGGTGGGAAGCAGCTGATTAATCAGACTGACCAGACTCATCTATCTCAGCTTTCTTCTTAAATCTGGCTATATAAGATATTTTAGGGTAGAACAACATAGTAGTGTCCTGCTTTGCAATGGGGATGTTCCTTGGGCAGTTCTTAGACTGCTGGGAGACATGTAGCCAGCTGGGCTATAATCCTCAAGACACTTGAAGTGTTCTATGTCAGCTTGCATTATTAGGAGGTGGGATACAATTGGCTCAATGAGTTCTGAGGCATTTCAGATGTAACCCTTAAGTACTCAAGGTAAGGTGAGTTTAGTGAATGTGACACTGCCATTGGGGGAGGGGTCATATTTTTTGATAGATATGAAATTGTTCACCTCCTGAGAAGTTTTAGTAAGGTATGTGGGCTGTTTTACACAGGCAATGCAACAACTTTTGTTTATGTTCCAAATAACCAAAAGGAGACATTGATGCTTCTAAACTAAATAACTTCTGAGCCCATGACAGTCATTTTCTAGTTTTGAAATAATACAGCTAAGAACCTGTCATTGCTCACATACCATCTAATCTTTTCCCATTTGGCAAGAGGCAGAACCATTCTTTATTCCTTTTGAACCTTTTCTAATTCTGCAGGCTTTCACTTAATTTCAAAATGTGTAGATGGCTTTAACATATTGCAAACTCATGTTCATCTAATTCCAGGACAAACAAGTTTGAAAAATTCATCTCCCTGCACTAATAGAATATAATCCCACGAATATAAATGTTGCTCTGCTTAGAAAATAGAATGGGCATGTAACATCTCTAAGCTGGGTTAGCTACTCAGTAAAAAAACCACCTGTGCAATCTTGTAAGCTCTATGAAAATGAGAAATGCTGAACCAAGAAGCAATCTGTGTTCACACATCACGTTGTTCTTAATCACATTAGTCTCAAATATGCATTGATGATTTTTGTACTTAAAGCTGCTGCTGTTGTTTATTTTTCAATTTCTTCATTAATGCCAGATTCATACAGCATTAGGCAATAATTTGCAGAGGTTCTGGCATATATTTTATTGCAAAAATGTAATCATGCTTGTCAATTATAGAACTGATTGTATTATATGTCCAAGTTACTTTTGCTTCATATCATTTAAAAAGAAAAAGAGGGTCTTCAATTCCTCCTGCAGCAGAATAGCTAAAAAAAAGTTTGAATTATTCATTAGTCACACTAACATGAATAGCAGCCAGCGACTGACAAAACTGTGTCCTGGAACAACGTGCAATTGTTCATTACTTAAAAGGATGAGAAATTCTGAGACATCCACTGCTTGATAAACAAAACTTTATTTGTGTGTCTTTAATCCACGTTTGCAAGTTTCTGCTCTGTTCCTTGAAACTCTTGCAATGTGATACAGATTTTGCTGTGTATGCTGGGAGTAACCACTTCAAAGTGAGGATCATTGATGTGTCTGGTACACTATCATACATTATGCTGTGTTAGATACAATATCCAGTTTATTCAAAAGTTTTAGGATATTTTCAGTTTAATTCAGAAGGCGATTTATCCAATGCTCTTGTGCTTTGAGCCTTACTACACAAGGCTAACAAAGAGGTGAACATTGAAACTTGGAGCTTTCTAATGTGAGTTCTGTGAAGTAGCATGAGCATTTCCAGTGAAAAACTGGGAATCTTTGTGAGACTGAATCTCCTGAAGGTGCTTTCAAGGTTATCTGCATGACATCAGAGTTCTGAGCTTAGATTTGAATGTTGTTTGTAGCCAGATGTCAGACCATAGCCACTGTGGTTGGGTAGTGAGTGGGAATGAGGAAAGGAGCAGCTAATGGGGCACTGGAAAGGGAGAAGAAAATCCTACAGACAGAAGAAGCCAGCATGACAAATTGTCCATATATAAATTTGCTGTCCTTATCTGGTGGATTAGTGGGTAAAGTGCAAAAGAACCTACATATATGTGTATTGGATGGTTTGAATATATTTTTGTGGTGTTTTTACCAAAGGGAAAAGCAACATGGGGAGGGGTGTTGGGGGTGAGGGAGACTGACTGACCGAGTGAAGAGCAGGGCAGAGCAACTCAGCTCGAAGGGGGCAGAATCAGGGAGAAATCCTGTGCTCTGAAGCTGGAAGAAAGCTTGCCTTGCAGGTGAGCTGCATGCCTGGACTTGCAGAGTGCGACACAGAGCAAAGATTCACAGTGTGCAGCAGACAGCGAATACGTGTTGGGTGTGTCCCAAACCTTGCATAGCTCTAAATACTCCTGTAAATGATTGCAGCTTAATTTACAAGGAAAAGTCTTTGTTATGAGAGATCTTGGTCCATGCTGATATGTTACAGACCTAGAAAAGCAGCTGGAAGTGGTGTGTCACCTTTCCAGGGCTCAGCTATAGGTAGCTGTGTTTTAAATTGCAATTCTCTCTCAGAAGACAGGCAGGGAAGAATGGAGGAATGACTTAAATTTGTGGAAGTTTAGAGAAGCACAAGGAGAGGGCTTTTGCTCTGCAGCTGAGGTCAGCTCAGACAAGTAGTTTGGCTACCTCTTCCTGAAGACTGAAAAAGGAAGAGACAGGAGTGAGTGGTTATTATACACATGTTTACACAAAGTGTGGAAATTATATGCTACTTGCAGTCTCATCTTTCCTACTGATAGCTTGCTGCTGGCAAGGCAGATGTTGCTCGTAGGGTATTGCTTGGCTGTTTGTAAACAGCCTCCTCCAGAGATGTTCCCCAGAGCATTAACTTTGCTCGTATGCTGGTACCTTCCTCCGCTAGTCCCTGGCACCTTTCGTGACCCTAACTGCCTCAAGCCTTGTTTGAAAGTTTCATTTCTTCTGAATGCCTGTCTGCTTTAATTATTGTAATTAGCTCTGCAGCATGGGTTTATTTAAAACTATTTAAAATTATTTCTAGATGTATCTATAGTAGCAGTGTTTAGTAACTGACAATGTTGCTTTTAACATAACACCACCAGAAACACTTTCTTCTTTAAAATATTTAGTATATATTAGGAGGTATCTGCTTTTCTGGACCTGAAGCTGTAGAAAAATAAGGACATATCATACCATTATACCAAGACAGTATTATTAAAAGGGGGAAAGTGAACATCTAAATACAGTTTCATGAAACCTATCAAAATAGGTTTTAATATTATTATTTAAATGAATAAAAAAATGAAATATCTCTGTGTAATGGGAATTCTAGGTTTTATCTAACTTTAACAAGGAGATCTGGATTCTCTTCCAGTTTCATCACTTTTACAACATCCTACTTAATGTCCCACTTTTCCTCTGTCCAAAAACATGATAATCTCACACTGCCTTACTAGCACAGTGAGACACTGGGACAGCAAGATATTGTACTGGGACAGTGAGCAATTTTTAAAATATTACAATGTAAGCTCTGCAGGTACTTTGAACTTCTCACATAGAAGCTTGTATTGAAAGACAGGCGTGTTTTTTTTGAGCAGGTGGGACAGTAGAAGACAAGTTGAATTTTGAAGCTCTTTAGAAAGGAAAAACTGTTCTTAACACCATTGCTATCAGCTTCTAGTTATAAAACTTGGAACAATAGCCATGTTATGGATTTGCTGTAGGACCCTTGACTTTAAGGGCGTATCAAGCGATTCCAGGTTTCTGTTCTTGCTGTGTTTATAGTCTCAGAAATAATGGCCTCTCTATTGTTTCCCTAAAGTCTGTATTAGAACAAAGTGTAATAGCATCAGTGCTCAATTCAGAAGGCGGTAAGGCATCAGTGCCTGCAGCATTATTCACAGTATGAACACTATATCCAGTGCTGCCTAGACGCTACTATATCACCAAGTGACAGCAAACTTGCTTGACTACATTTGATCTAAACCAGTTCTCTGAGCAGAGTCCTGCAGGAAAGCATAGAAAACTGTGGTTTGTGATTAATGTTAATCCAGTTTTGGTTAATGATGATCTATGTAACTAGATGCCCTATCAGTTACTTTTAGGAGATCGAATACAGACCATTAGCCAGATATGAAGAGTAACAGTTAACATAAACACTGTTTTATGATAAGCTGATTCTTGATCTTTAACAGTTTGTCCTTTTGAGGTATCATAAGACTTCCCTAATTTGATCCCAGTGAATTCAGTAGGAGTCTGTTGTTGATTGGCATGTGGTAGAGCAGACACACGTAGTAATGCATGTTTCATTCTGCTTCTGAAAGTAATTCTTATCAAGCGAAGAGTATATTTGTGTTCCCAATGTGTACATCCCTGCAGCCCCAAAGCCTCAACAGTTGTTAGATTTGTGTGTGGAGGAGGAATTGTAGAGCGGATTAAGCAGAACTACCTCAGGAAAGTTACTGGTAAATATTTTAAGTTTTAGCTTTTTTCAGGATAATTGAATCTTGTCGTTACTGTGAGAACTGCCTGTCCCTTTACAGCAATGCAATCTGCTTAAAATTGTGTCTGATTCCTTCACATTGTTCCAGCATCCATCAAAACTCCTTTTTAATCTATGTGTTCTTTTTTTTTTGGCCTTTGAACAAGACTGTACTGTTCTCTAAAACATGATTTAGGGTTTGGTTTCCAAGGTGGCAAGAAGATATTTGCTTCTAATTTAGTTCCTCAGTTGAGGGATGCTGATAAGAAACAAGTATTTGGACCATGTAGAACAATTCCTTTCAGCCTTGTTTGTTCATTGGAGATAAGGTAGAATCAAATCTAAATGTTACAGGCCAAACCAATTCATGACTCAAGTCTGTTAAAATTACTTGAAACCTGGGACCTATAGGACAAGACATTGGATTCACTTTGGCATGGTTGGGGAATGAGGAAGCTGTGAAAAAGAGTTACAAGAAACAGTTGGAGGAGTTACAGCAATGTTTTCTTTCTTACATAAGTTAATTGAATGAGGTTGTGGAAACCTTTTTCTTCTGTAGAAAAACACCCAAGTACTCTAAAAAATGACATTTTTAATTTTCTTCAGTAAGAAGCAATTGCTTCTCTGTGTGTGTCCCAGTAGTCCCAAAGTCTCTACAGACAGCCAGAAGATTTATATTTGAGTGAAAGCCACTGCATCACACACAGGAGCTTGTGAAAGTACAGTAAACATCCTTCAAACAAATTCTCATGTGCCCTGACTACAAAGTAAATGAAGAGCAATACACAGGGTTGGAAAGAAACCACATTTCTAGGTTGGTTTCAATAGACTCTTAGTTTTCCCAGTGTATTAGTACTCACTCTGAGTCTGCTGCATCCTGCTTTTCTCCCCCACAACACAGCTGAACTGCACTTTGTCTACCACTGACATTTTATGGAAAACCAACATATCAAGAAGGTTTATCTTTAAAGCAGTAAAAATAATAACTCTTGGTACTTGTGTGGGGTCTGGTTAATTTAATCTCTTAATATGTAGTCAATAGAGACGTAAAAATAACAGATTCCTCCCCATGCTAAAGAAGCAGGAAAGAAAGTAGATTAAAGCAGAGTCCAGGGTTAGTTTAAATACCCTGAGCCATACTGAGCGATTGATTTTTGAACAGAAATCCCCATGGAGCTCAGTGGGGATTTCTGCTTAAAAATCAATGGTGCAAAATGACACCCTCAGATTAAGATACAAAGATGGAGGATGAGGCTTAATTGTGCATTCTGGTTGGGATAGGTTCCCCCTACAGAGGGAGGTACTGCTCTTTTCATTAAACAATAAATAGCAAAGCCTGGAGGAATTTTCATGCAAGAGGCTTGTTCTTCTAATGATATTCCTATTTCAAATCTTACCATCTATTAGATTTCACTAGTTTAATTAAAAACAAATACAGAGCCATATTAAATATTCATAACTTCTTCAGATTTTAGGCAATGTGAAGAATATCTATCAGGAACTAGAGGGCACTGTTTGGGCAGAGGAGGCACACAAGTGTAGTACATGCTGTAGGGCTCTACACACCTAATAGACTGGGAAGCAACCTAAGATTTTTTTCTGAGTGTTTTCTGCAGTATGAGTCCATCAATAGATCTCAGATTCTGTAAAAGGAAGCAGTTACTTCACAGATGGGTATATAAAGCACAGTATTGCTGTATGATGTGCCTGTGGTCTTTCAGGAAGGGTGTAGCAGTGTTGGTGGCTGAAACCCATGTCCCCTTCTCCGGAGGCAGAGTTATAAAATCCACTGTATTCTCCTTGGAAGAATGCATGGCTGTATTTAAGAAGGCCATTTCTCATGTGAGGAATGAAGATAGCCATGGAATACATTTTAGGAAAAGTTAATTGCAGCTATTATTGTTTAAAAAGTGGCTTACATGATGAAAGGCCTTTCTGAAAATTGGGTAATCAGAGAGGGAAAAAGAGGATGTGTTTGAAGAAAAAAGTTCCTGCAAATGGTTGTCAAGCAATGAGATAAAAGCTGACAGTAGAATTCCAGATAGAATTCTTATGACTTTTGCCTATTCTTATCTGATTGTGATTAAGGTAGCAGGAAGCAATGGTACTTTGAATTATTGCTGTAATTGATGTTATTGGTCCATGGGGCAAACAAAAAGTTTGGTGACTTTTATTTTTCTACAAAAAGCGGTTTTGGGTGTTAGTCAGAATTCAAATTTCTTGTGGTATTGTCAAGAAAAAAAAAACACCACAAGGGTGCAGATGCTGAGACAAATTTTGACTTGAGGCTTGTCCTGCTGCAACAGGCTGTCTAATCTAAATACTTGAAACTTTGAAAGAAAAATCCAAACTACTACATTCCTGAAAAGAAATTAAGACAAACTTGATGGGAGTCATGCAGTTGCTACAATCCAGTAATGGACATTTTGAGACATAACTTCACTGATTCTTGCATGGACTAGTCAGATCTGCTCAGGATTTACTTCCATGAGAAATGTCAGTCTTTTTTTCTTAAAAGAAAACAACTCGCACAAAAAGGTGTGGTTTTGTCTCTGGCTTCCACAGCTGGAATGTAGAAACTCAAAATTTGTTATCTGGGAAAAAAAAAAGACAACAATCTTTGTTTATAGCAAAACAAGAAAGGTATAGGCAGAAGGAAGGGTGTTCAGTCTTACCCATACTCTACTGCTTCAAGGCATCCGTAGGGTTCCGATGTTATTAATACTGATAAATACATGTCTAAGATAATTTGTTGCTCTAAGGACATGCTGGTGTCTTGAACTAGTAGTTTTGTCTGAAGTATAACTACCACAGGGAGAAGTTTTTCTGGCCCTTGGCTGTATGGCTTTGTTTATGCAGTCCTATGTTGTGTACAAATTGTTTTTAAGTGGTGATTGAAGAGGAACTCATTCAGTGGGGGAAAATGGTTTCTTAACTATGTTTTTTACATTGGCTCTGATGCATCCTGGTTCAGCTTGAGTGAGGCAGCTCCGATTTGGCAGGTCTGCACATGGCTCAGCAGAGGCTGATGCAGCTGTGCCTGTTTGGCACACAGGTTTTTAATTTTGCAATTGGTAGCTGGCCAGTAGCAACCAGTTCTGTACCTTTTCTTGCAAATGGGTGGGAAGGAGTGACCCATGGTTGCTTTATATGCAAAGAGCAGGTAACAATAGTAGGGTTATAGCCATATTCATCCTATTGATGGCCTTCAGGATTGGAGTGGAAGAGAAGATATGTAGTCTGGGAATAAGCACGTGTGAGAGCTGGAATATGTATTATTTCTCTGGTTGTAGTGTTTATCGGGCTTTTAGCAGCTGACTGGAGAAACTGTGGGGTATGATACTATGCATGTGGGTTTAAGTGTCTTTTTCTATGGTCTTTTCAAAAGCCAGTTGCTTTCTAGACAGTTTCCTTATGAAACTGCATAAAATTTCAAGAACAGAGGACTTGTGTGCTTTAGGAATTATAGAAGAAGACTCTGAAGAGTGCCAAGACTACGTTATGATATTATCTAAACAACACATTCTAGATCTGCTGTTTAGGACTGTGCAAGTCTGTGTTGGAGGCTGCTTTTGCCCAGACCAGGCATCTAGCCATGTGTTCTAGCCATTACTGTCTTTTTTCTGTGCCTGTGTATGCAACATATTCTTCATTTACTTTTCATCCTCTGAACACACCCATCTTTTCATTTCACTGTATATCTCAGCAGAGCATCATTACTAAGTGAGGCACACAAAATTAAAAGGTAAGAAAGTCATGATTACATATGTGAGGGGTACTGGGTGGTTGCTCTCAGAAGAAATGAGATGACTTTGAAACGTGTCTGAGACTGCCTCACTCCCTATGTGGAGGCAGACTGTCAGTGTGTGTGAGATGGGGCACAACTGTGTTGTTGCACAAAATCTTCATCAAGAAACTTGATGAGTTGTCTGTGAGAAGCAGGGAATCAAAATCAAGGGATCTGGATATCTTGTCTGTTGGCTGCAGTTTGTGTGTTAGAGAAAGACATACAACCTTTAGGTTTCGAGTGTTGAGCACTGATTAACTTTTTATTGTTATTTATTGCTGTCTTCAAGCATGGATCAATGTTAGAAGGTGTGGTGTCTTTTCTAAACCTTCATTTTATTGGAAAGTAAAGTTCCTCTACTGACTTCACTCTGCTCATGTTCCTGTTCTTAGCCTTGCTGCTGCTTATAAAAAGACCTGAAGCTGTGAAAACGCTCTTTTTAAAGTTAATTCCATTCTGAGCCATCATGTCTTTTCAAGCTCCTTTGCACTTGAGCCCCAGGTCACAGTGCAGAAATAAAAAATATGTATGTTCATAATTAGCTTATAAATAATGCAGTGTTCTCATTCAGACTTCATCCTTTCAGCATGCCCATGGATTATTGTTCTCTGGGCAGGTTAAATTTCCGAGCACTCTGTGGCCCAATTTTTCTACAAAGTGGTAGGTTAATTCTCCATTAGAACACACTCAAAGCCCAAAGAATAAAGGGGTGGGGGCAGTCTGCGTAGGCATTATGTTTGGTTTTCATTTGTTTTTCTGTCAAGAATGTAACAGATAAATGATACAGTGCTTGTCTTCAGGTATGAGTTTGTATAGCCGGGGTCTGAACTGCTGATGCTTCACTGCTCTCTAATCTCAAAGGTTTTATGCTATAGATAGAACTAGATTGAGGTTGTTTGAGGCTGAGATGCGCTAATAGGTAGTTTAATAGAATAAAGAGCATGAAAGGGGTACAGAGTTCACATGAAATATTTGGACATAAAAATGAAAGCACCCTTCTCCCCTGCAGTTTCTTGGTAAACAACCTCCAGTGCCTCTTAAAAAACCTGAAAGGTTAGCTCATTTGAGAGGAAAAAAAAAACTACCACAAAACCTCTCTGACATTTATTAAAGAAATACCTTTTCTTCAACAGATGTTTGCTACTCTGATTTAACAAACCAGAATATTTTTAATGCCTACTGGCAATTTGTATAAAGGAAGAGAGGGTATACAAGAAAATTTGCCCTAATTACCAGTCTGCTTATACTTCTGTTGAATTGGTCCTGCTATCACTTACTGGACATGGATCGTGCTGCCATTTGCAGTGGAAGATTCTGTGGCAAAAAGGTAGAGGATCAGAAAAACTTGACAAAACCTCTAGATTTTTATTATGCACCCTCCCAAGGGCAAAGTGATTAGAACAAAGGTGTGAAGGCTTCACATTACAACCAGGGAGTGAAGGTTTCACAGGAAACGATGGAGTGGAGGGAGTAGCCAACACTTTGCAGTGCAAGATTAACATTTAAAATTATATTATCCAGCTGAATTAAAAACAGTCTGAAAAGATAAGATGAATTTGAACAGGGTTAAATGGTCCTGTGCTATCCCACTTACACAGAAGTAGTAAGCAAGAAAAATATAAGAGGAGAAATCACTGCTTTAAGAGGATTTAGTTTTTTTTTCCAGAAAAAAAAGTGATGGGATTATGACAGTTTATGAACTGCTCAAGAATCAGCGTTCTTGTGCAGTTGCAAAAAGATCAAACACAATTTTGGAATGTAAAAAGCATATTTAAACCACATGTTTTACTAGCCCTGAACGAATAGACTACAGTTACGTTATACATATTACAAACCTTTTACTGTTCTCCAGTGTGGGGACAAGAAATTTCAAGAAAGTTTTGAACATTTATAAAGGGCCTAAAGAGAAGCAAGATTTGCTGAATAACATCAAATGTTGATTTTGAAATGTCAGGATTTTTATGTTGAAGAGGAATCTAAGGGAGGTATGGTTATAATCATGTCCATAAACTGTTTCATTTTGTAATAATCTTTATGTATGAGTCTGTAGTTACCATATAAGTAATAGACAAATCACACCAAGAAAGGTTGTCCTGGTTCTGGCCAGGTCAGACTTAACCTCCCCAAAAAGCCAGCCCAGGTGAGCTGAGTTAGCCCAGGTGAGCTGAGTTAGCCCAGGCTGTTTCCACACCACCTGACATCCTTTCCCTATAAAAGGGGCTGATTGAGGAGGGGTGCTCCTGGGTCCATCCAGTGCAGTTTGAGTGTGGCCAGGTGTTGGGTCAGTCCTCTGTTGCAGCACTCCGTAATCCTTGGGCTGGTAAGGTACTCTGTGTTATCACCCGGTGTGAGTGTAACTAGCTGTTGTTGTTTTGCTTCCATGGTGCTTTTGTCAGTAACTTGCCTCTGTCCTAACCAAGTAAACACCAAGTGGTGCTCAGCTACTCTTTGGGGCTAAACCACCACAAAGGTTTAGGGAATGCTTTCAAAAGCAAAGATACTAACTAATTGTTTGGTGAGTTTTGATGTTTGTTTGTTGGGGTTCTCTAAGAGAAAAGGATGGGAAAGTGTTTTATGGATGATAGAAGTAAAATCGGTCCTGCGTTGGGCAGTGTGGGGACCAGTGCTGTGCAGGGACCTCTTAAAACCCCCCAGAGGTCTGTGGCTTTTTATGTTTTTCGGCTATAGTACTTTGGAAAGAAGTGATTTAGCCAGAGCAGCTCATTCATTTCTAAAAGACAATCTGTGTTGTTCAGAAAGCATGTAAGTGTCCTATATTCCTGCTATCAGAATTACTAGTGAATGGTTCGTTGCACTCTTCAGTGTAATCATCTTTGTTTCTGATAAAACATTTCATCTCAAAGTTCCTTTGAATTTATTATTATATGATGAAAGACTAGTTTATGGCACGATTCCCAGATTAGACAGCACTCAGTAATGGAATTCCTTGAACATGAGTGACACTAACATATTTGCTGTGTTGGTGTAAATATGCATAGGGAGATTTTTTGCATTTTCTAGTCTGTACACAGAGTATATTGTGTGTTTGCAGAGATTTCATGGGGATAAACAAAGACTGAATGCCCATGCAGTAGTGACGGTGACTAAGAGATGGCAGCCTTCCATGTTCTTCGGTTTAATAGAAAATACTTAAAAAAAAAGTTCTCCATTGTTTTAGATTGAGGTCCTTGGTTGAAGTTTATTTAATCTTTTAATTGAATGACCAACTGGAAACATAAACCGAGAGGTTTCTGTTGTTTCACAGGGAGAATTCGTTCATTAATAAAATCGACAATGTAAAGGAAATGCAAATACAAAGTTGTTTAGTTGGACAGGGAGTCATTCAGAGCTGAGTGGGATGGGACTCCCAGTTGAGGTACGGCCATTAGATACTGTATGAAACTGCTTTAGGTTGCATTGTGAGCAGGGTCCAGACCATTGGCAATTGCTGTTTCTCACCCAGAGTTCACTGCACTTGTATTTGAGTTGAGGTTAAGGCTGTGCATGCCTTCCCAGGAGGTACGGATTTTGGGTTGAAGTATCTTAAGCAGTGTCACAGTAGGCTGCACTTTAAATGCCTCATCTTTAGGCACATCAGATCATCAGGGAGGTTTGGATGCCATAATGTAGATAGATTTCTTTATTCTTTTTCTTTTCTCTTTCCTTTTTTTTTTTTTTTCTTTTTCTAATTGTTATGTGTGTCTTGCTGATTACATAGGGAAAAAACCTGTTGGTAGAGTTGTAGCCTGTATCAGATCAGTGGGGAGATTGCAATGTGTTCCTCATGTGCTCCATAGACCAAAGGTCAAATGTTGAACTCCCCTTGGCTGCATGACTACTTCCGCTGGCTGAGATGGACTGATTACTTCACGTGATACTTAGTGTATTTAGAGTTAAGAACAGAGATGTTAGAGGGGAAAAAAAACCCCAAAGCACTACTGGTTAGCCTTTGTGAGCAGCAAATGTGGAATAACATTCTGATTTTTAAGATGATATTTTGGTGCTGAGTTGTTTGATCTGCCTTGTTGTCGTAATTGTGCTTTAATATTACTGAAAGGGCTTTCACAGACAGGAACCTCCATAGGAAGTTTATTTTCTTTGGCTATCCTCAAAGGCTCTTTTGTCAATTTATTATCACAATAGCAAGATATGCACATACAGTAAATCAATGTAGGTTAACTTTTTAATAGGAAAGGCATTCTACATTTCTGGCATCAGTCTGTATCTTCTTTCAATTATAATGTGTCTCACTGGGCTAAGCGCTTGTCTGGTAGGTGTGCGTGTTGGCGACAACTTAATATTCAAAGGTCAAGCTGCAAAGATCTGGTCAGTGTGATGGCATCTTTGCTCTTTAATAATCAGATGGGATGTCTGTGATGTCTTGAAGTGCTTCTTCTAGGTGGCAGTGTACCACTGCAGTAGTTAATTGCCTGTTAGCTTCTTGGATCAATGTAAAAGTGAGATGTGAAGATTTTTCCTAAGTCTGTTTTCTTATTTCCTCCCAACACAGCTCTATTTGAGTACTTTCTTCTGATTTATCCAAGAATAACCTGAGTATGTGAGAGGAAGCTTCAATACTCAATTTAGGTACTTGTCTAGGAGTTTTTTCCCTAGATGAGGGTGGAGAAAAGGAAAATTTTACCTTCTTTACATTGGAGACTGATGATTATTCACTGCAGTATGGTTACTGAGAAAAGGTTCTGTAATTTCTCAGTAGCCCTGAGGTGCCTTGGTGCTGTGCCCTCAGTGGGGTCAGTGGTTCTGTATAATTCTTCAACTTTCTCCCAGGGGTGGCTGAATTAGTTACTGATCTATTCTGAAAATGATTTGGAGCTCATAAAACCTATATAGTCTTGATCCCTTGCCCACTCCTTACTGTTTTTTTCTTGATTCATCTCTCCCTCAGATATCAAATTGGCTCCATGTGCAGCTGCAGACTCTCCATGTGTTTACAGCTGAGATAAGCATGATTACTTGCTGGACTTTTAGGACCGGCTTCACTAAACAACCCCTGACCTTAATGGCCATTAAGGAGGTTATGTTTTAATGCTCAGCCACATCCATAGGAATGATTTGTATTGATGCAAATTTCTGCCACTGTGGATGTTGTGTATAGACTACGACTTCTGCTTGTATCTGGGAACATAAATGAACTCATTTTAGGTAGGTATCCCCCAATATGTTATCCAATATCTGTACTGGTATATGTAGGTCATGAAGCCGGTTTGTTTTCTGTGTACTTCCCTGAAAATCTAAGAGATGTGGGATGCAAACTCCATAAGAATTCTCATCTTGGTTTGTTTTTTTTTTCTTCTTGATGTGAACTTGAATATTGAAATAAGAAGGGGGAAAAAAAAAAGCAGTAGAATATATATATATATCCTTGTCTTCCTCCTTTTAAAGATTTTCTTCTGTTGCACTCACAATTCCCAGAAGGCTGACAACAACATTTCTTCACACATCAACTTTTATCCTCTTGAGTTGTTTTTTTTTTGGCCATGGTCATGTTGTAACATCCAGTGTCAATGTTAACATTGGTCTGGGAGAGTCCCTGTAGCTTGCAGCTGTTCTACCTCCCTGCAGAGTCAAGGAGCCCTGAAGCACAAGAAATGAAGTGCTGTGATTTGCTGATTTGGGGATTTATTTCACCACTTCAGCATTATGGAGGAAAAAGTAATCATTGCCTCAAACCACGTTTTTCATTTTCCCCTTTTCAGTTACTGTCAGGATGCTATGACATACCCAAGTACTGGTCAATATCGTAATAACAGTTCTTACCAGGATGCCTTTGAATGCCTTTCCATCCTAAATGACCACATAATTCCAAATACCTTTGACTCGGGGGAGGAGGAAGAATTTAAAGTGAATCCAATGTATTTACAAGGATGTGCTTTACTTACAAAAAATAAAATAACTTTTGATTATCACTGTGAAACTGATCAAGTACTTTCAGTAAAAGACTTCAGAGACATCGGTATACCTATGTGAAAGCTTTTGAAAAATTAGGGCTGATATGTTGACAGCTGTAATACCTCTAGCTTTTAATCCTTGGTTTCTTTTTTTCATTATTAGGGATTCCAGGACATGGGTAGCAGAAGATTTAGGTTTATCCACTAACAATATGAAATCTTGTAATCCCTTGAAAGTTAAAATCTTCCTTGGTCTGGAGAAGGAAACACATTATCAATATATACAGCTAGTGGCCTCTTTAAAGCATAAAAAGCACATGTAGCGTGGGGGAAGAAGTCATGTTATATTGGCCTAAGGAATTTAAATTTTAAACCTGTGCCTCGATTCGAGGAAAAGGCTTAGGTGAAGCTACTGACTTTTGTTCATTTTTTTTCTTCTCCATTGGGTATCATTTCAATTCAGGGAAATAGATGGGGGGTTTCCTAATATATTGCTTCCCATCCATAGCTCGCTAAGAGCTTTATGAGGGTCAATAAATACTATTTAACCCTTCTGCCAGGCATTGACTGGCTGCAATGGGAGCCTCTGGAGGTCCTTGCTGAGTAACAACCCACAAAGATATAAGCCATTCAGAAGCCTGGGAAATTGAATTTAATTGTCTCAGTGTTGCCTAAGTGATACTTCCTCAGTCACAAGTGGTGAATTAATCAAATGAGCTTAAGCAACAGGAACTTGTTTTTGGAGTGCTGGAAATAGGAGAACATGTCATGACAAGCTGCCACCAAGACAAATATCCACCCCAACAGCTAATAGTCTGTCTTCTCCAATTACAGCATACTGTTTCTGAAAGGGGTGTTGAGTTCCTGTGACCTCAAAAGGTTGATGAGGGTGGTGGGACCAGACCCTGAGGTAATGCTAACCTGTGTTCTTCCTTAGACTGGAGCTCAAACTAGTGGGACTGGTGGGTCTCTCAAATAGTGTTTCATGAGAGTTATGCTGTAGAGAGGTAAAAGGACCTCATGTTGGTTGTGCCAGAGAAAAATAAAAGCTTCTTAAACAGCCTCTCTCCTACATTCTCTCCGTGAGTCCTGTTCTCTGACATCTTGGGGTGATGTCCCACTTTCTATCCTAAGCTGGAATCCTTTTGATGTCTGCGTATGCCACAGGCTCTCTAAGGACCTTTGTGGGTTGCTAAGGAAAGCATCTTTCAATCCCCTCAGTTTTGGCCACGTTTCCTCTTTAAGATACGTTCTTACTGTAGCCTTATTTCCTGTATTCCTTCCCTCCAGATGACCCACTTTGTGCTCCAGAAGATCTTGCATCAGTACAATATGCTGAATTTCTCTCTGGGAAGACATACCACATCTTTCCTCTCTTCCCCTCTCTGAAAGGACAGCAATCAGTTAAAGGTGACTTTTGATGACCAGCCTAACCTGATTTTAATAAAGCACACAATGCTGATACTGTGAATGGCAAGTAACCAAGTAAAATGCATAGCACACATCACAGAAGGCCTCTTCAGGCTTTTTCTAAATGCTAGTATTTCTCATTAGCCACTGCCTCTTGCTGCCTCTCATCAGCTTTCCCATCCAGAAGAGTTTAACTGCTCCTGTTCCTGCTGGCTGTGGCCCCTCTTGGCTGCTCCCGCTGACTCTGTTCATTGCAGGAAGGTTCCCCTGCTGTTTTCCCTGGGTGCTGCTTCCAGTCGTGTTCTCTGCCTGGCTCTGGCTGTTGCTGTGAGGGCACGAGCCTGCTTTCCCACAGCCCTCATGTGCTGAGCTGCAATTCGGGTACCCCCTGAAGGTACTTCAGTAGTTCTAGGAAGGTGGAGTGTTAGGCAGGAAATGTCCAGATTTCTTGTTGCAAAACAGAGGGTTTCTGGATAGAGACTTTCTGATAAATCCTGGGATCCTTGCCACAGTTTATTTGTCACAAAACTGCAAGTTGCAGTACTAAATCCAACTGGCTCCTTCCCCTGAAGCACGTCTGGCAGCTTTGGGGTTTTATGCTTTGCACAATGTGATTACAAATGAAATCACTCCCTGAAATTCAGAGTTCAGATGTTTCTAACACAAGTGTCTCCAAAATATGGTACATGAATAGGTAAGGAAAATGCTTGTGGTAGTGCTGTTCTCTTTTGATTCTGCTAAAGGCCTCAAAATTTATACTGTCCACATCTTCCACTTTTTGGACTTGATTTCCTACTAACATCTTTATCCTCCTTTGAGACCCTGGTCATTCATCCAACGAATATAGTCAGTTAACAGCCAAATCCACAGATGATACCAAGTCTTGTGACTTTTGAGCATGTCTTTTTATCTGAAATACTTAGAGGCAGATTTCAGAACCATTCACTGTTTTAATGCATGCAGTAGAAAAATGTCCAAATTTGGATATATTTTGCCATTTGTGTCATTGAAGCTATCCCATACACTGACCCTATTTATGCAAATGCAGAATGCTAACTAAATTAACTGAAGGGGAATGGGGAATCCATTTTTATACAGTTTTCCAGTGTGTGAGAAAATGTGTATGTTTATGCTTTATTAATGAAAAAATAGTCTTAATTATTTTATTTCTAAAATGTGTACACTTTTTAAAAATATAACTTATATAAAAGTTTCTGAGATGGGCTTCCATGTTAAAATTTTCAAGACCAAACAATAGCTGTATATTTTCTTGGCTTTGTCATTTACTTGATAGTAAGACAGCCGTGGGGGTCAGGAGAGCCAAGAATGTCTAATCCCCTCCATGGAACAGTTCCCCTCTTGATTTCTTATAAAGTTTAAACTAAGATTTTCAGGAAAGCGGGAAAGTCTTAATACCTTACTATTACAAACGTAGCTTCTAGAATAGAGGGATTAAAGTATTTACTTCAAACCTAAATTCACAGCAGCAATAAATTTATGAGCACATCAAGACTGACTTCTCCTTATTTTTGTGGATGAGCATATGGTTACTTTGCCTGGGGCCACGAGCCTGTTACTGCATTGTGTGAGTTCAAAGGGTTTTCTCACTGTAACTTTCTGAGGAACTAGGGCTTGGGACAGAAACACAACCCCTAAAAATCCCTCATAACTGGACTCCTACAAATGCAGATGACATGTATATACTTTTCTACCTAAGGAGATTCTAAAAGCTTTACAGATTGTTATATTTTTGTGTGTGCTTATTTATCCTTAAAGAAGTAACAGCTACAGAATGAGAGGTCAGAGAAAATTCAATACCAGTTTACAAAGAAGTGATAGCATTTGTTTCTGAGATCTGGAAGTTTTAATTTGCACCAATATTCAGTGTGTGTGTGTCTATATAGATACATCTATATGCAATTCTTTTACTGAATTCTAACTTAAATGGGAGAGTTTGCTCGTGTCCTAACACGAATTGCTGAATCTGTCCTTAGAAGTCAGTACTTCTATTTTTTTCCAAAGCCTGAGTAATTTTTGAGACAGTTGGAAATAAGAGCCCAGTTAATACCTATTGGAGTCAATAGGAACCTTTCCAATAACTGCAGTAAGCACTGAAACAATTTCATTTGAATCTCTCTACTTTTCAGCCCATTACTTCTTTTTTCAATTTAGTGATAGAATCTTTCTCAGTTTAGGAAGTGTCATAGTAATAATGAGCCAAGCTTGAGAGTGCTCATATACATATATACCTTCAGACATGCTGTCGGGTTCTGAGGGTTACCTGTATGCGTTAACATCCATACATGTACTCTTATTTTTGAGGGATTGAGACCCTAAATACATAGGTAAAGCAGGAGGAATGTGTATAGCAGCTCCTTTGCTTAGATTTCTTCTCTGAGATATGGCCCTAATGGCCAGTTCAGAAGAAAATTTCTCAGGTAATAACCATGGAGGAAGGAACACCATACCATACATCTAAATAAAATAAAGTTGCCTGGAAGAACCATTCCAGGAATCCTCTGAATGTTTTTGGAGCACAGCTGAATTTTCTGTATGAGCTTCCTGAATCTTCTTCCTGTAAGGCTTTGCTCCTTATATCTTTAAAGCTTTATACTTTTTTGTGGTTTCTACCCTATGTGCTTGAAAAGAACAAGCCACTAGGTACACTTCCTAATTGCCTCAAAATATCACTTTGATTTAAAAAAGAAGAGCATTTATAGGTATCACTTCAGTTCTTCTGAATCCTCAAAAATTAGGAGTCACAGCAAGACTGCAACATACACTTTGTCCTTATTTTTCTGTGTTATAGATACAATAACATTGTCTTTTTATTTATATACTGCCCTTCACAGAGAAAAATATCACCAGAAGAATGGGTTGAGGCTTAGCAGGACTGTGCCACTAAAGATATCTCCATTGTCCTCTCAAAATGAATCTTTTTGACAGTTCTGCCTCTGCCAGTCTGGAAATCATCGGGTTGTGCCACTGATTTTGGCCCTAGAATCTGAACCCTTGATGATTTTAGAGGTCTTTTCCAACCTTAAAGATTCTATGAATCTAATAAAAATCTTAATAAAGGACATTAAAATGTCTATGGAATAATGATATCTTTCTCCATCTTTGTTATTGTTATTGATACTATATTCTGCCAAAAGTTCTATACCTTTTTTACAGCCTAAAGTTCTGGCAAAATGGTATTGTTTGCAGCTGCAGAGGAAACCCTTGATTGCTTCCATCTCTTAATTTCTTGTTTCTTGACTTTGCATACAGTGCGTGGTGTGTGTGTATATACACATACATGCACATGCTGACATGCATATAATCCTTATACCAGATTTCCCTGAGAGCTTCATTTGTCCTCTCGAATTTCATGTGGTTTAAAACTCATCTTTTTCTTGTGCCTCTTCTGGGCCTCGAAAGGCTCTTGTTCTTTCTTTGTAGAGTGCTATACTGACATGCTGGGTGGGTAGGAACAACAAGCAATCCATCAGGGCTGTAGTGCAGAGACTTCTGTGCCAACTATCAGCTTCACCATGTTCAGAAACCATGAGTCAAGTCCCAGAAAAAAACTGGAGTGGTTTTAAATGTTAGGAGACTTCATCAAGCTCTCGCGTTTGGGGACGTTTTGCATTGCCTCTGTGTTCTGTGGCGTTGTGTCGTGTTTTTGTAACCGCTCCTTGCAGCCCAGAGACTCAGCAACGTTGTTCCCCCAGTCATTATTAATGATGGTTGAGGTTGTGTTAGCCTGATTCCCAACGGTGGAACTATGATGCAAGCATTGCTTACCTTGAACTGAAAACACTTCATGCTTTTCCCTCCTGGGGCCTGCCTTGTAATGTCCTATAATTGCTAGCCCCAGTTCAGCCAACTGCACAGGCAGATGCTTAATTTCATTGTAGCTCTGCTTAAGTGTTCTCATTCAAGCAATTACTGCTACAATTTAAAGACTTGGCTGTATTTTGGTGGCATACACATTTTTCTAGGCATTTTCCAAATATAGGTGAAAAGGATATCTATATGGCCTTCAAACATTGAATTCATAAAGTCCAAGATTCACAGTTTTCATGTCAAGGAATAATCTTGCCTTAGCTCAGTAGGAAAAAAAAAAGGCAGAGAGATATTTTTTAATTATCTTGCCTTTTTGTAGTTTATCCTAAGCAAATGTTTGAGCATCTGAGACATTTCTATTCTTGGTGAGCAATAGTGTCAGTCTTTTTTGCTTCATTTGCTTTTCATGTAAGATTCTTGCCAGGCAAGAGCAAAATATTCAGGTCTCATTTACATTGAAAATGACTCTCATGGTTTAGGGGAAAAGATAGAGTTGTTTTTTTTCTGACAGGTGTTCTTTTGTTGATGATAGTACATGCAGCTATAAAGTGATGTTCTATAAGGCTTCAGTGCTTTCTATAACCACGTAGCTAGTCTTTACACTGTAAATGTTAAAGACCTCTTCTCCAGAAGAAAAATATGAAGCTTGTCTTTGGGGAAGAAAATGACCTGTGATAGCAGAGTACTTTGATTGTACGAGTTCAAATCCTTGATGGATTCAATCATGTGAGAAATGTAAGAAGCAGCTATAGGTGAATTTTGTAACTTTTTCAGGCTGAGCATCTAAAAATTCAGATGATTATCTGCTACTTCTTGGCCTGTAAGTCTCATAAGAGAACACTTTAACTGGTTTCACCTCAGATAGTAATTCCAGAGAATTAGGGTTTCATGTGCTTTTTGAAGAGATTTCAGAGAGTAAAAAAACCCCAAAAAACTTTTGCCAAAATAATGTTTTCTTAAGAGAATTTTATATCTTGACCTGTTTCAGATCTTAAGCAATGCTTGATTTGATGGGCTTAAATTTTGAGTTTGGCACAGTTATCTGTTCTTTCCAAATGACAGATGTTTACATAATTTTTCTTATTCTTAAAACACCATCCTGCTGCTGTAGAATATTTTTTCCTTCAACCAAATTTTCAAAACTGAAAACCCTACAGAACAAACATATGAAAATATTTGGTGGTCATTCAAGTATCTTTTAGGTGATTTGTCGTACAATCATTACAGCATGCTTCACAGCTTCTGGAGTTCTGAAGCAGGGGGTAGCTTCCTGGTTGTCAGACCTAGATACCAAGAATCAGAAGGTGGGAGAGAAGAAGTGATAAGAGAAGTTGAAGAACAACCACTCCAGCGCACAGAGCTCCTCAGGCAGTTCAGAAGCTCTGGAGAACATTGATCGGTGTGTGGATTGATTTTATGAGTGGAAAAGGTTTGATACTGAGTAACAGAAGATGTCAGGGAGATCTGTGACATGCAAATCCGCTGGGTCTGTAAAAAAAGCAGAGGAGATAGATCATGAAGCATTCTTGTTATTTGTTCTTTAAAATGGTGAACTATTGTCACTACCTATTGATTGTAGTGCTTTAAGTTCTCCTGTTGTGCTGTATCAGCTGCTCACGTCTTCCTGTATTATTCTGCTTGTCACATGCATCGTTTGAGATCTTGTACTTCTGTCATAGAAGCTACTGCGAACTGGACTGAACACGAATGGTGATCTTGCCAGGCTGTGTGCAGATGACAAGGCCAACTAGTGACAAGCTCACTTGATTTGGTCACTGTGCAACACTACAGAAGTTCTGTCTGGAAAAAATTATTGGATCTTAAAATGCTTGAATGGAGCTGATAAGCAGACAGTTGCATCTGGATCCGTAAGCTGTAAACAAACAAGTTTTATTAGGTTCATAAAATATACCTTTATGTCATAACCTTTATGTCAGCTGAAGAAGTAAGCTGATGTGTATTGCTGCAATTAAGAAAGGCTAATGATGACAACGATGAAAAAATTATTACAGAGACCAGGCTTTGTTATGAACTGCTTTGTCCTAGCACACGATGGAAAATATTATATCCCAAACTACAGCGTTATCTACAATGTGTTGTTTTTGAAGGAGAAATCATGTTGAAATGGGTCTTATCAGCTACCACCAGGCTCCACCAACTTCCTTCATCTGAAAAAACTGAACCAAAATAGCAAAAACTAAATTAACTTGGAAGCAAACAAGGTGTCTCTCCTGTACATCTACTAAAGAGTGGGACAAGATACACTTCCAGTGACTTGCAATGCTGCTCTCTATTTCGGTCATAAGGATCATGTCCTTACCTGCTGAGCAGTAGGTGTTTTGGACTGTCTGTACTCTTAAGTGCAGGAGCAAAGGACATGTATGGGTATGAAATCAGATTCATCACATGTGCTGTGGAACTATGGCATTTGTCTCAACCTAGGATGTAGGGTTTCACTCAGTGATCTGTAATGCCTTTTGAGTTACTAGGTCTGCATCCCCATGCAATGATCTAAGCATGTTTATGAATACTTGGTGTTCTCAGGTTTTATATGTGTATTGTTTGAAACATTGCTATGCTTTGTTCCTATCTAATGTACACCAAGAAACCATTAATGATGAGTTAGTTATGGCAAACAGTTGGTTTTTAAGCACTATCTTCTATACTATCAATATATTTTGATATTTGTGTCGTACTACTACTCCTCTCCAGCTGCTACTGGTGTGATGCAACCACTGTATTGAGCCCCCAGAGGATCACTGCAAAGTACTTAAGCAGCTGCAACATGGAGTGGCATCCACATTGCTCAGACAGTCTTTCTATATGTGGGTTACAGGCACTTAATAGATTAAGAGTCTTTAGATAAAATCCTAGAATGAACACTGATAGCTAACACATGGTGGTACTGAGGCAATAGAAAGGACCTGGCAGAATC
The DNA here is from genome assembly GCF_964237585.1 of Gallinula chloropus. Taxonomy (NCBI): domain Eukaryota; kingdom Metazoa; phylum Chordata; class Aves; order Gruiformes; family Rallidae; genus Gallinula; species Gallinula chloropus. The sequence continues at coordinate 7,810,967 of NC_140094.1, forward strand.
TCACTTTTGGTATCCAGTATTTTCATAACAGGCCACAAATTGAAGGTCTTCTGGGAGGATTTCACCTGTGCTAAATGTTTTTCCCATGGTTTGTTCCCATGTTAGTGTCCTTTATAGAAGAATAAAGTAATATCTTTGTGGGGGTTGATTTCAGGATGGATCAGGCTAGGAGACTGGTCTTCCTTCTGAGACCTAACTATTGGCTCTTGAGACACTGATAAATTTAATTGGATTGTGAAATATGACAGGAGTTAATTTTTCAAGCTTTAATCTTGGGGAGTTTCCAATGTGTGTGCAGACAGAGTTGTAATTCTCAGTTGTTCCAGAGGCCTAACAGATTCTCAGGTCATTAACATTATGTTCTTTACAGCACAGGGTTTGGCCATAAATTATGTTGGTGGGAGCTTGAATAGAACTTTATGAGCTGAAATCTGCTGAGGCCCTCAAACCTTGTGCTGTTACAGTTGTAAGCAAGGATGCAGGTACTAATTAAAAGGAGAAATTCCAATGCCACTGCAATTTTTCAATACACTGATAGTTCAGTGGAATTAAAGCCCCTTCAAATTACATTTTGCTATCACTGTGTTCTAAGGCACTATAACTTTTTCAAAAAATATATTTTTATTTCTGCTTAATTTTTTTGCTTGAGAAATGGTTTTAAGTTACATGGCTTTCTGGTCATGCTGTGCATTAGTAAAAACTTTGGGCTCCTAGCTGTTCTTTGAAAAATAGGTCATTCCTAGTCACGTTTATTGTTAGTATTATTTCTCTCCAATGGATAGAGTTTGGATTCAGATTGGGTTTTTTATAGGAGATAAGGATTAGTGCCTCTTTATCAGTATTGTCCATGTCCTTGCTCTGTATAGTTTATTCTAACTGCTAGAAGCTGCTTCTCAAAGACAGAGTTCTGGAGCTGTAAAATCAAGCTTCCAAAAGCTGAGGAAAATTGAAATGTCACTTGCTACATAGAGTTTTAGGAGTTAGACTAAGGATTTGCCTCAACACAGACCATCCGTTCTGATGCCTAGTTTAGAAACTTTCAAAATAAATTTAAAATCTTTTCTTTCTAGTTTTTCCAGCCTTTCAATATCATTTTTTTTATTATTATTACTGAATTGCACTTGGCCAGAGGGACATTTGTGTAAGACATTGATTTGTTAGCCGCAGTGACTACAGTTCTTCCTTTCTCTGCTGTACCAGGCACCAAATGGGATGCAGAACTCCGTTTTGCCAGATGCATTAGGCTGTTGTGCTGTTTGTCAGACAATTCCTCATATCCATAGAACTAGCAACACTCTTCAGGGCCAAATTAGATTTATGCGGAATGGTAGCTGAGCTAGCAGCATTATATACCTCTAAGTGACTATGTTAATTAGCAGCCAAAACATAAATAGTAGCATCTCTGCAAGGAGAATTCTGGCACGCTAACCACATCTGTGGCAAATCAAATTAGGAGAAATCCCATTATCTTGCTTGAGATTCTGCTTTCTACTGACCACATATTTCAATGTTACTGCAGGCCAGTTACTGCAGAGATATTTCATTACTGTAACATGTTCTCTTAGAACAAAGCATAGAGCCATAAAAACTAAATCTAACCCCCAAGAATGCTACTGAGATCGTTATTTACAGTTGAACTAAAGAAATGGATTGTGCTTTTTCCTTTCCGTGTTGCTCAGGTGAGATGACAGTCACCAAAATGCATGGTATGTTTGTAATCTTAACACGTACCTAAATAGTTTTGTTTATATGCTGCTATAATGATAATACCAGTGAGATCTTTCAAAGACAAATATTTTTTATGATACTTATAACTTTGTCTTGCTCTGTGGTTTGTTTTTAACAGTTTGTGAACATTCTCGTAAGACCTAGGTATATTCTATGCATCTCTTTGCTTTATAAATGTTTATGATATTCTGCAAAGAGTATAGAAACCATTAGGTTTTTCAGTTCTAGAAGTGAAATAAAAGCCTGAGAGTAAAGGACACGCACGCAAATAGAAGCAGATATTCCAATTTCTTATGCACAATAATTCTGCGGTTAGGGAAAACAAAAGCAAACAGAAACACGTATTTATCCTGTTACACCTTTGCTAAACTGGAATTGTTATATTTGGTTTAATGGGCAGAATCTGACAATCAATTTGCATATTTAGTTAGTTTTTGGCATGTATATTTTCCAACAAGGAATAAGAGAACCAAGACTTTCAGTACACAGTATTGCTATTTTACCCATTGAAGATAGTGTTGGGTTCTTTTAACATTCTAAATGCATTAGAGACAAAATATCCTCAGAGGGACGTAAGCCCAGATATCAAGTACTTTGTCTCACTAAGGTTTAATTAAGAAAATCTGAAAATAAATCCTGCTGGTTTTTGCAACCCCTCTCCCCTTTTTGATAAAGCTTGAGTCTGATATTTTATGTAAAACAGCAAGTTGTATAATTAAGGACTCTAGTAAACCAACCATAGTATTTCGAATCAATTAAGGGCATACTTTCTTCCACAGAACTTCAGTTGAGCTAGTGACATACTTTAGCAGTTCCACTCTGTTCTGATCCGGATTTGAAGTTATATTCACAAGTGCTATCCTGGCTTGTTACTACTTTCACGTTTTATTTGAAGGAGAAAAATTACAATCCTTTTAGAAAAGCAATATATTCATATAGGAGAAAAGACCCTTTCCACCTTCCTGGTACGGGCTGTGTACTGAGCCAGTGTACTAGGTGCTCTGTTTTCATTCTGTCATTTCAACCCCAGTGTGGAGTCAAAGAGCAATGTTGAGAAAAATCTATCATCATGTTTTTCCTGCCATCAGGAGTGTTATTCTACTTATTTACCTTTATTTAAAGGGAATATTTCATTGTCACAAAAATACCACGTTGAGAGCACTAAAACCCACAATATCAGAACAAAAAATCCAGACTTTTGGTGCCAGCTTTCAAGTCTGATTCTGAGGGATTATCCATTAAGAACAAGGAGGTATAATAGCCAGGAGTGTTTGCGAGCTGCTGCTATGCGGCAATCTCTTAGATACTTTTCTCTGCGATGCTGAGTACTGCACAGTACGTGTCATTCAATACTGTGGTACGTGACACCATTGGAAACGAGCTCTTTTCTTATATTGACTGTTTTGTTATGGTTCCCAGGTCTATTTGATATTTAGCTTTTGCTTAGACTGCTTATGATAAAAAAAATGGCTGTTACCAACTGTACTGATTATAGCAATTTACCATCACCGTTCTAAACGTGAAGAAGTGATCAATATGTGCTGTACCTCTATAACTGCAGCTTCTGTCAGTGCACTAGAATGCGTGTGTTCTGCCCCACTGTAGTTATTCTGAAGCAGTACCTAAGAATCTTATTTGCAGAGCAGTCAGAGGTTTTTTTAGTTATTTTGCAGCTTTTGGATGTGTATCCTCTGGTTATGAAAATTAGTTACCGTTCATGTTTGTGTGGAGCTTTTTTTCTGTGAAACCCTTATTGTTGATGTTCTCTGAGTCCCCTCATACTGGCATGGGAATATTAAGACCATGTCTTCAATTCACACAGGTGCAAAAAGTAGATTTTCCTTTGAACTGGCAGGATGCACTTTTTTTTTTTGGCCTTGATTATCTGTTGATCACAGCAACTTTTTGGCAGTCTTCCTCCTTCCACTATATTGAGGAAAAACTTTTACTAGCCTTTGTGCCTGCAATGTTATACCTTGAAATCTCTCACCTTTTTTAGCAATTTTTACATTTAACTTGCCAGTGTTTAGGGTTTTTTGTCTTTTTTGCCATTACATGTGATTTCTACTTTTTTGATGAATTTTCTTTTACTCCTAATAATTCCCTTTACTCAGCTATTAAAAGCTACTATCTTACTTTGATAGTCCTTTCAGTCTTTAACTCCCGATACACGTTTACTCTGAGACTCTAGTATAATATCTCTGAACAATGTGCTGTTTGCAAGAATTTTACTTTCAGATGCTTTCATTAAGGAGGTCCTGTCTTATTTAAGTGTTTAAAGGCTGAAGTGTCACTGATACAGATTTCATTTTCTGTGGGCTTTTGCATCTGCAAGGATGGTGGATTAAGATGGCATTTAGTTGTCATTACAGAGCTAATTTCTGCTGTTAGCTTGTGAACCATGGTCTTAACCTGATCATGGCTAAATCAAAAGCTATTTCTCCAAGACTTACCCCAATCAGATTCTTCCTGTCTTCAGTCCCCCAGGCCCTCTAGACAGGTGATGTCTTCTCTGGACCTTGTTTGGACCTTGGGGCAGGGCGGGGGTGGGGGGGGTGGGAGGGCGGAAGAATGGCAAAATCCCTTCCTCTCAAACTTTTGGATGGGATGTTTCAAGAGAACATTCTCAGTCTGTGTCAGGTCACAGACTGAAGGTCATCTGAGAGCTATCATCTCAAACCCTGTTAATACATCTAAGCACAACACCCTTGTGTTAGTTGCTTGAGTGTTATTAGTGTCTGAACTAAACTTGCACACTAACCAAGAGGCAGGGACCCAGCGCCCTGCCCATCACATAGGCACTGCTAGGCCTGAACCACTCGTACATGCAACAGGATGCTGTGAGCTGCACTGAGGCTGGGACGCACGCCTCCCTGCAGAGCTCCGTGCCCACCGAGAACCCTCACAAGGGTAGAATCTCTGCTACTGTGCAGTCAGGGCTCTGCCTGTGTGGTGAGTCCTTGGTGCAGGAATGCTCATTGACCATCCTCTCTCCTGTCCTACGGGTCTTAGGAGAGGGGAACCAGAAAGGCGAATATATTTAAAACATAATCTGTAGTGCTTGCTTACATCAGTTAATGTGCAGTCTTATGGATCGTTGCTGTCAGTGGTAAAAATTGTATTCAGCATGATGTGTGTGTATATATCCAGATTCAGAATAATCAGCCAGGTACCTACAGGAAACCCAATTTTCTGAGACCAGCCACGAGTACTTTGGAAGTGGCAAGTGTCATAACCTTTGCGTGTCTGAACTATGTAAAGGTTAATTATATTCTACTCCACTGCAGCTATGGTTACATTCATGGGACTTTGTGCTTAATGCTGCTCTCTAACTAATGTGTCGCCCTAGAGATGAATTATTTTAATGCAAAACTGAGATTATTCACGTCAATTACAGTAAGTTATACTTTAGAAATAGAGAAAAGATGTTTATTATAAATTGTACTATGTTTGTTTTTCAAATACTTCAGTAAATTATCTTTGTTTTCTGATAGTGCATTTATTATTTTTTAATGTTTACTTGCTTGTTTGGGCAGATAATTTTCAGCCTATGGGTTGTGATCAGTAAACTTGGAGTATTTCTTATTTTGCCGTTTATCTTTTGTAATGTTATTTTTACAGACCAGTTAGGAGAGTGGAACTTTCCAACACTTACTGAATTAAATGTTTTTAACAAGAATTTTTGTGAGTATGGGCAAAGTATTACATGTACTCAGAGTTACTTAAGTGTTTAGTATTAATGTTATCAAACTGATTAGACCAAAATCAATGCCTTTGAAATTAACTTTCAAACTGTTGAGGTTCTCTTGATGCACATTTTAGAAATTTTTGCTGTACCATTTTAGGACAACTCAGTCTAAAGGAAATGGTGGCTCATGTAGTCAGATTTCTTAACAGCCTAAATATTTCCTGATGGCTTCTGTATTTAATATGAGCTCCTGTTTGAAAATGGAATTTGGATATACGTTTACAGACCTGTCTTTATCAGTTTGAAGTTGTGCATTATCAACTCTTCGTTGAGAAGACATCAAGCAGAACACCCCTTGAATTTCCTTGTTAAAATCCTGTAGCAATGGACTGATGTTTCCCATGGAAATTAGATAGTTGTGATCACAAAATGAAGTAGTAGTAGAAAAAGTAAGTTTCCCTGCAGAAGTGCTCTGGCTTGGTGGAATTAAGAGGCTCCTTGTAGACTTAAGTGCTGTACTTTGGTGCTAAATCTTGATGCGATTTTGCCAAGTTAGAAGCTGCTACGTTGATATGATCACGTATTAGCACCAAGCAAGAAAACATTTAGAATCCAGACCCCTCCCATGACAGGAAGTACGTGTTATTGCTACTTTGGTAAGTTTGTAAGCCTTGTCTGCCAAAAGCTTGGCAATAGCCTCAGAAGGCTATTTCGGAATCTGACTGCTTAGAAACAATCTTATTGTTTCCAGCATACATTTACTGTGGTTGACTTACTCCTATTTCTTCTTGTGCTTGGCTTGCCTATACTTAAAGATGTCCTTTTCTTTCCCAATGGCCAGCCTGTTTTGTCATTTGGAGTAAGACAGGTTCTCCGCTGCTAACATCATCCCAGAAGCTGAGGCCTGTGTGGGATCTGCTTCATCTTTCTACTTTAAGGGCGCTCAGAATTGTACACATTGTTTGTAGTTCAGATCTTGGTGGTGTCATTAACATTACCTTTAACGATTCCCTATCTTTACTTAAAATTCTTCAGTTCATACATCTGGGATTAAAGCTGCCTTTCCCACGGCCGAGTCAGAATCCAGATAACTTTGCTTTGTTATTTTTTTTTTGTTCCTATGTCCACTGTCATCACTTTCAAAGGATGGAGCTCATAGCTTGTCAATTGCTTTGAGATCTTCAGATAAAAGGGAAAATGTGAGGAGAGTTTGGATTACAGCAGGACTTAAGGACAAAGCATTAGTCTTGCTAGAGTCTTTTTTTCCAAACAATACGAATTACTTTTCATCTTACTTTCTGTTATTGTAGCAACTGTCTTAAACAAAAGCCAACCTGTTTCAGAGTGTATTTTAGTGGCACAATATGGAAAATCAGGAAGGCAAAGGAGTGCAGCTACCCGTGGAGATAATAACCATGATCAAAAAGAACTGTACTTGTAGCTAAGGCAGGTGCTATTATTAAGTATATCTGTGGCTCTACTTTCCAGAATCTCTGTATGTGCTTTTCCTTTAGGAAAGGTTCTCTTTTGGTCTTAGCCGCTTCATTGACAATTACCAGACATTCTGTTATGTGATGTGAAATATCAGAGCTCACTCCTGTGATCATGCTGCTACTGCATGTTCACTTGGATGCTTAAATTACCACAGACTGGATCATGACTACTGTAAGTTTTTCTATATTAGGGAGAGATATACACACAGACATTGAACAGCATTGGTTGGTGAGTGGAGATGCAGGGCTTTTGAACATCTTTACAGGGAGCAACTTGTTCATCATTCTGCCTATTTACAATAGGATCCTCTGCAAAATTCCTCTCTATAGCTGATTTGAAAAAGTTTTTGTTGGTAAGGTCCTTAAGGGGTCATTGTGAATGAGAGTGAGGACCAGTTTAGTGCTAAAGAGATTAGCCTTCAGGCATGGTGGATCAGGACTTAATTATCAAACAGCTGCTAGTATTCCAAGTAGTTTGCTATCAAACCCTGCACAAGCCCTGGTGCTTAGGAGAGTGGTAGCTCTCAGGACTCAGAGGTACACCCTGGTACTTCTGTTGCAATACTTCTGTTACTGCAACTGCAGGATGTAAACTGGAACCAAAACCAGACAAGAAAACTGTAATTGGAAGAAACTGCAGTTGCTTTCAGGGTACAGGGTTTAGGCTACACTGGAGAACTGGTGAGGTAGAGTAATGCTGGTGTATTCTTGATCACACTGCACCAGTCAAATAGTGCTATTAATTTTCTGTGCTGCTTTACGATGCAGTTGTTCATTAGTTAGTAGCCCTAAAGACCTGCTGTTTTCCCTAGGACCCTAGAGTATGCTGAAGAACAGTGGGTGGGTTTGCTTTTTAAGCATCATCAACAAAATATAATAGCAGAAGTTACTTCAGGTGGAGCCCCAGTAATTATTTTTCTGGACATGAAGTATGCTACATCCAGCAATTTCTGTGTATAACACTTGGTGCTTCTGAATTGCAGAGCTGTGTGAGTGCTACAGTTAACACACATTATTATGCACAGCAGCAGTAGTGTGCTGTCATTGGGTCAGGGAGATTCCTGTATTGCTTCAGTGTAAAACATCTGTCTTTTTTGTCTGAACACTTGTGGTTGCTAATATATGAGAACTACTCCCTCCCAGTTTTTTTCATGGTAGATATTTTCCTATTTAGATGTATATAGTTGCTAAAAATTGACCCATTGTAACTGCTAGAAGGAATCCTTTCCCAATTGCTTATAAAACTGTTTCTTCTTTGACAAGAGGGTAGATGTGGTATGCATGCACCTTGAAGATGTGCTTGAAGAGTCTGCTGCAGTAAATCAGATTTATTCATACTAGGCTGTAGATGTTTTGTATAGTAACATTTATGGACCAACTTCAACTCAGAACTTTCCCTTATTCTGTGGTTGGTTTAGTCACATACCTTACAGGGTAGTGGTGGCTGCTGCACTGCTTGTTATGCCTCCAAACTTGACGTAGTTTGCCACTCAAAGTATTTCAGAGGCTGGCTCACTCCTCCTAAACAGAGAATGTTTCCCCATCAGAAAGCTGCAATGTCAAACCATATCCAACCTTTCAAAGTTGTTTTGCAAAGACACACCAGATAGAATGAGGAACATGTAACAAAACCGAACAATTAACTTGTCAAACTGATATGAATCTTAAGAACTCTTAAGTTCTTGCCTCAAAATGGTACATAAAATCCACAAATGTACTTCACCCTGGTTTTGGTTTTATCTACACAATCTAATTATGAAGGAGCCTAAATACAGTGCTAAGGTGAAGGGTGGATGCTATGAAACACTGCTGGTCTCTGTATGAAGTAAGCATATGTATAGCCATATCATATTTATGCAATCTGAATTCTCAATTCCCCCATCTAAGTTTCCAGAGTGGAATCCACACCTCTTCTGTAGTAGATGAAAACTCAATCACTTTGTTTTGATTCCGCACTTCTTGGTTTAGGAACAACAAAACAGATTTTTTGCAAAAATGGGAAAAGGTTGAATGCAGTCAGTTGCTTCTGATTTTGCAGCAACATTAAACTGACACATTCCCAAAGGACCAAATTCCAGCCTCAGCTGTTGTGGATTGCCACTGGTACACCACTATCAGTTTGCCTGAATTTACCCCTTCTTTTATTGGTGTACCTGAGAAAGCCAGACCCGTTCTACATGAGATGTAACTCTGTCAGGGTTGTTTGTGCAATTTAAAATGGCTGATGGCTCACCATTCATTTTCTGTATCAGGCAATCCAGGATTCTGTGGCATTCTAGTCACGATATGTAACAGAACCCCAAAGACAGATTATGCAGTCACAACGATGAAAATTGATTACTAAGCACTCAATGAGTCATCTGCCTCAGGAAGTAACTACTTCAATCTATTATTGTCGATGTCCTGATGGGTCAACCAGGACGTGAAAAGGAATTTGCATTAAATTGATTTGAGTGTTTTTTCTAGAAATAACATCACTCAATCAAAGGAAACATTCAGACAGAGCTGGGGAGAACTGACTGAATTTGATTTGGGAAGGCAGAGCAGCAAGGGATGAGCAGGCTGATTCAGATAAAAATATAAATGGGATTTAGAGCATCATAAATCTCACATTACAGAATGAAGAGTTGGAACAATTCTTAACAATTTCTGCAATGCAGATTGGGCTGCATGTTTTGGAAATCCTTTATTTGCTTATTGATCTGTGTGTGTACACATGTATATATACACACCACCCAGTTATGTGAATAGCTTGTTTATGCAAATACTGTGCTTATACATGCACTGCCCATAACAAATTGCCATCAAGTAATATAACAATATGGCCAGTATCCAGTTATCCAGGGTGATTTTGCTGTATTGAGCTCATATGAAAACTAGAGTGGAATGTTTCTCCTCAAATGTTTTTTTTCTTCTCAGAGCTGAAGACTTTCAGAATGAGCAGCCCACCACTCAATGAAATGCAATAAGTGATGAATCATACTGAAATGTCACTTCCTTCTCATCAGTCTTAGTCTTAAAGCAATTCATCCTCTCTTTCATGCTTGTAGTATGGTGTGGGTGTGCTGGCATCTTAAATTATAGTGGGTTTCTGCTATCCCGTTATTCCCAATAGCTTTGTATCTTCTTCCAAGGTCGTTACTTACATCATTTGAGAGTCTAATGAAAATCACATGCTTTAAAGAACCCCTCCTTACTATATACATTGGTTTTGAATTATTCCTTTATTGATTTTTATGCAGTCAGACTTTATGTCCATTCCAATAAGTTTTACCTGACTAATAATTTCGTGATTTGGCTGAGAAATTACAGCAAGTTCCTTAAAAAAATATTATTAGTCACTTTTGTTTCAGTTCTTGGCTTTCCACCATGATGCATTATAAGGCTGCAATAGCTGAGGGTGGATATTATTATAACTATTTCAGAGTCAAACCTCTCAGAAATGTCTTAATGTGGAACCTCCAAAATCACAGCATTCACAATCAGTGTCACAGTTGAAACACACTGGCTTTAATAAATGAAGTTTAACTCTGAAGCAGCACAAGGGGGAAAAGACAAAGTGACTGGAAAAGCATATTTTAAGCTACTAGTGGAACTGTACTAGTGCCAGGATGTGCTGAATACAGGCTGAGCAGAAACTTGCAAGTGGAGGAAGAACCACAATCACAGTTCCCTCTGGCTAATCTATAAATGTCATCTCCTTCCTTAGTGGACTTGGTGTTATCCTGCCTGTTTCAGACAGAAAGCAGAGAAACTGCACTGTACGGGAGGGAATTAGGGAGCTGCCAATTATTTCAGGCCAACAGCTCAGAAGATCAAGTTATGTTACAGTTCTCATTAGAAACCTGAGGAGGACATAGAAAGTCAGGTTGTGTAAAGGGTTGTACCGTCTGTATGTTGCACATAAGTAAATATTGAGGTTTTCCTCCCTGAGACATGTTACATATACGTAATATACAGAAATGTGCATTTAATTGAACAAAACCACTATTATTTTAGCACTCAGGACCCCAGGAGGTAGGAAAAAGTGATTGTATTATTGTCAGGTAACCCCTCCAGCCATCACGCTCACTATATTTCTGACCAAAACCAAAGCAATGCCAGTTGGAAAGTTTGATGCCTTGATGACATATATTGCTGTTGAGTAAGGAAGAAAAAAAAGGAATGTGAACTTAAATATATTTTCTTGTGTTCTTGCTTTATTTCATTCCTCATTAGTTCTGCTAATGGAATAAGTGTGCTACCTCTACCCTCCCATTTTCCTCCTATTTTCCTGTTTCTTCTTCTGGCAGTTAATTGGTTCATATTGATAAAGATACATTAATAGATTCTTTACATTTTCTCCTGATTTATGCATCTGTGAGATCAAGATTGAGTTCCAGGCATGTGCAAATGATGGAGAATTGGAGTTAGGTGGTTTTGGAAACACTAAGAACATATTTAACCAGTAATTAAATATTTTTGGATAAATAGGGAGTAATTGTCAAGCTGCTTAAAATGTATGATGAGCCACTGACTGCTGGGTAGCTCTGAAAAGCCTAACTCAGCCACAATTAACTACCATGGCTAGGTTACTTCATTTCCCATAAACTACAGCATGTTTCATGAGCTGAGGTTCCTTTCTTTAATGGTGTATCCAAATAGGCAATTCTGTGGTGTCTATTAAATCTAAATAGTAGCCATGGAAGGAAGATCCTAGAAAAGGCTTTGTAATTTCACTTTATGTTGTGCTAATTTGTAACTGGAGACGATGCCTGCCTGGGATTGCATTACCTTTGTTGTAAACAGCCTGTGAGCTTAAGAGCCCGATCACTGTATTAACAGTAAAATAATCACTTTTGCAATCTTCCCCTGCAAGGAGTAAGTTTGGAACTTCACAGGAAAAGGAATTATCAGTGATTCATTCCCACACAGGAGAGTCCAAAAGTGTCTCTGCATCAGTGTTTCGCTTCGGCTCAGAAGAGGAATCTCCTGATTGTCCCCCTCTAGCATGCTTTGGTTTGCATTGGAGGATGGCTTTGGAGTGACCTCAGGCTTCACTCCAATGCAACCAGACTGAAAAACTGTTCCAGAAATGTACCTAATTCACTCCAACTGCTAATGAGCATTAAATCCATGGGACAAGACTAAACCTAGTCCAACGTAAATCTCTGAAACATGCAATGTGATGTTGAATCCCCTGCAGAACCTGCTAATTTAGCTATATCGTGAGGTTGCACAGCAATTTATGTCCCAGTTCATCAAAATAATTAAAGACATGTCTAATGTTAACATTTCCGATGTACAGAGGTTGCTGCTTTAGGTTCCTGGCAAGAATCAGAACATACAAGAGCTAAAATGAAAAATGCTTGAATCTTAACTGAAAATGACAAGGAGTCAAGGCAGAAGGTAATCTAAGGCTGAGCACAAGCTCCAGGATGGAACATGGGCATCGATCAGTTCCTATAAATAACCTGGATGAGAGGCCTGAAGTACCTTGAACATAATAAGTAAAACTTTTAAATTATATACCTGCTCTCAAAAAAAAAAAAAAAAAAGAAGAAAAAAGTCGATGAAGCTTCTTAATCCAAGAGGTAACATGATCAAAATGAATTTCAGGACAGCTAAGTCAGGGTGCAACATTACAAGTAGTTTGAGTCTGACAGACTGAAATGAAAGTAGGTCAAGCAGGGCAGCTGTGGTACAGGGAAGGGAGGGCTTGGACCTGGAATTTTGATATTCCTGCGAGCATTTCCTGAGTTTAAAAATGCTGCTAATCAAAGTTTAGTTTGGTTTGTGGGAGATTTATAGCTACTCAAATACCCCTGTGAAAGCATTGGTTTGCCACCTTTACCCAGGAGTTCTAATAGACAAGAAGATGCTGTAAGAACTATGTGAGAGAGAAGGGTACAGTGAAGGGCAGGCAGGCTCTGATACCCTCTTCAGCTGCAGGGATGGAAAATGAGACAACTTCTCAAAGTCAAGGAGGTGCACCTCTACCAGTGGAGGCTATGTGATAAGCAATTCCAAACTGCCTTATGGTCTTAGAGTGCACGCTAGAAAGATCAGTTACTGACAACTGCAGTCTGGTCTTGAGTAAGGCCAAAGCCCTGGAATGAGACAAAGGCAGTTAACAAGCCTGTCTTTCCCCAAACCCGCTGTATGCAGATGCGTGCAGATACCACAGAATAGAGGCCTTAGAGTATTTTGTTTCAAATCAGACTATTGTAATTCTCTTACTCTGCAAGTCCTTTAAAATTCTATCCAGCCTGCACTTGTGGGAGCATAACTTAAATCCTGCACCCCTGCATGCACACGTTTAATTTGTAAGACAGGCTAATTAATGCAATAGACTTTCTTAATGGAGTGATCATGAAATTTGCAGAGTAAAAAAATCTATCATGCAAGAATTGGTACTTCAAAATTATGCTAATTTGTATTTGCAAGAATTGGGTTTCTCATGTATAAGTGAAGACTTCTAGTTGAAAATTGGACTGATATATCATAAGTGTTAATATATTTATTAATATTTTTAAAATAAGTAACTGCTTGGGCTAGTGGCATGCTTTAAAGAAGGCAGTTCTTCATTAAAAATGAGCAATAAGTATTGTTGTCTTTGTGGGAAATCTTTCTTTTGCAGTTATCTAGATTGAGCCACAACTGAAACCATCCAGAAAAGTCTCATGTGGTGATCCTCTCCCATTGAATGGTCATGATTCTATTAGCAGATTTATTAGCATCAGAGCTAAAGAAAATGAGGAGAAGATAAAAGTTGTCACTTTAAAAGAGTAAGCCCTGAATGACTACAAATTGTGGCACTCCATATCAAGAGCTTGGTAAGGTTTGAATGCGAAATTATCCAAAACAAATGAATTTATTGTTCCCTGATATAAGCAGTGTAATTGGAAGAGCATAACTATAACTTTGTAATGCCTAGACTGTGAGCTGGGATAGGATCACCTGATGAATGTTAAATTATGTCATTTGAAGCCAGGAAACAGGGCATTATTTTAAATGATTTCTGAAATAAAACATGATTTAAATTCTGTCATTAAGTGTGCACAGGTGCTATCCGGTCAAGTTAATAAAATCATCAATACCTGATGCCAGTAAGTAAATTATATTTGTAGGCAGTAAAAAAAAAAAAAAAGTGCTAGATATAAATTAGGATAAGACAAATTACCCTAAATTTGCTTTTCCCCTTGCTTATGTAAGGCCAACCTTTGTGTAGCCCCATACACTAGTAGCAGATGCCCAATAAGGGTGGGACGAGAATACGTTGATGCTTTCCTATAATGTTCTCTTGGTCCGCAACAACTTGTGTTTCTTGGCCTTCCTGAAACAGAAGAGTGCTTTTGATCAACACTTCTGATAGTTTATCCACGATGAGACTATAATGAGTTTTGCTTGGAAAACAGAGATGGTCCCATACGTGCAACAGAATATAAAGGAAGATGAGAGCCATTCCTACACAAGGCAATTGAGCTAGCAATTTTTTTGGCAGTTCTAGCTGCAACCTCATTGTCTCTTTCAGAAAATCCCATAAGCAACTGTGACAAAGTGAACCTGCTGTGACAAATCGTCACATCATACCACCTCTTAAGCAAATTCAGGATTCCTGATATCCAGATTGCCACTTCCATCAGCAGACGTAGTAGAAGCTGAAACAGATCTCAGTCTGCACTCACTCCAGCGTTGGCTGGAACAAGGAATTGGGGTGAAGTTTGCGTGGTCATAGAAACAAAATGATATGAAGTTAAGTAACTGAAACAGCAAAGCTTGGTTTTGTTTATGTAGTCTGTAGGCACCACTGCTAGAAGAAATTATGTTTCTATAAGGTGAGGAAAGCTAAATGAGGCTGGCCATATTTGAAAACCTAAACAAACGGTATTTGCTTGGGACACTGAGGTAAAAATCAGTGATGACAGAGAGGCCGCTGTAGGAGACCGTATCAGTTATTCTGTGGCTGTTCCCTGTCATCCAAAGTGCACACGCTGTCCTAAGCAATATTTCAGCAAAGCTGCTTGGTACCACTGACTCATCATCTAGAAGCATTATATCAGGACCTGCAGTACAACAGAGATGTCCAAGGAGTAAAAATACAGAAGTGAACTAATATTTTTTTAACTTTCCTGTTAAGAAAAGCTCAGGAAACCATACCTAATGTACAGTTATGGCTAGCCTGATATGTAAATGCTTAAAGTTGGCCTTAAGAGAAAACAAAATTCCTCTTCAGTTCACACTCTAATTGCTGGGATCTATATCCTCACAGATAAATGCAAATAAACTCCCTTTTTCCAGATTGTATCTAAGCTTGTAGCATTAGAGTTCCCAAAGAAGCAGCTTCCCTGAGAGAAAATAGAGTTCAAGTGATACTATTTCAGCATTTCCTGATGAAGCAAAGCTGCCCAGTATTTTTGAACCAACATAAGTGAAAACATCCCAGATCATTTTGATGTACTTATGTTGTCTGACTTGCTTTGAGAGCATCCCTGATGGGTTCCCCACAATTAGTCAAGATTCATTTTTTTTTTACTGATTCTCTTGAATTACTATTTTAATGGATTTAAAAACTGTTTTCATTTGGAAGGAGTCTTTTAAGTATGAATATAAATAAATACAGTTGCATGAAATTTGATTAATTTACAGTGGAATAGGGATCATCCCACCATACCTCTGGCAAAGAGTTTGTCTTTCATGACCTGAACGAGTGAAGCATCCATGACAGTTACAGAAATTACAGGCCTGTGAAGTTTTACTGTTTTACATTGCTTTTTCTATCAAAGGAAAGTAAGGTGTCTGGCAAGAGTTCATGTCCAAAACTAGTAGCTGAAATAAGGAAAAACAGCTGCATGAAGACCAGAGAGAACAAAGCTAACATCCCAACTCCTAATAACTGTTTTGCCAATGCATCTAAAAACCTCTTTTCAGGAAAGATTAATACTGATGGGAAGACATGATAGGTGATCAAAAAGGCTTCCAGACTATTTTGATCCCACCTCCCCCCCCAATGTCTTTCAACAGTACAGGCTAAACAGAACTGAGAAGCCTTTGACTGTACATATTATGCTCTTCAGGATAGTGTGGCCTATTAAAGTGGTTGGACAGTGTCTGAAAATGAGCTGGAAGAAGTCTACGTTTTTATTTCTTTACTAACTACAAATAAAGTTTCCTTTGCATAGCTGTCATGTAAATCTGGAGATTGTAGGAGCTGTTTTGGACATTGCTGCACTAAATTTGGATGGAAACAAATATAAATCACCTGCCATACCCTTTATTAGGGAATCAGTGTGAATGTTCCATGTTTCAGCTTGGTGTTCTGGTGCAATGAGAAAACCTAATACATGCAGCTGACACCAGAGCTGACATGAATTGAAAACCTGACATCTGCAGGGACCTGCTTTTTCTTGGCAGGAGGATTTAGGAACCTAAGAACATGAAAGATGCCTCAAACTAAATGCTGCTTTATATTGACCTTTGATTAGGATGCTATCCGCTCAAAAGCTAAGGCAAATTATTATGAAATAGTTTACTCATTACCTAGGTTCCAAATAGCTGAAGTTTTTCTTATTATTTGCTGTAAGGCTCTTCACAGACATATTAAGGTTGTCTGGGTTTTTTTGATATTACGTACTGAGTCACTCATGGATTTGGGTTTGGGGTTTTTTCCCCCTACTTTAATGCTGAATTATCAGGTCTGAAATTATTTTATGTGTTCCAGAGGCTAAACATGCATTGTATCAAATTATTTATTTTATCCTTTTTATAGATACTGTCTTTCAATTTTCTGTTTCAGTAGCTCAGAGTTGTATAAATTTTTCAGTTGTCTTTTTCCAGGCAGTGGATGCCTGACATTCTAGGCAAGCGAGTTTTGAAGTTATGTTCCCTAAAGTGTGGGGAGGATTATCCACAACCTCATCATTGTCTTACAGAATCGTATTTTTTAATGACTGACCTGAGGCTAAAAGTAGGTAACAATTGCCAAGTTACATGTAAGGAGACAGTTTAATCTATCAGGGAGGCCATTGAAGAGGTCACAGTAATTTGCTATTTATTGTTTCACAGAAAAACTATGAAAAAGTTCTTGGAACTACAGAATAGGTCTTCAAGGTCACTTTGTACTTGAGTATGGAAGATAAAACATTATAGATAAATTATAACTCTTATAAGAGGCAATACAGTAATCTTGGTACTAGCTTGATTTTAGTAGGTGCGTTTTCCTATTAAAAGCTAGAATGTCTGGCTCCAGGAAAGATATAGAAACATTTAATTTATTCTTTCCATAGAGAATGAAGTCGGTGCACAGGTCACTAATGCGTTAGTGTATTGTGTAGAAGAATCTAGCAACTTTTGGGGAACACAGATGTTCTGGAAAATGAACCACAGGAATAGTGGTATTAATAGTGCTGTGTAATGATGGTAGAAAAGGCAATATTCATTTGACCTTTCAGAAGAATTTGCTTAAATTGTATTCAAACCTTTCTTATATTGTTTTCTCTAACAATGAAGGCTTTTTTGCATTAAGAATCCAGAGGTGTCAGCGTTTTTCAAGTCCCTTCAGCAATAATCTGTTCTGGCAACATGTTTTGAAAATAATGCTTTGGTAACACAGTTACCAAGTTGGGGAACAGAAAGTTTTAACAATAAAGGCATCTACTTGAAAACCATCCTAAAATTACCTTAATGTGGAATGATTGGCGTGTTTCTATAGTGTTATAATTATAATTTAAGGCTTTCTTATATATTACCTGTCTTCCTTTCTTCAGGAGCAAGGCTCAAAGGAGGCAAGGCTCGTTAAGGAAAATACAGTGCTGCCAAAGGACGTGTCAGTATAGTGTAGCAAAACTTGAGGAGTGTTGATGTTCAGTCAGACTGCTAGGAGAGGTGAAAGGGGGGCTTAAGGCATTGTCCTGTACTGCTTATCTTAACCACGCCAGTAGAAGTGGCTTGTCTGCTTTTGTGAGCTTGTAGGGGTATTTCTTGTAATGACTTATCGAGAGCATGTGATTGGCTTTCCCTTCCAACTACTCGTTAAGCATCTGAAGCAGATGAGAGTATGTTTCTGCAAAGTACTGCTCAGTAAATAACCTCACCACCTTTGGCCCTTCAGGCATAGAAATACTGTCTACAAGATTATGAGGTAATCTTAAAAATTAAATACTGATGTTTCAGAATTTTCTTTCCGTGAGGCCTGTGGCTGTACAGCTGCCCTGCTTTCTCTCACTAATGTTCAAAAGTACAGTCTGGATGTATGGTGTTACTCTTGGTTCACTTTTGCATAGGAGTACTTGTAGGAGTCTCTAGATTGTTAATGAAAAGTAATTTTTACTTAAGAATATCAAGAGTTCAGAACTTTGCTGTCAATATCTGTAGAGAGGTAACTGTGGTTATCTCTTAAGAATGTTTAATGCACAGGCTTTGATTTCCATAAATTTTGAAGGGATTGGTTTGCACTGGCAAAATGGCAAAACAAAGTTAGTCTAGATGTATAAAATAAATGGAAATCCTGTTATGGCTGTACTGTTTAATGATCTTAGTATTAATAGAGTGCTATAACCAGTAATGCAATATTAGTAATGAAATTAGAAAGCAAACCGGTCTTTCCTGGATGAGTTTTTAAATATGCTTTTATCTCCTAGTTGCTTCAGCTCAGGTAGTTTATATCTATACAGAGCTTGGAGGGATGCTTTCTGTTATGGTGAAAAGGGTGTTTTGCTGTGATCAGGCAGTAGGAAATGCCAACCTACCAATGTAGCTAATCTGTCTCTTAGCAGATTTCTTCGTGTAACATATGAGGTTGTCAAATCCCCTGTCACCCTCTGGGCTAAAGCAGTTAATAGTTGAGTCTAGACCTATTAAGGTGATGGGGGGTATGCTGGATTTCACAGTGCAGTGGTATGAATCCTGAGGGGAGGGCTGGTATTTCTGGAGATGCCCAGAGGATATGTGAAACAAAGAAGAATAAAGATATCATTATGTTGGTGTCAAGTCAAAGCCCCTTAGCTTTTGTGTTCATTGAAACTTTGCAGAAAAATCTTTCTAAAGAAGCTTGTGTTAACATTGTCTAACTCAATAAAGACAGAACATCTCCATAATCTGCAGGCTAGTGAGTCTATGATAAATAAGTATAGTACCAATGCTTTACCTCCCTCTTTTTGGTTGCTGTATAATCAATGGGTATTTGTGCAGGTTTGTGAGGATGCATTGATCACACCTAGTAACAAGGTAATTTTCCTAAAGCAAAATTCTGAGACAAACACTGCAAGACAGTTTTACTATTCACAGTATGGCTTTGAAGAAGCAAAAATAATTTAAATTTCATTTGCACCCTTTTATTTTAATACAGCATTTCATTGTAGATGTTATTGACTGAGTTTCAAGTAGCTAGTTAAAATTGAGAGAAAATATTTTTAGCTCTTGCATGAGTCAATCCAGGGAAAAAATAAATGAGTGCAAAAACTTGCAAATGGGTGAGCTATCATGTTCCTGAGGTTTTCTCTGTTAGCAGTAACAAATATTTTATCAAGAATTAGAATACCTCTTTAGCAAGTCCTGGCACAAAGTTCTCACTTTAATTTTTTCATTGGAATAAAGGCACACTAAACATTATGTGCAGTGGAAATACTAAGATTGTTTTTGAGCCACAGTAAAAAACAGACTCCAGTTTATGTTCGTGTATTTATGCATAGAGTGGATTGGGAAAATAGTTGTCATCTCCATTCATTTGTTGAATAGTTATTGTAAGCACAGAAAAGATACATAATTTGATTGAAAATCAATTATTAAATTGCTGAACATTGTTGACAAATGTTTAAAAATATCTGTGGTTTCAAGGTTGTTGTTGCATTACTTTAAAAATTCCCATTTTTTAATAAAATGTAAATTCTCTTATTAAGATTTTGATTTCTAGTTTTGAAGCACATTTCTAAATGAAATTAGTACTGTGTGTTTAAAGCCCTCTCCTGTGCTGTTCCTGCTGCAAGAAACAATAAAATGTTGGAAAAGCATTGTTGAAAAAGGGGTGCTCTAATCTGGAATTTACAGGATGTGACATATTCCTCCTGAATTATGAGAAAATCTTTGCTGTGAGAAAGGGTAATGGCATCTTTCAGATCTCCGCATTTTTGTCTTTACTTTTAATCTAGCTTTATTCTTTAAGCCTTTTAATGTCTTTATTTTCTTGTAGGTTATGAGGTAACACTGAACTGCAGTGGTACTGAGAGTGAAATTCATCTGGCTGATGGTCCAAGATGAGGTAGTTGTCTACATTGCCTTTACAGCCAATAGGAAGTGGACATCTAAAGTAGGTCAGATGAATTCTAATTTGAGTTTGATACATCTAAGTTGAGCAGATATTTCTAAGTTGATCTGTTAAGCGATCCTGGTTTGATTAGCTTAACTGTAGATGACTGCATAGGGGATGTCTAACACTAAGGGAAGTGGCTCTTACCCGCTTCTGCCAAGTGATACCTCTGGCACCTTACTCTATGACACTCTCATAAAATGAAATCAGCCTAACATGGGTGGTCAGCACAAGCTTTCTAGAGCGTGTTAAAATGCAGGGGGTTATTTCTGGCCTTTTGCTAGAATAAGAATTTCACTCCCTCTATCTTTTGTCTGGTGGTTGCTACACCTGGAAAAGGTTAATCCACCTTAAGGTTATAATACCTTTAAGAGCTTATTTTTAAACTTTGCAAAGAACTGAGAAATATGGTGCTATATGTATTTAGTAGTGCATTCTTGTTATCCCAAAAGGATGAGATACTCTTTCATTTTGTATTCTGTCCTGCACAGACCCTCATTTCTAATCTTGCCCATGAAAAATGAGATCTCATAAGAAGAAAGTGATTAAGTTGTGCTTTTCCTTCATTTGCCTGCCATCCCCTTTAAAATGCCAGAGATTTTTAATGGCATAAATTATTTCATGTGTGGTATAAGAATAGTAAAAATATCAAGTTGCAGGGGGATTTGGAGTTTTTCAAGAGCTGATTATGTACAGCCCAGAAGTACTGTTGAACAATCTTCATTAGAATCACTCAGCAGTCTGAACTTAGGCAACAGACTGTGACTCTTAAATCTTTTTCATCAGTTTAGGACTGTTAGTTGTTTTTAGCTCTTTTCTTTTGGCGTCCATCTGTCAGTAACGTTCTCCTTCTGGCTAGCTGCAGTAAAGGACCGTTATCATTTCTTAATATGCTAGGACGGAGGGGAGCCTTCAGTACTAATTTTTAAGGCATCCTTCAGATCTTTAGTGTTTCTGGTAGCACTTACATCATATGCCAAAGGCGTGTGTCTTGACTACTACAGTGTAAAGGTTATGGAAAGAAAGAGGAGGAACTGGAAGTTTTTACATGTATCGTAATCATAAATAGACATGAATTGTTCAGGAGGAAAGACAAAGGAAACTTCCCCTTGTATGGCAAAGAGTCATTATTTTTTTAAAAAAATGAAAGAAAAAAATGAGGCAAGGAAAGGAAGCTATTAGGGACAAATTGATATGAGGATTAATTATATAAGGATATTCAGTACACTCTGAACAGAATCTAGCAAGAGAGATCCAGAGAATTCTGTCAAGTCTCTTAGTATTTTATATTTCTAATGATCAAAATAATAGTAAGCTAAAGGTGCTGCCAATGCTGTTGTGTGATAATGTGAGTCATGAGCTACCTGTTAATCTACTGGAAAGGAATCCAGGTTCCCCAAATAACTGCTTAAAATGTTTTGCAGACAGTTTTCAGATTTTTCAGGAGTTGAAAATGTTAAAGGGAAGTTTATGGGTTGTTTTGTGGTGTTTTAATGGTGAACAGGTAAAAATGCAAAAGTGAAGGGTGGAGTATGTGGCAGAGTTTATGAAATATTTATGTTTCTTGTACAGAAAACAGGGAGCAGCAAGGAAAGTAATAAAAATACCAGACTTAAAGAAGGGATACTTAACATCCTTAGGTTACTGATATGGATACTGTTTCAGAGCAAGAGAAAAGACATGCAAGAGAGCTGGCAGTTACTGAGAAACTGTCTAGTAAGGCCACAGACACCAGCTATCCTATGTGAAGGTCAGCTAAATCGTGAACTTTTCAAGGACTTAAAACTCCAGAAGGACTTGTATAAAAAGTTAAAAGTAGGTCAAAATGCCAAGAATGAATGGGAAAGAGTAGCAAAAGAATGTAGATAAAACATGGGAAAGGCTAAGAAGAACCAGCAACCAGCATTAAAATATTAGAAGAAAACACAATATGCCAATAACTGAAAAAATCAATTATTTCACTGCTTGGTAGATTCTCCTCTCATCTGTCCAGATCTTTTCAAAATATTTAGGCCTACAGTCAGTAATGCAGTGCTCCCTTTCTTTAAAGACTGATTAATTGCAGATTAGCATCACTCGATGTTTAGAATGTGTTTGGGATGCTTGGTGTTGCTAACTTCATGTCTCAAAGTTGTTCTTTCTGTCACCACCTGATGCAGCCTTTTCATTAGGTAACAAAGGTAATATTTTTTTTTGATTGAATTGTGCTTTTGAAAAGAAAATGTGGAAGCAACAAGAATAAAAAATTCCAGGGGAAGTTTGGAATTTTAGCCTAATATTGAAAATAGAGCTCTGGAGCTCTTCAGATCTTTGAGCATCTTGGGACCCACCAATCTCTGGCTGAGTCTGCTGGATGTGTTACAAGGAGGCTTTTAGCAGGCAAATGCAGCCAATTCAGACAGACATACAGGGCATCCTTTTGGTTTTGTCAATACTGTGTTGCTGTGTAAAAGTTCCTATTCCTTTCAAGACCAAAACTCAGACTCAGTCCCCAACCATATTTTGTTTGCTTGGTTCTTCAGACTGCTTTCATTAGAAAATTCTTCCAAAGATATTCTGTTATCAAAATTAAATGTCATTTGATTGTCAACATGTTAAATCCTGAGGGAGAAACGCCAATTGAATACAATCTCGTTAAAGCACTGCAATGGCTCTATACTGTATTTTCTGCAGCTTTTACCTACAATAAGTCAAATTACTACTTTTATTGTTACACCTAGCAAATGTTGGATGTAAACATGCTGCCTTTATATTGATTTTTTTTAAAAATTAATTTTTTTTAATCCCTTAACCCTTTATACCTCTTGCCCCGCAAAGTGTATCTTGCTCACAGTTATTTGACTGAGCAGTAAATGAAAGTGCTTTTCCATTGGAGCAAAATCAAATTGCAGTTGTATGTGTTTATTGTCCATCCTTTTTTTCAGTGGCATAGCTGAAATACAGAGAAACAGTGAATAAAAGATGTTTTCTGTAAGAATGCTAGTGAAGACTTCAGAATTAAAATAGCATTCTTGGCAACTGTCTTTTCCAGAAAACTATTTTGAGAATGAGTTACCGAGTGATAATTAGATATTGAAATGCACCCAGTTTCACATTTCAGTGCTCCTTTCCAATTAGAATGACATTAGAGTGAAAGTGTAGCTATATAATTGTATGAAGAATAGATCCAATTTTCTCAATGTCACTGCAATATCACCTTTCAGTAGTAACGGCACTGAATGATTACGCATATAATTTAGTAATAGTATTTTATCCATTTCACAGAGGGTTTTTTTAAATTTTATTTTTTTAAAGTGGACATGTGATCGGATTGTAAATGAGCATATTGAGAAGAGGCCATGATACATACAAATCTATCAGTGTTAATGTTGCTGCTTCTGAACCACTGGGAGTAACAGGATACAGTGTGTGCTCACATGCAGCGTTTGCAGGCAGGATACATCTTAACTGGCTTTCTAATGGTCAAAAAAGTGATTGCAAAAATATCTTAAGGAATACAATTCCTTTTTTGGTCTGCTGCTGTGTGTAACTATAAAATGAACTCTGATATAGCTTTAGGATTAAATACTCCCATTAGTCATGCTGGTTAGCAGGCATTTTGTATGCATCTTCCTTCCTCGGTCTCTATCATTCCATCTTGCTGCAGAGCAAAGCAGGCTGGAAAATGGATAATCCCTGTGAGAAGGTAGTGCTATAGACCTCAAATCAATCATGCCAAATGCTACTAGAAATATTTCTTATAGGTCATGATTGGAAATTTATCCAGGAATTTGCATTTAAATGGCAGCTGCTAGAAGTAGAATGTACAGAAATAAGTATGTCATGTTTAGGCTTTAAGGTGCATCCCTTAGGACTCTGTGAAAACACAGGACTCTTTTTAGTTCAACACCATAAATATTAGTACAGCAGTGCTTTGCACAATTGAAATGCATTATCAGATTGATAGAAGGCATCTGAGTGTGTTAAAGTTGATACAGCATGTTTGGGGGTATTTTCGGGATTTGGATGGCCAGGGATCGTTTGCTTTAACAGCCGGTGCAAGAGCATATTGAGATTTAACTTTGTGCCTAAGATTTTAGGTAAGAGTTTTTCCCATTTTTCCAATATTTATCTCTCTCTTTGGTTTCACCTGCTTTTCATGCTTTCTTTTTAAATGCATAGATTTGCTTAGGGCAGAAACAGTCTTTCGTCACCTGTCTGCTAGTTCCTGGGATAGCCATGTCAGCCCCATCAGCCTATGTTCTGCCTCAATGTTAATTCTTACTCTTACACTGGATCTCAAATGCCACTAATATAACTGGCTATACCCAAATTTCTAGAATAATACATTGGTTACCCTGCTTATGTTTTATTCATTCAAAACGTCCCTAAAATTACATTTTGCATTATCAATACAAACAAATGAGCCATTTCTGGTGGCATTTTGATATCCTAAACCAAACCCTAAATTAAAAAAAAAAAAAAGGAGACATCTTACAGTTTTAGTGAAAGACTTCAAATAGTGGCCATTGTACATGTCTGGTAGATAGTTTTGAAAGGTTTAAGCATGCCTAATGGGTCTTCTGTTGGTAAAATATGCCTGTAAATGATATCTCATTATTTACTGCAATTATACATGCAATAAACTAAGAGGCTTCCGAAGGATGTCTTCAGAAAATAATAGTCTTTTTTGAGAAACTGAAATAATTAAGATAATTCTTAGCTCTAGGGTGTAATGATATATGACAAACAACATTAGGGTGGGGAAAAAAGAACACTAAGTATACATTTATAAAATACATTTTAAAAATCCAACAAATTAAAAAAAAAAAAGATTCTTCTTTTTAACTACAGCTACTCTTGGTTCTTTACACAATAGCAGGTTGAGAGGAAAAGATAATTGTCTAACCTGCATGAATTTTCCACCTTTTCTGTTCTTGCATTTTCCATCTATGTGGCTTTTTATTCTTTTGTTGTTTTTTTGTTTGTTGTGGTTTGTTGGGTTTTTTTTTTTAAATCATGATCATTATAAAGAAAAATGTCATGTAAGCAATTAGAAAAAGCAGCAGGGTTCTGACATCATTAATGTTTTGTTTGCTTATCATATTGAGAAATAAAACATTTTCAAAGCACAATGTACTCAAAGACTGATATAAATTCCAAAAGAAAATATTTTGATGCCTGGAAATCTTCCACCTTGGTATCAGACAGAAACCTGGCATACGTTTGTACCAAATTCATGTTAAATGCCACACAGTTACATACTTCAATTTTTATTCTTGTACTCACTGAACAATATTAATGGGACCCTTCTACAAATTCCTTTTGTCTGTGGAGACAAATTTGCAGTTTGTTCCAACTGGGGCAAGGCTGGTACTTCCAGCAGCATTTGCCTCTTTGGAAATGCTGTGTCAGAGGCAAGGACTTCAAAGTGTGTCATTGTATTGCTGCCAGAAGTAATTCTTGCACTTATCATTCTAGACATCCTTGAATTAGCAACAAAAAGGACAGATGGCCAGTGACAGGGACTGACTTGAACAAATTGAAACCTCTTATGACTATCTGTGTTGAGTTTGCTTTAATTTTTATATTCATATTTTTTGTCACTTTGGATAGAAATAAGGAATGCAAGCTAA
Source organism: Gallinula chloropus (assembly GCF_964237585.1). Lineage (NCBI taxonomy): Eukaryota > Metazoa > Chordata > Aves > Gruiformes > Rallidae > Gallinula > Gallinula chloropus. Next base: position 7,836,773 of record NC_140094.1, read on the forward strand.
CTAGAATAAACTGATGGATCATGGGCCACAGAGCAATGGAGTTTACAGTATCTAAATTTTCCTTCATGTAACAAGGGATTTTCCCAGAAAAAACGTAGGTGTGGGTGTGTTATCGTGCTTTGCACACTGCTTTTGTTGTTTGCCAGAGTTAATATGGGCTTGAAAATTCTATTCATCAGTATTTTCCCCCAGTGGAGCCTGTCCAAAGTGCTTTACCTTAATGTATTCTAAACATCTGCATTGAAATAATTTATTCATAGGCTGAAATCTCTAATCCCAGTTTGAGGTGCAGAAATGTTTACTTGGTCACTTATACTCTGTTAATCTGGGACAGTGACAGGCAGGTCACATAACATTGTCCTTTTCCATACAAGTTTTTGAACAATGGATTGTTAGTCATTTTATCAAAGAGCCAGAGGTAGCAGTCTGTGTAGATGTATTGAGAATCAGCTAATGGACAGAAAGTACCTGCTCCGACACATTAATTCCCTTCCCTGTCAGCCCGCATCATTGTGGAGTGCGCATGATGGGAAGCAAGGTCCCATCGCACTGTGGCACCTGCTGCTTTTCCATCTGCCGAGCGCAATAGCTTCTTTGATTGCCCATTTTTCAGCCTAATGACTTTATTCCTTTTCTCTTTGTAAAGTTTCTACATTTTTATTGTTATTTTAATAGTCATGGTTTGTAGGGTGGTTGTTTTTTTTTTTAATTTCTTCCTCTCCAGTGGGCACTTAGAGTGTTGATAAAAGAATAACTAACAGAATAATAATCCAAACCTGTGCCCAAATTCTGCGTGCCCCAAGTGTTGTGTTTCATAATTTATTCTGATAAAGTTGTCATGGTGATAATGTCTCTTGAGAATAAAAGTGCCATGTGCCTGGCTGATTACAGGAAACAGCTCAGATGGTATATAAACTGGTAAATATTGAACCCATGGGCAATAATGTTAGTTGTATTTGGTCCATTTATTTATTTATTTATTGCAGCTCTGGTCAGCTTGATTATGGAAAGAGTGTGACAATTCATATTTTACTTTCAGAATGCTTAGATTTATGAGGATAGGAGACAGGCTTTTGTTGGTTTGGGTGGGTTTTTTTAATCCAGTGAAATAAATGTTGGCAGAGTTCCCTGAAATAGCCTTTGAATTCTGTCTAAAGCTGTTGATTTGGCTGGATTAGTCAAAGCAGCAGATCATTATTACATATTGAACATCTGTCAAAAATAGAACTTGCAATTAACAGATGCATCCTCTGTAAGTTATGACTTCAGATTTTTCGTGAGAGAAGTACCTTAAGAATTGCTGATAAATACTGATTTGGTTTATTCTGATACAGTTTTTTCAGTGTCTTTGTTGTGTAATGTAGTCTTTACTCTGTATATAAGAAACACCAGGTAATAGCTGTAATTTTTATACAAATATGCACCATTAGTTACTGGCTATATTTCAGTTCTTCCTTTATGTCTTTTGCATGATAATTTTGTTTGTTTCTTTTAAGAGATTTAGAAAGGCATCACCTATATTTAACTGTACTCAAGTTGGGGGTAGGAGTCTACCACACCTTACTTCCACTGGAGTTTTTAAAAATGTTTTTCCAGTAGTCCTAAAGATCTCAGCTTTCTCTAGTGCCATTTAAACACCTGGGCAAAAACCTCTCTGTACAGACAAAAATTTAAGGCCTGGCGTATATATTTGAAGGTTGTAGGTAAATGTACTGATAGGCACAGTTTTGAACAAGATCCATACTTTATCCAAACTAAGATCAGATGATGCAGGGACATGGAATTGGAGATTCCCCTGAGCAGATGGGAAGTGGTATTAGTGCAGTGTTTTCACCAGAGTAGCATGTATGAGCCAAGAAAATGACTGCTGTCCAAATCCAGAGGAGCTGGGAGACCTGCAGGTGGTAAGAAGCAGCTTCTGTGAAGGCTTTTCCATAGTAATGCACCATTTACATTGGCAGGAATGTGGGGTAACTAGTTGTGCAGGGAGGATGGGTCACTTAAGGACACATCTGATAGCAGACCCACACCCAATCCTACTTCTGCTCTTTGTATGTGTTGAGCAAAACAGAGCAGAACGACAATTTTTCCAGGTAAATTCTGTCTATCAGGGCAGCAGCAGGGATGCTAAAGATGTGACTGATGTCTTTCAAGGTCATGCCAATATGAGCACAGACTTCAGTATTGTTTGATGGATGACTGTCAGAGGCAGCAGCTCCCTGTTTCTAGTATGTGGTGAATTCCTAAGGAGGCTCTAGATCTAGACCTATCTGCAACATCCTTTAATAAGGTCCCCCTCTCCTGGTAACCAGTAACTTAATAATGGAAGATTAATACCAATATCTTGTCAATATCTTGTTCAGCATGGCTTCTTGCACAAGGTGCATGCTGACCGAAGAGAGGGGTCTGGAAGACACAGAGCCTGCTGGTCACCTTATTATTTGGGGTCCTGTGCATCTCCATGCATTGTTTTGCTTGTGCAGGCTGGATGTCCTGGGCTCTATTCACCTGCCATGCTGCTTGTCTGGTGCTGAGTGACTGAGATGTCACAGCACCCACAGTAGTAAGGTGCTCAGTAGTGCCTGCAGGATCACAAAACTGATGCAGAGCATGAGTTGTCTACTTTTGAACTGGAACAACCTTACTGGAATTGGAACAGCCCTACTAATAGGCTTCCTACCTACAGGCATGGGGAGCTGGGAAGCTCAGCTCCAGAATGACGTCTCTTTGTTCCTCTTGGTAAAGTTCAGAATCATTCTGCCAGGACTAAAGGTGAAAGACAAGCAGTTGTTTAGGTTCCTGATTGCAACTTTGTTTTGTTGAAATTAATAACTTCTCCTTTTTTAATTAAGATGATGCCTTCTAATGGACACTTCACTTTTTGTTTTGTGACAGAATTATTAATTTCTCCCTAGAAATCTGGAATTTCTGTCTTGAAGACACTCTACTTTTCAACAGTTCTTTCCTAATATCAAGTCAGAAATCCTTCTGTGACCTGCAAGGTTTTTCACACATTTGGAATTTAACCAAATCCCATCATCTTTTAGCATTCAAGGGAAGTCATAGCTTCTGGCCTCCCAAGATGTCAGTCACAAACTCCAGTTGGACTAGGATTTTTCAATAGGGCCAGGATTTCACCTATATCTGTGCAAGAACAAATTGATTCACAACCCTGAGCTACTGTGCCAGAGGGGAAAATTAACTGCTTCTGCAAGCCATCAAATTTTTATAAAAAAATAAAACCATGGAAACTTATTATAAAGTCAGTGTGAAAGTATTCAGTCCCTGACACTTCTCTGTTTCTTGTGAGAACTTGGAGTATATTTAGCTCTTTGACAAGGTTATACATTACACCTAAAAAGAAAGGGGAAGGGAACACTCCACACTGCAGACAAAGCCTAGAATTATCTTTAATAGGTGAAAGACAGCCGTGACCCCAGCTCAGTGCTGTGATGGAGAGCTGCCGGTGTGACAGCTCCTTTCTGCACTCTCAGATACAATGAGGCAGATGGAAGCAGAGTGACTTCTACTACTTTCCATTCTGCAGGAACCAGAGAGAGTCAAACTTGGAAAAAGCAGAATGAGACGCTTTCAAGATACTTTCAAGTAACTTGAAGCGTTTCAATGACTTGAGTTTCTATGTTATCTGAACACCACTGACAGGAAAACGAGAAAGAGCTGTTACATTTCTTTCTCCAAATGATTCAAAATGCTGAAGTTCACATTTTTACTTCTTTGTGCTCAGCTGAAAGTTTGAGAATAGCTCTGTACACATTTAGTCCTGGGAGAAAGGGGGAAGGGTGTGTGTGTGTGTGTGTGTTACTGAAGATTCAGAAACTGAATGCAGTAAAAAATATACTAAACCCATCTTCTTTTAGCCCTTACTTTGTTAGTTTTCAAATGAAGTCCCTTCCTAGCTCCCCCACCCTTGATATGCATTGTTAAAAGTCCTAACCAGTAACAGTGCCCAGTAGAACTGAGCTGCCAGCCGCGCTCATCAAGCACACACCCCACCGGCCAAAATAAACCATTTGGAATTTGAAAGACCTGTAGAAATTCTAACATTTATGAGAGCTCAGGTACTATGTTAAGTAAAAAGCATTAAATCAGTTTGGAACAGTTTATTATTTAAAGATCTGTAGATGTTAAAAGCAGTGGAGAAAAAGTTTGGGGGATTTAAAGTTAGATGAAACTGTGCATCAATCTCCTGTGCATGTGATGACACACACCTAAGACATAGTCCAAGTGGCACCTCTTCTGTGGGTGGGTTCATGAGCTGAGGGTCTGGCCCTCTGTAATTTAAACCTTTTGGTCTTGAAGCTCTTAGTTGGTATTTGAACCAACTTGGTTGCTAATGCAGACTCACACGCATTGTTCCCAGCAAGTTTTAGCAGGTTTTGAATCCCAGAGCAGATGTCCCTTTCCTCTAATAGGACATTTTGATTTTCAGTGGTCATAGCAACAAAATGCCCTCCTTGGCCTTTTTGAAGAAAACCTAGATAGGAAAAGCATTTTAATTAAGAAAATATACTAATTAGCTACCACCTGAAGTGACGATAAGAGTTTCACTTCATTAGCAAGGCTGGGTGTGTTTGGAAAAACTCACCTGGCAACAAGGGGACTCTTTTCAGGCTATTTTCAATATTTCTCTTCCTGCGGGGAGAAAGCAATCTTAATTAAAACCTGTGAAAAGCAGGGCATTTTTAGCTGGTAATTTACAGAAGTTTGAATAAGTCAAAAGAGGAAAAGACACCTTTTGGCAAATGGTGCATATAGATGTCTGCCAGCAAGCCTGCACTTAGCAACAGGAGCTTTTTATAAACCTGAGAGAGGCTGCTGGACTGCTGGAACCGCAGGGTGGTTTTGAGATGAAGGCTGGGGTCAGTGGTGTCCATGGGCGTGTGTCACCTGACCCAGACAGGGCCTTTAAACCTTTCCATCCCATACAATTTATAATACATACTATTTGTGTGCCTGTCAGGAATAATTTGTGCAGCTACAAACTAGAATTTCATGGTCCCATATGCAGTCTGTGCACCCATCTCAGGGTAATTCTGCCTGTTTACAGTATCACCCTGCCTCTGCTACCAGCTTTTTTTTTCCCCAGCTGTTTTCAGAGATTCTTGAAAGATGGAGATAAAAAGAAAAGTTTGTTTTCAGTATTTAATGCTTGATTCATGGCCTTTGCTCCTTCAGTCTCTTGCGGCGGCACACACAAACCCAGCCTCAGGCATAGCTCAGCCACACACTATTCACCCATCGTGCCTACAATGAGATTGCAATGCAGTGTGATCTCATTCTGGGCGATTCTTTCATGTCAATAGCTCCATTTGGTACTTGCCCCTAGATCAGCTTGAATTTTTTCACTTGTGTGGGTTTCAATGATTTGTGTTTGTGGGATTTCTCTTCCTCCCACTTTTTGTCAATTAGACAGACTTGGTTGTCCTCCCCAGCCAAATGAACCCATTCAGGTGCATGATGGGGGACTTGTGGTCCAAAGTTACTGTGTTTTGACAAGCCTCACTGTTGGCTTAGGGGACCGGCAGCCCTTTCAGAGGCTTGTTAAAAAGCCTGACTGAAAAATTGTGTGCTGTATTGTTAATACTGGATTAAGGGAGGATCTTTAAATACTGACTGCCTTTTGCAGATAATGAGGGAAGTACAGGCAAGCGTGGCTGGTCAGGTAGGTGCTAAAGGTGGGCATTCAATGACAGACTTCTGAACTGACAAAACTGGAGGGCTCAGGAGTGACCAGGTCGAGTGGCCTTGATTTAAATACATTGAAGGTTTGGTGAGCCTCAGGACTTGACTGCAGAACTAGAATTCCCCTGTGTTCTTCTCACCTGCAAATCCTGTGATGTAATTGATGTAGCTGATGTTCATCTAACACGACCCTTTTCCTCTTTTCATCAGTATTACTTTAAAAATTATTAAAAACTGAGTTGGCTGTGGTTTAGATGTGTGGAAAAAACCATAAATAGTAACATCCTTATTATGTGGGTGACAACTGAGTCAGATTATTTTGGCAATGCTATTTATAGTAAATCTTTTCTCCTTAAAATTAATTAATACAAACACTGCAAACTGCTGGCCTGGTACATTCTCTCCTTTTAAAGGGAAAATGGGAATTCAATTTTTTTTTAACATCAGTCAAATTAATTCAGACGCACAGACACTGAAGAAAAAAGACTGCTGACATGTCTATATGCATTCTGGATTCTGTCTTCAGTAAGTAGCAGCTAGAGCCCAACAGTGTGGCATTTTGGCCCACAGCCAGCCAACCCTCAATACTTTAAAATCAAGCCATGTATGCTTTGTCTGACAATAGTAGCACACAGCAACTTATACCAAGCCCTGATCTTTCCTCCTTCATGGTTCCTGTTGAGGGCAATTACATGAGATTTATTGTAAAGGTAAAATTTACCAGGTTGTTGAGTACTACAACTTACAGAAATGTGCTGATGGTTAAACTTCTGTACTGATCTATATTTGAGGGCAATTTAAAATTATTATGCGATATATTCATCCCCATTTGTAGCACAGAAATTGTGAAAAGTACTCTGGAGGATCCAATGTTTAATATTATTAACATCCAAGTTGATGTCTTTCTCTTTTTTCCTTAAGGTCTCTCAAAGTAGACAAGCATGCTTTTCCCATTCTGCATTTCTGAGAGATGATTCCACTGGCATGTACTTTTCCTTGTTTAGGGCTGGCTGCTGCAATTGGGCATCAGGTCTGGAGTTCAGTTGTGAGCCTAAAGAGTTAATTGTTTGCTGGTACAATGTGGTGAACACACATTTTACAGGACATGTAGTGGCAAGGCAGCCATGCTTATCAAGTGACCAGCCTAAGTCGCTCCATCAAGGTCAAGCACTTTAGATGTCCTTGCAAAATCAGGATAATCTCTGTGATATCCTGAGGCTGTAATTTAACCAAAGCATGCACGATAACTGAAATACCTTGACATTATGCATGTCAGTGAGTCTTAGAAGAGCAGCATCTGAACTTGGATAAGGAAGCAAGTACTGTGTTGCTTTACTTCCCTCAAAGGAAGTTATGTACATCCCCATTGCTTAACAAGAATAATAATTTTGCATAATAGCCCAAGTATTATTGACAGGACTGGTTAGATGATACACTGTGCCCTTAAATCAGCTGTTTTCAGTTAGTGGATAATTGAAATCTTTTACAGCCATAAATTACAAAGCCAGTTTGAAAAAAGTGACTGAATTTGCTTAGTCTCCACATGAGTAATTTTGTTTCACTGAAAATAATACAGCTTTGCTGGAGCTCATGTTGGAAGTTAGGGGGATATTAGCATAAATTGTTTGAAAAATCTCCCTGCTCTTAACCTTATTTCTTCTCTCTGTTCTTGCCATTTCCATATCTAAGCATTAAACCCACGTGAGCATGCTTGTTCACTATTTTAAGTTAAGCAAGGTTTAAGAGGAAGGTCAATATCTTTTATTTTTCTAACTGATATTGTTAGGGGAAAACCAGATAGACCTTTTGGCATTAAATTCCTCAGATCAGTGGAGATGGTCTTGGGTTCCTGAAATCTTATTTGTTTTCTTCTAAATATGTTGGTCTAATAAGATACTAAAGCTCCCTACATGCCTTCTTTGTTTAGATCCTTAGACCATAACAACAACATAATTATTTTAATGCATCATAATTGTATATGAAGAATACATTCTAGACAAGTTGTCCTCAGTTTTCCTGTCAAACACATTGTCTGGAAGCAAGAGAAAGAGTAAACGAACATAATTTATTCTCTTCACAAAACAGCGCTTTGTTACCTAAATTCTTACCCAAATCTTTTCTCTAGCTAATGACCAGCCTATTTTCCCAGTCTGTGGGAGTCTTCAGAATTTACATAAAACTTAAGTATCTGTTCATCAAAATCCTAACTGGGGCACCTTATATATCTTCAGTTAGCTCAAACTGTAGGATTTTATCTCTTACCTCATAAAGGCATAGAATTGTCCAACGTTAACTTAGCACTCCTGAGTCAGATGTTATGCCATATTGTATTGTGTCACAAGGCAAAACCCTGTCTGCACTCAGCACAGATGTGTTAAAGCTGCCTGTGGCATTGTTTCTGAATGGATTTTTGGTCAGAGTATTCTTAAAGTTTCATCTGATGATGGTAGATAATAGTGAAAGCTGATGTGCAGCATGATTCCAAAACTGTGCAGTGCTTCTCAACTAAAGGTCGGTCAGAGCAAACTTTGCTTGTCTCTACTGACAGAGCTGTACTCTGCGTGGTTTTGTTTCTCTCTGGGAACCATAACTTGATGTAAAAGAGAAGCAACTCCATGCTTCCACCTCTGAGTGGAAGTTCAAAGGTAGGAATTAGTATTTCTTGATTTTCTCTTTTGTGAAAAATCTGTCTGGAATTTTTTTACTGCCTCTGTCTGCAGTGGAATGGGCTTCTGACTCAAGGCATTTTTGCAGCGTGTGTTAGTGAAGTGTCTTGAGAAATATTTGGATGAATTTTTGTGGGAATTTGGGTAGATCCAATTTAAAACTTGGATATTATTAAATTATATGGGTTGATTTCCAAATCCTCTTGTATTCAACAGATTATGCTGCTTAGATGTTAGTTTGGTTTAGTTTGGTTTTGCTTTTGACTCAGTCTGGGTTTGGTTTAAATCTCTGCATTTAAGAAATCTGCTGCATACTTGGTGGTTAGGTTGCATGTAAGCTTCCAGGAACATTAAACCTAATCCAGCAAAAATACAAGGGATTTTTATAATTTTAAGCATATGAGGAGTTCAGTTAAATTCTCAGCGTTGTTCATATGGTCCAAGACATCAGGGTGTTTAGAATAAAGCAATACCTTTAAGGAATACAGAACATGTACTGATAATGTTGGATTTTGACCCTAATTTTCCCTATTTCAGTTTACATTATTCCTCCTTACAAAAGTTTTGCTAAGGTTTACTGAAAGTATCTATCCTAAGCTGTTTGTTTTATCATCAGTGCTGTTACATAAGAGCAATGATTTGTACCCTGATGTTGTCACACTGAGCTTTGCTCTTGTCACAGCAGTGTTCTTCTAATCATGAAGTATAAGTGTGGTTTCAATAAAGACACTTGCTAGTTCTTTGCCTAACAACACATCATTGGCTGTTGTGAAATGGTTGTGGTGGGACCTAAACCTCAGTGAAGAATGCCAATTGGTTTTCTTTGGTTTTTTATCCAACCTGACATTTGTTAACTGCCTTTACATGGCAATAAGAGTGGCTTCCCAAGTGCTATATAGTTGCATTTTAAATGATTCTACTTTTTATGGTGGCTGCTGAAGTAAAACTCTCACAGGCAGATGCAGAAATATGCTTTGCTGTCTTTGTCAAAGACTTTTTGTGATGGCAAGGTTGTGGTATTGTGAGCACCCTCTTGCTGCTTGGTGAGAAGAGACTTGTGATATGGGTGAGTCCACTGTGCATTACCCTTGTCCCTTTGCCTCAAGCTTGCCAGGGTAATTTCTTTTTTTCTTTTTACACCTAAACTTAAGAGGAATAATGTGGACATCTCAGTGACAGAGAAAGTGTCATTAAAATAAACATGATTATGACAGATATTGTATTAAAATTCAGTATGCTGGGGAATTACATAAAGTCTTAGCAGCTAGCTATTTTGTATCCTTTGAGGGCACAGAAATAAATAAAGGATGCTTTTTACTCCAAAAGATTCAACTGGTTGGACTGATTACTGAATGTAGGATGTTGTAATTGGGATTTAGGTTTAGATGGACAATGTCTTACTAAATTCTTTAGGAGAGTATTTGTATGTTACTAAGAGCTGTGTGTGCTGTATAATCATATTATTTGGTGGCTGGCTGTATTAATTTAGTGAATCACGTAGATGGTGATTCAGTTCAGGATCATTGTTAATCCACTGATTTTTATTGACTCAATTTCAGTTTTGACCTTTGCTTGTATCATCTAATTTCATCGTAATAGCTCACAGTAGAGAACTGTAGTGCTGTGTAAGATCTGAAGTTTTCTGCTTTTTCAACTCTTAAAAAAGCCTGTGAAAATTACAACCAATTATTCTTCCCACATAGCAGCTTGAATGAAAACTTCAAGTAACTAAACAAATGAGGCAAGGAATCTGAGGGCTACTTGGATTTTTGTCAGAGGGTACATAATTTGATATAACTGGGTTATCAGATCAGAGACTTACTGTCCAAATCAAATGTGGTAGAAAATGGCTTCTGTGGCCTCACAGCTAAATCAGAAATGTTTATGCTGTTAGGAGTTTATGAGGGTTTTGGAGGGATGTAAATCAGGTTTACAAAACTTATTTCCTATTGTAATTACTTCATAGAAATAAATGATACAGTACTGCACCTAGGCAACAATGCCAAGCTAACAGGGCAGAAGAAAGCACGCAGAAGAGAACGACACATATGAGATAAGTAATCGTAATTTGTTTGCAGGTTTTGTTTCATGATTCTGTAACTTATTTATCGGGGAAAAAGCAGAGGGATTTCAAAGCAACCATTCTGGGCACTCCTCCAGAATTAAGTGCAGCTGTTTATGCCTTAAAGTCAATTATTTTTTCATGTTTGTTCTCTAATCATTTGTTATTTGTAGATGCCACAAAACAATCCATGAAGAGCTGACAGAACAAACATTATTCCCTGTAGATTTTTTTAAAATATTCATTGTATGCTTAAAGTTTGTATAAGGTAGTTCTGTGAACTCAGCAGTACTGAAGGTGGAGAGGGCAGCAATGTGTGAATTTAAAGCCTTTTGGCACTATTAAAAATCAAAGTCTTATTTATTTTTTAAATGGCTGGGTTTATGTTTTCTCTTTCCTTCTGGCACATGTTACTGTTGGGATAAATCTATTAAAATATGGGCTGAGTCAGTGTGAATGTATTGAGCTGTGATCCTTTTCAAATTAATATTTCAAACAAGGATTTATCTCTGTCACTCTAACGGTGCAAATACTTTTGTCCACCCGATGCTGACTTGCCTCCTGCTTGGATTCTCACCTTGAGAATTTCAGTCATGTTTTAAATTATTAATAGAGTGCAGATAGCTACAATGAAAGAAAGATTCTGTGAAGAGTGCTCACAGCAATCATTACGCTTTTCAATTTAGTACTGTGAGTTCTGGCTAGCCTGAGTAAAAGCCCAGGTCATTCACATTTTTGCAAATGTTAATCTCAGAAAGTTGTGTTAGATTTTTTACTTGAAACCAGTATAAAATAGATCAGATGGGTCCCTGTGGGTCCATACCTGATAAATAGAATGTACCAGCCAAAAACATTGCAGGTGCCACTAGATGAGAAGTCTGTATCGCAGCAGTACCTCTCCCTTCAATAGCTGAGCAGGTTTTCCAGGGCTGGTGTATGCTGACTGAATGATGCACATGACGAAAGGTCTCTGTTGTGTTTCCTGCTGCCTCTAGTTCTGTAAAAGCAGAGACAAACAGGGGGAATAAACAGTTGTGCCTGTTAAAACTTACTACTCTATACTAGGAGAAGAAATATGCAGACACAAGGGCCAGTGCCACTAGTGGGACAAGAACAGCTGTGGCATTGTACTAGAAAAGAAAAGAGGAGAGGGTAGTACAAGAATAAAACCAAAAAAGTTCATGGGGAGAGAAAGAAAAGATACCCAGTAATAGAGAAACACGTGTAACAGAACAAGGGGGACAGCAGGGGAAGACCTACAATAGACCTGTTTTCTACTTGACTGCCCTTGTTTTGGTTGCAGTCTGCCTTCATACAAGATGTTGGCATTTAGAATACAGTTCAATAGGATTTAAAGGCAGCTTGTGTGTGAAAAGCTTTACCATGGGCCTGCTCTTCCTTTCCTATTGCAATTTTGATTATCCCAATGGATAGCCTGGTCTTGTTTTTCATTTGGGCATGGGGCAATCAGAAAGTATTTACTGCAGTAATCAGTTTACCAGTAGCACTGAAGGTACCTAATTCAACTTGTAATTTCCAGTGTAAATCAGGGAAGATGCAGTTGAAATAAAATGAGTGTGAGCGCGGGGCAAGATCCATGGCCCGTGTGAAGCCAAAGAATAGGAGTCAGCATGCTCTTGCCTGTGTGTCTCTGCTAGTGCACAAACTCAAGTGACTTGTCTGTGATGTGTCAGGTAGACAGCTACTGGCCATATTCTTTTTTCTTTTTTTTTTTTATCCCCTCCAAATGCTGTTTCATATTCAAATCCCTTTGTAATTCTTCAAAGCCCTATGTGATGACATCTTCAACCATAATTGACCCAATTCTCTTTCTATTTAAAACAAGGATATAACTTCAGATCTATTTACAGTCTATCCTCCTTATGTCTAGAAGCTGCAGATGGAAATAAAACCCAATAAACTCAGAACAAATTTTTCTTATTCCAAAATATCACAAGCCTCCTGTTTGCTCCCTCAATTGTTTGGTGTATTAGTCTTCTGATTCTGTTTCCAAGGGAAGGTTGGGGATTACTTTTGAAAGGGTTAGCAAAAGGCTAAATTCCTTCCAAAGAGCAATGTCCTGAGCCACACAATGGCCCACTGCAATCACAGAATCATAGAATGCTAGGGGTTGGAATGGACCTCTGGAGATCATCTAGTCCAACCTCCCTGCCAGAGCGGGAAATGACCCACAGTGACCCAGCATATGAAGCTTTGGTTCCCAGTGCAAACTTTGGTGTACCTTGCTACTTCAGGCTCTGCTAGATAAGATGGCATCTAGGACACAAATGTAAGATGCTTTATTTTTGTATCTCTTCTTATTGAACTAGATAAAAATAAATGTAGCATACCGCTAAATAAATGCAGGTTGCATGTTTTCAAGAGTATTCTGTTTGCCAACAGCATACTCAGCTTTGACAATAAGCTGTTGTACAGGGATAAGTAGCTAGTGTGCAAGGGAACTTTCTTGGAATTGGCTTACTTATGTATTGTTTAAAATAGTTCAAGACATTTTGGAAAGATGAGTATTTGGTGGACAGTCTAATAATTTAACCACCCAGCTTTGTTCTCTCTACCTCTCATGAATTCCAAAAAAAGTAATGCCCATAAAATGCAAGTCTAAGAACTGTAATTACAGGATTGGCTAATATAAAATGCTTGATGAAACAATGTCAGTCTAAGAATGAGTGATTCCTCTGTATGCAAGTGTTTCAGGACTGAAATAAAGAGATGCTGGGGGCTGAAGCACCAGCGAAGTGATGGGAAGATTGAGTACTTAGATGCCAGCCCGAGTCTGGTATGTACCCAGGACTCAGAATAGATGTTGCTAGGTAAAATGAAGTATGGCAATAGCACTCAACCTTTGCAGACCCGTGGTTAAATCCACTGGAAAGGACACCATTTACTATAATAATTCTTGTTAAAAATGTGTTTCTACTTTTCACCCACTATGAACGTTAATGTGAGTGTAAAAATACAGCAAATTGTCGCACAATGCAATGTAATTCTGAACAGTCTGCAGGGAGGATGCTGCTGCTACCATTTCTCTACTATAGGATGAAGTTAAATTTGAGTCTTGTTTTGATGCCGTAGCTATGAACATATCACCTTTCATAAATGCTAGTCTCATTTAAAAGCAACAGCTTTTCAGGGAACAAAAGAAAAAAAAGAGTAAATAAACCCAAACAAAAGACAAAACCTTACTCTCCATTAATTCAACTGTTTGGTTGAAATAGCTATGTTTATGCAACAGAAACTGTTTTGGGTTTTTTTCTGACAAGCTGGAAGCTCAGGGACTTCTGCTTATGCCCTTGTTTCAAATAAGGTATAATCCAAATAACTACTATGAATCAAATTCTGGCCTCAGTCCACTGAAACTGGAGATATTCAGCAATGTTATAAGAGCAATTGCAGGTGTATGCTAGTGTAAGAGCAGAATTCAGCCAAGTAGATCAGTAGAACTGTAAAAGAAAGTGTGAAAGTGATTAAAATCAGGTTCAACATGTAATGCAATGTTCAACTAAGCTCAGCTCATAATTTTTATACATACTCCTGAGGTCCCAAGCACATAGAATAGTGCACAGGATGCCAGTCTTAACTCTGAATTTCTTTGATTTGGCTGGCAAGTGTCATCATGACCTAAACATCATTGAAGTTGAAAAGAGGGGATTTGGTGTATGCAAGTCTCTGGCGGCGTTATTGTACATTATATACAACATTCCAGATGTGGAACGATTTATCTGTTTTTATAGAGGTGGTAACATTAATTTTAATGTTAGCCTTTGGTATGACACAGACTTTGTCTTCATTATTCTGAAATATTGTTTGAAAAAAAAAAAAAACCCACACAAATCCATTTATGTTTTCAATTTGCTTTGAACTATTTTTCAACAGCTTAGGTGAAGACCTAATTTCTACAGCAATCTTCACTGTGTTTTATTGTTCACTGGTGACCTGTACATGATTAAGGAATCTGTCAGGAAAATTCTTTTTTTATTCTTCCTATAGTATCTCTTTTCCCAGTGTCCCACTTGCAGTATTGTTACTTATTTTTTTTAGTATGGGAGCTGGAATAAAAATTGAAGATGAAAAATGGATGTGTTAGTTCCATATTTGCAAGTTCATTTCAACTACTGCCTTTGTAATTTTGCATTTTGTAACTGTCATGGTTTAACTCCCACTGGTAACTGAGCACCATGCAGCCACTCGTTCCACCTCCTCCTGCCAGGAGTATAAAAGAACCTTATGGATGGAGTTAAATACAGTTTAGTAGGATAACAAAGGAAGAAAACAAAAATAGTATCAGCAACAACAAATAAATAAAACCAGCAATGTAGAAATGCAATTGCTGACCACGTGTGGAAGGGAAAAACCCCAACCATATGCACAGTCTGTTCCTGAGTAGGAATTGCTCCTCCCAGCCTGCTTTCCCAGTTACATACGTGGCATGGTGCTATGTGGCAGGGACTATGCCTTTGGCCAGTCTGGGTCAGCTGTCCTGGCTGCGCTCTCCCAGCTTCTGGAGCATCTGCAGGGTGTGGAAAGCTGAAAAGTCCTTGCCTTGGTGTAGACACTGCAACTACTTAGTGATAACTGAAAACATCAGTGTGTTATCAACATTCTTCTCATGCTAAAGCCAATACACAGCACTGTGCTGGCTACTAGAAAGAGAAGTTGCAGTATCTCAGCTGAAAATGGACCAGTTACAAAACACGGTATTTCAATCTTGTGCATGTGCAAAAAGTCCTTCAAATGTTTGCAGTACAGTGCCTGCTGGAGTTCTAATAAGGCACTATTGTTTGCTTTCATGCTGAAGGATCCTGCAAAAATTATTAACGCTGGCAAACATCTGCATGACCTGATTCACTAATTCATCCGTTCACTCATAGTTATTTAAAGAAATACATTATTATACGTGTGTATATCTGTATATGCATATATGTATGTCTCAGAAGCCAATTAGCTTTTTGAGTCTTAAAATTGGGTATCTCTAATACAAGGTTTTTGTGAGTAAATAGCCAAATTGTCCAAAACATTGGTCCTTGTTGATATGTGATAGAAAAGAGTGTGTATATGTGTTCAAAACAGAGAGCTTTAACTGATATTTAATGACTAAGTTGACAAAAATTCTTGTGTTTGTAATGTGTCCATTGCTGATGGTTATACAGACTCAAACTGAGATTTACCTCTGCAAATGTTATGCTGTGATTTTTGTGGTTAAAATGAACTGTAGGGACACAAACTTTGATTAGTAGTAAGTTTAGTAAAAGTTTTATCACATCATAAAAGGCATTAAAACTTAGATTTTTTTTTTTAAACTCCATCATGCTTTTTCAGTTATTAACTCCATTACCAATAGCTGTAGTATCTTACTTATAGTGAAAGATCTTAAATGTGCTGCTAGAGCAAAGCGCTCAATTTACACAGATACTGTTGGTCATGTAGGTATATACATATACTCAATTAACACAGAGCCTAAATAGATCAGGTTATAGGTGATGCATGGAAAATGGACTGTGTGCTTATTTCAGTACTCTGATACCATCAAATCTGGTCTGTCCATAGAAATATCACTGCCTGGTTGTTACACAGGCATCAGCCTTTACAGGCCAGTTGCAGACTTGTTTGATGTGAGCAAGCAGAACTTGTCATCTTTAATCTGTGGGTTCCCACCCGATTAAATTAAAAAGAGCAGACAGAAGGTTGGACTCAGACTAATGCCCCAGTCAGGGTAATTTGGATTGTAAGGCCCATGTTTTCATGGGCTAGGACCCAGCAAAAAATGTTCAGGTTTCATAGTGGTTTATTTGGGGGTAGGTTATCTGAGACTGGGATATACCACCAAAGGAGCTCTTTTGGTAGTAGCAGTGTTTCAGGAATTCAGGAGCCATAATTACCTATTGAAGCAAGTAATACATTCTGGACCCTCTTTAAGAAGTTGTTAAATCCTTGTGGGAAAAGGCATGTCAATTTTGGCAAAGGCACTAGGCAAAGCAACGAGGAAGCTGTGCTGCACGCAGCCAGGAACAAGGCACACTGATGCCTTAGGAATGATGGTACTGGCTGAGACAGCAGGGAGATTCTTAATCACCCTCTCTTTTCCAAGCTCCAGGAGATTTTATATGTTTATGACTCCGTGGAGTCAGAATCACTTTTAGCACTCTGTGGAGCTGAGGCCTTTTTCTCTTCCCTCTGTTTTTGAGCTCTTGTTACCCAGCGGTGTTCAGCTTACTTCCATCACTTGCATATCTCAGAGGGCTTATGTTTCAAACAGTGCTCCCAGGCTGGTACCTTCTTGAAATTTTGTATAATGCAAAGGAGTTGGTACCAACACCGCATTTATCAAGGTTGAGATGAAAAATTCCTTCTTGGGATTTCTCTGAGAATACACCAGGTGGTGCCACGGATATTTGCTGAGACAATGTGTAATTACTTTTCTTGTTCTGCCAGAAAAGCTTTAAAAGGCCACATGAGTTCTACTTTATCACTTGCCCCCCTTTTTTAACTCATGCTGCCTGCAACTCACTTGGACTCTGTTCTGGAAATGACTCTCTGCTCAGTGGATGTGACCCCAATTACTCCTCTTTGCTTTGTCTCCTCTTCCCTTCCCTAAATGCTACTGGATTTTCTTCTTTACATTTACATTATGGCCAATAGAAATAAACCCTTGCTTTTCCCACTAACTGTACGTGAATCTGCAATCTGCCATCTGATATGAAACATTTTAAGCCATATAGAACTGCTCCGTATCTTGTTTAGCTGATCTGTTAATAGAACTGAGTGGACAAGGTTAAAAATAGATCTACCTCTTAAAGCAACAATAGTTCAATTTTAAATGAAAAAATAGTTTCTATTGATTCTGCCCTTATCGTCCTAGAGCCTTCTGATTCTCTACATGTCTAAATTAATGCAGGTAAAAGCCTCTTTTGAATAGTAATGTGTTTTCCACAGTGGCTCCTTGCCTAGCTCATCTTTGGTTGTCATGATGATGTTGTAGGGTCCCTGTCCAGTCTGCTGCTGTTCCTGCTCCTATGCAGTGAAATGTGAAATTGCAGTCTTCTGCACCAGGAGCATGAATGGCGTGTAGGAAGGCGATCACTGGTGCGTGAAATGGCAGTGGCCACGGGAAGGAAGCGTGCAGCAAATCTCCCTATGCACAAGGCATGGGAGAAGGCCATTATGGGGCTGATACTTGGAGTGAAGCTTCAAGTTATGTGTAAAAAATATTTTGTCAGATTCAAGGCTGAAGTTAATAGTCATTTCCTTTTAGAAGTTCTTTGAAGGTTGTGTTCATGATCAATTACATATTTTTAATAGTAAACTTGTGTGCATCTAGCTAACTACCTATGACTTTCTCTAATCCAAATGTTATCTATAACAGACTCGCCATATGCAGAACTTTTTTCAGAATTACCATTAATTTGGAAAGGTATTTAGCAAGTACTTGTTTGGATTATCGTATCTAAATCTTGCAAGTCTCCAAATTGTCCTTCTTGAGAAAGGTATTTAAGTTTCAAGATCATTTAAAGCTTCTGACAAATAGCACTCTGTGATAGCAGAAAAGACCTGAGAAGATGACTGTCAGAGGGCCATTCTCTCAGCAGTCCCAAACCATTTAAGCAGTCCCCTATTTCTTTCTCTTTCTGGAACTTTCTATCTTTTCAAAAAGTGTTTCAGTTTGGAGAGGAAAAAACAAAAACCAAACCCACAATCCCAAACCCTGGTTTTGACTCTGAATTGCATATTTTTAAGACCACAGTTGTGCTCAGCTAGTTGAGTGCTTTACAAAACTTTCCTGGTGTAGTGTTTGTGTATGGCATAAGAATAGCTGTATAGTGTGTTTTTTCCTCCAGTCTTTTCAAACTCAGTTTTACAGTCTGTTTTCCTTGTGGTATTTACTTTTTTTCTGACCCTGTCCCAGCAATCCCTTCCAAATAGAGCTCAAACCAAGACAGTTTACTTAGAAACCAAACCTTAAAACTCACAGGGGTTTTTAACATTAGTTTAAATGAGCTCAAACTTCCCTAGCACAAAATATTTTCAAGTGGGATGTGAACTGCTACTTGGCCTGGTGATGAGGACTAAAACAAAGTTTTGAGCCACCCTTTAAAAATCTGGCACAGTAACCAGGACTGGATTCAGCCATGCTCTGGACAAAGGGGCAGCTGGATTCACTGCCTGCTGCAGTAAACTGTGCAAATGAATGGGTCTTAGTTCTGTAGTAAATCCATGCATACTTGTAAAAATATCAGCTTATAAGCATGCATTGGTAGAAGAGAAAGAAGCTATTTCTGTCCTTAGAATCACATGTGTACATAGCCACCGTGTAGCACAGAGAAGATGTCTGTACTGGATGGGCAGCCCAGTATATTTATTTTCCTTGGTATATCTGCTCATTTGGCTGACAGCACAAAGGTGTATTACAAGAGCAGCGTTAGGAGAGGGGAGCTGACAACAGATGAAACAACAACAGAGAAGGAGGTGACTGTGGGGACGATACCAGTGTCCTTGAGATAAACTGTAGGTGAGGTGATAGTGTTTGAATGTGATGCTTAATGAAAAGAGATACAATATACACTACCTACATTATTGTGGAGAATGAGAGTTTATTTAGAGAGGCAAAGAGAGTAAGAGCTGAATTTCTTGTCTCCTACACTGCTACTATCTTTGTCAGATCCTACAACCCAAACAAGTTCTTCAAGAAATATTTCTTTTTCAGTACTTCTCATAGCTCACCCATCTCCAGCACTATCGGTCAGTATTCATCAAGAAATACTAATCACAAATGTATGGGACAGATTTCTTAATAAAATGCAAAAGACTTGGTGCAAAAGACTTGGTACAAAAGAGAATCCAGGCATGAAGCTGCCTTACCAGGGTGAACTGTGCATCATGTTTGGGGTTGTTAGAACTTGGGGAAATGGAGCTTTCAACAGGGCCACGGGGCTGAGGCAGTGGCTTTTGTAGCATGTATGTGACAAAAGATGTGCCTTTCTAAACTTGGGCTGAAGTGGCTAGATATAGACCTTTCAGAAGAATGTTGTATGTCCTTGCTCTCTTGGAAGGATTATTCTGAGTCTCTGGGTGAGGTTCAAATCACAGGCAGTTGATTTCACTCTGCTAACACTGTCTAACAAAGATAGTGGTACCCAGCAGTTTCATCCAGAGAGAGATCAAATTAATGGAAAATGCCACCTGGGGTCCCAGAAGGGATAATGGGAAGCTAGTGACCCCATAGTTGCTGAAAAAGCCTAAGTAGAGGCCTCTGATGTGAAAAGATCACAACGTGAAGGACTTTAGGGGCAGCATCCCCTCAGTCCTTGCATACAGACCTCGTGTGAACTCGGTACCAGCAGATGTGTTGCCACTGCGTATACACAGAGGGGACTCTGGAAATGTCATCTTTTTTGTCTTGCCATAGGAAATTTGACTCAGAGGTACTGGTGCAGTTATAAAGACTCAAGTTTCTTCTTTTGTTAATTTTCTTATCACCTTATGTAATCTCACTGCAATATTTTCATTGGATTCTCTGTTTGCTCACAAGGCTATGAGAAGAATGAAAGAAACCTTCCTGTTTCACATACAGACTGGTATGTAGATAAAACCCCACATTCTTCAATCAGGTTTTTAAAATTGGAATTTTGCTGCTGTTATAGTTTAGCCTCAGGCTGCTAATTTGGCATTTGCTTCAGTCACTGGGGTCCCTAATTGGAAAAAGTACAGAACAGAAAAGAGAGTCAGGAGGGGGAGGCGTGGGGATGGATCACATTTATACCAAATAACCAAGTCCCCTGGCACACAAATTCAACCAAACTTTACATATCCATTTTTTTCCCTGAAGAAAGTAGAAGAGAAACAAAGAGATTAGGCCCTGATGATAGAGTCTCTAGAAAAGTATAAAATCTAATAACACTGACTTTCCATCCACCCTCTCACACATGTATCAGTGGAAAATATCCCTTGATAAATACAATGAAAGTTCAGTTGGGCAGGGTTATTTATTTTCTTTTTACCACGTCCATTCCCACACATCTGAGTGGACTTGTTCTATCTGTGCATGAATCTGCATAGGTGATATCACCAGTACACATAATTCACGGGGGCTGAGTGTAAAAAACTAATGAATTCTCTCAATTTTGGGCCAATTTTCAAAACTGAAAACGAGCCACACCAGTGTCACCTCCAATGTTTTTCTCTTGATGTGGGTAGGAATGTAGACAAATATCACTAGGCTTTAAAGTTCTTTAGACAGTATTAGAAAGCTCCAAGGTTTCCTTTCAGCCTATGAAAGCTGTATTGTGGAATAATTCACTCTTAGGAGCCCAGCATTGTGTGAACAGCACTTCTGGGATGCAAGGATTGAGAGCAATCCTCCATCAATGGTGTCTCACATTGTGCTCTTCAGATGGGAAGCTTCTATGTGGGCTACTTAAGGAGCTGTGGGCAGGCAGCCTCCCTGGAGACCTGCTTTGTTGTCCATGTTATTTTGGCACTGAATTCCTCATCTTCCCAATTTTATGAACCTGTTGCCATGGTGCAGGAACTACTTCTCTGTTGGTAGATATGTATAGATGATAACCCTGTATCCGCTTTAGTGAGGGAGGGAATTTGTCCCACAGCATTCACCAGTGTAGCTTTAAGAGAGTATGTTAGTGCAGTAGGTGTAGCAAATGGGATTTTATAATACACTATTGTACACAGGTGGCTTTAGAATCCAAGTCTGTTTTATTTCTTGTATGTGTAAGTTTACTTAGAAAGCTGTATTAATTGAAACAAATGCTGTTACTCAGCTAGAAGTTAGTGACCACTGACAAAAAATGTGCGCTTTACAAAGCTTAAATTACATAATTGTTCAAGAAGGACTAGTACCTCCCGTGGCATCTTTACTTAGAAGAAAGAGATAGTTACTTTAATCAGGACTTCTGAGGATGCTGATAATGATAATTCTTTTCTAATGCACTGATATAACTCTCAATTGTTTCATATTAAGCTGAGAAAACGGGGAGAGTTAGGAGATGGTACACATTCTAATAGAAGCAATAATTCTGCGTGGAGGGTTGTCTGAATGTTGTTCCAGGGAAATGAAACCAATAGATCCCATTTTACTGAATATAGCTGTGTGGGAGGAAAAGGTCATGGTCCTGTGCCTAATTCTGTTACTGTTTTAAAGTTGATGTTAGTATTTTTTGATTTATTGTATGGTTGGAAATGGGGAGAAACATATAGATGTAATAATTACTACAAACTACAAAAGATACTCTTTGTTGGGATCATATGCTATAAGCTTATTAGCCAGTGTGACTCAGCTGCCTTCTGCTCCTCAGTTATGTCAGTTTACACTGAGTAAACATCCAGCTGACGATATTTCTGTTTTGCTGATGATTATTTTGTGCTGATGGGCTATAAGCTATTATGGGTTACTCAGCCATCTAACACGTACTGTATTCATACCCAGACATCTTGCTAAGTGAGTACTAACAAGTAACTGCCTTTGGATTTTCATGAGCTAAGAATTGTGGGATAGATTGTCATTTAGTCTGTGGCATTAAAAAGTGGCCTTATCGTGAATGTAAAATAACCCTATCCTTTTGAACAGTGATGCCACATGGTATCTCATAGCCCTTTTTCCTTTATATTGTTTCCTTTTGGGAAGTCTAAGTGGTGAAATCCTTTACACAGGCCTGTGGCTGGTAGTGTCCAAACCTCAGAGGAAAATGATTCCCTGCCAGACCTCATTAACGCTGTCAGGTAGTAAGTACTTTGTCATCAGGTTATAATATTGTTACAAAATTTTAGTGCTTTACGAACTAGTGACGATGTTCAATAAATAATACATTATTGGTCAAACTGCTGGTTGAGGAGACATACAGCTTTTAGTTAGTGTCTATTAGCATTCTTCCCTAATTAAAAAGAAGTCTAAAGGTGAATTACAATTTATATAAGAACTGAAAATACTGTAAAAACTATCTAAAATGCTGACAAAACTGAATATATACTATTGTACTATCATTATTTTCTTGCAACTAAAAATCCATCCAGTTCAGCTACTATGAAGTCATAGGTATGTCAAACTATTGCAGCCAATAATTGGAATGTTTTGAGCTGACAAGCCCCTGCTCTCTTGCCATTGAAATATTTGCTTATTCTCATTGTTAGAACGACACACTCTATAGAACAATCTGGGAAGGTATAAGTGTCAATAGGGTTAATGTACCTGGCAGGGTGTACATAATTCCTTAAGGAAATTCTTCCTCTCCACTGATTCTGGAGTAGTACTGTTGCATGGCTTTCACCATTTGTAAGGCAATGCTATCTAATTGTTTTCCATGAGAACAGAACCCAAGAACTATTCGTTTCAAATCCGTTCTCTATTCCTAGTCCGTTCTGAGTCTTGGGGAAAACCTAGTACTTGTTTTACCTCAGAAAAATAAATCTAATAAAAATGAGTAAAACTAATACTACTAATAAAACTATTAAAAATACAGTATTTATTATAGTAAAAATTATTTTACTATATAATAGAAGTGCTAAGTGTTCTATAGCAGAACTTACAACAACGCTATAAGCTTCAGTAGCAAACCCCCCCAAATATCAGCACTTGTGTTTTCTATAATATGAGAGATTTATTTTTTATTTTAAATATTCCTATATTTTTCTGTTGGACCACTTTCTATCCCCACGTAGTTTATGCTCTACAGATATAAATTTTCTTGGAAATTCTGGTTGAGAAAAACAAAACAAAACAAAAAAAGAGCTGCCACCACCTTTTCTGTGTGTGATTCCAAATAGAGGACTTAATTCTTCTGGAATATTAATCTACTTCATTTCATAAGCATCGAAATGAAATTAATATTTGCAAAGGTCAAGTTACAGTATATGGCAGGAAAAACATGCCAAAACCAATTAAAACTACCAGGGCTGTGTAGTAAAGTCACACACACCACATATTGCTTACAGGTGCTCTGTGTGAAGCCCAATCCAATAAATGTCAGTCCAGTTATTTACACTAGGAGAGTGCCAGTCATGTAAAAAGAGACGGAAGAACAGATGCTTTGTGAGAAACAAACCCAGTACAAATAAACTCAAAACTGATTATAAAAAATTCACACTAAACAAGTATTTGAACGCATGTGAACTGCATTTGGAATTCTGTGAATGTTTTGTCTACATTTGGGATTCAGTGAATGATTTGTAAAGCAAGAGGCAAATATTTTTTAATGCTTTGTAAATCTTTTGAAACCTTGCCTGTGCATCTCTGAGTTCATTTCATTTTAATTCTTCTGTCTTTCTCTTCATGTTTTGGTTTTCAAAAAGCCCAAATGATCACAAAAGTATGGTGAAATTTAAGAATTTTATCTAAGGGTTCTTTTTGTTGATTTTTTGGTTGGTTTTTTGGTTGTTTTTCACTGAGGTGGGTTTTTTTTTTTGGGGGGGGGGTGGCATGTTTAAATGCTGAGAACTAAAATTTTGACTTTAGCATGTGTTTTGAAAAGCTTACACACCCCTGACTTTTTGGGAACTTTGACTGGCTTTAAAATCTGCTGAAAAGAAGCAGAAGCAGAAGAAGTTATGTGGGTTTAGTGTTTAATGTAAACATTTCGTGGTTCAAACTATTATCACTGACAAGAGAGAGCCAGGTTCATCAGCTACCCACGCTTTCCTTCCCTGTTGGCAAGTGTTATCTCTGTGTGCCACAGTCAGAGCTGGAGAATCTAGCACAGGTTGAGAACTACTTGAGTAAGAGAGTATTACAGATTAGTTGAGTGTAAGAGTTTGTAACTGTTAGATAAACATTTATAGTGTCACTTTTTTTTTCTTTTTAAAATTGATGTTCTGCTTCCTACAAGCTAAAGATCTCATAAAAAGCTATGGATTTTGCTCTGGTGACATTTTTAGTAGTCCAATTTCATGCAAGGCACAACCACCTCCGGATATAGGCCTCTCAACTGGATCCAGTCACCAGCGCTGCTGGCTACTTCTGACCTGCTGAGATTTCTCAAAAACTGCAATGAAACACAGCTGAGCTGAACAAATTTTTAAAGGAACATTGGATGTGGATTTCATTCTTTTTTTTTTTTTCCTTTATCTAAAATGAATGTAGGTGCCTTAGATGTTCTGGAATACGTAGAACTCAAGCTTGAAATTTTATATTCTTAAAGACTAGTGCAGAGCAAGCAGCAGTGAAACTCACCAGATAAGTTGTCTCAAATCTGAGCAGAGAGACCACCCTTTTGGGTAACAAGCTAATTTACGTTCCTTACTCATTTAATCCCCTGCCTTTCTGCTCAAAGGGTTGATGAGGGACTCATTCCCACTAGCAACTGGGCTGGAGCCACACATTCATTTCACATATTGCCACCGAATGGATCTGCGATACTAATGATTTTCAGTCTCTATGAATTGGAGTTGGATCTGACTCTCTGACCAGGAGGTTAAAGGCCCCAAATCCAATTAATGAACCCCAGAGATACCAAGTCACTTTTGCTTAAACATGACATCAGCGCTGATGAAAACTGTAGCAAGCTATTGTATTCAGCCAGGTAGACCAGCAGCATGAAGGCGAGTTGCTAGGATATTCCCCTTTCAGACAGCATATTTCATCTCTTCTCACACAGTATTCATCTTTCTTCTGAAAGGAAGTGTCAAGGAGTTGAGAAGGATCCTGTGAACATAAAATACATAATCCCATCCTTGGCACCATGCATGCGTTCAGTATTTTCAAATACTGATTGCCTTCAACTCCAAGGCAATATGAGCCAAATATAATCCAAAATATATTTTCAAATACTGAATTTATGTATGGTGCCAAGGATGGGATTGTATATTTTTGGTTATTTCCAAGTGAAAAAAATGACTATTGCACATTCTTTATTCATGGCCTATTTACAACTGACATTTGAGACTCATGCTTAGCAGCTGGTTGATGCCACCTCTTGCCAGTCATCTTTTTTGATGGTGCTGCTTTTCTGGCATTCCTGAGACAAAATGTAACTGCACAGGGCCAGAACAGTTCTGCTTCTGAGTCATCCCTGGTGCCCTTCTTCCTTGTTCATGTGCCTGTGTGATGGCAAAGGCCCAGTTTATGTACAAGGAACATCTAGGTAAGTTTTGTGACACCAGTGGGCAAGGAGGTGTTTTACTGGAATTAGGCTTTGGCTGGCAATTTGGGGAGAACAGATAGGGTTAAACAGGGAAAAAAAGTAAGAAATACAAAGCAAAACAGGAAAAAGTAGAAGTGTAACAGCAGCATAATTACTGAACTGATTACTTTGATCTGTCTGATTAAGATGTCAGGGAAGAATTAGGACTCAGCCCTATTTTGTAAACAGGGATTTCTCAAGAATTGACTACAGATCTGTTATGTTGTTATGATTGTCTGAGGCTTTGGGGGAAGATCTCCTAAAATTAAATAATAAATGTGAACTTACAACTGCAAAGAAAAATTGTGCAAAATCTTACCAGAGGGCCCAGAACTGGATGCAGTACTCCAGATGAAGCCTCACCAGTGCCAAGTAGAGAGAAAGGATCACCTCCCTTCACCTGCTGGCAGCGCTTTTCAGAGTGAAGCCAGAACACTGTTGCAAACTTGCAGTCTAACCCATCGTCTAGGTCTTCAATGAAGATGTT
Source organism: Gallinula chloropus (assembly GCF_964237585.1). NCBI lineage: Eukaryota > Metazoa > Chordata > Aves > Gruiformes > Rallidae > Gallinula > Gallinula chloropus. The sequence continues at coordinate 7,862,831 of NC_140094.1, forward strand.
AGACAGTATTGACCCCTGGGGGTCTTGCTTCCAGATGGACTTTGATCCTCTGGGCCTGGTCATTCAGCCAGTTTTCAGTTGACCTTACAGTACACTTCGGAACTGGAGAGGAACTGAATGAGGGACTATTGGCTAATGTTACCTGAGAGTTGAAGGTATCCAGAATGCAAAAAGCATTTTCCTTTTTCTCAGTGAGGGTTTTGTCTTGAACAAGATGACCTCTCCAGAAGACTACAAAACCAAGAAATGGTAAATTTCTGAACTCCTCTGAGAAATGTCTATTAAAAGACATTGCATTGCTGTTGAGCACATCTTCTTTGCTGAGATATGCAACATAAATATCAATAATTATAATTTAACTAGTGCTATAAATAATACTGTATTCAGGTTTGGTTTATAAAATAATTTTAGTCTTTGAGGACACAGGAACAATTTATGTGTGTTTGCAGTATTACTGAGCATTATTTTGAATGAATTAAGGTCTGTTCTTCCTTGGGTGAAAATCATTTGGCCAGTGTCTTATCTGGAAAAGTCCCACAACAATCACTACTACTATATATGTTGTATGAAAAGAAAGAAGGACAAAGGAACATAATGTAGAAAGATGCAATACAGAAAGGGAAAGGGTAGAGTCCAGAAAGAAGGTAGCAGAGAAAAAGAAATAGTAAAAAAACATTTTAGCTAAGGAGGGTGATCCACCCCCTCACCCTGCCCCAAACAAGGGCAGAAGCACTATGCTCAAGATGTCTCATGTATGATCCTTTCCAGAAACAAGCACCTGCACTGAATGAGCTCTGCTCCACTGGAAGTGTTTCCACTGCCAATGGACAGCTTCATTTGGCAGATGAACATTACCAGAGGCTAAATACTGCTTTATTTCCTCCATTCGTTCACAACTGAGAACTACAGTGACTGCAGGTAACTGGAATGTCAAAGAATGTCAGCTGCAGATGTAATTTTTAATTAACTTCTTTCAAATTCATATCTATTTTATCTCAGTGCAATTCTGAAATACCTTACTGTGTTCAAGTCTTCACAGTTGATGCTATTTTTCATATGCATTTCTTAGCTTCATGTGCTCTATGATTGCATAGACTGAGACAAACACAGAATCATACAATTGTTGAGGTTGGAAAAGACCTTTAAGATCATAGAGTCCAACCATAAACTTAACACCGCTGAGTCCACCACTAAACCATGTCCCCAAGCACCACATCTACACCTCTATGTTCTTAGGAGTTGATCATAGGCTTACATAGCAGCAAATCACAACAATTGTATGCACTGCTTGTCAGAAAGGAGTGCTGTGTGATAGGAAAAACTATTTTAAGCAAATTAAATTCATCTGAAACAAATTATCACACTTCAGGAATTTCAGTAATGGCTGTTTGGAGTGAATATTACACATAGAATAACTTATTCTTAAATTATTCTGTTTTTAAAAAAAAGCAAAGTTCTCTTTTGAAAAGGCTCTTTTTTAGACAACCTAGAAGACAAAGCTTGATCCTCTATTAATTATTTCCCAGGCAAACCTGGGACTAGATATCCATTTGCAGAAGAGAAAGGGATGAACTTCATATATTGTCTGCATGTATGTATTTCCCAGTGGGATAGATTTCAAACAAAACAATGAGGAAAGAAAGAAATATATTTGCTTTAAAGAGGTAAATGAGGGTGGAGGCTAGAATGGGAGGTGAACATGTCTCAGCTTGGTTTCTTGTCTTGGGAGTTTAATGTTAGATACAGCCTAGAGACTCCTGGGGATTATAAAAAATTGAATTTCTGTGATGAAGGATTTTATGGCATTTCTGAAGTATGAAATGTTCTCAACCATTGCTGCAAGCTCAGGCAAGCTTAACATCACCACCTCAGCATGATTGGCTATTTCATTATGCAATACAGAAGCAGTGGAATTTGCTTAAGATTTAAAAAGAAAGCTTCATATGCAAGGGGCAATTTACTAGGATTTAAATGTCTCTAAAGGAAAGATTTAGATCTATATAGGAAAATATAGGCACATTTTCTCTATTACCATTTCTAACTCTTCATGTATACACTGTAAATCTCAAGAGGAATGTGCACAGGACTTCATTCTAGAGAAATGTGCACAGTAGGTTAGTATTTTACTTTTTGCCCATGAGGAAAAATGAAAAGGACACTATTGCTTTCAAAAGGAATTGTGCTGAACTCATGACTTTGGTGTTCTTCTAAATGCTGTTGCAAACAGTGGAAATAGAAAATTATATTTATTTGTTAGATGCCTTCTCTCTAAAGTGTAATTTAAAAAAAAAAAATCAATGTGCTGGTGTTCAAGCTTTTGTCACCAAGTGCCAGCTCTTGTGCCCAACTCCATTCTAATTTGTGTGTTGTGGGGCAATCTCAGCAGGCAAAGCAAGTTTTAATGAGCAAACAAAAACTGCTCCTGAGATCCATTAGATGTTCTGAGTTGCACTGTGTCAGACCACTTCCAAGGCATCTGGGTTTACTAACCATTACTAAGGCTATCTGCTGGTGCAGAGAGCAGAAGTACTGCAGTCAGTGATAGAGCCTCGTGCTCGCTCTACTTCGCACCAGATGTCCAGGCAAATACACAACTAGCCACGGGTGAGGCAAGTACAACTTTTTAGACTAAAGACACCCTGGTGCTATTTATCCTTTGCTACCACTTCCTTTTCTGTACTGGGAGAGTCTGTTACCAATAACATCAGCCTGTGTTATTAGCAACCTACGTACTTTTCCTTTACAGCATACAAAGAAATACACATTTGAATACCAAATTTCATACTAATACTTAGATTTCAGAGTTTAAAAATATCTCCTTTGTCATGTAGATTGCATATATGTCTTCTGATGGTAGGTAAACCATCCAACCTTCCCTTCCAACCCAAAGCATTCTAAACTTCAGATGAAAAATACAATACAGTCTCTCTCCCTGTCCCACTCCAGTGCTGGGATACTGAGATCAGAGTGTGTTTGTCCTGCTGTGAGCTGCTGGGCATGAGTTATGGGGTCACCACTGTACTTTGTGTTAGTCATAGCAATGCACAATTAACAAAGCTTCTTTCATGCCTGAAGCTTTAAACATGTAGCAGGCTTACATAACAAAACATCACAGTACAATCCACACCTCCTTTGGTGTGAGACATCAGCTCTGGTTATGTTAGCAATCTCAAACACAGGAATCAGAGAGCTTAAGGCAGGAAAGACTGTTCTGTTTGATTTAGATGCATGCAGAGAAAGGGATGACCTGGGATGGAGACAAGGATGATTTAAATTGTCTACATATGTTGTGGGATCTTTCTGTAGATGGATGGTGATGCCAGATACCTGGGTAGGGCAGATAGCACGTGCAGCCATAGCTTTTCATAGAATCATAGAATAGTTTTGGTTGAGAAAGTCCTTTAATATCCAATCTAAACCTCGCCTGGTGCGACTTGACTACATTCCCTCTTGTTCTGTCACTTGTTACTAGAGAGAGGAGACCAGCATCAACTTGGCTACAATCTCCTTTCAGGTAGTTTTAGAAAACAGCCTCCTTTCCTCCAGCCAAAATAACCCCAGTTCCTTCAGCTGCCCCTCATAAGGCTTGTAATCTAGACACTTCACCTACTTTGGACATGCTCCAGGACCTTGGTATCTTTCTTGAAACAATGACTTTCAATTCGGTGTCTTTAGAGAGATATTGTATCCCTGTGATAAAAACATTGGGGAGTTGTGAGATTAAGATTAGGAACCAAAATTGAGAATGTCTTTTTTGTTAATATGAGCAATTATTTTTTTTTTTGGGGGGGGGGGGGAATGTAAAGGGGGGTTTGTGTGAAATAAAAACCTTGTACAGGATGATTGAAAAGGCTACAGAATTAGCATAGAATGCTCACTGAGAAATGAATCTGTACCTTTTTTGTCCCTTCCTCTCCCTCTTTTGTACACCTGACTAATGAAAAAGGTTTCTTTTACTCTGTGTGAACTGCAGGTTTTAAGGATGTTAATTAAAACTAGTGTTTTGATGCCATTGCACAGGCTACTTAATCAATTAGCTGTATTTGCAAAGCACTTTTAAGGACTAATTACTGCCAAAGAATAAGTGGGTTTCTTTTATTAACTTTCAGAAATGAAGGACGCCAATAGGAGGAGAGCCTGGTGTCAGAGCTCAGCAGGCAGCTTCTGATCCTCTCTCATTCTGATTCAAAAAGAGCAACCAGGTCAGAGTCCTGACACAGCAGCAGATTCTGTGTAAAGGAGGGCAGTTAGACACGTAATAGCTCTTAGGCTTTGCGTTTGGAGGTGTGCTGCTTTTTTGTGCCTCTGTGGACTTGGCTTTTGGGTAGGTTAGATGAGACAGCCCGGTCATATTCCTGGGAGCATATGGTTCAGATATTTAACCCTATTGTCAGTTATGTGTCTTATCTGCTGCAGGATCAGCACTCTGCACTGGTGAGCTGGTGGGGCAATGCTCACAGGCTGGCACTGTTGCTCAGGTGGTCAAAGGAAAGGATTCCTAAGAGGCTTCAGAGTAAGATCACCATTTCTTTTTCCTCCTGCTCAACGCCGCTGTTTACCACCTGTGGTGGTGACAGACCACAAGAAAGAGATTGGACAGGCTCTAATTATGGTCTGTTTTCTTTTCTGGGGAAGGACAATAGAGTTTTACAGTGCATTAAATGCAAACTGATGAACATTGGAGAAGGAAGTATTATTTGTTTAGGTAATAATATTAATACTGCATGACACATGACTGAATGTTTTCTGGAAAGTTGTGCTATTGAACCATCAACAGAAGTGTTAGAATCAGAGGTATGCATACTGGTGAAAACAGTGGAGAAATTGCATGATAATTTGTAGCTAAGAGAGTAAAGAAAACCAGGAGACACATATTCTAGTCTTGGTTGAATAATATTTATCGACTTATCCATACTAAGCTCATTGAGTATCTTTCTTGAAAGGAATGAAGTATAAAGCTCCTAGGAACGTACATGGTGGGTGTCTTTGTAATATAAAGCCAGGAGCTATAGAGAGCAATGTTTCAGATCTCAAGAGAGAAGGATGTTGTTGTTGTCAGCAGTTCCATACTGTGAAGAGCAAGTAGTAATTCACCAAAAGAGATATGTTCTTAAATACTTCCTTGAATAGAAATTAAATAAAATTATAGCCTAAAGATCCAATCCTATCTTTTGTAGATGCAACAGTGGAAAACTAAAAGGTGCTTTCAGTCCTAAATAGTTGTACTGACTTCAGTGGGACTCTTTGGGAGCTTTATCTTGAATTAAAAAAATTGCAGGACTGGACGCCAAGCATGGTAGATGTGCAGAATTAAAAGATTATAATTTTTGTTTTACCTTTGTTATTCTGTTGTCACCCACAATGGCATATAGGAAAAGGAGAGGTTTGGGAGAAATCTTAGAAAAAGAGAAAATAATTTAAAAGAATGTATTACAATTCTCCCTTTTCAGGATTATCTATGTAATAATAAAAAAGGACTATAGAATTGAGGATGGTGTATTCACTTCTCTTCTAAAATATAAATTACTTAGGTGTATAAGTAAGTGTGTTTACAGCTCAGGTGTTTAACCTTAACATGACATTTCTTTGCTTTTGTGATAGTTACTAGGAAGATAAACATCTCTTAGATACCTCTACTGTGCTTGTTAGCCTGTTATTTATTTCAGGGCATAAAGGAATAAAAGCATAAAATAATATAAAAAGAGCAATACACCTTGTGTGAGACATTAAGGTCACGTGTTTACATGTCAATACAGTAAGGGTAATGAAGAACTATTCTAATTAATAGTGTAAGAACTCTTGCAGGTAGTAGACTGGTTGCAGTGATCCATTACATCCCTTTGCACTATTCCAGCAGTATCAGAGAGTAAATAACTTTACACAAACACATGGAGATATCTTTTGAATGCTTGGGGTTTTCTACCCCCTAGACCTTTGTAGTCTTCAGCACAGTAAATACAAAGTTAGCTCCTGGTATCTAGCTGGCACACTAGAGTTTTAGGCAGCAGTAATTTTGAGCAACTGTGTCTGTTCTCTATGCTTACCCTATAGTTTCATTTTAGTAAATCACATGCAGCTATGAAAACAGGACAATTTGCTTCTGGAAACTTCCAGGTTCAGTAATTCTACTGGTTTGTGTGTGGAAGTCCTACTTACTCCTACTTATTCCAAGACTAGAATGCCCCGTTCTTCTGTTCATTAATAGTATGCCTGGGGGTGTTGCCTTCTATATGAATATGAAGTTGGTTTCTATTAATGGATATTGGTCTTGCTAAACAGTAATCAGCAAAAAAATAGTAACTTGAAATGCTGGCCTTTCTGAGATTGCATTTTGCCTGGCTAAGCATAAAGTCACTACTTGTTTCACCTAATTTTCCTCTTAAATAAACATAGACTCCCATTTTCATGAAATCCATGCATGCCAGACTTCAGCCTAAACCACACTTTTTCATACAGGTTACAAAGCCTCAGAGACATACTCCCATCGACTACAGCAGCGTGAATTGTGCTCATCTTGGATTTAAGTGCTGCTATTTATAAAAGTCTTGGCACTAGATTCATCCTTCCTTTAAGACAGATGTGAAGAAAAAGTAGATGAATGGATGAGAGAGGGTGAAAGTCCTGCAGGCTTATGAAAGGCTGGATATGAGGAAATGCACAAGAAACCCTGGCATTGAAACTCAGTTCACTGTTCCCACCTTATACAAACTTAAAGAGTCCATAAATACAAGACTGATATTTGATGTCCTTGCAAATTTGTTTTGTGATGGTATCATGTAATAGCTTTGCTGTAGCATTTCAAAATCCTCATTGAGTGTCTTGGATATGAACTATGTATTAATGAAGATTTTATACTGCCTTTGGAAAATGAGTATTTAGAGCACTTTCTGTTTCTTTGGAGGGACAAAGGGGTTTATATATTTATGAGTGCTGGTCACCTTTTTATCTCCTTTTTCTTTTTTTATTCTTATGACTTCTGACAGATATGGTCACAGCTCTTTTTATTTTTCACTTTCTAACTAGAAAAACAAAGCTATCACCTTGGAGTAAAAAAGGGATCTCCTTCTGAATGCTGTTGACTAGAGTTCAAGCAGTAAAAACCTTTTAAAGCCCTGGATGCATTTAATGGAAAAAGGGACATGTTAACTTCAACAATGTGTTTGTAACAAACACCATTGTGGAAGATTGCTCAAATGAGCATCATCCAGTAGAAAAATATTTGACAGGTTTTACAACTTATTTCATGCTTTTGACCCTCCTCAGGGATGTTCCATAATGCCTAACATTTGAATTCTCACCCATTTGTTTAAACAAGTGTCCCTCCTTGGAATTTATTCAGGTAGTTTTTTAATATTTCAGTAGTGAAGTAAAAATCTTTTTAAAATGTCAGGGGATAATGTGAAAGGAACAGTACTTGAAATTGCTCTTTAAGATATTGACTTTAAAAGCAGTGTCAACTAGACTAACAAGTAAATACAGAGTGGATGAGGTAAAAAAAAAATTGATAAATATTTTGAATATTCAGTACAGCACTTTCTGCAGTCCATGTGGTTAGCATTTGCCTGCCACTGAGTTCAAATGCAATAAAAACATAAGTAAACCCAATGGCAAAAGACTCATCCTGAGATCAGATCAATAAAGAGAGAATAGTTGGTAACAGCTAGCTTATATCTATCTAAACATGAGACATTCTGTTCAGGAAAGACGGGGGGGTTGGGGGAGGGGAAATGCAGACATTTGCAATTCTGTATTTGTTCTAGATTCTTTCTTCAACACGTAGCTTGATATGAAAAATGAAACTTTGGATTCTGATTTCCTCTTCGTAGAAAGACAAAAATCTACCTCAGCAAGAAATTAATCGTTTACAACATCGCTTCACTGGAAAATAATATAGTTTCTGATAACCTTGTCTTCAATAAAAGTGTATTTTGAGTACTATAGGTAGAATAACTGGCCAGTCAAGTTCCTGCCAGTCAAAGCCCAGATTATTTCACTTCAGCTGCCTCTAGTTGTTTCTACTAAGGTAGTATTAAAAATCTAAACTTGCAAACTCCTAATTTTGCACCGACCTACCTAGCAGACTTAATAGCAGAGCCTCATTTGTACGATCACATGGCTACTGGCTGTGGACTTGACTTGGACTCTGAAAAGCCCTAATTAACAGCAAAATGGAGCCGGAAATTAATTGGCATTAAACTAGAAGGAGAATAGAACTTGGAGAATAAAGCTGTCTTGCAGTCTGATTCCTGACTCACAAATTTGTATGCACAGGAAATATTTCGTTCTTACCTCGATTAGAATTAGATTTCCACCTGCATCGTGTGTTTTTCTTATCTTTGTTTTTTAGAACTCATTACCAACTTTTTGATAATTAGTAACCTTTAAGCATAGCCAATGATGCTTTATATTTTTTGCATTTGATCAAACAGTATATTATAACAGGAAAACTGGCTGGAAACTATTTGCTCTCTTTTATCTCTTTAAGTTCTGTTTAGTGTGTGTTTCTTTCCTCAACTTATGTTACATTAAATTCAAGGCAAGGAAAGAAGCTAGAAAACCTGTGAAGTTTATGCTGATGAAGTTTACAGTACAAAACTACGATGACTTCAGCTGTTCATTACTTATCTAAAAGTAAATTTATTTTATTTTTAATTGAGGCCAAAGATTTATCATGGAAGTGATATTAATTAACTCATACTACTTTCTTGGGATCTTAATTTCTAAGAAACTAACACTTTGGGGGGCTAATTTGTCATTTGGCTTCAATTTATTTGAAGTACAATCTCCACAGACTTGTTTTGTAGGATTTAGATTGTGATGTCATCAAATATCAGGTACTAGATGAATTCTTGCAGTCAAAAGAGCAAGGGTCTGAGGTTCAGGTGTTACTTTGAGCCAGTGATCATCAAATCTAAACTGTTTTATGTCTGCGGGTTTTGACGTTTTCCAGACCCGTTCATTCCCTAGCCAGTTTGGCTGCTCACAGACACTTCTAATCTAACCCATTAACCATGTTGTCTCCACTGCAAAAATCTGTATCTAGGAGACTAGCATAATTTCATTCAGAAGCAGTTTTAATAAAAGTCCTAAAGTGTAATGTTCTTTTCTGCCTCATAGAAACCCCTGATTCTTTCCGGTTTCTTTATGCAAGCACAATTTGAAATTTAGTAAGAAATGGAACTATTGGGGAAATTAGATTTAAAGGTGGTAGTCTAATACAGTCTTGGGTTTAAAATTTATGTTATTTCCAGTGATTAAATGGAATTTTACTGTTGCCTGGAGTGCTCCATTCATGGGGAATGATTGAGGAAATAATTACAGTGAGCTACCTCTTTGACAGTGTCTGCAACTACTATGATTGTGCTACTGGATTAAAATTACATTTACATCCAAGAAATTATTACCATTTTAGAAAAAAGCTATAAATTGTAGGGAGGAAATACTATAAGCCAATCCACATGTTTAGTGTATTTTTATCCATATTTAAAAATATATCCATTTATGCATAGTTCCATGAAATATCTGAACGTATTATCTCAACATATCAGTATTTCAATATATTTCTACAGAGCTATTAGCACAACACCACCTGTTGTAAGAGCTACTAGTCTGAAGATCATTAAGAAGTTTCTCAGTTTTTCAGTCTATCTCCTCATCATATGAAAGCACAAATGATTAGAAGAGTCTGCTTTTGGGCAGCAGGAGGAAAAAAGGAGTTGAGGTTATTGGAAAGTCAAAGAAACAATAATTTAAAAAATTGTGTAACTTTATCTTCCTTTATACCTTGTCAGGGGCAGAGCTAGTAGTGATGCCAGTACGACTCAGCAGTAAACATCAGGACCTGAGAGCAGAGGGGTTTAGCCAAGGAATTGGGGTTCCCCTGCCAGGTTGGCTTGGTGTAGCCACACACTTGAAGAATCAAATAATACTTCACTTATTTATTTAAACAAAAGCAAGTACTTTTGGGTGTAATTCTTGCTTCTGCGTGAGAAATGTCCAGCCTAATCTGTATGTGGGCAAAATGGGTATTTTTTAAAAAAAAGGAAAAACCTTCTGGGATGTTGAATCATCCGGATTTGCTGTGGATGATGAAATCATCCTTTCCCAGAGCACAAGAACTCTGCTCTCTCACTACATAAATGCTAGCTGCAGCCAGGCACCATAATGCGACAGAGGGCCATTAAATAAGGTACTTTTAAAAAGGTCATTTTTTTCCAAATCACTATGCTTTCACTGTTGAGAAAATTAATTATAATAAATACAGTGGTCATAAATTTGTTTTTATAACCCCTTGTCTTCAATCTAGAATAAATTAGTCATCATCATAACAGGCTATGATATTGAGATTTATGGTCTAACTTTATCCCCAGTATTATTTCAGCATTATACCAGGAGTGACTTAGATCTAAATGTCTATCCTGTGACTTAGAAGGTGGGGGGCCACCTTCTTCCTTTCCATTATTAATCGTACTGTATTGCCTCTACCTAGAGAAAATCTGTCTTTTTACTGTGGTTGCTCTAATTCTTTCAGCATTCTTTCCACTGTGCTTGTGAACTTTTCCACTATGCCATGTCATTTTGCCTTTAAGCAGAAGGCCCTGTGATAAAAAATTCACATCCCTAAGCTTTCTCTGCGAAGTAGTTCAGACGTAGAAGTATGAGGTGCATTGTTGGACCATACACGGTTGAATTCTTCCTACCTGTCACCTGAAAGAATGTCAGTAAACTTCAGTGCTGCTTTGACAGAAATCTTTGTCCCCTTTTGTTGTATCAAGAATGCTTTTTACTGATCTTCAAGAGCAGCAGGCAGAAGAAAGATGGCCTTCTAACCTGCCTGAAAGCAAACGGCTTTGGACCACTTAGGATTACAGGTGTTAAGTTCTCTATGTTTAGCCCTTCTTGTGACTCAACACCTTGCAGAAGTGAGTCTTTCTTCACGGACACCCAGGAAAGTAATGAGTGGTTCAGATACTCAACTTTCTTTCAAAAGGTATTGTTCTGGCTAGGTACTGCTCTCCTTAGTGAGGAAGAGGATTTATATTTCCACTGTTTCCTTTCAAGTGCATCTGGTTAGGAAGAAGTATTTCCTATGAGCGTTTTCAAGAAGGATTATTTTCTTTCATTGTTTTATATATTTTTTTTTTTTAATCTAGTTTCTTAAACCAAGGTGGTTTTGGTTTGTTTTGGTTTTTTAATTGGGAAATTTCTTACAAAACAGAGTTACCATGAACATTTTCTTGTCCATACAGAGGTTTGAATGGAAACATTATATTATCTCTGCCTCTAAAGTATCTGCTTTAATCTAGGTTGGTACAGTTCTGAAGAGCAAAACAGATAATAGGACAAAATTGTATTTGTACTATTACTATCAATTATATAATGCTAGCTGTCAATTTTGAACAATGTAAAAGAGCTTATGGCAATCTATCACTAAGAGCTCAAAGAAAGAGAAATTTTGTAGTTAAGAATACTGGGTGAAACTCTGCTCTATAACAATAGTATGACCACTTTGAAGTTTTTACAGTGAAGGAAAATTATTGCCTTTTAGATTTCATATATAGGTATTACAGTAAGTGTGGATATTACAGAACCATCATAAATACTTCTTTTTTTGCTAACATCCAGATTTTCTGTATCAACCTGTCTTCTCAGCAAAGAAGCGGGTAGTGCTAAACATCCTTTTAATAATTAATGAATTATTACAACAAAGCAAATACTATATTGACTTGATTTATAGGACTGTTCATTCTAACTTCATGGAAGTACTAAGCTGAAGGCCTTTTTAATTTTTTATTTTTTCCTTCCTTTGAAAACATGTGAAGGAGTAGAAGGAGTATTTTTCTTTCATAACCTCTTTAGCCCAGCCTACACAGCATGCCCAAATTGGCTCTACTGGAGCATTTTGCTTAACACTTTTACTCTTCTTTCATGATTTTGCGACCTTTGCGACTGTGTTGATTAATATGTCAAACCAAATGTTGTGAGTGAGACTTTTGCTACCTGGAGTGTGAGGCATACTGGCACAAGTTGCAGAAATGAACTTTAAAGTTCAGATTGTTTATTAGCTTTTTTGTGGAAGTGAAATAGCAAGATGTGGTGGTGAAAAAGACTTATTTGATAAAATGATCCTTCAACCAGTGCTGGGCAAAAAGCAAACCTACTGATGAGAGCTACTGCTAGTATGGATGTTAAGTCTACTCAGTAAGTCACATAGAACAAAATCCAAAAGGAAGAAGACCCTAATGTACAGGTCTAGAGTTAGGTCTTTTAGTTTTCAAGAAGGATTATTTATTATTAAAAAAAAAAAAAGGTTTTCTTCATCATGGGAAAGGATATAATTAGATATTTTCTGGCAACTATTTGACCTGCAGATGCTTGTATCAGCAGACAGAGGAGTGCATAGAGAAGTACTAGTAGATTATAATTATGAGATTTTGGGAACCAAGAATTATCTATGGGATATCTTGTGTTCTAACTGCAGGGATAATAAGATAGTAAAAAAATATCAGAATCTTATGTAATAATAATTTTTTAATTGGTAGTCAAGATCCAAGGCTGGCTTAAGGAAACCAGTTGTCATGTGTTCAGCCCACTCTTTCTGTCCTTGCAACTGGTACCAACCATACTCCAAACTAGAAAGCAGGCAAAAAGAATATTATAAAGTAATGCAGTAAAGATATGTCTGCATTAACCTTAAGGAGACCCTAATTAAAGGAATATGGCCAATGCATAACCCTTTATGCCCCTTCTAACTTTGGGCACACAAGTCACGTTCTAATCCTGTGTAGTTCAGCAAGTAAATCTGTTTTTTCAAATTGACATTAAATACACTCCGTGCTAAACTTTTCAGGCTCTGGGCTGCAGAGCCAGCAGCTAGTGAAGTAGGCAGGAACCAAGAGCTAGATCTCCAATTGGTGCACGTACCGTAAAGCCAGCAGGGAATAGAATGTAGCTAAATTGGTGGAGAAACTGGGTACGTATCAGCACAACAGGACAGGATGTTTTCCTTTTTATGAATCAGAGATTTTCTACAAAACCCATTAATTTGTACATACTCCATGTGTATCCTGTCTTAGGATCAGTAGCCATTTGGCCCCCAGCATAACTATGGGGCTCGTATTTATTCAGTGTGGAGGGGAAAAACCCCAAAGCTATTCTGAATTATTCTTGTAGGAACTGCTGTGCAGTAGTGGAAAGCATTGTATTTTACTCTATAGAAATTAAAACTGTGTTTCATAATCTTAGAACTATTCACTTTGGAGATAAAAGGAAGTACAGTACACTTGGAGAATGCCAAAAGGAGATGTATTCCAAGGCAGGATATCTTCCAAGAAATCAGATGATTAATGTGGCAGAGGTTGCTGTTGATGCCTGTGTATGTTGGAAATGCTTTGAAATGAGCTAGATTTAAGCAGGTACACTAATGGTTTTAAGTGCTTGAAATAGGAGGTGGTTTGTTTACTGAATAAATTTGCAGCTACTGTCATTTTAATCCTGAAAAATTGGTTTGGAAGAGGCACCTGGTCCTTCCGATGTGCAGATATAAAATATGAAGAAGCAATTACAGTATCCTCCCTTCATCAGGGATAATCTAAAAGTGTAGCCTCTTTTTGGAAGTCTTCTGAAGACAGAAGTTTTACAAGACAAATTTGTTATCTTGTTGTGTTCTCAAATGCCTTGGTATTAGGAGTCTCCTCATCTGGATTCCCAATCTGATGAGAGGTTTAAAGCATTCATAATTAAAGTTTCTCTCTATCAAAAAAGAAAAAAAAAGTAGCTACCATTTTATCTCAAGTATAAAATAAGCAAAACTTCAGCTCTGAAGGTGTGCTGATAGACAGCTGCTCAGCTGTTAAAGATATGCTACTCCAAAGCAGAGCTGAGAAGTCTCCTGCCACATTGGTCAGGTTTTGCTGTCTGCTATATGTACTTATTTATGGGATCACTAACTAGCTGCCAGTGGAAAAAAAACATTAAAGAATTATCAAGGCTTTTACCTTGCCCTTGCCATTGCCTGTCCACAGTTTTGTATAGAGAAGCCATCCTATGTCTGTAGTGATAAGTGTTACAGGCAACAAAAATAGTAGTATTCAAACCAAGTAGTGAGAGAAAATCTATGGATTTTATGAGCAAACAAATTACTGAAGATATGCTTTTTGCCCAAATAGAGAGATTAGTGTAAAACACACATGTATGCAGTTAAGGGATTGTTTTCTGCCTAAGGGCCCAGATCAGCACATTCCCTGTGTATGAACATAACGCCATTTAATTTGAGCACGAGCTGTGAAACAGATGACTTTTCAGTTAGTTGACTTAGTTTTCATACATTTGCACTACAGCAGTCTTACAGTGTCTGTATACTTAAGCTAACAGAATAGGAAGATTAGTAGAAGCTTAGTAACACAGGAACCTCCATGGCCAGTTAGAGAACAAAACCAAAAATTCATGAGTCTCTTCTGGATGTTCAGAATAATATATTTTCCTGACAACAATGCCAGGACAAATAAGATCCTAATCTAAATTTGACAGTTACATTAATATTGTAAAACATTTAAAATATTACCTATATGTAATGTTCAAATGGTTTGTGACTCACGTTCAGTTTCAATAGACATTTGAATATGCAGTTTGCACTAACACAGAGGGCAACCACAAACACATTCATGAACGTCTGGCAAGAAGGCCAAGATTATCTCTCTGAAATACACAGAGCATGCATTTTGTCCTGATTTCCATGAGCCGTTTCCTTAACCAATAGAGGACAAATTTTGAAATGCTACACTCAAATGTAGAATTTTGTCACTACAGTCTGCTAACTACATGTTCATTATTAGATAACCTTGCAACCCTGGAAATCTCCTATGCCCCATGCTTTCAATAACACGTAGTGAAACCTGGCACACCTTCATGACCCACCGTTTGAATGAATACTGATCCACCGAGGTGCTACAATCCCTGTAGTAGCCAAGGTGTTGCTAAACCTGCTGACTCTAGATGGCTATGGATCATTGTATCAACCTCCTGATTTCTCAGGCTTACATTCATACCTGCATCGCATGCACCCCTAGTATGGTTTGTAGCCTACAAGCACTGCAGGTTTGCTTCCTAAAATCAGTCTTACAGCTCTCTAAATTTTCTATTTGCTTAAACATACCTGTCAAACTTGTTTAATAAGAACTGCCAAAATTCTGTCTTGCAATGTATGTCCTTAAGAGTTCATGTAGCAGGACACTGCACAGAAACAAAGGAACCTTTTAGTGATTTGGTTTTGAAATGTAAAATCAGTTCGAAGACTGTGAATAACAAAAGGTTACTGATTGTAGATCCCTGCCATCTGAATTCTGAGTTTGAACTAAATTGTTAAGAGACAGCCTTGTCAAGCTGCTTTGCTGGTCTTGCTTTTAAATTTGGTATAACCTCTGTGGCTTGAAGTTGCACTCTTTTTGCAAAGTAACAGATGTCCTTCAGGCAGTTGCTTGTTTTCACCACAGAAATGCCAAACTTCAGCTCTGACAGTGAGGAAAATAAGCATGATGAGATCACTAAGGATCTAATTTTCTAGCCTCATTCTTGACTAGGATGCCTGACTAGCAATATAAGCAAGCACAAAAATGAGAATTCCTCAACTTTGCTTTGTGAAGATTCTCTGTTAGTGGGAAGAATTTTGGTCTAACAGACCATACACATCCACAGAGGAGCTCTGAGAGAGGTGTAATGAAAGGATAAAAACCCACAAGATCTTCTTTAGGCTGCAGTAATGGTCTTAGAAACAAGAGAAAGTAATAATATCCCTTCCAGGCACTAGCCCTCCTCCATAGTTATATAGTTGTGTGAAAGGGGTGGATTTAATTTTCTAACCTTGTTGCTGCATTAGGGAGTCAGCCAGCTTAGCAGCTTTTTTTTTTTCCTGTGGTGATCAGAGAAGGTACCAGAAGAGGTTCCATTTTACAATCAGTATCATTTTTTGACTGCCAGGTCATCAGTAAGAATCTTTGCAAAGCAACAGTAAAAATTAAAGTGCACTCTTATACTCTGTACTCACCATTAACTTCTGAGATATTGTTATATATTAATTTTAACAGTTACTTTACAAAACCATTTACTAAAATCATAGATGCCAAAAAATGATAAAATGTTGTTCATGTTACACCAGAGCTTCCCACAAATTGGTTCTTGGTGTAGAACAGCCTACTTCACTCCCTTCCTGATACAGCATCCACCCACAGTGCTTTTCTGCTAAAGGGAACAAACAGCTGGAAAACACGCTAATGTAATTGTGTTTAAAATTCAAGTTAAATTTAACCAGTTGCCTGTGCTGTCAGACAGCTTCAGCTTGAGAACAATAGGCTTACAGTAAAGGACTGATGCTGAGTTTGAGATGAAATTTCAAAAGAAAAAGTGCTTATTTTTTAATTGAGTATTTGTCGCAGCTTCCTAATTCCCCCCTCAAATAACGCTTCGCAGCTGCTGGTACAATGGTAATAGACACATACACCAGCCATTTTGTTGATGTACTTTAAAATGATTTACAAATAGTAACACATGGTTAGTCAGAAAACAGAGCCACAAAAGCTAAGTGATTTATCTAAAACCTCATTTTATATCTTCAATATCTTTGGCCTCTTCATTGCTATGCCCCTATCGACCACAACCCCTTCTGTTCAAGCTGCATAATTTTGGCTAAGTAAAAATTCATGCTGTATAGGGTCTGCCAGCACGTACAGACTGAAGAACCAGTGACTTTGATGTATAGGATCAAGAAAGGCATCTGTCTCATGTGACTCCTTATCAGGACAGTAAACCTTTGGGGAGATGCAAGAAAAGCTAAATGCAGTGCAAAGCACTGTGTATTTTACACCTGATGTGCTAACTCTAGAAAAAGATCTGTGTATCAGCCTCATTTTAGGGCAATGTCTCCTATTTTTCCAGAGCTACTGGTGTAACGTGTGTACTAAGCAGTATGGGCAGTTTGTGGGTAGGTGGTCTTTTTCACCCACAGTCTGCTTATTAATCAGGACATTTGTCAGAGAATTTGCTTTGACTGCAGAAGGTCCAAGAAAACAGATAAATCTGAGCAATTCTTTAGTTGTCCTGAAGAGGATACTAATCTTGGTGATTCTTAGAAGCCCTGTAAGTTAGTAGCTATAAGTGTCAGAAGATTTGCAGAGAGCTTCTAAATAGTCAAACAAGCTACTTATAGCACTAGAGAATCAGAATGAAGACAGAACACTGACATATATCTAAATTCATTAATTGGGGGGGAGGGGAGCTGGGAAGAGGGAGGGGGAGGAGGGAAATTGAATCAATGCTTAAATCAGAAAATTCCTATAATGAGAAATTACAAGCCTATAGTCTGCAAAATCTGCTGTTAAACTGTACACTGTGTTTTTATTCAAATTAAACTTACCAGCCATGATTACCTGTTAAACAGTAAGTGGGGGCTAAACTGGGTATCTATGTCAGATGAGATTTCAGTGCTGTCTGGACTGAGAAAATTGCTCATCAAACTTGATTTCTGATGCTTGCCTTCTCTAAAGACTAGCTCCATAAGGAATTTACAGGCTTCTAGAATGATTCCTTCCGCACTCCCTTTGTGTTCTCTTTCCCTTCATTACTGCACTGCAAGCTTTCTTCAAGTTTAACTTGTAAACCTTTAAAAACAGCTTATGTAAAACAGCTGAGTCGTGCTAAGGTGGCAGACCACAGAGTAATTCTGCATTGCTAGAGGACCATCCCTCCTACTTGTGTGTAATTATACCTGTCCAGGTGGAATTTCCTGGACCTGTAGCCACAACAGTGTAGTTCCTTCCATCAGTCAAGTTGTTGGATTATATGGGTATTTTTTCCAAATTAGATCAGTTAAAAGAAAGTTAAGAAAAAGGCACATTCAACGAGATAGTAGTTGGCATATTAAAGTTTCTTTTTGATTGATGCATTATAAATTTTTTGTTGTCAAGAAAATTGTTTTCAGTATTTGACTAATGGGATGGATGGTCTGTTTAGGAGAGAAAATAGACATGGTAATGGGAAAAAAACTCATATTGTTGGATTACTGCCCACATACCAACAAAATGCTGCATATGTCTTTAGTCTCAGCCTCAGCTGGCTTCTGCCATAGCCAAAAAGAGTTGAAAATGGTGTAAGTTATGGCAAAAATGGAGCATCACTTATTGAGATCAACAAGCTACATGAGTACTGTGCGTTTTACTTTTATTCCTACTCTTGGAATGGGGTGAAGTAAGGTCAATCCATGTTCTGTTAATTCATGCATGGCTCCACAGCCGTTGATTTCTTTTTAGAGGCTACTGCTTTTTCTGCTGTTAGCAAATATGCCATTAGCACAAAAGTCCAGAGCTGACCTTCAGATGGTGAGGCTGCAAAAGTAATCCCTCTTTCACCAATGTATGAACCAAGTGTCACATTAAGTACTAATTCTATAATATGAAAGCACTTACAAGTAATAGAATGGGCAGATTTTCTACGTAAGTTAGTGGTTTGCTGGCCTGCTTAATAAAACAAAAATATTGGAAAATGGTGGGGTTTTTTCCTCTCTGAATCAGGAAACACATCAGAAGTTATAACTTGTATTACCTGGCTCAGTGGAAGTGTCAGCTCTTTGCTGATCTCAGCCTTCTTTAAGTAGAACAAACAAGAGACTGGAGACATATCCTGCCAATACAGTTATGTTCTGCTGCAGGCTTTTACCTGCTGAGACCTGAGATGGATTGAGAAGGACTCCCACCACAGGTTGCTTAACAACAGGGTAACAATTTTCAGCTGGAGCTAACCCAAGTAGCTCTGAGCAGGCAGCTTGGAGGAGAGAGTATCTGCCTGCATTATATTACACCCTTAAACCATTCAGATTTGTTCTCCAATTTCTGTATAGCAATCATCCAAATTACAGAGCAAAAGGTTTTGTGAATAATGTGCAAAGTACAGCTAGGATTCTTTTAAAAATCTAACAGTCAATAAAGTATTCATGCTTTCTGGAATGAAGTTGGGCCTCTTTATATCATTGATCCTTTATTAATGATTTCATTTTAAATACTGCTATCCTGATTCACAAAGGAAGCATTTTCCATTTTCTATCGCTCTTCTGTTAAACATCCAAAGGGAGAATTTTCTGCTTACAGAAAAAGTAATTTCACAGATGACCACAATTGCTGAGGGCCAGATTCAGAAAATTATAATCTTCTCCCCTCTTCCTCTGAAACTTCCTGTCCTTGTTCATTAGCTATACACAGCAAGAGATGAAGCAAGCTGTACGAAGCATTGTAATTGGGTGTCTCCCACCGATGCCACATTAATATGTCATTAGACTAATAACTTTTACTGACACACAGTTATGGTCTTCAGAACAGACATGGAAACCTGATAAACTGGATATTGTATTTTAAAGGACTAAAATGATTTATACACTTCTTATTTAAAAATCTTATTTAAAAACCTTAAAATCTGGCTGAGACCCTACCACGTATCATACCACTGTAGAAAGCAGGTTGCCAAAAATATGTGTGTAGCAGTGGGGCCTAATGGTGGTAGTGCTAATGAGAAGTCCAAGCAAAAATAGCACAAAGACCTCATACTCTAAGTCCTGAAAGCAAGTACCCTGTTTTCCTGGAAACTGGTTTGTCTACAACATAACTGCAGCATGTACTGCATGTGTATGGGTATTACTTCCTTTACATGAGGACATGCTATCAGAGAAATATGACTTTCTCTTTAAAGTCATCAGGCAACATGTGCTCCTACATGAAGATATAACCCAAAAAACAGCTACCTTATGTTAGTCTGCTTGACATTATTCTGCCAGTCTGATGAAAAAGTAGACTAGAGCTGTAGAGTATAAACTGTGACTATAGTAGATTTCTTTCTGGCACAGGAATGCTTGATTTAAGTCTTATGTTAGTTGGAAACACTCTCACAGCAGGCAGTTCAAGGTTTATGCATGTTGCCCCTTTGACAAGTTTCAGTGGGCAAAGAGTTTGAGGTAGATTTTTGTTGTCTGATTTTTTTTTTTAAATTCTTTTTAGATGAACGGCAGATGGAGAATCTCTTTTTAAGTGAACTTGGAGCATGGACACTGTCTTGGAGAGAAGAAAGAAAAAAGAGAGCACTGCAAAGAAAGTTTGAAGAGCTCTGTGTTCCTGAAGGGCTGCCTGCCCTTCCTTTTAGCAGCACACGAGGTGAGTTCTGTTTGAATGATTTTGACATATCTTTATGCTGAAGAGCTGTGTGTCGCTTAGCAACATTTAGCGATGTCTAAGCACATGGAAGTTGCCTTTGGTACTTTACATAGCTGTGTCTGCTCTCATCCCAGATTCTGTTAGTAAGATGAAAGGTCTTTCTATGAGTTGATACAGGATCAAGGCATATACTGAGAATGGTAGAGAGATCAGAAGCTGAGCTCTTTCAAAGCTAAATGGGCTGTAGAAAAGACTGCAAGCTAAACAAAATGCAGAGCTAGACCCAAGAACCATGTAAGTGTTCTCTCTCTGTTAAACTATGAACTGTCTTCCCTCTTGTAACTGCAGCTCTGTTTACTTTCATCACCAGCAATGATAAATACAAAAAGCTATTTAAAGTGTTTAAGGGAGGGAATTGTACATTTGAAATATTTTATTTTTGTCACCAGTAGCATAGACTTTTTTATAAAAAGTGAACAGAAAACAGATTGAGAAAATAGGTACAAGCTATGTCACTCATGAAATTTTATCCAGGGACATGCAACCTGAAAACATTCATGTAACTTTAAATTTTTGTTCCAGATTGTTATGAGGTATAAAGAGAATAAAAAGGCTATAAGGAGAGGAGTTATTGTCTAACATACTTGATCTCATTACATCTTGTGCTCTGACGCAGTGCCTGTATGATCAGATTGAATAGCCCCAGGGTTGATGCTGTAGCAGGTCTGTTTTGACATTACAGGAATGTAAACCAGAAACAAATCCATTCTAGACAAAGGACTTAAAATCCAGACCATAGGATGCCAAATTTACCTTCCCACTTCTGAGTGTTAGGAGATGCTCTGTGAAGGAAAGGTCCCAGCACCACAGGAGAACAGGCAGAGAGTTTGAATTAACTTCTCTTAAGCTGTGACACTCTTAAAGTTAAGGACCATTTCACATGTGACACTCTTGAATTTCCTTAAAGGCTTTCCTTTCTCTGTTGGCAGAAAGGTGAGAAGGGGCCCTGAGTGCTCTCAAGCCAACTATATAGTAATAATTTTTTCCCACTAAATCTAGCTTTAGGCTTGATAGCAAAACAAGAAAGGTTCTGGGAAATAACTTAGGCAGCTGTATCTTAAAGGATCTACAAGATCCTCTGTATTATGCATAGCACTGTATTGGCCCTTTGTAGAGTTAGGGACTGTGGAGTGTCAGGATTTCCAAATGGCTGCCTCCTAATTGTAGTGTGATGTCCCATAGCAATCATAGTTTACATGAACCTGAGAACTGATGCCATAGCATAAGATCTTATAAATCTTAATCTATCCTGTATGTAATTTTAAAAAAATCAAATGGACTTGTAATTCAAGTGAAGAAGAGAGCCAAACCTTGGAGACTTTAATTTTAGGTAACTGAGAACTCAGCATTTAAGCTTTTCAAGCTTAGCACTTCATGCTCATTGCGAAGCCTGTGTGTTGTTTTGTGACAGGGCTTGAGAGGCAAATCAAACGCCTGAAACATTGGTGTCCAACATAACTGAAATGTACCTGCAGATACTATAGTTTGTTCTGCTTTGATTATAAACTCTCTGAAGCAGAGGGCCACTGTTTTATTCTTTTTAAAACACCAGGCACATATTGTGTCCAGTTGTAGTTCCTGTGCTCCACTGTAATTTAAGAATAAAAAAAAATCTAAATAATGTAGCTGTTTAGAATTTTTCAATAGAAAAAACAGCCAGTAAAACTTTTTTCTGCTTTGGTCCCTTCCAGTTCAGTACATTGTATGATTCTGTGATTCTGTGTGCTTTCTTTGCTATTTGGACGGGAGAATTTTATAGGGAGTATCATTACTGTATCGATTCGTATCTGTGGTCAAGATGAAAACCCCAAAAAATTTTGATTTTTTTTTTTTAATTTCAAACTCTAATAAGGCAGAAGATAGTTGTGTTCTTACAGTCTTAAAGGGAAATATATTTATGTGATACTATTCAAGATGATTCCAAGAAGACTTGCCATTCCAGAGATTATAAATTTCAGCATGTATTGCCTTTCAAAAAATTATCAAATATGTAAATTCCAGAGAGATATTTGACCTTAACCACTGCATGCATCAAGATTAATTCATTATAAACTAATTGAGGAACAATTAATTGGTGTTCAAGACATTAATTTCTTTTCACTGTTGTTTAAATTCAGCTATTTCTGTCTATAGCATAATATATGAGGTCATGATCATTGCTTCTTAACATTTTTGTGCAAATAAATTATAAAATTAATTGCTGATTGCACTGAAATTAAGGAGGTGTCAGTGTTTCAATTACAAACCTTTATTTTTGGAGGTTTATAAATCAATTACAAAAGTTCTCTCCAAACATAAGAAATAAATTAATTAGCAGACATTGTCTTAGCTGACAAGCATGGTTGTTTACATCTTTAATGGTCTCAGGAGTCTTAATCATTTAACATTTTCTAAGTACTTTGAGATCATTGAAGGATGGGCTCGATAAAGAAAAATTATTAACATTCTCTTTAATTTGTTTATGTTAACAATATATATGCTTTTGGCTATTTCAACTAGTTGTGTGTGCTAGATCCTGCAATGTATCTGTTAGAAAACATCTCATGGAAATTATTAAAGATTCAGTGTGGATCTGGTGATCACTCACCTTGACGAGCAGAGGAATTGGCAAGCATCCTTTTAAGGATGTCCCCCCCTTGGAGGACACAGGAACAGGAAGAAAGGATTTCTGTAATATATACAACAAATTGGGAAAGCCTGGTTAATAAAAAAAAAACATATAAAGTATCTATCTTTATAGATAGGCATCTCTATAAATACGTAGGAGATAAATGTTTACATAGGCACACAGATGGAGTGAACACACACAAATATATAGTGTCCATCATTTAGACTGGAATCAAACAACTTAAGGAGGTGCCAGTTTCCTATCGTAATTAGGCTGCTGAATGGGGCTGTTTATGCCCTTTTTCCTCTTTTGTGCCTTCATCTGTGATCCTAGGCGTTCTGTTAGCCCTGATCATCGTGCTGTGGTGAGAGCTGGTTCAGGAAGCCAAAGATGACAGGAAGCTGTTAATTTATTGGAGGGAAGGATTCCTTTTCTACAGGTTTCACTACTGAACTAGCCCACTGTGGTGCCAGAGAAGTACTGGAACAGTCAAATGAACAGGAAGGGTGTTTAGTTCTAATGTCAGATTTTACTGTGGGTGGGAGTAGTCTCTCTGTATTTGGTTGTGGGAGCCACACCCTTCCAGAAAGCAGGCAGGTCTCAGGCTGTTGACAAGGCCCCTTGTCATTCACTACAAGGGAAGAATAAGGTGAAAATATTTTTTAACATAACCTACTCTTTTTAGAGCCTAAAGTTAGATCCTTTTATCTAGGATAAACCAAATCTTGCTTAAATGAAAAGTATGCATTTCCCATGTATTTTTAGGATTTAGGTTAGAGGAATTTGGCCATTTCTCTTGGGCTTGAAACCCGAAAATAACATTTAAAATGTTCATCAAGTTTACTTTAAATAGCTTACAAACATCTGAATAAAAGGAAGAACATGTATTGTTATTTAGAGCTCCTTGGAGAAATTCCAAGCTTTAATTGCACTTCACTTTCATTTCAGTAAGAATGAATTTGAATGAAAGTGTCTCTGTCCTGTGGTGCTACTTCATTCCCCATCTTAGTTCCCGTGAAAACAGTGCACTGGTGCAGCCAAACTCAGCCAGGCACCCTCCTGCTGTTGATTTAGACAACTCTTGGCTCCTAGCTGATTTTCTCTTGTTTTGAGAATAAATTAAATGCACGTTTGAAAGTAGCAATGTCAATTTTCCTAATTATCTGAGACATGGTGACTATAAATACCACACTACCTATTAAACAAATATATTCAAGAAAGTTCAGTGGATTATAACCAGATAAATCAACTTTTGCAAGGAATCCAATGGTTCTCTCTGGGATTTTCAGGCCAGATAATGTGGCACACTGGATGCACCATGATTCTGGTTATGTTGGACCTACTCCTTGTGTACATGTATGGAAAAATGACCTTGTTTTCTAAGAACTTGCTGAATATGTTCTCTGGAGTCCCTCCGTGCATCGGCTAGCTCTCTAATATCTCTAGATGACACAAGCACCAAAAATAAATTACAAAAATAGGTTTTTTTCCTTTCAGAAATCAGGAGATGAAAGATAAGATTGGGTTCTGGAGAAACCCAAGCCTGTTTATCTTTTATACAGCTAATGAGAGGTGAACTCTTTCTTGATTCTACACCTAACCACACTTGATGAGATCTATGGCAGCACACTTAACACAGTTTCTATGCAAAAGGTAATAGCTGAGTTTTGCTTAATTTATGCAATATTTGTTTTCTCAGCTCTACATGTGTTTGATACAGTATCAGGGGTTCCTCAGATGAGTAAAAGGAGAGCTTGATGTTTCTAGATGCTGTTCTTTTATTCTTAGGCCTGTTGCTACCAGATTTCCTCTTCCCTCCTACAAAGTAGAGCAGATTTTCTACTATTTTCAACGTCTTCTGACGTGAAGTTTCTTAAAATCCAGCAGGTAATTGTATGTGCAGATATTCTTCATCATATCTGCTATTTTTCTAGTTCTAAACTCTTATTAGAACTTCCTCTGGAGAGAGAGAGCCATCTATGGAAAATGATCATCAGATACTGCATTTTTAAGGCTTACTTTTACTTTACTGATTTCCTCCCACACACACCACTTTTGCTTACCATTTAAGAGTTCTGGGGACAGATTGTTCAACCATTACATAATTCTAGCAAAGTTAATGACTGTGTTCTTAAATATAAGAATGGAAGGACTAGACAATAAGTTGGATTGCTATCATAATGACTCTGGTTGTTTAGTACATACAGGCCACTAAACCTTTGGCCTAAATGTAAACAGACATTAAGAGCTGTAGGAACAGACTCTGCTGTCAGAGACTATGTAATTTGTTGTACTGGCTCCTAAATTTATGTAAAAACTGCAAAGCAGGAGAAAATTGGACATATATGTGTCTGTCATTTCAGCTTATACAAAGAAAGAAGGGTTTACAACTTCTAAAGAGTGAGGTTCTCTTTCTTTTTTTTTTTTAAATGGTTTCATAGCCCTAATGATGCTATATTTGAATTTCACACACTTAAAGCACTTTAAAAGTTTTTAAATCAAGTAAAAACCCTGATAAAAAAAATCCATATGTGAAACTTTTGGCTTTTTCAGAAACATAGTCTTTTCTGTATCACTGATAAAATCATAAATAGTATATTTTACCTGCCTAAATTTAAGAGAGAATAGTATGATCATTTATTGTTACAGCTATAGGTAACACTCTTACTGACAGTGACCTTTATAGTCAATAATGAAAAAAAGCAGTTCAATTCTTATATTTACTTTCCCATGTTCCTTAAAAGTCCAGTGAGATTCTTGCATCTTTCTGCCTGTTAGTATGAGATTGTAGACCTACATGTTTCATGTGAGTAGTAAAGGTATTCAGGGAATGTTTCTCATTTCTTTTTAGGGCAGGGTAAATGACAATGGGGAGCTACCAAAATGGGGAATTTGCCTGGGATTTTGGAGAAGAATGAGCAATCTATGTTCATTGGCCTCTAATGAGCTGTTTTTGTCCAATGCATCTTGATTGGTCTGGTTGCTATTTGCATTTTTGAGCATCTCATGTCAACACTGTCTGTTCAGAGAAGTCTTTTGTATATTTTCATTGTGAGGAAGATAGAGTCTGTGCCACTGATGGGCTGTGGAACTTATGATTATCATATTGGCAATTTTAGCTTTTATTTTAAGCAGTATTGCTTAAGGTATTCTCACCTGCATGAGGAAGAATTAATGACATTGGACCTTAAATACTATGTGTACAGTTCTCTGCTGACCTTTCTTAGGAAAGTGAAATCTGGTATAAAGAATGGTAGAAGGGATATGGAAGCTTACCTTATGGAAGAAAGCTGAAAGCATCTTTGGACTAGAAAGACAAAAGCTGAAAGCTCTCCTTGACAGTCATGAAGGTTGAATGTGAGTTTCCTAATGAAATTCAATATACATGTCTTTGCAATGAGGTTCAGTGAGACTACAGCCTAGCTTAGGTTAATTAAACTTAATTTTGCAGTTTGCTCATTACAGCTGAAATAAACCATTCTAAGGTGCACCCACACTGTCAGATTCCTTACAGTAATATTGTGAAATGTCTTCTGTATGCCTCACAAAATTTGAACCCAAATATACAACTTGTCAATGTATATAGATTAAACAGATATTTGATATTCAGGATGAGGTTGTTTTTAATTTTTGTCTAGTTGCTCTTCTGGCTTCAAAACTGGTCATCTCATTCTTGTTCTAACCTTTCTAAAGCTTTCTCGCTAATAGAACTTATTTCTAAGTGAGATGGGTTTGCTTCAGTTCATCACCTGTAAATGAAGGAAATGCATCTGTTTGCAAAATCTTAATCCAGGACTAGAAAACTGTAGACATTTCTTTTATAAACTGTCAGTGGATTGTTCAGTTCATCTACAGGCAGAGCTGGGGTAGTGGTATTCAAGAAGCATATGTGTGAGCTAATTGGATTTTCCATTTTGTATTACTTCATTGTTGAATATGTGCAGGCTTAAAAGATTCAAGGTAATAAAACTAGCAGAATGCTACCTGTATATGATTACTTCTGTCTTATCAATGACTTAATCCCAGAGTTAATGTCATTTATTTCTCAGATATGAAAACAACCCATTATTTATCACAATATTAAACACTACAATATTGATTGGTAGAACTAAAAATGTCCTTAAAGATAATTTTTTTACCAGATTGAAAATTAATGCAGTAAGATCTATGTTTTTCTGGGTAATCCATAGCTTTTCTCCTGTGACACGTTGTCAGAACATGTTGTCAGAATGTTGAAGTTGTCTTTTGTTAAACTCTCTAGTAGCTGAACTTTTAACAGTAGTTATGACTTTGGATTCTGTTGTCAGAGCACTGATAAGCCTTATTTTTCTCAATTAACTACTAGTTAAGATGCTCAGCACATGCAGAAAACACCCCACTGAATATCAAAAATAGTCTGGGAGAGTTAAGATGCATTTTTCCACTAAAATTTAGTATCTAGGGATTGGACAGCAGAAACCTTTGAAACTTTGACCTTTGAAACTGCTTTCCACCTTTTCAGTATTCCCCATTTTGAAGGTATTGGAAGGATTGGTACTGGATATCAGCATTACAAAGACTCTTATCCAGCGGTGGGAAATGAATGGAATGCTGTCAATACGAGAGTAGAGCTCCTTAATCTGGCAAAAAAATACAGCAGGGCAAAGAAATTGTTTCTGTCTCTAGCACTGTCTAACCAAACATTAGACTTGGAGTCTAGAAACAGACTTGCTGTATTTTCATCAGCTTTCTGAGTCTTGTCTCTCTATTTTCTTTCTCTTTGAAGGGGAGTTGTTTACTAGTGGTATAATCATAGCTTTGTTTTACTGTGGTAAGGCTGTCAAGTAACAGACCAGCAAGAGCCCAGAAAAATCCCCAAGAGGCCACCCAGAGCATTCGTGCAAATAATCAACAGTGATAAATTTAGCATGAAACATTTGGCCATGTAAGCTGCAGACTGAGAACAATGGATTTCTCCAGCTATGATAGGAGGGACTAACTACCCCCCTATCCACTAATTATCTGTGAAAATGAGGGTTGGGGGTTGCTAGCTGGATTAATTACTTTGCAACTGCTGAAAATTATGGTGATTTTGAGAAAGTAGCAGTCAAAGAAAATGTCTGTACACGTTTGTTTGCCAAAAATAGCATAGCCAAAACTTGGACAAAACTGAACTAGCAACATGAACAGCCCGAGACAGTCAAGCACTCAGGAGGCACCTGAAGATGTCAAAGCATCTATTGTTTTCCCCACTAATTCTGTGCACTTTTAGGAGACGGAGGCCATGCCACAGAGCTGGTATTTTGTCTGTGCAGATGTGGTAGTCGTCCACCATTTCCTGGAGATATGATAATATGGGGAACGGAGCCAATGGGAGATGGCTAGTAAAAATATTGCAGAGACTTGCTTCTCAGGGCAGGTTTTCTAAGAGAGAAGAGCATGTGGGTCCACATTCTGTTCTTAAATCCACTAGAAACTTGAGACCATAGGACAAATAGAGATGGTATTAATGGTCTCGCTGATTATAAATTTTGCTCTACCAATTTAAGCAAAAGCATAGATTTACTGGCTAGAATATTCCACTTCTCCAGAAAATATCTATCTTTATTAATTCATGAAAAGGGAAACATTAGAAATAGAGAATTGTGCAGGTCTGTATGGGCTTGCTTTTTTGTGAAGGCTGCTAGCCTACTGGTCCCTCCTGTTGACAATTTCCAGCTTTTTCTACTGAATATGTATCATTGCACTATTCTACCTGCTTTTGGGAAAAAATTATGCAAAGCACACTCCATCTTTTGTTTTATAGATAATTTATTACAAAATGAACATAGTCTCAGATACTTAATAAAAGTATATTTTAAAAAACAGTGAAACTTGAATACGAGACAACTGCAAATATTCATAGCTCCTGTAGTGATGGTCTTGAGAAACTTGAACAGTATATCTTTATATTCCAGTGTACAACCTTTGAGGCAGACATCTCCATCACATGCAGACCACAGTCTATTAGACAGCACACTGAATTCTGCATTAATAACATTCAAGTAGTCCTCACAACTCATGATATTGCTTGAGCTGTGGGAACAGTTTTCTGTAAGGCTAACTGCCAAATCTTCTGCTTTTGTTATTCTTTTATAAAACTGTGGCAATTTAACACAAGACTGTCCTAAAAGCTCACATTTTATATACTCAAGAAATGAAAAAAAATCAATGCATGAGCAGGCAAAGAAATATTAAAATGCTTGTAGTCTGAAAAGGGGCTACCTGCAAACCCATTTCATCAGTCTGGCTAAGTACTGCAAAGTCAGGAAGCTTATCTAATCCATCCAGACTACTTGATGATGAAAATCTCAAAAAACAAAAGATTTCTGAGACTTCATGATTTCAGTCATTCAGAGAACATGATGAGAAAGCACTTATGTTTCTTTCATATTGCATTTTTGCTTTCTGCAGACAAATCAGAAAATGAGAATACTGAATATCTCAAAAAAAGTAATTTTTTAAAAATCCTTAATGTTTTTGCCTTGTATCTAATGACAAAAATGAAGTAATTATATTCCTGCTTTTGACACAGCCGACTGATCCCTGCTGAGAATGAGTGTTCACACTTGCTTGCTTCAATAAGTAAGACATGAAAAGGATGTCAGGGACCAAATTCCAGCCAGGTGTAAACAGGTGTAATTCTACTGAGATCGAGAGAATTTTACCCCAGAGATTTTTAGAACCTTTCACAGATGCAAATGAAGTGACCTTTCTTGTTCCACTTTACAAATATTCTGTAATGAAAACAGAATTGGTATGAAACTTCATTATTACAGCAAAGGATTTCATACTGTGACAATCCCGCTCACTTCAGACAGAATCAATGCAAGACATTCTCTGAAATGAATGGCAAAACCACCTATTCTTGAGGGGGGTTTCAACCTCAAGTTTCTTGACTGTGGGGATGTTTGCTGATCTGCCTGCCTCCCAAGAGGCCCTGAGCTTCTCAGTATGAGTGTTTTGGCATCCTGTCATTTTCCCAAGAGACGTTTAGTCCTTTTCATTCCAAGTTCCCATATAGACTGTGGTGGTTAAAGAAAGATTTTTCAAAAGCCGTGCTCCAGTGAATAAATAAATATAACAGTGAATACACTCAAAGTGTACTCCAGTTCCAGAGAAGTTATTGGTTCTGTCAGCATTGCCCACGATATAGGGAAATGTTTGGGACCTCTGCTTTCTCAGACAGAATCATTTAACTGTGCTCAGGCTTCTAACACAGATCCTGGATTGCAGCAGGATAGAGGATCATATGAAATTTGTTCATTCGCACATCACATGCTCCTCTTTACCCATCATGAGCAAATCCTGGGACCCAACTTCTTGTCTTTTCATAAGAATCTCAGAATATTAAATGTTTCTTAAAATGATCCACAGTTTGGCTCAACAGATTATCAGCTAAAGCCGTCTCCTTGAACTGAAACTAAGCTTTCAACAGAAAAAAGTGCCCAAATTTCATTTCCTTGATGTTATGTTTTGTATATGTGTATCCACATGCATTTAATGGTAATACCTTAAAAATATTAACAGTTTAATGATATTAAAATAGAGAATAACTTGGAGAACAATGCTGAAACACCCAGAGTAATTGTTACAATTTTACTTTTCAAAGGAGGGTTCAAGCCACACCCCAAAGACAGAGATCCAGAACACCTATGAAAAATGATTCATCACATTGTGTCCCAAAATAAAGCAGTATGTTCTTCATGCCCCCTGACAGAAGTGCATCCTATCAATTTCTCAGACTTGATTTTTACATCCACCTTTAAGTAAAAGAAGCACCAGAGCCACTATTTGCTGATCAAAATCAGATCAAAGCTCTATTTGCAGTTCAGCCACCTCTAATCAGTGAAAGTTTAAAGGGCTTTTGAAAGACTGAACAGAGCACATGTGGCTAAAACAGAGCACTTGTCAACTCCAGGGAATAATCCAACAGTTGCAAGCCAGAGTCAATCTGTTCCTTGCATGATGGCACAGATACAGCCTCAAGCAAGGGCCATTCAATTTACTGAGTAATGTGGAGTCAGCTATGACCAGATTCAGGGAAATGGAATCCTTTGTATTTGAGGTACCTGCTAGAAAGAACTTGGGCTGTGGTCATATTTAATGCTCCAGATAGCATAGTTTCTCATGAAATGGTCTTGCTACAAAGCCCTTCGCATTCATCCTGCAACACCTTGCTAAGCTATACATCTCTTTCAGCAATGTTTCCTTCAGCCAGAAAACAAGGGCGTTTTCAAATGATGCTGAAATTATTAACAAAGCACAGATGATCATTTCCTATGCTTAGTTATGTACACAAATAACATTACCCAGAACAGACTGCAGAGACAGAAACTTCAGTGTTCAGGCTTTCCAGAGCCTGTCCAGCTTTAATTCTGTGTACTTCCTCCTCAGACATGCGTTTTCACTTACAGTAGCATTATAACCACTGGACCCCAGCTGCTCTTAGCATACTGAATATGGTGAGTGGTTCAGTGCTTTGTCTGTCCTCACGGCTGACGTGTCCAGACCCCACTTTAGAGGTAAAATTAATAACTGTCCTATGGCCTGTTCTATGATACAAATCACTTGGCAAATAAATTTTCAGAACAAATGGTTAAAGTTTGGCAGACTTAAGTGGCATTTGAAAACAGGGTGTTAAAATGGGAAAGATCAGCATGCTTAATAAGAGAAGGCACTGCCATTCCCACCTGTGTTAAAATTCTGCCTTTGAAATATACTTAAAGTGACTTCAACTGGAGCCGTCGGTTTTACCCATTCTAGGACAGGTCAGCAGGGGTAACTGAACAGCAGCAGTGCTTAATGATTGCAAGGAATTAATGTCTAGGGATTGCTCAGAGTCAAACTTAAAGCTCACATGTATAAAAAAATATCTACCAACTAATTCATGGAGTATTTTAATGAACTAATAATGCATGTTTTCAAATGAGTTAGGGCTGGGAAAGCAGTTGTCACATCTTTAAGAAGACATATATCCTTTACTATGAATACTCATTCAGTGTTATCAAAATGAAAAGATACTTACTGTGACTGTGGCATAGTGAAGATTGTCTAAACGTTTCTAGTAGTATGTAGAGATGTGTAAAATGCCAACTATGAAGAGAAAATGCACGTTTCATACAAAGTTACATCAACGAATGAGGAGCTTTAGTGCTATGAAGGGAGCCTGCCTGTGCCTAGTCAGAGGAAGAAGTTAATCCCCCAAATCCAGAGAGACTGTAGTTAAAAAATTAGCCTTCCAAAGTCTTGCTGTTAATGGTGCAGCCTAGACAGAGCACTTAGTTCTCCTGACTCTTTGTCTGTGATAATTCACCTCCAGAGCAATATTATAGATCAGTCACTCTGAATCAATAATATTTGCATGCACTTATGTGCAGTTCATGCTAAGGAGGGTAAGCCAGAGCTAATCAAGCTAAAACATCATTTGTACACTTGGCAGCTCCCTGCTAACTTTGAACAGTCCAGTACATTAAAGCATAAAGATCAAAAGATCTAGAACTGTGAAATAGTGAGGACAGCTGATTTTTAAATGGAATGACTATAAAAGTAAAGTGCCTCATGAAAGCATATAGGTTTCTACACAGCTAAATGACAGATCTTACTAATACCCAAGTGCAGGCAATAAATTACCCACAACCAGCCGATAGCTCTCAGATTTCTCTGACTAACAATATCTGAATACCTCCCATGTATTTAAAAAACCAAAACAATTCTTTTTGCAGAATGTGTAGGAAGAACAGCTTGATGGATATCTATTTTTTGTTTGATCACAAGTGAGAGCAAAGATCAGCTTCTATGCTAATCAGGATTTCCTACTCTCTGAAGATATTTTTCAGACCAGCTTGATTTTTTTTTAAGGTTCTCACATCAAGATACTAGATAACTACCCCAAGCTGCAGCTGTATTTTATTCCCCTTTATAAAAAATGGTATCATCAACAGTGCTTTGTATAAGGGCATTTCATTAATGAAGTAAAATGCATATGCAATCATACAGGTCCTAGATTTGGGGGGAGAGGAGATACCTTCATTGCATGTGCATTTATAGATCATACACTTATGTGTAGAGAGTCTGTCCTTATTACTTGCAGATATTTAGAACCTACTTGTGTATAAACTATTTAACCCTTCTGGACCTAATCTAAATTTGTCATGTCTCTATAGAGAATTTACAGCTTTATCTCTGTATTCCAGACCTGTCTCATTCTGCTCAAAATAAAATTGGTTTGTTTTCCTAGCATTGCCTTGTGCTTGTCCAGCCGTCAACTTGGACTGAACAGGACTAAATAAGAGCTTTTAATCTTTCTGTCCAAGCTACCTCCCTGTCATGTCTTCCTTTAGTCACTATGGACAACACTGCTATCTCACTTGTTCCTTAGACCAGTAACTGAAGTATCGTACTTGTCTTGTAATGCTTTCTGGGTCCTCGCAGTCAGATTATATCTACATTTTGCAAGGGTGTTTTGGGGGGTTTGTTTCTTTTTTTGTTGTTGGTTCTTTTGGTTTTGGGTTTTTTTTTTTCCCCGAACATTAGATACAGCCTCTCCAATCCTGCCCACACAGCTAAAATGCTCATCCAGAGACTCTTTGTCTCACATCTTGATTACTGCAACATCCTTTTGTCAATGCATTTTGCTCTGTTCATCCATATCCACCTAGAACATTGCAGCCTGGTCTATTTTCCTAACTTGTTCCTGCACTGATCATAGTGAAATATTTTACTTGCTGAGCATCTCCTTTCACTCTGAGAGCATCTCAACTCTTCTTAAACACAGATTGTGTACTTCTTGGGGCAAAGAATGTGTTTGAGACATGGTTAACAGAGTAGAGCACCCACCTGTGACTACTAACTTTAACAACAAAAAACTACAACCCAATGTATACTTATATGCCAATGTTGGGTTTATGCCCCATCTAAACCCACTTACTCCAGCAGGGCTTACACAATAATGCTTCATCATTTATACATACGAAAAATAGAGCATTGTCAACACATATGCTCAGAGGATTGTGCTTACAACTCATGGATATAATAGCCATGAATAATAAAGTGTGTGTATGGATAGGTGGAGAGAAATTTGGAGGGAGAAGCAAACCTGTCTCTCTTAATATGTATGCTACTTCTCTAATTCATGATTTTCAGTATCAGATACAGTAATAGCAATGATTATGAATCTCAAGAAAACATTTTTTATTAAGGAGAGGAGAGAGAGACAGAAAACTTAGATCGTTTGCCAGCATTCACTACAATCTTTAGCTAATCTGATCTGGGGAAAAATCCAAAATTAATACTGTCAAACTGAGCAGCAGATGTTGAAAAAGAATCAGGCACTGCAAGAAAATTGATGTGCCAATGAAAATTAGACAGGCAGGAAATTCTCACTAAATAAAACCCAGCAGGTTACAGGGGCACAAAAAAAAATTGCTTAGATCATCTCTCCAGTTCATTTTGTGTAACAATATTAATGGGGGGTTTCTTTTTTATTATTGATTATATGCATATTTTTTTAGTAAAAAGAAATCTTCTTTATGCTATTTTAACCTTCTGCAAAA
This sequence comes from Gallinula chloropus, assembly GCF_964237585.1. Taxonomy (NCBI): domain Eukaryota; kingdom Metazoa; phylum Chordata; class Aves; order Gruiformes; family Rallidae; genus Gallinula; species Gallinula chloropus. Next base: position 7,897,258 of record NC_140094.1, read on the forward strand.
CATCTTTTCTCTTTTCACTGAAATCTCAGCCAGATTGGCTTCACCTTACTAGGAAGATTTTCTATGCTGTCTTCTAACTTGTCAGCGCTCGCTTCTCTCCAGCACCCATTGTTTGCCTGTGTATCTGGGTGTGGAAAAAGAGGTTTCAATTGATTGTTTGTAAGAATATGAAATAAATTCACATTTTTCAGAGTAATGGGTTTCCATTTTCAGAGGCTAAGCCAAAGAACAACTGAATTTAGAAGCAAGTTTGTTTGCAGGGTGGCTGCAGCGTCAGTCTGTAAGTGGTTATGCACAGCATAGGCACTTCTAGGGTATAGTTTATGTAATCCCTAGATTGTTCAGACAAGAGCCCAAATATTGGAATGGTGTCTGCAGATTCTTTTGCCAGCTACAGCTATCAGGCTTCTCATTTAAGTTGTTAAAACAGATGTGATTAGGTCAAACATTTTTAAGCCAAAAGCTTCACAAATGTAATCATTTGAAAACCACAAAAAGACTAATCTTCTGTGTCTTCTAACTCATCTCATGTTTTCTCTTAGATAGCAGCTGCTGCTCTAAGCTGCATGCAGAATTATTATTTTTGTTTCCCTGGTTTGACTAATTTCTTTTGGAAATAGATCTCTTAGCTTGTTTTTTGGCAAGCAGGATTCTGGCCTGAGTGTGGATATTTCTCTCACTCATACGTACTTTCCTTCCTTTGCTGTTTACCCAGCTTTTTAGCTGTTCCTCCCTCTGCCATACATGCTGGGGGTTCATGCATTAGCATCAGGCAGTGTCTATGGACTAGCTGCATGCTGGTACCTATTTACTGACAAGAAAGACATGGGGCTGTTGGAGCACATCCAGAGGAGACCACAAAGATTATCAGAGGGTTGAAGCACCTCTCCTATGAACACAGGCTGAGACAGGGGGGCTTGTCCAGCCTGGAGAAGAGAAGGCTCTGGGGAAACTTTCCAGTACCCAGAGGGGCTTACAAGAAAGCTGGAGAGGGACTGTTTATCAGGGAGTGTAGGGATAGGACAATGATTTTAAACTAAAAGAGAGTAGATCTTTATTAGATATTAGGAATAAATTCTTCGCTGTGAGGGTAGTGATGCACTGGAACAGGTTGCCCAGAGAAGTTGTGGATGCCCCATCGCTGGCAGTGTTCAAGGCCAGGGGCTTTGTGCAACCTGGGCTAATGGAGGATGCCTCTGCCCATGGCAGAGGGATGGAACTAGACTTTGAGGTCCCTTCAAGCTAAACCATTCTATGATTCTCTGATGAGCCTGGAATAGCAAGGGTAAGAGATGGATATAAAATAAGGAATCTTGAAGTCGCTGTAGATATCCACAGAGTAATGCAGAGCAAAGTGGGTCATTCTGAAAACTCTTTGCCAGACAATCAGTCTCTCAAGGTGCTGTCAAGTTTGGAGAGTGGCAGGTTGGGTGGAAGGTATCAATGTACTTGCTCATCTTCATTACAGGATGTTTTCCTGAGTTGATTTCAACCTGATGGAGCTGCTGGATAGGTTAATGAATTTAATAGGGTACGAAGAATACTGTTGGGTGAGCAGCACAGCCTTTATGTATGCAGCTTGAAATATCATAACAGACCTGATTTTCCCAGTCTGAAATTCAGGCTACTGAATCCAGAACAGAACTGACTGGGAAAGCATATATTTTGCCTAAAGTGTTGCTTTGTGTTAAGCATGTACTTAACTATTTTCCCAAACTGGTACTTCTCTCAGGTTTTATTAGCACACTTAGCACCCTAAATAAGATTGGAATAAAGAAAGGAAGCAAAATTTCTCTGACAAATATGTCAGCTTAATGTCTGTCTTTTTCCCTGAAGAAAGTTATAATGTGGGTTTTTTTCAGATCTGAAGAACTGAAGTGATACATGAGCACTTAGCAATAAACATTTTTAATGGAGACCCCTATCCCCAGCTTAATTTCTGCCTTCAGTCATATTGCATTAATCAATACTAGTGATGTTCCTAGTGGTTTCATTGCACCCTGTGAACAATTTTGCTGCTTGGAATTACAGAAACGTGCCTTGAGTGTATTTTGATACTCAAATTTAATAACAGGGGATCCAATATTGATTTTAATGGGAAATTGTTTGTGTATGCATGCACACATCTTCTGTTTCTGTGCACTCAGTAGTCATGCTTCAGTCCAGCACTTGTGACTGTTAAAATACTGAAAGGTTATCAGAAATGGTACCATCCATGACAACAGCAATTAGAGGAAAGTGATTAACCAATATGACCTTGTTTCATTGCAAATTATATTTAAGTTCCCCAGATCTCACATTCAGTGTTACTCACAAACATGCAATTTCTACCAAGCATTCTTGGCAGTGGGAGTATTAACAAAATGTATCTGTAAGGCTACCTGTTAAACGACAGTATTCTTGTTTGGATGGGTTCAGGTCTTAGATCTGGGCTTCTGAAACCAATATTAGTAGTTACTTGCAATTCCTTTTCTGAATGAAATGCATCCATGGGTAAAGTGGTAAGTGGAACCTTAAACAGGTAGATTCTGTGGGCTTAGAATGTGCTTTCTGCTGCTAATATTTACAATTATTCAAAATTGCATAGTTGATTGATTTTCAGTGAAATGTATTACTTCAACAGCCAGAGAGATGTGCTATTCAAACTCATTTGAAGCCATTTTTAGAGGGTTTACATGGACCATTAGGAATGCTGGGGAGTTCAGCCCCTGGGAACAGCCTTTGCATGCTGTTTTGCTTTTTACCTAACCAGAGAAAAGGCACTGGGCTGCACGTGGATCCTAACTTTTAGCTGAGCTTTATCAACACACAAGTAAGAAGTTATGTCAAAAAATCTCTTGAATATATTTTCATCCCTTCTGTGAGTACTTTGAGAGCTTTTCTCAAACCATGTTTCTCAGTGCTAAAACAAGTCACAGCACAGAAATGTTTATGTGTATGTGTTCACTATTCATGGTTCTGGAAAAAATATGCCACTGACATTCACAGAAAATTCAGCCTAATTACTTCACAGGCTGATGAGTTGCAGTATTTAAGGAAAGGTTAGGGGTGCTTGAGTTTAGATGTAGCCAAATTAAGGAAGAAAATTAAAGTAGTTGGTCAACTTTAATTTTTAACGGTTCATAAATTTTCAGGCAATAAACACATTTTTTCTTTTCTTTTTTTTTTTTTTTTTAAATTGAGAGCAGATCATTCTTTAGCATATGGGACCTGAAGGATCCTGTGTATTCTTAAAGTAACCTTCCTTTAAACAATGTACTTTATTGGAACACTTTCATATACCACAGTCCAGTTCAGTAATACACGTCAGGGTAACACACCCTTTGAGTGGGTCAGCAAAATATTACTGCCTTTCTTCTTCCACTACATGATGACATGAGAGCAGACAAAGGAGCACTGTGCTGAAGCTGATAATCTTGCAGAGGACTATGGCCTTAGACCTTCTGCTTTCTGTCTGGGTTAATAGAAACCTATTCCTGCAGGTAACTGACTGTTTATGTAAGAGCAATTTTTGTTATTATTTAATAACAAAACCAGACATTTGAAAGCTACATCTATATAAATTACTACAGACTGCTCCTATAAAAAGTGCTTAAATTAAAATATAGCATGGATAACTATTTTCTTTAATAGCAGTACCTTACATTTATTAAACATATTTCCAGTTACCAAGCCTTTCTGTGACTTTTCTGAGCCATAACTTTTCAGCAAAAAGGACTACAGCCAGAATATATGTACCTCCATCATATGGATAAATTGTTTGTATTCAATTTAAAAGCTATTTTGAAAATGATTGCACAATGAAGGTGCATAAATCACTGGAGTGTGCAGTATTACACTACACATACACAAGATTTTTAAAGGGGTTATATTCAATATTCATAAAATTATAACCTTATTAAATCACAGCAGCTCTACTCCTATGAAGACTGCTGCCTTTAGCAATATTTACAGATGCACCTTCATACGTAGACCAAGAGGATGAGATTCATCCTTGGACTTTTAGATACTACTTAGCATAAACTGTCTCCATGGAAGAAAATTCTGCCATTTTGCATGACTTGTACAGAGCAAGACACCCCTGGGGTCCCAGGTAACATTTGTTCTCTATTTCTTGCTGTTGGGTTGTAGCAGCAGCTGCCACTGGAAGAGGCTAGAGTATGTTTGTCCATGCTGGAGAAAACAAGGGCATGGAAGGGATAGTTGACACCCAGTCAGGACCCAGTCAGCCTGTACATGGTCTGTGTAACCAAAGCACTCATGGCTGATCACACAGGCGTGACTAGCATTTTACTGTAAGCTATAAAAATAAATGAATTAAACTCTTCTCCACAACTCAAATGAATGGCAAAAGGACTAATGTGTCACTCTTCTAAGTGAATTTAAACCTAAGGAAACATCTTCCAATGATAAAGATAAGTAAATACTAAAGCCAGTTACCTGGGGATGTTGCAGGGAATGGAATGTCAGAGGCTTTTAAGATCATGTTGGACTAATGACTATCAGGCACAGCAGAAGAGATAATCCTGTGATTTGACCTAGGGACAGGATTAAATCACCTTAAGCATCTTCTGTAGTTTATTTTCCATGAGTTCTGGCCCAAGAAACACAAGCTGGGGCACACCAGCTTTCATTAAGGGCCTGTCTCCTCTCCCTTTCCTCCTCTTTACTCTAGCTTTGCTAAATCAGCATCTGTCTAGTTGGGCAGATGTATATAGACACAAAAGTGGCAGAAAATTATGTGGGCCCTCATGTTGTAAAAAACAGCTCAAGGAAGTTAAGAGGAGAGCAGCATACATAATAAGACTGATCATCAGGAGATGAAGCAGATTAGTACTGCCTTGCTTGAAACTCAAGTCAGCAGAGCAGATCCAGAGAGCAGTCACTGGTCCGTTGCCAGCAGTAAAACACGCCCCAGTCGGGGTCACCTTTTCTCCCCAGACCCAGAAGCATGTAGAAAAGATGAACCTCTCCAGGAGCACAAGGAATCACAGAGCATCTGCTCTCCCCCTTGCCATCTGGGCCAGGAAAGCGTAATCGGAGGCTGGAGCTAGCACGTCAGCTGCTCACAGCAGTGTCAGGTTGGTGAGGATGTCGCCAAAGCACTTCCTTCAGCTCGCCAAAGCGTCCCTGCTCTGTGCTGCGCTGTCACCCCTCCCTCCTCTGCCCACTGCTGCAGCAAGGTTGTGTACACTGGAGCACATAAGGTATGGTCAGGGGAGTGTTTCTGTTCCTACAGCATCTGCATAAATTGTGACTGTGCTGCTACACGAAGATGTGGTAAACGGTAACCTTCGTGATCCTGCTCGGTTATCAGGCATCCCTTTGCTGCTTAAAGGCAGGCCCCAACCTGGCTTGACTGTCCTTTGCAGGCATAACCGCCTCAGGAAAGATTTCCAGGCCTTCAGGTGATGTTGTGTAAGAGCACAAAAATAAACTGCAAAATGACTTCTCAGGAGGTGAAACAGCTCTGGCAGGTGCTACAGGCTCTGTGACAGACTCAAAACAAATTGCAAAGCACCCCTCTACCCCATCTGCCACATGGAGTTGAGTCACTCCTCAGGCTGAGGCGAAGGCTGTGTTTGAAGGCCTGCCTTTGCACCCTGAGGCGGCCCCTGCTGCCTCAGCACTTCTGCTGGGCCCTGACGGCAGCCACTTCATCTCTTTTGGAATGCCCTCAGGGTCCCCACCAGGACAACAGGGTGACCTGCACCTCCATAATGGCAAGAAAGCGTGAGGTGCCTGAGGGATCCAGAAGCCAGCAAAGTGCACCTGGAGGACATCTCTTCCCCTGTCCCTCCCAGAGGGCTGCCTGATGCAATGAAGGCCCCAGGAGGCACACTGTGCCACATTTGCTGCTGCTGCCAAGCACTGTCCTTCCTGTCTGGTGGGGAAGGAATGAAGTAAATGTGCGCTTTCCCCTGCCATAGCAGCAGGTCACAGAGAAGATCTCATGGTGCTGCAGCCATCCTGCACTGTGGCCTGTCCCTGTGCTCTCCAACCCTGTGGCTTTGTTGTGCGGCATGGGCAGCCATATCCAGAAGGGGCTGTGCCAGTTGTGTTTTTACCTGCAAGAACCAGCAAACTGAGGACACCTAACAAACTTTAACAGCAGAAGGGAAATTTGGGTCAAGGATGCAGTGTTAAAGCCCAGGGGTTTGTGAGTGTTTCAGTGAATGAAGAACAGGCCAAATTTTCCCCAGAACAAACTGTGTTCATCTGTCCTCGCACTGCTTTGCTACCATTTCAGCAGCATCTTATATGACAAAATACTGTGGAGTAAGATGTCCTTGCAGCCTTTCCACTCATATACTAGTCATCCTTGGCATTTCACAAGCTCCAAATACCTCTAAATATTTTGATGCTTGCACAAAGTACTTCTAGAAATGAGCTTCTACTATCATTGGCACCGGCTACAGCAGCAGAATGGGAAAAGTCAAAGTGTACACAGGTAAAATTCCAATTATTAAGCTAGTGGTTAAGTTTCTCAGAATGAAGAGGAAGTATGAATTACAACAAATTCCATTTTTTGCAATTGTACTCTTGGCAATTTAAATATCTGTTGACCATCAATATAAAAATCTATCCCAGTGAAGACAGGCTGGGATGTTTCAGGATGCCATGTAAATTAAATAAATGTAATCTGAGTATGATCTATTATCTCAAATCTATTCTTTGTGTTATGTACCTTTTAATTTTCCTAGCAAGACCTTCTGTTGTTTAGTGTGAGCTATTTTTCTTGCTATAGTCTGAAACTATGTCTACCTTGTACCTAATTTGTACATGGCTTTCGTCTCCCCCTGTTTATTCCTTGATACCAGGGGGTCTAGCGTGGGTCTTATTTGTTAATTTTTTTTTTTAAATAAATTCCTCTTTCTTTTCAGTCCCACAGCAAGCAATTCCTATGATTGCTATGTCATTCGTCTCTGTTAGGTTTCTTGGTAACAAAATCCAAATGATTGTTTTTCTTTACGAATAGTACATTCACAGGCAGTTGAATATTGAGGAGATCAAACTCCTACCAGTTTCAGGTTGAATTCAGAGAATAGTTTAGGCTAGAAATTGATTGGCATATGGGAAAGCTGAAATATTTTAAAATAATGTTTTGGGATTTTTGCTTTGGGTTTTCTCAAAAAATTGACACAACTCAAAGTCTAAACAAAGCTTTAAATCAGTGCAAAATATTTCATTTTAGGGCTAATGGAATGTTTCATAAGCATCATAAATAATTCTTCCATCCACACTCATACCCAAAATGAGATATCAATTTGACTGGACCCTGTTCTGGAGGGAAGGAGCGAAACAGAAAAGTCAAATGTGCTTTTAATTTGTGTTTGCCAGGTGTTGTGGCTGGGAAGAGGAACTAAACCTGTTTTACACCTCAAAGTATCTCCTTAGTCTGCCATTGTCTAGTGTGGTATTACCCAGAGACAATTGGCCTTGTGTCACCTCTCTTGCACAGTGATTTCTCTCTGCCTTTGCAGCTATTTTTCCAACCTGGTACACAGCTCTTCTTCTTTCACAGGTACTTCTGGTGTCACTTTAATTTTGGTCAACATATTTATCAGTATAACACAACTGTCTTAAGGTCTGATAGATTGTATCAGTCTATTAACACCGTGTTGTGAAATACACTGTAGTGGTTGTTGGCAGTTTTGTATGTTTGAAAGCATTTACACTGATGCAAAATCAGGATAAAAGGAAACTAAGAGTGTTAAATTGGTCACTCTCTCAGTCTTTCCAGGTAAAGATCCTTAGTGGTGTAATGTGGTTGCAATCCATTAGAGACCAGCTATATGACTTTTATGTTAAAGTATATTGAAGTCAGTGGAGTGACTCTGCTATGCTCTGGCAGAGGATCTGGGCTGCTTTTTGCCATCATTTGCTCTGCTGAGCTGAGTAAATATGGCAATTTCTTGGATTGTCAGTAAGAAGGTCACTTTTACTCCTCAATTCCTCCTTGGCCACTCTAATTCAATCATCTGGTTCTAACTTTCAAACTTTTTCTCTTTAGATTTGATTCAATGGCCAATGAAGGGAGAATAAAAAAAAAAGGTCACCAGTACATGTAAAATGTGTATTTGTCCACATGGAAAACAAAGCCACTGCTGTTTCTGCTGCCAGTAGTAAACAAGGGCTGCTGCTGCCACCTTTGACTTCCCAGTCCAGATGCCTGGGCCCATGTGTAGTCCAATAAAGAGCTGTCTTCAGATCATGACATAAGTTGCAGACAAGACCAAAACTTGTGTCTCTACAGGGAGAGCCACACTGTCTCTCCAAAGATCCTTATATGAGGCTCGGTTGCCTAAATATAGGTTTCTAGTTGTGCTATATGAGCCCTACATGGAGTTGTTTGGCCTCCATCTCATCCCAGAAATGTGTGAAAGCCCCCTGGGTCTTATGCCATATCTGCTAGTTACATCCAGATGTTTTGAATACTCCAGGACATTTAAGTGACACTCTTGGTTTGGTTTGATTTTTTTATCCTTGAATATTAAGTAGTGTGTTTTTGCAGGTTTTGGTAGAACGCTGCCTCAGCTGTCTGTAATACTCCTATCAGCTTCACAGCTGCCCACAGTCATCATTACCCTGACTTCAAAGCCCATGTGCTCTGCAGCCTTCCCAGCACATTTTCCCTCTCTCCCTTTGTATTCTACACAGAGGCATATTCTATGCAGAGTTGGAGAATGCTTTGTAATTTACACAGAGGAGAAGCCTGGCAGGGTTAATCCTTTTTCTCCATTCCTTATTGAGCAATTAGGCCACTAAAAAAGATCTTGTTTACAGATACTCAAAGAGGTTGTAATTTACTAAGTCTTGTAATAAATTTACATCCATCAGGAGGTAGCCAGGGGGAAGTCTGGACTTTTAGCAGTGGCTAATTTGTAGCTTCACTCTTGGGACAGGAACAGAATTTTAAAAGTTCCCAATACTAAAGTAATTTGTTTAAATCCCTAGTCTGCTAAAAATGGACATTTGTATTAAAAAAAGCTGTCTAAAAGTGAAATTCCTCATTATAGGATCCATCTTTGAGATCATAGGAACCATTAACAGAACTGATACAATTTACCCAGTATGCCTCTGTGTGGGCTGGGCCTTTAAATTTGGCATGGAAAAACAGCTGCAGTTCTCAAAGGGTTGCTACAAGCTGGTTTCAAAGCTGCTGCTCCTTTCTGGTAAGACTTTTTACCTATTGCTGTGAAATTTCTATGGTTGTGGCAAAAGGTGATCCCTTCTCCTATGGTATTTCTATAAAACATGGCTAATTAATGAATACCTTATAACTATCTGTGTACCTTTTACAGGACATAAATAGTGATTTTTTTATTGTGTTGTAGAAGCTTCATTTTGTAAAGCTCTAGGATTAATATTTTGAGTATATTGTAGTAAATGCTGGTTATGTATGGTGTTTTTGAATCCTGTGGGATTTCAGTAGAGAACCTCAAATTTATCTGTGGAGTAGAAAGTGGATTTAGTGCCCAGTTTGAAGCAGCTGCTTATTCAACTTTGGGAGAAGAATAGTGGTGAGTCAAGGTTGTTACCAGTTGATTGTTTCTGAGTGGTTTAAGTCAAATGAGGTTTTGGAGTATCAGTCTATTTTTCTGTGGGCTGCTTTCCACGTAATACTTGGTACCCTTGCTGGTCTTCGCTAGTGAAGTGTTCAATGTACCACAGAAAATGAACCTCTTAAGTCAGGTGTGAGGTATAGTGGCAAGGTGGGGATGTGGAAGGGGGAGTGGTGTTATTGTTGCTTGTGTTATGTGCTGTGTCTCTGCCTCAACTCCTTTGGTAACCTCAAAGCATCACTCACAAAGACTATGTTAACATAAGGTATTTACGAACTGAAGAATCTCTCCTTCCAGAGTTATTTTAGAAGTGTTGTCTATGGTGGTACCTAAACAAGGAAGTATCCAGAAGGACAAGAAGCCCAGCTGGTTTAATTGCAAGTAGCACTGCAAAAAGGGGAGGGGGCGTAGTTATTGAAGAGAAAAGAACAAAATTGCTAGAAAAGTAATGGTAGTTGTAAGCTGCTATGAAACAACACTGACTAAAGGAAATTGCTTTTTTTTTTTTTTTGTTTGGATAGTTTATTGGTTTTATAATGAATCACACAGAAATACAAGAGAGGAAACAACAGCAAAGACCTGCAGTGAAATACTGTGGAGATTTACAATGTGGAAATGCACAAGTGCTCAGTACATTGTCCCGTTTTGATTGGAAGTTTGTGGCTACAACCTGGTTTATCTCTTTACATCTCACACCAATGGATTTAAGTCTATACAGTATAAAAATGACTGTATTTTACTTGAGCACACTTGCACTCCATCTTGCAAAAAAAAAAAAAAAAAACAACCCCAAACAGCCCTCTCAGCCATGAAGATACTTAACAATCTCGTTAATTTTCAGAAGTCTCCAGTGGGTCATAAGTTTCTTTTATCTTGTCACAAATAGCCTATAGAATCATATGCATCTTGTGATCGTTTGGTATTGAGTGAGCTGTAGTTATATATTATTTAACATTTTGGCCAAGTTTTGGTTTCATGAACTATTTTTCATCTGCAGTGCATTTCCACCCTTGCAATTAATGAATGTTACTAGCTTTTGATTGCAAAGTGCCCTGGGTTCTCTCCCTTACTTAATTCTGTTTACGTGCATTTTGGTCTTAATTTTTCTAGACTTCCCTTTGAGCAAATAATTCTTCTCACAGGTGCTGAATAATGTCTACATGTTACATATTGCCATGCCAGTGTCCATAGGGAAGCCACAAAGCTCACTGATGTTGTCTCGCCCTGTATTTGTTGTCAGAAATTTTGGTAATGCAAAGTGCCTGGGGTGAAAGGGGCTACAGCTTTTAGTTTGTATTTACAGGGATTCTACTAGATTTTCTGATTTACTGACTTTTGTGATCAGTTTGACAAATGAAGACATACTAGAACCATACAAGTAATGACATTTGCAGTTTCATCATGAACCTTTGCTAGCCTTAGTGTGTTGTATAATAGTCTGTTGTTCAACTATTCTCTGGTTTCCACAGGAGAAAATAATTAGCAATTTAAGACTAACCTCCTTAGGCTCTTTTTAACAAATTACGAGAAGTGTATTTGCCTGTCACAGCTCTGATTTTGCAAAGGATTAATCAGACTAAAATAGACTATGCCTGTATAAAATAACAGCTAGTATTTCTTAACCTCTAAAGAATGGTCGTGTGGTGTGCTTTTTTGCTTCTTCTTTTAAAAGTTAATTTTCTTTAAGTGCAGATGGGCTTTTTTGGGGCTTTTTGGGTGGTTTTGTTTTGGTTGGGGTTTTTTTTGAGGGGTGGGGAAGTAGGGGCCTTTGATAGCCTTCCTGGGTTAACTCAGGTCTGATATGCTTGCTGCCAAACATGAGATTTTTTTTAAGTTTCTCCCCTCCCAGAATGAAATATCAAGCTGGGGTTAAGCTGTAAAAACAGTGTGTAAGCCCAATTAGGATAGATTTCAGCTAGGGCTTATTGGTTCAATGGTAGGAGAGACATGTCCAGCCTGTACTTCTCTGGAGTGAGTTTGTGCATCTCACTTAAAATGGATGAAACTGCATTGATCTGTGCATATTGAGAACTGGGCCTGTGCTTTAGACCTACAGCTTCACAGGTCTTGATGAGTCGGGCTGTCTTCTCCATGTGAATCGGCCGCAGAGAGCAGGGATGAGTTCATTTCAGTATCATTAGTTGTCAATGTCGCTTTTGCAGAGTACTGAAATGATAGGGAGTTGCCCAGTGGCCATTGTATGCGATATGATGACCATGTGAAGTGTAGCACTTTGCTACTCCATGATTTTTGCTTTCCATTCCATGTTTTTCTGTCAGCACAACACGTGCACGTGTAAACACTCCCGCACCCACACGCAGTGTATGCCTGTTTCATGGAGCTGTAGGCAAATGACTCAGTTGTGGTCTGAAAGTAGATGGAAATGCATGCATCCCCACAAGCATCTGTTAGGAAGATGGGAGTTGCAGCCTTTTAATTTTATAAGTAAATTTTTACCTTCTCACTTTTCTGTACCTAAAAAAAAAAATTAATCTGTGCCACTGTGTGAGATGATGTTCAGAGCAGCATAGACTGTTCTAATGGCTGATTTCAATAATAAAAGACAACAGGGGACTAAAAGGTGCAGTGCAGGAAGCTGGGAAACACATTCCTTTCCCCAGAGGGTGTACTTAGCTTTGTGCCTTTGATCACTTGAGAAGTATCATTAGAGTGCAAAATGGCAGGCACTAGGGAACATTACGGCAATTATAATGTGATAGTTTAAAAAAATCAAAAGAAGTTTGAACTTATTTGGGAGTTTTCTCCCATAAAGGACTGTTCACAGCTGAAGGATAAGATGCTCTAATAGATAAAATACAGAAGCTGCAGTGGAAGTATTCTTCAGTTATTGACTCCCAAGTTAGCTCTGGTACAGAACAGTCTGTACAGAACAGACTATATTTACAAGTTAAATCTAATCTGTGTATGCACTTTATCACTGCTTACTATTTGATCTGCAGTAGCACTTGCAAGCCCTTGTTATTCAACTAGATCCCACTGTACTAACAACTGTACAAATATTAAACAAAACAAAAAAACCCCACACCACCAAAACTCCTCAAAACCCCTCCACCCCAACTAAAAAATAGGTCATAGAACAAGAAAAGAAAGCCCAGAAAGCCTTTAAACAATGAGGCGGCAACATAGTTGTTGGCACTCAGAAAATCAAAGTATTTGTCTAATACCTTTCAAATCATTATACAAATATTGTTGTAGCTTATTGCTGCATACCGGTATGGAGTGGGGTGGTATTTTTATTTCTTAGCTCTTAAAGAACAGGAATTTAAATGGCAGTGTTTTCTAAAGTTTTACAGTAATGCCTCAGCAATACAGAGCCAGACTTTGCTTTGCTGTGACCTCAAAGAAACCACCTTTTCAGTCAGAGGAACTGCTGTTGGTTGGGGCAGCAGGCCAGCTGAGTTAACATTTGTATATGTTTCGGCTGTGGCCAAAGCCTTGAACATAAAGCTGACAGCAAAGGCAATTTCCACTTTCTCCTTCTCTAGAGAGCCAAAAACTCTGCGGTGAATCTTGCCAATTCTAGTGACTAGGGGTATATGTGTTTGTAGGTGTGAATGGGAACATGAGCTAGAGATTTTCACACAACTTCAAGCATTAACTTCAGTGTTCTGAAAGCATATTGTAGAGTGATAAGTAAAAAGGCTAGCTTGCTAATGGAGCAAAAGATTTTACTGTAAAACAAGAAGATTGTGGACTCAGAGGTGCCTTGTGCTTTATATCTAAACTGATGCAAGTACCTAACTAATGCAGCAGTCTTGTCAGCTGTATTGTCCTTGTCTGTACAGTGCAAAATCAGTAATAAGTACAGCTTTTAAATATGCTTTCTACTGCCTCATCACAAGCTGCATTGATTGTGCTCATATCCTTAGCATAAAATACAACAGGTAAAAAGAGAAATAATCCTAATTGGAAGGTGAGGTGATGGTGTTTGTTAAAGTTCTGATTGGGCAAGTAGGGAACAAATCTTCTTGTAATGTAGCAAAAGAAGATTATTTTGAACTGTCTTTTCATCGTCATCAACCAAAACAGGCTGCCCACACAGACTTGGCTTTTCAATTTGCTGCTTATTTTCTTTTATCCACATTGGATGTGTTGTCTGTTTTCCTTCGTTCATCAATGTCTCACCAATGGGAGTTTGGAGACCAGTAAGCACAGGCACAACCCACTTTCAGAACTGGCAATGATGAAAAAGAAAAATGTTATAAAATTATTTAATTGCCCCAGATTCTGCAAATTATTGCATCAAGTCTGAGTTAGAATTGTTTCTTCTTTTACTGGTCCTCCACTCTGCCTGCCCCGCCCCCCCCTTTTTTTCCTGCAGCCACTTAAACATTGTGGTGTTGGTGGCATTTATAGCTGTGTGACACTTAAGTACTGGCTTACGTTACATGACTGAGGGGAAATCCTGCTCTAGAAACAGTTAGAATTTCATAGGGAAGAGTTGGAATGTTGTTGAGTTGTGGTATTCTGGATGAAAGGCCAGAGGAGTATGGAGTCCTTTGGTGCTGACACCAAGGACTGTTTCCACCTTTGGTTTTTTTTTTTCTTAACACTTCTAAATGGAAAATGCATGCAGCTTCTTGGTATGTAATATATTTTAAAAGAGCATATTTTACTGAACAGAAGAAATCATTAGTTATAGAAGTGTCACATTTCTTATAAGCATCTGATTAAAAAGTAGGAGACCACTGTTTTCCAAAGCAACAGACTTTCCAAGCTTCAACTGTAGTGGCAAGGCACTTGATTCTCTTGGCATTGGTTCTGCCTTCTGTGAATGGGATATGATTCTCTTCTTTGCTTTTGGTAGTGAAAACATACACCCTAACTTATGAATGTCTCTTATTTATTTGTGTATTTCTTCGCATTACCCACGACATGTTGATTTTTACCTTTTACACATGAACTGTATGAGATCCGCAGAGGTCTTTTGTTGCTTCTCTTTTGGTGTCTAACTTGCCTTGTGCCTCAATGAGGAATTAATTGCCTTCATATCATTATGGCCCTGGTACTAAATGATTTGTCCAAAGAGACATAGGAAAATGTAGTGAGCTATTTGTTCAAGCTGTTATCTTCTAACGGAAAGACTGGATCACACTTCCCCACTCACAGTATTATAAGCCTTAATTCATTACTGTTTTTGAAATATCTTGTAAACCCTCTTAGGAGCAGAGCTTTGTGAATACAAAGTGCTATCTTATTCATGAACTTCTGAAACTTTTTTTTTTAATTTTTTTTTTTTAAAAGAGAGAATGTAATAAAAGGCAAAGTTGGACATGTGCATTCTCAGGATTTCAATGTAATTGGAGAAAGGAAAGAGATAGTTAAACACAAAATCTGTCATGTGTCAGAGAGTAAAGGTAAGGAAAAGCTGTGCTACAGTGTTACCCATAGAAAAATCCAGGTTATTTCCATCTGGAGTATTTTCAAGTGGATTAATTTTCCCCTACCAGCTTCTGGCCCTGAGATCCAAGGCCAAAGCAGTCTGATAGTTTCCATCAGTTCAGAAAACCTAACCTTTTCTCTTTGCACCTTCTATGTTGGAATAATTACAAGAAAAAGGGAGAGAAGCTCAGGACTGCTGAGGACACCACGAGAAAAGTCTGTAAACCCAAAGATTGTAGAAAAAACTCAACCAAAACCAAACATATCCATATCCAAACATAACTGGAGATTGGAATTTCACTGTGCAGGGATGAAATTGTGGGATGAAATTCAACCTTGGAGTAATATTTGTCTACACGTTACACTTTAGGAGCTATCAAAAGAGTGTGAACAGTCAGAGAAAAAAAAGCCATTTAGAAAAGCAGGGTTCAGGTATGAATGCCTCCCACACACACACCCTGGCATTGGTTCATTCACCTTTTACTCTATGGAGAACTGAGTGACTTGAAGGTCACTTCAGCACATGTAGAGACTCCAGATTAAATGCTGGATGGCAGCTTCAGACAGATTGGTGAATGTACCTACCTGCCAATTGTGCCTTGTCCTTTTCCAAGTTTTGTGTCATTGAGAACAGTTTTAGCTTAATTTATTAAAAGCTTTGAAATAGATCACATTGCAGTTCACTTCCAAAGTTCCAGCACCTGCCTAGAGCAAGCTTCATGCCTGTTCTTGCCTCTTGGATTCACTTATGCAGGCAGAGTCAAAGTTATCAACATCGTTATAAAATCAAAAATTAGTGGCAAAACTTCTTTACTCTTTGTAATTGATCTCTGTAATGCCCTGCAGCACTAATCATAGAACAAAAACATGTTCCTGGTATTGCACGTGAGTTATGGCTGGTTTGACTAATAGCCATAATGGCAGAAAGAATTTTGACTGTGAAACGAGGTGCTTGTGGTGGGACCTGTGCCAGCAAACCAAATCGAGCGGGAGGTCTGAGTGCAGTGTAAACTGGTGTTCCATATGCTCGAGAGACTTTTGGAATCGGCCCAGCCTACATATGCTTCTGTTGGCAAGCTCTCGAAGAGAAAGGAAGATATTGTCCTCACCTTACCTAACATACCTCCCACTCATTTGAAATGCTCATTTTCAAGCAGAGAGCGTGCAAATCTGAGAATGATAGTGGCACAAACCCAATCGTGCTACAGCTGGATAGGAGAATAAAAAAATAACGGAATAGATTTTTAAACTAGAAAAGGTATTTATGTAAAACATTGGTAAGAAAGCATTTGAGATGCTCTCCTATCCCTGATCTGTGGAGTAGTAGAATAACTAGTTATTTTACTAAGGTGCACAGACTTCACTAGCCAGTCTGTGGAACTGTAGTTCTCTGGAAGGTGCTCTGGTGAAAAAAACACTCAAAACAGTATCATCTTTCCCTGCTTATCTGTGATTGCCATGAAAAAGATATAGTACAAAATGGTCCAAGGAGAGAAAGAGTATAAAAAATAGAGAGGATTTTAAGCATGTAGCAGAAAGGAAATGGGAGAGAAAGAATCCCTGAATAGAGACATTAAGAAGCAGAGTGGTGGGTAGGGAAAGAAATGATGGAGCAAGCTTATTAAGTAAACAGGTTCTTAAATAGACTGTTGTAATTTGGCATCTATGTTATGAACCAGGTGTAACTGTTGTGTCACCTCCCTTTCTGAAATTAATTCCCATGTCTTCCAATGTCATTCCTCCTTTTCTCATCAGTTCCACTATCCTCAGCTTTTTCAGTTACATTAATGCCAAACGTGCATAGATGAGTATTCTGGTCTTGCTCTGAAATTCTGCACTTTCCTCTTCACAGAGATAGAGTCTGCATGTACAAAAGCTGTGGGGACAATGGTGAGCAGAGCTTTAAGAAGCCATGTTATCTTGGCACAAGTGGCTAACATCAGCCACAGAAACATCCTAGATTAAATATTTTGCAAAGGAAGAGTTGAGCTGGAATGGCATTTACTCCTGACCAATTCCAAGACAGTTCCCACTGGATGCTTTTCCCTTCCAACTACTTCTGAAATATTAGGTTGTGGCAAGTGATAGACTGTTCTATGGGCCTGGCCCCATCACATGCCTCTGGCGCTCATGGTGCAGGTGACTAGGAAGGAAATAATGACTATCAACTTACTCCACAGATATTCCTATTGCTGATACATACCAAGAACTTGATTGCTTCTCCTTGGCTGCTGCCTTACTTCCTTGCTGATGATTTGAGAGGGGATTGTAGGAAGCTTTTCCAGTACATAAGATTTGCTACAGAAACCTTTCTTCTCTTGCAAATGTGTTCTCTGAGGTTTTTCAGTGGTGACCTTAAGACACTGAATGCAGCAACGGTGTTCTCTGCCACAGAAACCTTCCATTATATGCTCTTACACCCTGCTTCTTCTTGTGCCTTGTACCCATCACAGTGTTCCTTTCCCCTGTCATTCATTACATGAGTATAATTGTCATTTACTAGGACTTTGACAGAATAAAGTTTGAAGGATTCGGCTCCAAGTTTTTCTTAGTAATCCTTGTCAAGCTTTCAGTTTACCCCCCTCTTCTTTCCTATGTGTCTTTGCAACTAGGTAGATAAATATCAAGAGTAGGAAGAGTTTTGCTGCATAATCAACACTTCAATTTCACAAGCTTCTCTCTTTTGATGGTAATTTTGAGTGAATTTAAATGAATACTCTCTATTTCTGTTGAAAAAACATCAAAATATGTAGTTTATTAAAAAAGTAAAAATCCATTGTCTTTAAGAGAATGGCTACCTTGAGAAAATCTTGCGGTACAAAATTTGATTAACATATGAAGAGAACCCCAACAGAGGGCAATTCCAGTTATGAAAGGACTATACACACTGCAGGTCCAGTGAAACTTGAATGTTTGATCTATCTTCAAAACTCATGTGACCCTCCAAATCAGTTCTTGGGCATCAATAACTCAGCTGTTTACCATTGCAGTTCTCCTATGAAATGTGGCTATCAGCGTAGTATAAGTGGCAATGTAAGGTACAGCAGGATCAAGGGAGAGGTCTCTAAATCTGAATTTCCCTTAGTGTGGGGAATAAAGTGGTCCTTCAGTCACCCCTGTAAACACGCTGTCTAGCCTTACCAATATGAACAGTTGTGCTGGAAGACAGATTCAGCATAATAACATGAAATGTGTATATTGTATGTGCTTATGCCATTGGGCTCTGTGCCAGAAGTGCTCAGAGAGGGTGGTGCTTTGTGTAAATCATCTTCAATAACACTTAAACTTTATTTTAATAACTGTAATGAAATAAGCAAAACTGCATTTACTTAAAACAACTCAAATTCATCATTTTTGTTTTTGAGGAGGAAAAAGGGTGTTAATTTTTCTGTGAAGAATCTTTTTCTGCCCCCCTCTCTTATCCACTCTCCTCCATTGGATTGGGAAAAAAGCAAGAAAAAAAAGTTGGTGTCACTAAAACGGCCCTGAGAAAGCAGAGAGTTCTGTGAGTTTCCTGCTGTCAGCAGTGAAGCTGGCTTTGAACCTTTTCTAGTGCAATTGCAGTTGCTTTGGTTGGATTTATTTTTTTATTCATACTTCTAAAATGTTTAGGAGTTGGAGCAATGTTGGGTTCTTGAGACTGGCCTCTTATTCTCAAGGTGGGACTGTGTGTATATATATATATATGCATGCATGCACAGACATTTGTACATTAAGTCCTCCTACTCACCACTGCCTCTTCCCTCTTTACACTTTGCCTTTTGTTTATCCTTCTTTTTTTTTCAGAAAAACAAAAATTAAACCATTTGGAGCTTTGTAAGCTGTCTTTTCTACTCAAAAGCAGAAGGCTTTGGCCTGCTGTTTCTCCTCCTACCCACTGCCTGAGACTTCCCATTCTGGGAGTGAGACACGCAAACATATGTCACACACAAGTGGCATAAATACCGTATGCAAACAGATTCTTTTCTGTGGGTGGCAAGTACAAAACCCAGCTTCTGGCACCAAAAACACCACGCTAGTCCTTCAGAAAATTCTAAGGAAAAAAATTTCACCAGGTGAGGGTAGCATCCAATAAAATACAGTGCTCAGTTTTGCATCCTGAGTAGGACTAAGCGACTCATGTGGAGTGTGGGGGTTTTCAAATGCCTGAATTTCACAGGTTATGCAAAAACAGTTCAAATCATCCTGTATTTTTCTTCCTCTTTCCCTGAACTTATAAACCTTGTGGTTTCCAAGGACAATTCGATGTAAAAGGAAAAAACACTAGTTAATGGGAGATCTTCATCGAATTGGGATGGAAGGGCAAACAAAAAAACCCACCCAGGCTGGCACAAGTTTATGGCCTATGTATACATGGGATTTACACTGACAAGCAGACTTATCCCTGCTGGCATGAATCCCAGAAACCACAGTGGCTGGCAAGTCTGCCCAGAAATGGATTGCACCAATAGTGTGAAATGCCTGTTCCCCCATCTCCTGGGGAGAGCTCAAAACATGATAACTGCTGAGTAACGGGATTTGGCTGCAGAAATTAAAAATGACGCCCTCCCAAGGAAGAGAGTTGGGGGATATTTGCAGTAGCAGATTCAAGCTGTCAAAGTCTTTTTCTTAATTTGAAAGCTTTCTTCACTCTTTGCCATCTTTCCACACTACCAGCAATTGTCATCCTATCTGCTTATTGCTAATCTTTTCTACACTCGTTCCTCTCCCCACTCTTCCTCCCTCCCCCCTCTACTCAACCGCCTCACCTCAGGTCTCTTCCAGACACCCTAAAGTCATACCCTCTCCTAACTCTGACAACAGCCCTGCTGAGTATTAGCTTTGTATCCCACAACGACAGCAGGTTTAAAATGGATCAACCTTGTTGGGAATGGAGAACTTTTATCATGAGAGATTTCAGGTTATTGTCTTCTTTCTGAGTCCAAATGTATCCTCTGGATTTATAGCTTCAAATTTCCTGTTGATTTCTTGGGATGTTAAGTTTAAAAAATAAAACCAAGGGCCCTACAGGAAAAAAACCCACTCCTGTGCTAACCACTGCGATGGTTGGTAACAATTTATTATCGTCTTTTCAATGAGATTAGGAAAAAATCACTTTAGAAGTAAGTGAAAAATAACATTTTAGTAGAATGCCGCAGTTGTATGTGAAACTGTACCTTCAAGAACTATAGTGTCAGCATTCATACTACAAAGTATCAGGCAACCCCTCCAGTATACATAGTGCTACTTACTCAGATGTAATGCCTGCATCCTACACTGTTCATTAGGAGTTTTGGAGTCCCTGAGTGTGTGGGTTCAGGAGTAAGAGAAGTGCTCTCATACTATGCTGTATCTGAGGCTCCCCCTTCAACTGAACCCCTAAACTGAGCAAGACCTGTTTGAAATATGTGTTCCTCCTGTAAGAAGGCAGCACTGGCATCCCTCTCCTAGCACCTGGCTATGATTTCCTCTCAGTCTCTAATATTGTCAGACCAGCTCCTTATCAGAGGGGCATTTTACAGTGCCACTGATCCTCCTCTGTATGAACTGAGACTCAAGCTGCTTAGGTGTGTGGTTAAGGACAATGAAGATTTTAGCAAAAGAGAAAGTTCAATTGCAGGCTCTTACAAGTAACATTTTTCTTTCTCTTTCCCTCCCATTCTTCCCACCGCCACAGGTATAACACTTCAAGTATTTTCTCATTAAATAACATGTTGTTCTTTATTCTGTTTAGACTGAAGAAAAATAGTGGGAGGTCTCTTGTCTATGCTTGGTTTTTTGTACTCAGTGATATTTCCAAAGTTCAGCAGATAACAAGAAGGTACAATTAATTCTTCCAGAATTTGAACAGCTTGGAAATCTCCCGCTGCCCTCTGTCAAGCACAGCACTGTGTGTTCTGTCTTTATTGCTGCCTTCTATTTTGGACCTAGCACAGCTGCCTGCTCCTCTGCAACCTTGTGAAGCAACCAAGAGTTAAATGTGGCACAGGGGACAGGGATCTTTATTTACAAGCATCCAAGTCAGAGTGCGGATGATGTTAAGGTCTCAGAATTGCGGTAGAGCATGAAGAGTAAGTCAGTTTCATGTGAAATGCATAGAGAGACCTTGCTAATCAAGGGGTGGTCTATAGAATGAAATATGCTGGGATGGGAACCAGTTAACACTATCTAGATAGTGCTCCAGATTCTGTTCCTGTAACACGGTGTGTACATACAGGTCTTTCAGCAGCTTTATGATGGTGAATCTTAAATCTGTGGTCTAGTTCTGTGTACTTGGAAAATGCTGGGCTTTTGTTTCTTCTCACCTGTCTGCTCTCTTTGTACTCTTTGAACTTACCTGTTGCCAAGAGAAAATACATGATTTATTTGTGAGCTTTGTGTATGCTGAAGTGAAAGGAATCTGCATGCGAAAAGTGTCAAGTAGGTATTTTCAGAAGAGGTAAAACACTTCTATAGGAAGTGTTGAAGCCATTCTTGATCCCATTTTAAGTGAAAAAGGAGACTTTAAACCATGGTGAAAGAGTCTTACTTCCTAGAAATACTCATTTTGATCAAAAGCTTTTACATTAAGGGTTAAGTGAAGGGATTGCAGAGAGCTCTATTATTTCCACCTTGCTATTTTTAGTCATGTATCGTAGGTTTTGATTACTTTTTATTTTTTCCAAACTTATCTGCATCTTTATTTTTACCTTTTTACTGATTTTCTTAAACGTGCTGCATTTGATAACTGCTTCAGTCACTTATATATTCTTTTGCCTAAATCGGATGATTCTGGCTCTTCAAACATCTAATGTGATTGCAGGTTCAATTTGCTTCCAAGGACCAGTGTTCATAAGGTTCCTGCTCTGGTGAATTCTGAAGCAAGCAAAGTAATTCAAATCTAGTGAACAAACAAACAAAAGGTCAGTTTACTTATGTAATAGCCAGGAATAATCTCTCATAGGAGAAGCTCTGTGGAGGTGGATGACAACATCTATGAAACTATTCCTTTTGAAATTGGGGGAACTTCTCAAAAAGTAATTAGATGATAGTTTTGGGGGATTTGACCTTTTTCTCAATATTAATTCACTCAGGGGATATCTGGAAGAACTTGGTGTGCTAGCTAGATGTTCCAAAGCTGCAGAGTTTCTCTTACAGCTGTGAAAATACATGAAGGAAGAGCTTCCTTCTGTTAGAATTTCATCAGGTTTCCAGGTGCTCTTACGCCCTATTGTTTGAGTTGTGGCTTTAAAAAAATATATTTTTTTTTTATTTACTTGCAAATTCATTCCATTCTAGACCTTGGTGGTTGGAATGAAGTGCAAGTCAGGTTTGCTGATGAACTCTGATTTGGAAATTGTGAGACTTGAGAGGGAAAATTACTGTATAGAGATGAGGTGGGCATTTCCAAATGGTACACTCTTGGTCTCTAACCAGTGTTTTGGGGAATTCTTTTTCTTCCTTCTTTCTCATGACTTTTTCCAATTATCGCTCTGGTGGGAACAGTAATGTTTCTCCAGCAGTACTGTTTTAGTTTATGAAGCTACAGGTTACTGCATGTTCTAGTCCTTATTGTGAAGCTAATATTGTAAAATTATCCCACAAGTTTAGCTATGTGTTCCCCTTTCTATTTGACCTTAGTTTTGTGGCAGTTTGTGCTATAAATACTCGCCCTTAAAACAACAGAACAAAGTCCTTACTGTTTAAGCTGTTGAATCTGTCTTCTTTTTCTGGAGCTAAACCATTTTGCTCCCTGGGTTAGAATCTAGACTCCTTAATGATCAAGCTACTTAGCTGAATAGCAGCCCTCCTAGGAGATGTGTTTATTTCTATTTAAACATATGGATCAGTTTATTATTGTCAGTATAGGATTACATAACATTCTTGGGAAAGCAGATATTAGTCCCAATTTTCCATCATGTTATTACTCTTGCTGTGACCAAGAAATGACAAGAATATAATTGTGGTGTTAAGCTCTATAGAAATACAGTAGTGGATGGTCCTTGCCCCAGCCACAGTACTGTCTGTGTGCTGTGAGGCTTGCTTACTTCATATCAGCACTGAAAGACATCCATGATGGAGGTTATCCTGGAAGGGGGGAAAAATATAACACATTCTGTCTCTACTAAGCTATATTTTCTTTGGACTATGTCTTCCTTTTATCAGGCTTGAATAGCTTAGCTGCCAGTGTTGATTAGCTTCCAGGAATTTCTTCCTATATTCCACAAACTATGGATAGGGTAAGAGTAAGGAATATTTGTTTCTCTATGTCAAAGTATTCTGTATCAAAACTCAACATAATTCTTCTGTGGTAGGATTTCTATATGTGACTGCCTCATCAGCATTCATTCTTGTAGTACTCTGTGCATGGTTCAGCATGTGTTAGAGGATTGTGGGGATTTTTGTCTGTTTGCTTTTATCAGCAAATACCCCAAACTCTGCTCCAGCAATTCTTTCAGTAACATTTCACCATACAAGATTGCCAAAGGGAACCAGGCAGTGGAGTATTGGTTGGGGCAGTCTATTAGTTACCTTTTCTGTGATCAGTCAGAGGTACTTTTCCAACAAATCTTATCTACTTTCAAATTTGTTTGCTTTTGAATACCATTTAATTTAATGTTTTCTTGTTCTTATACTAATGTCTCTACATCCATGCTGGTTTAGTTGGTGCTGCCTCTTTTGTTTTTGAAAAAGTGTGTTGCTTTTATTTTTTTTTTCCTCCTGGAATTATTTATCCCTTTGCGTGCCTGAAAGAACACAGATTGTGAGTCTATTCCTATTCATATAAATTGCATTTGGTTCCCAGCATGTACAATGTTTGAAAATTTCTTAAAAATAGAAACCAATAGGTTTAGTTTGAACATATTGCACACATAAAGCAAAAGGCTTATTTAGTGCCTCCTCTTGCTTTCTTGAAGTCAGTGGTAGATTTCCTATTGATCTCAAGAGGAGCAGGAGCAAGAATTTAAATGCAATAATTCTAGGTAGTAGATTATGATCAAATATAGAACAGATGACAGGACTGCCATGATGATTGCTCAGTTTAGATTTCTAATGAGAAAATACATCAGAAAAACTGTTGTAAATCTGAAACAAATGTGGTCTTTGTTGATGTTTGGATTTTTGTTGTGTATGGATTTTTTTGTTGGGCTGTTGGTTTTGGGTTTCGGGGGGTTTTAATGTAAAGATCCTTATGATTAAACCTGGTCTATCAGTGCATTATTGCATCTCCTGGCACCACCGAGCAAATAGGCTGACACAGCACAGCTCCCTGCTGACCTCCCAGCAACAGCTGATTGACTTCGCAAGGATTTTTCATTTCAGAAACATTTTCAATTTCCTGAAATGACTCCGAAGAATCACATCATCTTATTTCATATTCACGTTTGCTTGCATCAGTTATTTTGGGGGTAGCAGAGGAGGGGTTGAAATTGTTTCATATAAATAAGTTAAATTTAATTCATAACAAGCAATGTTCTGACCCTAGAACTACTGTCTCTCTACCCGACTACATCAAAATAAGATTTGAGCTATCACAGGTTACCTAGAATCTTGCCTATTTTATTTGTTTTGCTATGAAGAAGTGGCATTAAAACTTACTTTATGCCTATAATTAAGAATTAGTACAGTGGAGAATCAGAAATTATGAAACTATGAATGCTCAGAAAATAATTGGACTTACTACGCTGAGTTGTCCACCCACAGGCTCAGCAGGTTCTGGAGCAATCAGTTAGGAAATGGAAGATTTCTGGTACACAATCTACAGCTACTTTGGTTGCTTAGCTTCATTAAAAATTTGTTCAGAAAAGAAATAGAAGGACTTTGCTGAGCCCCAGCCTGTTATACCCATGAGAGACCTTAGAATTTCCCAAGTTATCACTAATTTGATATACTTTCTTCCTTCTTGATATACTTTCTTCCTTTTTTTGCAATAAACAAACTGCACAAGACCACTTTATAATCTGTGGTGGGCTTGGGCACAGAGGCACAGAGCTTCCAGAGGGAATCCAGAAGCACAAGTAAATGCATGTCTGATTAAAAAAAAATTTTCTTTTTCTTTATACGGCAAACTCTACTCTGTTCATCTTCTGCTTTCTATTGATTCTAATTATTTTTCAAGTTGTAGTTTTGTCCCATACCATGGCTATCATCTCAGAGATTGGACAGTTTGATTAAGGTACATTGAAAGAAAACCCAGCAACACTGTTTCAGGGGGGTTGAGACTCAAGGAGAAATTGGTTGCTCCTTCTCCCTCAGCAGGTGACTTTTGTATCCCTTCCCTTAGCAATGCCACAAATGCATCCTGGGAGAATTTAGCTAGCTTGCATACATCAGACAGAAAATAACATGAGAGTGTGTCATTAGGAAAGGATTTTTTCTTTCTTCTCTCTAATGATTCTCTTAATATTGAGGCATCTTTCCGGATGTTCATCTCTATCCGCAATCAGTCTTTTTTCTGATCTACTTATGGTTCTTTGGGCTACAAGAGACCTGTCAATTTAAAGGTGCATTTCCTAGCTAGATGGACCTGTCATCTGCCTAGAATTTCTCATGTTGGATTTGGCCTTTCAACCTGATTTTCTGAGCTGAAATAATAGATCTGTCATAGGTATGAAATATGGTTGTAACTTCTCAGTTCCTGTAGATGTGAGTGCTGCAGATAGCTTGGACTTAATTGTTTCTTGCTGCAGAAATTCTAGAGGTCTGAGAAGTAGGATTCATCCTTCATTTCTAGAACTCACCACTTCTCAGTGTCATATAATTCCATGCAAAGCACTTGCCATTTACAAACCTGACAGAAAATTGGTTCCACACAGTCATGACAGTAAGGAGATCACAATGTTCATGTACATCTTTTTGTTGCGGAAAGGCAAAGGTCACACAGCACATGAGAAGCAGAAATGAAAACCTAATGGCTTGCTTTATGGATGGAATGAGAATTACTTCTTAGGAAATAAATGAAGACTCTAAGCTGAAATATCTTTGTATAAAGAAACCTGTTTATTAGCTTAGAACCTAGCACAATTAATTCCTACTGTGTACTGTCCTTAGAACTGGACTATGGCATATTATATTCTAGGCACTGTGAAAACGCAGGTGGTGATTGAACTTTGTCTTCCAGTATTCAAAATAAGAATGGCCATTATAATTTTTTTGGGTGTTATATATATTGTCAGAAGCTATATAAGATATTTAGTAAACTGGACTCAGCTCATAAGAAAGAGACACTTTTATGATATCAAATCTTTTTTATTCAGTTTTTATTTATTGGCGGGGAGGGTGACAGCTATGAAAAGAACAAAAAAAAAAAAACCCACAAAATCCTCGTTGTGTGTTGAGCTATGAGTAAATCGGACTAATTCACCTGAACATCTCTGTGTGGACCAGCTTAGTCACTGACATCATATCAGATCGTTAGCAGACCATCCCTGTGCTAGTAAGTTACACCCAACCTTAATTGCCACTATAGGTGTTTGCCCTGTTGGGGGGATGAATAGTCTGTCTCTCTTGTAGCAGTCTGTGTCATTAAGATCAGGGTAGCAATGATGGCACTGTCACTATCAGCGTTTACTGGGGAGCATGTGATGTGAAGCTCATTGACACACCTCTCCTAACAGCTTTCGTCTTGACAGTGATTTCAAGTTCAAACTGAGCTATCACTGCACCTGTTCTCAGAGATGCCATTGCACCCAGGCTGAGCTGGAGGGGTGTCCTCCCTCCACCCCCCTTAAATTTTAAAACCTGAGAGATTTCTTACAGATTTAAGCCCTTTCCTATAAATGGCAATTGATGGCCAGATCCTTGTAGGTGGGTCTCTGGAAGCCAGTGGCATTGTGCTGGTTTACACCAAGTGAAAATCTAGCCTTTTCTATATGAGCCCTTGATATGAGAGGTCACTTCTTTAGTTGCTGTTTCAGTTTGGTTGGCGGTGAGGAGTTTGTTGTTTTCTGGGATTTTATCTGTTTTTAACACATAACCTCTTTGTAAAAGATGCTCAGTGCAGTTCATTCTTGTTGGGAAAAATGCCAAAAGCATCAGTAAACACAGCAAATAATTTACATTAGCAAGTAAAAGCTTATGTCTTCACTCTAAGCAGCCATTCGGAAGAGGTTTGCTGGGTAACCTTACTTGAAAGCCAAAGTCTACGTGTTCTAGTGCAATTAATCAATGCAGCATATTTTAAGATTTTTTTTTCATAGTCTCATGATCAAAATCAGTGCTTCATAGTGCAAAAAAGTCTGTTATGGTGGCTTGAGGTTTTTTTAATGTGCTATATTGCAGTTTGGTCAAAAATAATGAAATACTGTAAAAGCAGAGTATTGACTCAATTTTACTGAGATAGAAACACTAGATAAAATCTTGAAAAATAGTGACAATGGCAAAAGTACTGAAATAATAGTTTGGATATAAGAACTAGCTGCTAGGATACATAGGAAATCTGGGGTCAGAGCATGAGCAGGAATTGAGTTGTGGAGAAAAACACTGAAATGCTAGAAATATAAAAGGTTTTATAGGCAGGAATAGAAATGTGCAGTGTGGTGGGGACAGCTTGATCCTGCGCACTTCAGTCACCCAAGTTCCAAAAATGTGATCTCTATGGCTAATTCTAAATACATTGTCAAGCCTGCACGTGTATGTAGAGTGATGCTCCAACCAAACAGAAGCACTGCTGCTGCTGAGCTTCTTGGCAGAGTCCAGAGATTCTTGGCAAATCCTGATGGTTTAGGAATGTGTTTTGGGATATCTTCCTGTACACAACAGTCAAAGACTGATGCGGAGTGGGAGTGGGCAGTAATTTTACACAAGGACAACACAGTTGACTGATTATTCATGTTTTATGACATCTGGCCAGGATGGAGTGTGAAGAGCTGAGACAATGGACTGCTGAGAATCAAAAGCTAGATCATGAACTATCCACTTTGGTGGACACGGTCTTGAGTCTCTTCAGGTTGAAACAGTCTTCTGCATCCTGGCAAGCGTTCTAAGCATAGAGCCACTGAATGGAAAAGGAACAGGGCCATCTCCTCCCCTGACTCCTACTCAGTTGTTTTAACCAGGCTGTTTTCTGTACTGGTGTGGGATGAGGATTCAGGGCTTAGAAGGCCAGTTTGACACCAGTACCTCTCCAAGGCTGGTGTATCTGTGTAGAGAGGGCAAGATTTAAGACAAACTCCTCCCTGCAGAGGTTATTATCTGCTCTCAAGCTGTGCTCTGCAGCAGTCTGAGCTTTATGAATTCTGCTCTTGTGTGAGTACTGTCTGGAATTGTTGCCCAAAGAGACTATGCACACCATCTTACTCAGATATTTGTGTTACACCAGGGTCTAAGCTCATAAAAGTCTTTAGGTATTGCCATAGCTGAAGTCTAACATATCCTTGTAATGCAAGTGTTCCTGCACTTAAAGTATAGTATCTCAGAACCACACATAATGGCCACAGCAAAAGAAAGTCTGATCTGAGAGAAATAAATTGGCCAGTAATTATTTATAGGGAAAGGCCAGCTGAATATTAATTGGAATCAATGGCAATTACTGTGCTAGGAAGAAACAAATTAAGATTAAATCAATTAAAGGTAATGCCTTGAAGGAAGGACAATGATATTTAATTTAAATTGTTTTAAAGGGTATTTCACACTCTTAAGTTGTTATTTCCATTAAGACATTTTAAACATTTTACATTAAAAATTGAATTGAATTTTCTCCTCAAAGGCAAAAAGTGAAAAGGGATATTGGCAGCTTTTATTCTGCCACATAGGTCAGGAATTACATGGAAACCACCTTATCTTACAGTTCTCGGCAAGTTTTAAAAAAACAGCCAAGGGGGTTGGGGAAGGGAGGAAAGTGGATATCTAAATGGGGAATAACATACACTTTTTAAACTGATGTATTTTATATCCTGGAAACAATTTGTTGTGTTTTTACTTTCCTTAACTTGGCAATCCAAGAAAAAAACACTTCCTCGAAGGCTTGTTTGGTTGTTGTGGGTGGTTTTGGTTTGGTGCTTGGTCTTCATGTCTTGGTGGGTTTGATGTTTTCTGGGTGAGCTTTTTTAGTTTTCTCATGAATTATCTCTATAAAGACAGTATGTACCAAAGTCTATATAGTCCCTGTGCTTTTAATTTGTAATACTTAAAGCTGGAGTTTCTGAAGTTACTTTTTTTTTCTGTGAACTTCTAAACATGGGAACCTGGACTACTAATAGACAAAGATATCATTCTTTCATATCTTTTTCAAAAGGTTGAATAGTATAGGATGCACATTGCTTAATTTTTTGGGTTCTTTCTCTTTAATGGCAACCCCCTACCCTCATTCCATTAGGGAGTATAAAATCAACCTCCCATTCTCTTACACATGATTTAAAACTTTTTTACATACATTTGCATACAGCAGTGCTTTCTCCAGTCCCTGTGCTGGGGAAGAACATGTTGTTTGGAACCATCTATAGCGGATGACTTATGTGAGCTGTACTGACTGCAGTGGTTTGACATTGCCTGAAATCCTGATGGGGCAGAGAAGGGAGGAAACTCCCAGCAGAACTGGTCTGGTTACAAGACCAGGACTTTGCAGCAGTTTAACCTTCACTATGGGTTAAGGTGAGCACAGCTGATTGGAGGGTATCTTAGGCTCTCCAGGGCTTTGCCAGGTTACAGCATCACATGGAGAAGGTTGGGAACAGTTGGCCAAAGGGATATGAAATACATCTTTAGCAGACTTGCTCTGCAAAGTGCATTGATCTTTAGTAAGGTAGTCAGAGCAGTCATTTCATAGAAAAACTGTAATTGCAGATACCCTTTTTCTGAGCTTTGTGTATTCTTTGAAGAATTTTGAATGTCAGATTATCTGCTTGAGGGTTCCCAGCAGCCCAAGCTGCTTCATCGCTTGCATTACTTGAAATTATTATTTATAATTTTGCAGTTCTTTTGATCTCAGTGTCTCACTATAGAGGTTTAAAGTTGCATTTCTAGCAGGTGCTATTATTTCTGACATTTCCTTCCTTTGCTAGGAAGCTTCCTTCTCTGTGGAACCTCTCCCTTCCCTGTGCCTGTGTCTCCTTAAACCAAGAGAGCCTTCAGCCACGTATCACTGCAGGGCCAAAGGAACACTGGGCACCCTGAACTGTCAGTTGCTTTGCCTAATGCAGACAAATGTGTTTGATGAGCTTTAAGATAAAGGCTGTGCAGATTAGTACTTTATAGCAGTGCAGCACTGTATTCATTTTGGCTGCATTCAGGAAAATGTTTTTCTTTTTTTATTTGAGAAGGGCAGCTGGAGAAAAGCTCATCAGGTTTGGATTATTTTTTTTTTTTAACTTCTTTTAGGTGAGCTTTAAAAAGATTCTACTTTCCATACAAAGTTTTTTGTCTTGTTCTGTTATCAGCTGAAGAGCTCTGTTCTGAGAGTTTGAAGGCAGTTTCCTTCTTCATCCCTGAAATAGAATGTCATGAATACAGTTGGGAAAATGACTCCTAGTTCCATTGTGCTTTGGAGAGAAATCTGTAGAATATCCAAATAAACAATGCAGTCTACTTCTGGAGCTTGGAGCAGATATTGTTCTGGTGCAATCTGTAAGAACTTCACTGAATTCTTCTGTAGTAGTAGTAGTAAAAAATCTGGTCTTTTTGTAACGTCATGTAGTTGGAGGCTTTCAATTTCACTTAAACTAGGTTTTCAGGGATGTAGGTGCCCAAACTTCATTGTTATTGCTGATTTAAGCATTGCTTAAATGCAGGCATATTGTGATATGAAGTCTGTGTGAAAATTGCAGTGACCTTTCTTTTAATAGGTTCAGCAAGGTGTTTATCAAATTTTCTCAGTAAGCAGCAATTAGATAACAAACCATTTCACAGAATAATCTGTCATAAAACTCTTATTGCTGTAAGTATTGAAGATTTCCCCACACCTTTGGTACAACATTTGCAATAGATTTGAATGGGGTTTGCATTTATTGTGTATAAGAAATGTGATGTTTACTCCCTGCACAAGCCTCCAGAGAAACATTCTGTGTAGCTCTAATTCAAACTAGACCAGCTGGGCAGATAAATCTTAATGTAAAAGTACATCATTTCTATTAGAATATTTTATAGAAATGAACAAAACTGAGTATGCTTCCCTTCATGTGTTTCCCCTAAAAACGCTGAATTTACTATAATTAGTTTTGTTCTCTACAGAAGCCGTCATTTAGTGGTAACACTATTAAACAAGTGAAATACAAATTACAAGTGACATTTATATGATCATAATCACTCCTTCCTGGCTGCCAGGAGTATTTTTTTCAGAGAGGAACCTGCATTTTTGCAGATGGCATGGAAAAAAAATGAAGCTTGCAGAGCACACCATTATTCCTGTGAGGCCGTCAGTTCATTAGTTGAAGCAGCCAAGTCTTGACGAGCTGCAACTGATCAGCAAATGGGAAATGAGCAGGAGTATAAATTCCCAGCAAACTGAATCATTAACATTTGCTGCCTGCATCCTGGAAACACAGTAAATCAAAAGTGTCATGATATATCAAGACAAAATATCATTACTAATTGGGATTAATTTGCTGCTGTGGGATTGCCGACCTTTGCTGAAAGGAAAAAAAAAAAGAGCCCAAACAAAAATCTGCTTGTTAAATCTTGTTACTTAATTTCTTTTTTTTTCTTTTTCTTTGAGGATGTAGTGAGATTTCAGTATTCAGGCTCTTCTGAAAAGTGCCATTCTTGTTGCATTTTTCTGTTTTGGGGGACAAATAAGGTATTTTTCATTTAAGAAATAACCTTCCTGTGGATGTAAGTGTGCAGAGCAAGTATTAGATAACAAAGATGAAATTTTGTGTAACCTCAAGCAATGTTAGATTGGTGCTTTTATTTTTCCCCAAGTGTGGAATGGAGGAAGATCCACTGTCAGATTCATTGAGCATTTGTTAGCATTTCCCAAAATGCTTGTTGATATTTCCACAAGCTTCTGAAGAGCTCTCCTTTCAAAGCATGCTGCAGCTGCAAACCAGCCTCTTGCCTATCTTCTGAGCAACTGGATCAGAGTGCCCTAGACGTGCTGGAGAGGTAGCTGAACCCTATTGCATCCCACTTTCCATCCTTAGGCTCATATATCCAGTTCTGGTGTTGTCCCTAAAAAAACGTTCTTATGATTCTTTCTGAGAAGGTAGTGTATAGTCACTGACAAAATAATCCTCTTCCTCTTAATGTCATTAGGTATTTTGGTGCCTGTTTCAATGCAAATTCGCCATATGCTTGAATCTTTCCCTGCTGATGAGTTGCTCCCCAGATCTTCCTTAATATGTCCCCAAGCTCTCACCAATTGTACTTAAGCATCTATTTGGTCTGTCAGGTTTATGCATATTCTTCATTAATTTCTGATGTTTGCCCCTTTGTAATGATTTCTTGACGCTCCTACACAGACTAAATCATTATGTTTCCGTAAATACAGGACAACGTGAAGTTATTTTAGAGGTCTGTGGCTGTAATGGCAGTAGAGAATGATGCAGTTGTAACATTTCTTCTGTGATGTAGGTTTCTAATCTTGTAACCCTCCTCTCTCACTGTCTCATAGACTCTATTAACATAAAAGGCTTTTACCACTTCATCCACTTGTGGTCTGGGGTCATAACCCTGTGTTTGTGTCCAAGGAAGAGGTCACTTTTTTTCCTCCTCATCTTTTATCTTTTTTTTTTTTTTCCTTCCTTTGTAAGTAGGAGGAGAAAGTACATTGTATGCAGAGATCAAACAGGCACACAATAAACTGAGCCACAGGTTCTTGCATCACTGTAAGACAATATAACAGTTCTAGTAACATTGACTGTAATAATCTAAACATCCACACTGATGCTAAAAATGGAAAAGGACAATCATCTAATAAATAATTAAGAGGGAAAAAATCATTTGTTCTCTGCTTAATTCTGAGAAGTAAGCTCCCATTTCAGCTTGAGACATGTTACCACCAAAATTGATAGGCCAAGGTCAGTCTGAGCTCTGCACAGAGTTCTCCTTGAAATAGTATTCCCTTGTTCAGAGAAAGGGACTAAGCACAGCTTTGGTGTGAAGCTAATGCCATAATCAGTGGGGCTTGTTTTAGCTAATATCTCTGTAGAATCTGACTTGCAATTCTGTGGATGTCTTGTATCCTCACTTAAGTATGTCCACAGTGATGTGTTCAGAAAATAATTCTGCTGTGACAGAAGTTGAATTGGGCCATGTATTGTGGTTTCTTGTGAGCACTATAGAGGGGAAATGTCTAGAAATGGAAAAAAATATTTGAGAAGGTACTATGACAATTTGAGGCTGCTTATAGCTTTGACCTCTTATTTGGCTGTGCTTTCAAAGGATGCAAAAGATTTCAGACTGATGTGGGGTCTTTTTCAAGAATTCTTAAGTTGAGGGAGGCTATTCTTGTGTTACTGATACGTTCAGCCAGGAAAAAAATTCTTTTTTCTTTTTTTAGGAAAAGTCTACAAATTAAGCTTCGTGGTGGGGGAAGCAACCTTCACTGGCTGTTGCATATTTGACTGTACTGTGAATTATGTGTCAGGCTGTGTGTTTGGATGATGTTGCTGTTCACAGAAGGCAGTGAGCTTATTGATATAAAGACAAATAATAAGAAAGTCTGTTTTTCTATCAATGTCTAAATGAGAACAAAACAAAACAAAACCATCCCCTCATTATCAAGTACTGCATTATATTTAATGCCCAGATCTTGTGGCTCATTTGTTTAATATGTGAATAGGATGGCTTCAGGTGCATGATAAACTACCAGCTTGCCTACCGAGACCAAGCTGACTTTATTAACATCATCATTAAAAGCACATACACAGTATTCCATGAATTTAAAAGAAAGAAGATGCTTTAATTAGTGTAACTCAGTTTAAAGTTCCCAGTACCGAACTTATGATTCAGTCACCTGAAGTGCAAGAGTGTATTCAGAACTGTAGAAAAGCTTGCTTGAGATATCTAATCAAATCCTCCATTGTGCTATATTGTGCTTTTGGGTTCAGGTTCATGTGAATAGACAGCTATATGTTAGAAAGACTTTCCTGAGTCACCTCTGTTATAGTTTAACTGAACTGATAGCGCTTCATTACATGTAACACAGATTGATTACCATGGTTATGACTTTCAATTTTTCCCCCAGATCACTGAAAATACATATACACTTATGTATACTTTCACATTTTTATGAGGAAATAGGCTATTTGTCTGTCATGGACATTCTTCTTCCTTTCACCTAAGCATAGCTGTTGACACAAATAATTACTTTTTCAACTGATTCCTGCTGTATTAAACAATGTTAGATGAGAGCAGCTGAAAACCGCTCTAGGCTGTGAGGGGTTCTGGCATAGCAAAGCCCTCAGCCGTCTGCTCTCACTTTGCCATGCTTCGACTTTCAGCAGCTATCCATTGGTAACGTACTCGCCTTGCCTGTTTGAGCAGCTTGTCATTATGCACCTAGTTATGTTTGGATGAGTCTTGTTTGAACTACCTGGATATTCTAGTTTTTATTCTCTGCATTTGCTTCATCTTTCCTGTTGACCCTGTTGGCCTCTTGCACCTCCTGTTATTCACAGGCCACACTTTTTTAAGTCGGTTGGAAATTAAGAATTTCTGAGCAAATGATCCTTTATGCATCTTCCTTTCCTAACCTGAAACTATGGAAAGTTTTTACATTGATGCCATCCTCAAAAGCTTCATCTCATAAGATGAGCTGTCTGGTTCATTCTTTCATGAATTGTTAAGAATGGATGAGGAAGCACTAACCACTCTGTGTGCCATGCGGATGTCTGGCCCATTTTAATCAGGAATAGCAACCACTGGGCTGTGCCCTGTGAAAGTGAAGGAGAGTCAGGGGGTGAACTCAGACACTTAACCTCCCAGGAAATGTTCCTGTTTATATTTTTCATAAATGAAGTGAGACTCTGTCATTACAACCTTTCTTATTAAGGGAAACAGCACTATAAAAATGTTGGGAGGCAGATGAATAAATTGAAAAGTTACAATGAAAATGCAAGTGTTGATGATTGTATAAGATGAACTGAAAGATAAAAACAGTGAGGGTTTTTTCCTAATCCTTTGCTGTTGATAAACATTCATATTTCTATAAGAAGCTTTGATAAATAGTTTGATCAATAAACTAGAAAGATTTTAAAATCATTGTTCTTTTAACAAAATAACCAATATAAGCTACAAAAGGGAAATATTTCAGAGAAGTATATGCATGCATTACAGCATGCAGACAGCAGCCTGCTAGAAATTGAATGAATTCCCATTTAGGACTCAGCACATAACTGTAAATGATTATGTGGTTCTCTATGGTAAAAATTAATTGGTGTCATACGCAGCAGACATTTCTACCTGGCAGAAGGGGAAAAGTCAGTCTTTTTTTTTTTTGTTTGTTTCCTTGTGACATGATGCAGAGGAGCTGTGCAAAATTTCAAGAGTTTTCCTGAGCACCACAGTAAGTGCAGCACTGAGTTCCCCAGCTTGCTTAAAGATGATGGAATAATTAGCTGAGTACAAAGACTCTACCGATAATTGCACTCACTGAGCAGTGAGCATAAAATGCTTTTGATTTTCTTGGAATGTTTTCTGGAAAAAAATCTCTCTGAAAAGCGAGGAATAATTTCATCTCCTGCCTAAGATTTTTTTCTTTGTTCTTTGTACAGTTGAAGAAATGTCTGCTTCCGTAGGAAGATTAGGTTTTGCCCTGCCCACTGTTACTGGGTTTCATACGGCTCCCTTTGTAAGTTGTATTCAAAGGAAGGATTCTCCTGGCAGGCATTTTGCACCTCCAGCTGTCACCACAAATACTGTAGAGTCATTCATAAAATAGTTCATGAATGAATATAGGTGGATATCTTCTATCCCCACGCTCATAGCAAATGATCACCAGGAAATGAAAGCAGATTTGTCTATTGAAACTTCCCAAAGGTTCCCCATGGTGGCATCTTCCCTCTATTAGAAAAGAACCAATTATCTTTTCCCATTTTATTTACATAAGATGAAGTTATTCCATAAAGTATATGAAGTTAGGGGCAATATGGGTGTTTAAGTTTGAGCTGATCACATGTTTGTAAATTAATAATTTTTAATATAGCTCAGTAAATTTTGAGACTACTTCTGAATGCAAGAATGCATTGCTGCACTCAGAAGCCCATTGCTGAAAAAAGTACTGACTGCAAATACCTGCATAAACCACACATACTGTTTCTCAGACTAGGCTCCTAGGACGAGACAGTTGCACTGATTGATTTTTGCGCATTCTCAGCCAAGCAAGTGGCTTGGACTTTCTACGTGCATCCTCCTTTGTCTTCTCCATTTTGACATATTGTGTGTGCATATATATCCCATTACGCTTATACACATGATTACATATGTGTGTATGTGCATTTATGCACAGTACCTATTAGTATCAAAGTCAGTTTTTATATCATTTTATTTCCAATGTTTTCTTAAAGTCTTAAAGGATAATTGGTTGACTTAGCTGAAGCTCACTTGAAACCTTGCTTTCTTCCTTTGAAAATGCAGAGTTGACATTCATTTTTCTATTGCCTTAGGTCAAAGCTACAACAAAGGAAAAGGGCAGGTGTTAACAAGAGGGAACTGCTACAGAGGAAGCAATTTTTTTTACAGTATCTTGTCACAATGCTTTCAACAGAGCTATTGTTTCAAGCACAAAGCATTGCCAGGAAGATGCAAGAGATCTGATAATACGTTTTTGGTAGCACTTTTGTTTCTGCAGCTGTATCCCAATTGGAGCATTTAAACATTATGATCAGAAGTAAAAATAGTAATTTTCTATAAAGTAATGAGAGGTAATTTATTTGCTGTTAACTACTTAAAGGAATGAGCTATCGTGAAGACATATTAATAACTACTGGCCTTTAAAGCAAACTTCTAAAGTCTTGGCACTAGGTTGAAATTGCAAAGATTTTTAGAAGCAGGCAAGCAATTTCATCAAAGCATTTTATGAAGGCACGCAAACAGTGCTCTCCTAGTCAATGAAGCAATTATGTGTGTTAAATGAAATCCACGCTGAAGTGATAAGTATATTCTTTGTTAATGTTAGGAAAACGTACGTGGTGGTGAAAAATGGTGAGGAGGTAGTATGAAGGGGATTTTGGTGGTTGGTTTGGTTTGGGTTTTTCGTTTGTGTGCATGTGTTTGTTTAGTTTGATAACCAAGGTGGAGTCAAGCCTGTAGTCTGTATTAGATTAAACTCTTTGGAAAAAAAAAATCAAATTACAGTTCAGCCTAAACAGCAGAGGAGTTTCAGGTCCACATCCTCCTGATTTTGTGTAGGAGTTGGCTGAGGAGCTGAATTACTTTGCTGATGTTTAGTCCATAACATTCACAATTTACATTCACAAATCCTGTTGCACAAGGACTTTGCCAGCAAGTTTCCATTCCGTTCAGTTGTAACTATATGGCTAAGCCTTACACGATTAGGTGCAAGTTCATATGTTTTCCAACACTGTTATCTGAAAGCCTAACATTTCTAATGACTTGTTTGGTGCAATAAGGTCAGGTAATCCTGGTGTTTAGGTAATACATACCACTCTTTCTGAAGGGAAAAACATCAGATATGGCATGTTGTTTATGGAACTTCAGCATCTCTTAAGTGTTGTGATTTATCCTGTTGGTTCAGGACCTGCTGCTACTTTTCCTGTGGGCCTGTGTTTGCTTTTTAAGCTTCTCTTTCACACTACATACGGAGATGAATAGTGGGCTTCAGTAAATACTTATCTGCTAGGAACAGGAGTCACAGGAGTTTTACCATTGTTTTAACTGAATTTTCATTCTTGCTGAAGGCAGCAAAGGGTGTCTCCTTTGGTTTTACAAATGAAACCAAACCAAAAATAAGAAAGGAAGATCACACTAGCTAATCTGTCTGTGGTTCCCAGAGAACATGAAAACTTTTATGGTGAATGTACGTTTTTAAATATGTCAGCTACTTTAAATACTTAATGAACTATTAAACCTTTTACTTGTATAATCCAATCACTGTAAAATTTGCTCATGATATTAATTTGCATTCATGTCTAATGCCTTGCCATTTGGTTCATTGTTGTCACTAGTATCTCTAAGTAAAAATCAGTGTAGATGGAAATATTCATTGTGCAGAAGTACATTAATATTACCACAAAAAAAGAAAAGGTATTAGCATTGCAGAAGATTCTCCTTCCCTTCAGAATGTTCAGTGTCGTCCCATTCTTTTGTATCTTTTGTTCTCTATTGTCCTTACATCAGGTAATAAGAGCTCAAATTATTGTTATGGCCTTCAAATGGAGCATAATTTCATACACTACGGAAAATAGTAAATGACAATTTTCTCCACATTTTGAGAGATTCATATTAAATTTCTGCCAACCATAGATCGTTTGAGGGACAAATTGCTTTTCCAAATGTATTTAACACTGGATAATATAAACAAGAATGTGCCTCTGTTACTCTCTTACATGTGCTTGATCATTCTATCAAATATACAGCATGCATTTTAAAGAGAGCAGAGTCCATAGAATAATTGCCTGCTCTTGTGGCAATATTTAATGAACCTTCATAAATATTTGGCTCGTGATAATTTGATTCTGGGTAGCTATGATGATTATCCAAGTTTTTAAATTAAAGTTCCTAGCTCAACTACTTGAGTACCTTCAGAGAAGTAAAATATTTCAAGTTGTTTATGGTAATGAATAGCTCTTGAAGAGCTTGTAGTTAGGGCAATACCAAGAAAGGACCAAATATGCTCACACCTACCACTAGGTGCTGTCTGTGAATGAACCGTCTTCCAGTTCTTCCATAGGGAATGCAAGGTACCCAGAGAAAAAGGAAGGGCGTCGGATGGGACGACTGGAGAATTACTGCTGATTTTGTCAGAAACAAGACATAGAAGGAAAAAACTTATCAGTTATTTCACATGTCCCAATGTGTCGGTGCTGTTAATGCAGAGAGGGCAGTTCTTCAGGCTTTAGAGAAGATAACTCATATATGATTGATAAAAGGGATTTATTTTTAATTTGTTAGAAGGGGGTTTTGTGCCCTGGTGTGCTTTTCATTGAATGTGTTAATTTTTCATTATCGCTATATTTGTAGGTCTGTTTTACCAAGAGGGAGTATTTTCTACTTCGATTTCTGAACAAATAATGATGATGCTGTTAGTAAATGTGATGTAAAGGATCTGTGTTCCCCAAAGGTGATGTCATTAATGGCTAATCCCAATGATTACAAAAGTGACTAGGAAACCCCTCTTCAACAAACAACCACTTCTGGTCAGTGTTGCTGTGCTGGTTGCAGTGTAATTCCAGACAGTGTTATCTGGTATTAATAACTCTCCCTCTGTACCCACAGTCCTAGCAGTGTAGGCTGTTAGGTATTTATAAGTCTTTTACACTTCCTTGGTTAAATACTTATGATCCAGTATTCTAAAGTAGTGTTCCGTCCTAATATTGTTTGATTTTCAACATCTTCCTTATCACAAGGAAATCGGTATTCCTTTTGGATCTATTTATCATGTTTGTAAGGTAATTCCTTTACCTCCCTTGTTCTCTGATGTATTTTAAAATGTTTATCTACTCTTACAATGCTGGTCATTGGCTTGGCTCAAGGCATGAAAAAGTTTTGATATCCTGGGAGTCAGACTAAAACCCTAGAACTTTATACAAATTCACACTTGAGCTTAATATTTTGGTGTATGCTTAAGTACATGTTTAAGGTTCTTTGGGAAATATATTTAGAAGGATTTTGCAAAGCCACATGCCTGTATTATGGTCAACTCTGCAGTAACAATGTCTGTTCTTGGGTGTTTGGGGTTTTTTTGTGGGTTTTGGTTTTTTGTTTAGGGTTGGTTTTGTTTTGTCTTGGTGGATTTTTGGTGCTGGGTTTTTTTGAGAAAAAATGTACCAGGGACCCAAATGGAACCCACTCAGAAGAGTTATCATCACTGGCCTCACAGTTAAACTGACAATTGCAGTGGAAAACTCTGAATATTTTAGATATACGTTACTCTGAATTTAAAACTTGTATTTAGCTCCTTTAATTCCCTCAGCTCAGATTTTCTAATGAACTAACACTTAATGTAAGGATATATTCTCATCACAAAGCACAGCTCATAACTGTTTAAGTTCAGTTTACGGTCTGTTGATTGGCTAAGGCTGAGTTAATTGAAAGTAATTATAAATAGACAATTTGCAAACCATGAAAAAGAAAATCACAGTGAAAAATTAAGCCTCTGTAGTACAATTCAGCGAGTCTTATGGTTGAAGAAGAAAAACTATAATGCAAACATAATTCCTCAGCTGCAGTGTTCATCCCACTATTGTTAGTTGAAAAATAAATTCAAAAATATATGGCACTTTCTATTGAACAACATGTCCTGTTGCCACTAAAACTCTCTTCCTTCCTTCCT
Organism: Gallinula chloropus; assembly: GCF_964237585.1. NCBI lineage: Eukaryota > Metazoa > Chordata > Aves > Gruiformes > Rallidae > Gallinula > Gallinula chloropus. The sequence continues at coordinate 7,937,575 of NC_140094.1, forward strand.
AGACTTGCCCTGAATGGGATACCTCACTCTGCACTGGAACAGCACAGATTTAAAAAAACAAACAAACAAATTCCAACCAAAATCAAACAAAAAAAATTCCAAAGCACCCACAACAAAAACCCAAAAACTTCCATTGTGACTGCATTGCTATCATCTAGAGCTTATGTCCTTGTTTACTTCAGAGTGTGTTTTGTTAGGAAAGCTGATAAGCACTTAATGCACAGTGCATACAGGCTCTGGGTTGCTCTTGGATGGACATTTGTCCAGTATAGGATTGGGCAATTCAGAGGGGGAAAATGTTGAAGGAGAGATGTGGATTGGCACTCTTTATGTGCACAGCTTGAGAGACAGGAGGATCTCGTGGCTATAGTGCTACACTGGAAACCAGTGAATGTGTGGTGTCCTCTGAACTCAGCATGAGTCCTTTTGCTGACTACATCATTTCTTATGGCCTCCTCTTATCTTGACTTGAAAGCTTTAATTTTTAAAGTCATCATTAATGGAGTTGTCTCTGCTGCTATGATATTCATATACCCATGGCTTACATTAAGCTGGAGTATCTGGGAATTGTGCAAAGTAAATAATGCTACTGGAGAAGATGAAGAGAAGATGACTCTTGTTATCTTCTAATTGTTTATAAAGCTACAGAAAAAGCTTCAGTGTGATAGAAAACAATATAAACGTATAAGGCAAGTAATCTCTATACCACAAAGGCTTATGCAGACTCCAATACTTGCTACAGAAAACAATTTTTTATGTTGATGCTTACTCTACAAAGTGATTTTAAGAGAGTTTCTGTCCACTCAGCTTTTTGTTGGTCATCAAAACAGGAATATTAATTTTGATTCCATAAGACTTCCATTAAATCTTGTGGGCACTTGTGTTACTCCTTTCATCGAAAGTCGTCATTGAGAAATTTTATTAACAGTGACCAACAACAGCACTGCATAGTGTCATCCTAGTCCTACAGCATGAATAACTTCCAAATTCATCTATTGGCTTTGCTATCACACAGGTCTCAAAGCATTGGCTTACTTTCATGGGCTGTTACTATTGGCATAGTATCCAAGCATGAAAGAAATAAATTCAAAGGAAAAAAGCCAAACAAACAACTTGAGTGAGCTGACTCAGGCATTTAGGCATTGTGGGGCTAAGGATTGTCTGAACCATAGTCATTGCTACAGCACACTAGAAAATGCAGCTTAGCTGCAGTCTAATTTGAGAGGAAACCCCATACAGTTCCAGTTCACACAAGAACTCTCAGCATTTCGGTATGGCTCTTTTTGTTTGTTTGTTCCTGAGAACCTTCTATCCGAGAAAAATTTGGGCATTCTACCCAATTCAAGAGAGAAGCCATACTAGAATGTTGAAATATACCATAATGTGGAAATTCATAATTCAAGCTCTGTAACGAGCATGTCTGAAATACATATTGTTGAACAAGATATTTGGCTGCTTTTGGCATTAGTGTGCATCACCAAACCATGCATGTTTCAAGATAGAACCATTACTGTTATGAGAACTAAATGAGGACTTTGACAATAGCTCACCTTTGGTAAAATATATAGTGATGTACATTAAAGGATGATAAGAGGCATTTTATACTATCTAGAGATTAAAAATGTGGGTTTAAAGCATCAATCTGCAAATAAAGCCATCTAATAGCAAGTAAAATGAGAAAGGTGATAAGAGTGTCATGATTCATGGCATGAGCCAACTGCATTATGAATGATCAATGAACATTAACATCAGAACAATGTCATATTCTTACAATTATGGTGCATCGTAAATGCAAATATAATTGCTTTGTATATAATGAAATACAACAGCCACATTTAAATAATAATGTTAAGGTTGTGATCCAAACTGGCAAAGCCTTGAATAGTCAGCTAAGCTGACACGATCTCATTCTTAACCTTTTCACTGCTATCAGAACAGAAATGGGTTTAGAGAATTTTTTTTTTTTGTGAAACATCAGGATTTGCTGATGATATTGGAAATGAGTGTTTGTTGTTAGATGGGAGGCCAAAGCAAATAGATATAATTTCTTCTCCTCTATTTTGAGGTCATCTTATTGATTTTGCAGTTGCTTCTGTGTGGCTAAGAGACTGCAAGAATTACAGTGCAGTAACCAAAACAACAGTAAGAGAAGTGGTAGAAGACATCCAGTGAGTTTCCTTGTTTCATTCTACATGCTAGTGCAGATCTCACACTGCTAGAAACAGAAAAACTGATATACTCTGTAATTCATTTGGTTCTGCCACATTACTCAAGACATTTTCATGTCACTTTAAGAAAAAAAAAACAAAACAACCCACTGTGGATGTTTCTAATAGTAGCCAGAGTAAATAAACTACAGCATGGCGAGGGACATGCCAGGTCTATTCCATTCCTTTTGCTTAAGAAGCATAGTGAAGCAAGAAAAAGAATGTGGGTGAAATCTTGGCATCAGTGTAATCAACAGCAAAGCTGATTTTAGTGAAATTAGTAATTTGTCTCAACAATCATTCCTGAGTTGTACTCTCTTGTGCTGGAATTGCAATGTAACTTTGCAAATGTCGATACTGTAGTTTGTTGCATTCCTCAAGTTATTGTGCATTCCTCTTTCCTGGTTTATATTTGGTATATTTTATTTGGCATAACCACAAATAGCCCATTTAAAAGCAGAATTATATTTGTCTTTTTTTAGGAACTCTGCATTCAATAATGGCTTACAGTTCCCTGCTTTCTTGACATAGCCAGTCATTATAAAAGGTCAGATTGCCTCAACTGGTTGAGAACTGGCAGCTGCTATATTCATAACATTCAGTAGGCAAATAATAATGTCATACTTCAAAACATATATTTTGACAGATTGTCCAAGAACTGTGGCATTACAAAGCTCCCATCTGCCATAAATGAATCCAAATACATATATATATTAAATCAGTCTCATTGCTATGGGTTTTAATAGGAATGTTGTATCAAAATATTGTTTTAATGTAAATAATTAAAAGCCTAGTGAAAGGCCTAATCTTCTGCATGTAAGGGTATTTAAAAATGAACACGGTCTGTTATCACCTGAGGCCATAAGAGAGACATCATTTTCATGTGTAATCAGAAACCAGTAGAATGCTGCCTGTTAGAAATGTGGTTAAAAAAAAGAACAAGCAGAGCGTCGATAGCTGAGCTGCCTTTCGTGGCATCTAGGTTAAATTGTCTAAAAGTCTCCATTAAACTCTGCATGAAAACACTTGACCCTTTATTTTTATTAAAATTTAGTCATTTTTAGCATGTCAGTGGCCAGGCTGGAGAAAGCAGTTCAGTTAGAACAAGGCCTTGCATCAAGGTAATACCTCTATCTGTAGAGTACAAGGAACATTTAGACTGCATACAGTAATGAAATGCTTGACCCTTTTAGTCCTACAGTTACCCTAAATTTATAATTCTAAGAGCATTGTCATTACCAAGAACACTTTATCTCTAGGCAACTTCAGTTTCATTTAGAATCTAGTCATAAAATATTAAAGTTTTCATTCCTATAACTGTGCTCTAATTGTTTAATTTAACATCTCTTAATATGCAATTTCTGTTACTAACACTTCCTTAACTTTGGATTCAGAGTTATTTGTCCGTGACAGGGATCTTGTGATCTCAGTTGATATATGCCATGAAGACTATGGGCTGAAATTGGTAGGCATTTAAAAACCTAATGTGTTAGAATTGTTTTATGAGCCAAAGGCACGAGTTTCTATATCAGAATATTCTAGGAGGATCAGATCCTTCTAGGGTGCAACTGTTGAGAGACATAGATACGAGTGTCAATGCTAGAGTTCTACCTAAAGACTTAATGATCTACAAAGGATATAGTTTCTCTTTGTTTGTTTTAGTGTTGGGTGTTTGGGGTTTTTTTCATGTGGTCCTTGCTGCTCAAAGGATGTCTTACACCTTTCAGGAAGCATTGGGAAATTCATCAGATGTTCCAGAACTACAAGTGTCCTTTCTCCCCAGGGCTGGGAAGAGAAAGGTTTTGATGCTCATAATGCTGATGTGTGGAGGTACCTGAGAGAGGTAGAAGGGCTGTTTTTCAGTGTCAAAAACCATAGAAATATTTTAACCGTTTTAAGTTCCCTATAACAGAAGTAGTGCTGCACTTTCACAAGAACCTGCGATTCAGGTCATAAATCTGTAGTACCACTTTATAAATCATTCACAAAATATGCAAAATGATTCATTCCTTTCTTTATGGAGAATATTATAAGAAAATATGAAATAAATGCATTTTTAATAGGGTCTGATAGCAGGAGCATTGTCTTTTCAGGAGAGACCAGAGTACCAAAATAAAACTCTGCTTGCGCATGTGTTAATTAAACTGGCCTGCCTCCTTTGTCTCTACTTCCTTTCTACACATTACACTGATAATTGGCTGCTGAGAATTGAAAATGAAATTGGAAATTTGTGGATGTTGTGAGGGACAGAAGAAATCATGCATTCACACACAGTGAAGTGAGAGGGGGAGAGAAAGAAATGCCATCTTTGTATTTTTGTATTTTGCCATCTTCTCTTTCGAATTTTTTCTTCCTCTGTTTTCCTCCTTCCTCTTTTACTCTTCCGCATTACTAGGAGAACAGAGTGTCTCATAGTGTTCTGGGTTCTGCTAGAGTCAAGAATTTTCACAAAGAAACCGGATTTTCAGCCTAGAGAGATTTGAGTGACTTAAAGTAAACCTCACCTCAATGTATTTAAAAGATGTTTATCTAACTTCAGCCTATAAATCTCTCCAGGCTTTACCTATTGTTACCCAAGCTCTGTATTGTGAGCTACTACACAGACTGTATCTTCTGCTCCATTTACCTTTGGGAGTTGATATCCTAATGGTCATGGTTTTGTGGATGTCCTTGGGTAATCTAAATGCAATAAACTTCACCCCCAGCTATTTATGGCCAAAATTTCCATGGTTTCAGAAGTTCAGGCCCCAAACCCTAAGTCAGAGTCTGAAGTACTCTGTTCGTGATCCTCTGTCCCCTTGTGTGTGATAGCTTTTTAAACTGATGTAAAATTCATGTCGTGAATTTATATAGTGATTCCATGATGGTGTGAGTGAATCTTACTCCTTGGCATTGCTAGTCATCGGATACAAGGGTGGTATCTTAACAGCCATAATTTTGTGTAATAGAACTAAAGTCAATAAAGCGGTGAATTATCAGAGCCTCTGCTTCTGAAACCCAGCTGTCTTTGGCATGTATCTAGAAACAGGGAAGTATGATCTACTGACAGTATTTATTATTGCTATCTCTTCATTATTTCAGCTAGCATCTGTATTACTCCATCAGATGGCTACATGCCTGAGTCTGATATTGCATGCTTTTATTATTACTTCTTTCAAAGTATTGAACTTCCAGGAAAAGAAATATTAAATTCTCCCATCATCATATGTTATTTGTGTCTTAACTTTCATCCCACATTAAACAGCATTTTACATCCTAACACAGTCCCAAATCTGTATATTTAGTGCCTGATCTGAAGTCTGTGCAAAGCCATGAAAGTCTCCACGGAATGGGGATTCGCATAAGGCCTTTAATGCTGCTAAAATATACTACCCAATTGAAGATGTCTCTGAGCAGTAATTACTGAGGAGGAATTGCAGTGACTGAAGGCTGGGCAGAAACACCTGGGGTTCATTTGGAGCTACTGGAACATTCATTACTTACTGTGGGGAAGGTCTATACTCCCCAAGATACTGGCAGACTTAGATTTCTTGTTTGATGCAGTCTTTGAAATTGTATAGCAGATTTCTGTAAATGGATGAAGTTCTTAATTAAATGAGGAAAAGTATACTGCACTTGGCACAGTGACTGCTGTGCTGTTTTGTGAGCTGCTATATGGGACTGGTTGTATCCTCCCCCATTTTTGATGCCGGTGTGTCTCAGGTATTTGAAAATAATGTTTCTGCCCCAAAAGTTGCTGAGAAGGAGAGAGGATTAGTGAGGTGGGGAGGTTGGTAGCTGGGGGGAATGACGAATCGTCATGGAATCGTAAATAAGCACACAGACCAAATGTTTCCTCAAGATAGTCAGCACTGAAACAGTTAACAGTATGGGGAGACCTCAGGGATCCAGTTAACTAATGTGTGAGGCATACAGACTATTTTCTCTTTCCCAGGGCTATTGTTCCATGTATTTTGCAGACTATGGAAGAGAAAGTGGATTTACATGCAATTCATGCTTTTGAGGTTACTCTTAGAACTGCAGGATCTGGAATATGCCGAAAATATATAGGTAGTTTTTAGATCAATTTCTTACGAAGATGAATTTTGCCCACAAATTCCAAATGGATAGAATGAAGCACTGCAACATGGTTATTCCTTGTTTAATTGCAGTGTTGTTTCCATAGACCCAGGGCTTATGGCACAGCGAGTACAAAAGATGTTCCTCCATGGCACCAATTTTTCATCCCAGGTGTAAGATACTGGCTTTTGTTATCCTGTACTCTGTGGCTTACAAATTAACTCAAAGGAACAGCTATGTAAACATTATAACTGGAGACTGGGAATGAAAGGATAACTTTCTCAACAGAGTTTACAAGGTGAGGCAACCTATAGGATCTTAGGCTAGAAGGGAGTTCAGCCAGCCAATCACCTCATGCTATGACAGGAGCAAGTGCTGCTAGACATTCCTTTACAGAGGTTTTGGGAGCAAACTTTCATACCTGTCTGTGAGGTAGACTGTAAGATTGCATCAGGCATTGCAGTAGCTTGCTTTCAGGAAAGCTTCCATCCAAATCCTGTACTCCTTAGGATAAAGCCAAGGTTTTACATGGTTACCTTCAATCTGTCTTATCAACTTTGCCAAATCTGAATCATCCACGTTTTTCCAATTCTAAAGACATTGATTGGTAAAGCAAAGTAAATTAAGAAGTAATTCGTGTAAATAAAATGAATAAGAAAGTGTAAGGAAAATCCAACATGAATTCTCTGACTGCTACAGATGTTGCTCCTTGTCTTTCTAGTGCAAGAATTTGTTTGCACAAGAAACCTGCCTTTGGTTTGACCCTAATGAATTCTAAAACAAGTTACAGGAAACATATAAAAGACCTCTAAAACTAGTTTTAATTCTAAAATAAGTGAAAAGCTATTCATTAAACTCCATTAGAAAATGGATGAAGTAGCTACTTTGCACAATAGTAGGAATTAATAAGTAGGGAAGATGGATGGTATAGGGGAAAACCTTTATATTAATCCTGAAGTCTATTTACTCAAAGTAATTTAAGACCGCTAGTATTAAAAGACTAAAAAAATCCCTGGGAAGTAGCAATGAGTCCATTTTACAGAAGGTATGTCAAAAAGAAGCTAAGGAATTGTGTCAGTAAATAGAATTAACTGATAATTGAATTAGAGGAACACTTTTGCAGGTACTGATTTAACTCCTCAAAGTTCCTCCTTACTGTTAGGTGTGTGGATGGTTTTGGTTGGGTTTTTGTTTGTTGGATTTATTAAAGCTGATTATTTTATATGTATATATATAAAAATATATCTTTTAATTATATTTATGTTCGTTTAGGTTTAATTTGGTTTGGGTTTTTTGAATTCCCCCCTCTAAACCTACCATAAGTGGTCTTTTTTTTTTTTAGGTTTTATATATTCTTATATCTGATTTTCCTATGTCACTGAGAGTTAAAGGGGAATTGAATTTTTTCCTTTTTAAATACTTTTGGCTTGCATCTTCCCATAAAATCAAAAGCAAAGATAATAAAATTAGAGTAGAAGCATGTTCTACCCAGCCTACCCTGATGCAATTAATAATTAAGATCAAATGGCTTGTAAAATACCTACCGGTATGATTAAAATGCTATGAAAAGGTTGCTGTAAGAATAATTGCTTTTTGTTTAATGTAACCAAAAAACAAATCCATGGTTCAGTATCTTTTGTGTTGTATGTTTTCTGTTTTTAAAATTAATGTGACATAAGGTATTCTTTATGCTAATGTTATAGCTCCTTGGATGAGTTTAACACCATTATCTTTTTTAATGAATAATTCATTCCCTGTTGAAAACTTAACTATATCATTTTTACAGTGTGCAAATGAAACTTTGAAGTGCAATTTAACTTTAAAGAACTTCAGATTGTAGAGAATTCTCGTAAAGCACCAAAAAGTGCTGTGCTAGTAATACTGTCTTGTACTGAAGTGTGAGCACGTTATTGTGAGCATGTTTGCAATTTTTAATTTTCTGGCTTATTTTAAAACAATCTGGGAAAGGATTCCTGGTTGATTTTACTCCTTTTGGCATTTTTATACACGTTCAGTTATGTCATCTTTTTTTAAAATATTTTTTTTTTTCTTAGCATGGCAAGTTCATTTCCTTATTCCTGTTGAGGAATAACCTCTGTGGGAAGGTGGTAAAATGGGAAAAGTACTCTTTCCCATACCAGACTTCAGCCTTCTTGTAAGAAAGCCTCTGATAGTCAAATAAAGCCCTTGATGTGAGAGGAAAGGCAAATGGATCCTAGGAACTTTACAAATTTTTTGTGTCCAGTATTCTTTCCTACCTGGACAGGTGAGAGCTACAGTTTCATGTGGGGTTATTTATCTTTCTGTAGTCATCCCTACTTGCTGTCTGGAACACTGGGCTTTGTGATTCTGTGCACTTTACCACCTCCAGGAAAGCTGGGCTCAGAATCTAAGCTTCTTTTCCTCCTTAAAAATAAGTCATTGGTTCTTAGTTAATGTGGGTATGGAAGAAACAAAATAGGACTTAATACTGATAAAGAGTGACTGGCCAATTAATCGCAGTATCATGTTGGCCCTAAAGCTTGGTCATAGTATCTTATCATTGATTTCAAGTTTTAGGAGGAACATTTTATAGGTCAGTCTCATATTATTGTCCTAATGTTTGTGCATCACACTTAAATTTAATTACAGGTCTTCTCGATTTTACTGCATATTAAGTTCATATAAATATTGTAATTCTGATATCTGATGAAGAATTTACTAAGCCTTTGAGATCATTTTGTGAGGTTGTTAGATGACTGTAAGGAAAGACAGTTAAAGAGAAAATGTATTTATATCTGTGTAACAATGACTTGCTTCCTGATGCTTATTGAGTGTCACCTGTAGTGAGAAATGATTGATCGCTGTGCTTTGATAATAATGTGTCTGAATGGGGCCCTGCAGGGCTGAGAGATCAGATATAAGTCCTCCTGGGTGAGGAGGTAAATGATAAAACAGGGGACTATTTCAATAGAGGCATTTGCTTTGCACTAATTTCATGCTAAGCCATGCCTATTTTGAAACTTTCTTGATATCTCTAAATCAACTCTGGAAGCTGGAAATGCATCTTACTGTGTAAGTTGTTTTTATTCTCAGTAGAAATAATGGCTTCTGGGTACCAGGGAGCAGCATGTGCTCCTTCTTCCTAGGGGAGCACATTATCAGCTTTATTTTTATTATGTCCTTGCAACAGATTTTCATTTTAGACATTTTAAGACTGAAAGCTGCAATATTTTCTAAAACCCCACTTAGCAAGTGCTTACTCTTTTTCTCTCTCACCTCCTCTTCTTTCTTCCTTTCAAGTTCTCAGAGCTTGCAAGTCAAAGGTCTTTAAGTAGTATTTACCTTAACTTAGGAAAGAAATTGGCCAAAAAGCAAACAACTGTACCTAATTATTTTATTTATTTATTGTATTTCTTTTCCTTTTGTTAAGGTTTCCTGTAGCATTAGCTGATGATGTCCTCAGAGAAAACAGGTGCATGTCCAGATCTGCATTGCTTTACTGCCCTGCATGCACTTTCCCTAGTCAGGGAGCTCCTCAGACGTTTACAAATACGTAGCAATGCTGTTCTCAGATACATTATCCATGGAAAATGGTGAGATTGGGGTGGTAGGAGATATGAATCATAGTACTTTGTGAAATGTGCTATCCCTCTGAACATACTTCGCTGTGGACAGAAAACAGTATTTCTTCAAATGAAAAATAAATCCTGTAGTATTATAGGCTCCTAAGAATGGCAATTCAGCAGTCTCTGGATTTGTGGTATTTTTGTTTTACTTCCATGAGCTACCATTACTGAAGGCTTTGCACTTGTCCATCTGCACACCATGAAACATATGAGCATTTCTATTTTCCTCTCAAATCAGTCATTTGATATATGAAACGCTTTGTTTTTCTAACACACTGGATTGTACAAAACATTGAAATAATCAGTTTATCCTCCTTTTCAATCCAGAGTTCATGCTTTTGTCTCTTCCTTGATGTTCCTTTCTCTTTAAGTCAAATGAAATCCTTTGAAGTTGAGCACACAGAAAAGTTCATTTTTGCCTTGAATAATACAAGCAGTGACCACCATCAACTATTACACAGGAGATTAGCTTTGTCATTAAAAGGCATAATCCCTATAATACTCCTATTCATCAGGTAACATTTAAGTGAAGAAAATGTGTGTAATTTAGTCCATGGTCCTGGCAATTGTTATTAGAACAGTATTATATAGAACTCAGGTAGGCTGAGTGAGAAAATAATTAGCCCACCGTTTTTCTCTTTGGCATTATTTAGTTCAAGATGCTCAAATAGCATTTAGAATTACTTTTCAATAGCTGTATTTTCAATATCGTTATTGTGCATTTGCTGGTCTCTTGAGTTGTATTTGGCCCTCCCTCTTCAGTGGGTCTATGAGACATCTCAATATTATTTCCTCAAATATAAGCTAAGGCAGTACAAATTTGTGATTAGATAAGATAGTTCCTTATCTTCAGTCATTTTATCGATACAAAAAAAAATGCATTAACTTGAAAAATATTTGCTTTCTGCCAAAGATCTCTGCTTCAGTGATACGGGCTCTGTAACCTCCTCCTGCAAACTACAGCAGGATGGTGGTATTTAGTGAGATGAGGTAAATGCATGTTGATGAAACACACGTACAGAAGGCAGGTTAATGTGCACCAGAGCAGCCAAACAGCAATACTGTATAGAAATTGTTCAGAACAAGGTCTGAATTGAGGCATTGTGTAGCCTGGGTAGAAATCAGACTTCTGTGTGCGTGCTGCCTGTCTGTCCCTGATAGCTTCTGAATTTACTGGTCAATTTTAACCGACTCGGAAGGAAGAATCAAAGTCTCAAAGGTCATTACGTTCTTGTATAGGCCCTGAATCAGCAGCAAAATAGAAGAGGAAGATCCAAATGATGTTTTCCCCAGAAGTGGCTGGCAGGCTTCAGGCATTGTAGGTTCTGCTTGGCAGCAGTAAGGCAGCGACCGTGCTTATTTGTTTTATTGTATGCTCTGCACTCTGTGTATTGGCAGAAGTCTTGAGCAAGATTGAACACAGACCTGAATAACAGCAAAACAAACAGTCTAGGGCTGTACATTACACATAAGCAACCTGATAGGTTTACAAGGAATTTCACCCAGCTTAAATCACCCTGGAGTTCCAATTAAGTGTGAAAGAATTACTTGTAAGGAAGAGTGGTGCAATGATAGCAATCTTTGTGACTAAAAATCAAGCTGGTTGAATCAAAGCCCTGTTGATGAAAACATAAGAGGGTTCTATATAAGATATGATTTTGAGACTGTGAAGAACAGAGAGGAGAGATCACGTAGTTTCATGAACACAGGTAAACAAAAATTAAGGAGACACACATATTTCAACCATCCCTTATAGAGGACTGATCATTCTGAAGTAGGAAGGGAAGGGAGGAGGAGCATCTGTTAAAATGGAAACAAGTAAGCAACTTGTTCTCAGGACTTAGGCAGAGAGTAGGAGTTTCATATATGATGTGCAGCAAAGAAAAATAGTGTCAGTGTTGCCATTTTCCTCATATTTTTGTCTCATGGCTGCTGATGGTATATTGCTGTTTGACTGAATACCTTCTAGCTGAAAAGTGATCTTTCACTGTTGATTTATATGGAGGAAACTAATTGAAAAGAAGTTGGCAAGGTGACTCAGTGGATGGGGAGGGATTCATCTGTTATGCTCTGATGCTAGTCCTGGCAGAACTAGTTACATTATCATTATGTTTCTGGTGTCAAACAGCCAGCTTTCAGATTTTCTGACCCAACTGGTATTTTTATTTGTAGAGAGTTATATATGGCTTGTTGATTAAGTTCAACAGCAGGGAAGGCAGCAGTGATCAGTTTTGCCCAAACTGAGAATCATTGCAGTCAACGGGAATTTCTCTAAGAGGTTTCCAGGGACAATGTGCCAGCCAAAAGGCAAAGGCAGAACTAAATTATCATTAAAAATTGCAGCAAACCTAATTAAGCTAGGTTTGTGGAGAGAGATATTGGTTTTAACCACATGAATATCTATTATCTGCAATCGCTAAATATGCTTACAACACAGCCCTCTCTAGCAAGTCATGCAGTACCTAGCTAAAATCTGTAAGTACTCGCTCTCATGTGCCTCCATATGGTACAAGGTGTTTAATATTAATCCTTAAGAAGGGAAGTTTTTGTGACATTTGAAAAATGCTCACATATGCTCATGGTGAGGACCAATATGGCTACAAACGATTTGTGCAGTGTGGATGACACAGCAATCTGCTCTCTCAAACAGTGGTTTTGCAACACAGAAAGATCAGAGAAGCATTTCATGGGCAAATGCACAACGCAAAATGTTGTTCCTTCAGGAACTGGCACATAGCACACACTGAGAATCCCATCTACCATTCATCACAGGCTCTCTCGGCTAGAAAGGGAACAGAGCAAAATCCCACAATATTTTCATTAAGGCAGATGACAAAAGGAGTGATGTGACCTCATACTAATCAGAGAAGACTCTGTGTTGCACAATCCCAACTTCACCAAGTGAAGAATTTATTATCTTCTGCCCCTTTTCCTTTTCCCTCTGGCTAGGATTGGTACCATTGTTGATTAATAATCATTATGAAAACACTGTCCAGAGACCCCAAGTGAAGATTAGAGCCCCATTGCTATGTGCTTTTCAGTCCTGAGGATTTTACAGATGTTGTAAAAATGACTCTATTGTTATGAGCTGCTCTATATTTTACTGTACACAGCCACAAGTCCTTCAGAGTGGTGGTCAGCCTTTCTTGTGGTGTTTTACCCAACATACTCGTACTGATCTAGAGAACTGCAATCCTGTAGAACCTGCCAGTTGACAGGATTCTGACATACTGATAGTGTAATATGGATAAGGATGGCCACTTGGAAAACTGCTACAACCTAAGTAACACCAAAGGTGGAGACCGAGGGCAATAAAACTGAAATCTAAGGAGCTGCTATGTATTCATTTCTGACTTCTGCTTTGCTTTTTAGAAAGGGGGAAGAGAGGCGAGCTGGAAAAAATAACATCACTTAGACCTCCTGATTTATCGTTTTTCACATAGCATCTGTATGAATGGTTCTGAAAGCTATTGCCCAGCCTGAGAGTCACTAGAGGGCAACAGAGTCTGGTCTAGTCCTAGCAGATTTGCTATGTGAAGAGCCAGGAAGGAGGGGTACAAAAACTAGCTGGTACTAAAATATTAATATGAATTTCAGTGGTTTTATAGGAAGATGTCCTAGGCTTTTCACACTAAGAAAATTTTCAAGGTGGATTGTTGTCTCCTTTTTGTTACATGCAACTCTTGGAGGTGAGACCATAAGTCATTCCCAGACCCATTGCTCTGGGCCAAAAAACCTACCAAAATTTTGTGTGCCTAGACTGAAAGAAAATGTTTATAAAGTGGTAATTGCTGCTATGTAGTGAAAGAGCTTAAGAGAGCCATCACGTTACACAATGAAAATCTTTGTGCCTTGTAAGTATGGAAATGGGAGTTTACAAGTCAGCATAGCCATGTAAAAACTTCCAGTGTCTTCAAGAGAGGCAGTATAGGTCAAAATGCTTCTATAATAAAATATACATAATATGCTGACCAAATGAAAGATCTACACTGTTTACCCTCTCCCACGTACGTCATTGTTTCATTATCAAGATTGCTACCATATCTTCATTCTTCCTTGTCTTCATAAATTCCTGTTAAAGACTCACTGAATTTTAATGAGCGTATATTTTGCAGCACAGCGTTGGAGTTTACAGCGCAGTTTAAAATATGATACAAATCTGACAATGCAGAGTTATTTCTTTGTGAAATGAATAGTCACATTAAAATATCTTAGCCCCTTAAAGTGAAATTGGTGTATAAATGTGTGGATGTATATCTAAATACTAGATACTCTGTCTGCAGATAAATATATCTGGACAAGAGGAAGACCTAGAGGTCTTTTTATTGTCAGGATCCTAAAAATGATACAGGATAATACTTAAAATAGTTCAGATGTAAGGGACCTACAGTGATCACTTAGTCCAGTTGCCTGACCACTTCAGGGCTGACTAAAAGTTTAAATATATTAAGGGCATTGTCCAAATGTCTCTTAAATATTGATAGGCATGTGGCATCATCTGCCTCTTTAGGAATGCTGATGTAGTGTTTGACCACCCTTCAGTAAAGAAATCTTTTCTAAAATCTAGCCTGATCCTCTCTTGGTGCAGCTTTGAACCATTGCCACGCATCCTGTCACTGGATACTAGGGAGAAGAGATCAGCACTTCCCTCTCCTTCCCTTTACCAGAAAGCTGCAGAGAGCACTGAGATAATCTCTCATCCTCCTCTTCTCCAAAACAGACAAAACAAGACAAGCAAAATTTACAGGGGGTCCAGTAAAAAGCTGCTATATGACAGCATATGTTTAATAAATCACTTGGTCATTTAAATATAGGAGGGGAAAAAAGACAGTTTATGAGACACAGCAGTGATAGGCCCATTACAAGTATAACCAAAAGTCTGTAATACCTGCTGCTGAGGGCAAATCTGTCCTGTAGTGCTCAAGCTGAATGATGAGATAAGGTGATTTTAGCTTCCCGAAGGATTTTATCTCAACAGAACTCCACCATCCCCATTAGGACTTTGTCTTAAATACAAGGCCAATATAAACAGCCACTGTCACATTGAAGACAATAGCTGTTAAAAGACCAACCTTGTATGGTGGGTTTTTTAATTTTTTTTTCTTTTAGGGAACCCATGACATTGTATCTGTATTTGCCAAGTAGGAGAGTGTTACCACAATAAATCCAACTGAGGAGGAAAAGTGTAAAAGACAGTAATTATAGGTCAGTTTGAAATCTATCAGGAAAATACATGAAGGCTGTTATAATGTTACTAAACATAAGGGTTTTGGTGCTTTTAAAGATAAGGTTTTCTAACAACAACAAAAAAAGAAAGGAGAAAAAAAAAAAGACCCACAACCAACCTTTCAAACTTTAAAGGCTAAAATACATGGAGTACAGAGAGCGAGCGGTGACCTTTTCGAGGTATATAAAATCCCAAAGAGATTTGAGAGGATAGATGCTACAAGATGATTTGAACTTGTGTCAAATACAAGAACAAAAGGCACGAACTAAAGCCAAGAAAGGGTCAAATCCTAAAGGAGTGTGAGAAGAGTGTGTCTGTGCACAGACAATAGCTGTGCTGTATTAAAAAAAAAGAACGTGATACGAACAGTCATTGTAAGAAATAGAGTTAAGTAAATGTCTTGGGAAAAAACATAATTGTGGGATGTAGCAATTAGCTTCAGACAATGCAGAGATGCTGAGAGGTTCTGATGGCTGCTTCTGATTTCATAATTCCCTTGCAGTTTGTCTATTTAGATTAACTACATTTCTGTTAAGCAAGAGCCATTCTTCCTGCTAGGTGACGTTGCCGTATGTGAGTACTGGATGCAGCAGTATTGTGTTTGTGCTGCTTAATAAAACATTAACCTTCATATGCACGCTACTGCTTGATATAGAACCTATGTATGGTAAATCACTCTGTGCAGAATGTGTTCAAAATCACCACTCCTTGGATACATTAATTGCTGCATTAGATTATTGCAATTTATTTAACTGAGATTAAAAATGCCCTGCAACTTCTTTACCCCATTCATGTTATGCTGAATATAGGAAAGAAAACCGGGTAACTCCCTAGGTAACTAGGGAGCTATTTGCAAATAACTCATTTTCAGTAGACCTCCAGTGACCTTGGAGTTCCTTTAACTTATAATACAATGGCTATCTCTAATGTCACTCCCGCTTCCTTCCTCAGTATCACAGGACCAGCGTTCAGCTGAACATTGAGTTGATTTCTGTCCCAAAGTTAGAGCTTCTTCCTCCTTATATTCTTCTTGAGATGTGGAAGGGTACGTTGACCAGCTACAGTGTAATTGAGTGCTTTTTTTGATTACAACTGTTATATCAAATTATTTACAACACTTATAACAAGTTATATCAAAGTAATTATGAAGATCTTCCAAGAAACACTGTAATTTCCAAAGACTGACTGTGCTAATAAAAACACTCTGCAAAACAAATTTCTTTTCAGGGCACAGACTGTCCAGTTGAATGATTAATTTGTACTAAACATCTCATTAATAGCACAGATGTTTTTTGCCAATGCTTCTGAAAAAATATAATTAGAAAATTTATCAAAAATTACTTCATGTATTTAGTGTTGCACAAGACAAAATGGAGACATTTATAGCAATATCTAGTGATTTATTTGCATGTTATGGTGTACTCATTTGTGACTGGGATCAGAGCTATAGATCTGTATAGTTTCCTGTCTCCAGTAGTGGATTTTCTCCAGGCAATGTTTTGCTATACCCCACAGTCCTATGTGAAACAAAACTTTAAACTTAGAGCTGAAAGAAGTTGGTAAAACTCCTATCATCTCAAGGAATGTGTAAGTAAGTTGAGCAAAGTATGCTGGTTTTAGTGCCTGGAGCAGAGCCCTGCTCCTCCTGTAATCTCGCTCAGGTGTGCCACTCTGACTTGTCCAGCTCTCGAAGCTGTGCTTGTTTCAGTGAAATATAAAATGCATCATGCATTCTGCAGAGTCACAGAGGTAGGGGTCAGGATGTGATTGGTGTGCTCACCTGAAATCAGAAGTGCTCCTGCATCTGTCCATTTAGATGTAACCAAGAATGATAAAAACACTGACAACTTTTTTTTTTGTCAGAGTTTCCAGCAGAACTGACACTTCCTGGGGGAATCAATAACAGTGGGAAGTTTAGAAAAATATGTTATTTTTGTACCTTGTAGAATATATATAAACAGTAATGTCTTCAGGTTGATTATATTCATTGCTCTAATGTTTCAAGAAATGTTTTATTGATACTTTTAGATATCTGGTACTTTAGTGGAGTTTTGGGGAGGTGAAGTTGGGGGGAAGAGGGGGAGGTTTGTTTTATTTTGTTTTTAATTTGAAGTAGTTTTGTGATGCTCAGTGTGAACTGTCACTACACACAAAATTTTAAAAAGGCATCTTAGAAACAGATTAATCCCTTTTAATTCTTAAAAAGACTTATGAACAATGCTTACAAGTCCTTCAACTGCTCTGGTAACTACAATGGACATATTCCTGTATGTGTTCCATGCTTCAGTAACCAATGTTTTTTTCTGACTATTAAAATTGCGTTATTTGGTGCCAGCAAAGAACATCTATGCCAATTTTAACAGCAACTTAACATTTCTGTGTTTTTATATATTTGTTTATTTTCAGAATCTAGAATAAGGTTTAGATTGTAGCTCTTACAGCCTATTTCACACAACTAAATAGCATATGTAGTTTTATGTGGAAAGTACTTATTTGTGTGTCCTAATATGTGACCCTTTTAGGGCCTAAATATCTTTTCCTCTAGCTGGGCTTAATAGCTCAGGTGCAGTGTCACGCTGATAAGGTTTTAAGGTTTTTCTCATGTCAAAGTCATCTCAGTAAAAAGTAATGTAGGTACCTGTGCTCCATGTTGTGTTCCTAAAAGTTGTTGATTCAACTCTTGCATCCAGCAAAAATCCTTGTGACCTTTGAAAGTGTCTGACTTCTCTGCCCTGATTTCAGATCTTCAAACATGACTAAATATCTATCTTTGCTGGCTTTTCTGGTTTATGTGTTTTAAGTTCTGTGGGATAGGTATGGTATCTTGGTATGTAGTGTACAGAACTGCAAAAGACAGCTGTTCATCTTGAGGTCACTGGCTACTATAGTAGGATGGATAATTTTACTCAGTAATCTACTTAATAGAAAAAAGTAATATAAAGACTTCTGCAGATTGTAACTTTTGGGACATGTTCTGAAAATTATGTGACAATGGTGGCACAAGTTAATCAATTTGACCTGGTATTTTGCAAAGCTGAAGATGCACTGCGTTATGCCAGAGGACTAGTATAAATAGCCTGTTAGTGCAGCCAGCTGAAAGTTCAGAGAGATTCCAATTCTGAAGTGACAGCAGTGGGATTCAAGCACATCCAGAAGTGCAGTGTAAATAGAGGTGAACACTTCAGGCTTAAATTTTTTTAACAGTGTTTTTTTAACTCAGAGGTAGATAATGTGATGAGAATGTATTCAAGCACCCGTCTTCTGAAAATCTGTAGGATCAGACATTAATCTTCAGAAGATATAAATCTTGTCCAGTAAATTAGTCAAAATGTCATTTTCTCTTTGCAATCAGTATGAGAAATTTAGGAGATACCTGAGCTGTTAATAAATTTTCTGCACCTGTAACTGGACAGAGGAATAGGATCTCAGCTGCTGTATTAACTACTGCAGAGAGCTTTACCAGTTACAAACATATTATTCTATACTATTTGACAACTAGTGCATCTATGCAATTTTCAGATCTTATTCTCCTTGATGAAGAGCATTCCACATTGTACTTTACCTGCTAGCCAGAGGCCAGTATAGTAGCCATATTCAGTGCCACAGCTCAGATATAGAAAACAAAGTATCTTAATTCACAGCTCCTTTAGAACCAATGGACTATCTAAGCCCATGCATGTCAGATGAAGATCTAGCCTTGATGTGTTCTCTGACATGGTTTTGACATGTTGTCATTGGAAAAAATTTCCAGGTAATTATATTTTGCAGCAGGTGTGCCATCAAGGTGCTGATAACTTTACAAAATAGCTTTTAAACTTCAGGCATCATCAAAGAAATACTAGAAGGACTTTGGCAAATTTGTGGTGTTTTATGAACAAGCCAACCTGTAGTTTTCCTCTTCAGACAGAGTTTATGGTAACTGATATTGTATGCTATAGAAAGACAGTTTAACATTAGATCTGCTTCTCACAAGAGCAGAAGAGTCCATATATATGGATGGGTATATAATAACTAGCAACTAGCATCTCTGTGTCAGGAGTCAGAGACCATCTTAGTGGAATGCCACAATAGCAACACAAAATTTAAGTAGAACTCTATCTTGTGTGTCAATAGTGATCTTAGAAATCACATGGCTGCTTACAGATTGAAGAATACCTCTTGAAATCAGCAACCAATAAAGCACCCATCCAGGTTGAAGTATGGTATGAGGACAGTAAGGCACACACTTTTCCTCCAGAAAGTCAGAAGTAGAGAGAGGTCTCTGTATTAACAATCTGTTAAATACTGATCATCTAACGAAGTATGTTCGTCACGCAGTGCACTGAACAAATAATAGTTAATAACAATAAGATCCTTTCCTTGCTATTTCTAAGTAGCAGTATCAGATTAAAAAAACAAACCCTGTCTCTTGAAAATCATAAATATACAAAAGGAAACCATTATCTGCAAACTAGAGAGAGGTTTTTCAGCCTTATCTTTGTTGGCTTTTCTCCAAGTCCTTCAGATGATTGGCCCCTCTCTGCAAAAACAATAACTGAGAGCTGGAGAGAACTCATTCCTTTGAGTACAAACCTAAAAAGGCACTTTTACTTAATTAGAAAAGAGGGAATAATTTTCCCCCAAAAGAAGCAGGTGTCTGGGTTTTCTTTAATTTCATTGTGCCACCTCCCATGCTTGATTCTGCTTGTTACTTATAGAGATAAAGCTGAAATAGGAATTCAGTGCTGATGTTTTGGAGATGGACTTTGGTTCTGCTTTTGCAGGTAAGCATGTTTGCGAGGCTGAAATTCAACTGGCTTTGCATTTCCTAATATTCTAGGAGAAGTTGTGTGAATTCTATGTTTAAAAAAACCAGGGAATCTTGAACTTAATTGAAAGGAAGTGCTGTGGGGATTGGCTTCCTCCAGCTTTTGGTACTGTGACTACAGGGTTTGCGCATGGTTAATGCGCCAGTGTGGATTGCAAGAGTGGGTGGTCTTTCCAGGAGGAATAGATGGAGTTGTAGACCCTATCAATACTGTCCAGTGAAATGCATGCTTTGTCATGTGTCTCTCTAGAATTGTGGTGATACCCTCCTTCATTTTAGCAGTTACACTGACCTCAGTTATGACTGTGGCTGTTTCCAGATGTTGATCTGGGAATATCTGAAATAAAACCAGTACAAACGTACTTAATGCTGCATTTTTGCTTTAAAATGGTGGCACAATTGAATGATATTGTTAATGGCTGCTTTTGGGAGGAAAAGATAAAAATGCTATACATCATTTAGACCTCCATTTTAGGCCTTCCAGAGAAACTGTGCATTATTATTCCTTTAGTTACATTTATCTGACAGTGTCTTTTTCCCATTGACCAATATATACCTTTTAAGTCTATTCTAACCATCCTTCTTATTTCTTCTTTTAGTGAACTGCACTCATTAAATCTTTACTCCAGGTGAATCTTTAAACTTATAGCATGAGAGGAAAGAGAATATTTCACAGTGGTATTTTATTGCCCTTGTTCCTTAAAATGTTCAAGCCTGTAATATTGTTCAGCCCCCAGGTGTAGAACATGAACTCCTGAGGTTGAACAGAATGATTCACTTGTTTCACTATGAATTCAAAGTGGATATGAAGCATAAATCCCCTTTTTCCCTCTGTAATATAGTAGCCATGAACCACAATGTCACGCTGAGTCGATCATAATCTAACACTTCACGCCTCAGCCAACAACTTGATTTGTCAAGAGAACAGGCCTGCAAGCTGCCAATAGCATTGATTCCCATTGGAGAAGAAAGGATAATTAAGCCCTCAGTGAGCTAATTTCTTCTTTCTTTTATAAAAATAACATTTAGTTTGATCTTTTTAGTAAATAGAAATAAATATTACATGTGTATAGAATCAGTTAAGTGTTTACTTTCCCTAAATCACTAGTATGAGTTTTTCTTCCATTTCTACCTGATAAAACATGACCAGGATCACTTTATTTCACCACGCAATAACACACTGTGCTACATCTCAATTAGGGAAACTGAAGCTAAAATTAATTACATGCAATATGCATGCTAACTGGCTTGAAACAGGATACCGCCGGTCCTGAGTACAAGTGTGAAGCTGTCTGTGAACTCAATGATGACCATGAACAACCCTTGTGTTTTGTTGGAATTCTAGTTAATTGCACCAAGGCGATAAACCAGATGTGCTTTGAGTCCTAAATATGGCTTGTGAGTCCATAACATGTATGAAGGTCAGCAGTCATGTTTTCCAAATGGAGAGGTGCTATATGAACAGCTAATGCTATTGCAAGCAAAACTTCCTATTGTTTCCTGAAGAGGAGAGATGCCTTGATGTTTTGTTTTCACTGCTTGTGAGTCTAGCCAACAAGTGGAGGGTTTTTTTCAATGCAGGGCAATACTGATACAAATAAATATCGTACTGGAATGCAGATATTATTTGACTATGCTTATGAATATTTGCATTAAAATTAGATTTGGTTCTTGAATTTGTATCACTAGGGTGCTTAGGAATTTATGACACACCTTCTAGTCCATTCACAGCCTAGATAAACCCATTGATCAGACTGTAATAGATCCTTCAACTATTTTTCCTTTCATTGTAGTAGAGAATAACCAGTATTCGCCTATCAGGGCCAAGTCACTCCATCCTTCTTACTTGCTAAGTTTTGTGTTTGGCAGTACAACAGAAAAACAGAAGCACAGACTTTCCAGTCCAATTTCACACAATCATAAGTAGTATTGCAGAAGACTCCTAGATTACCGCAGTCTCTGGTTGTTGTAGCCACAAAGCAGTCCCTAGCACCCTGGAACAAACTCTGCCCTAAAATAAATTACTATCTGTCAAGATGGAAAACGGTCTTTTGACTTCAGCAATACAGAGCAACCTCCATCTCTTTCTTCCATGGTTCTTATGTAATGTAGCTGAAATACTCTCCTGCTACACTATTGTTTGATTATTCACGAATGGGCATTTCCAAAAAGCTGCTGTATCAGAAGAAAGGTTGTACCTTTGTCGTCTCTGGGCATCCCATAGTTCTAAGAGAAGAGAGGTAAAGCGTTCTTTGTATTTCTTCCAGCTCCTCTCCTAGCAGCAGAAAATAGAGCCTGAAAAAGAGTTTTCAGTTAGAACCTTACAACAAAGTCCAACATATTTGGTTCGGCATGTATCATGGCTTAACTTCAGCTGCTAACTAACCCCCATACAGCTGCTCCCTCGCTCCACCACAGCAGGATGGGGGAGAGAATCAGAAGGGTAAAAGGGAGAAAACTCGTGGGTTGAGATAAAGACTGTTTAATATGTAAAGCAAAAGCCGCATGCACAAGCAGAGCAAAACAAGGAATTCATTCCCCATTTTCCATGGGAAGGCCATCTCCAGGAAAGCAGGATGCCATCACACAGAACAGTTACATAGGAAGGCAAATGCCATCGCTCCAAACATCCTCTTTCCTCCCCCTTCCCCCAGCTTTATGTTCTGAACATGACATCACTGGAAAGGGAAGAGGTAAGGCTTTCATCAGTGGTACGCTGGCTAAGATTAAGGGAGAGTTAACTAGAATGTGGAAAAGGAGAAAAATATGAAAAGTGCACCATGGAGGGAGGGAAATCTATCAATTTTTTTACCTGAACCTTGTCTACTGATGAAGCTTTTACAGCTCCAGCACAAAGGATCAGCTTTTGGGGGTTGAACTTGATGATCTCTTGAGGTCCCTTCCAACCCCTACAATTCTGTGATCCTATGATATGGTATGGAATATCCCTTTGATCAGTTGGGGTTAACACTGCCAGCTGTGTCCCCTCCCAGCTCCTTGTGCACCCTCAGCCTACTTACTGGTGGTGTTGAGTGAGAAGCACAAGAGGCCTTGACTCAATGCTCAGCAATACCTAAAACATCCCTCTGTTAACACTGTTTTCAGCACAAATCCAAAACTTAGCCTCATACTAGTTACTGTGAAGGAAATTAACTCCATCCCAGCCAAAACCAGCACAGCGTGGTTATTGATGTTATTTCTGATCATTTAGAGCCTAATTCTTTGCTTCCTACTACACTGAAATTGGATATAGTTACAATATCACCTAAGTGAATAAGCTTTTGTCCTTCTAGTCATTTCTTGTTTTTTCATGCAACTGTGTCTCTTAACAACCACTACCTGGTTTTCCTATTATATATTCTGTAGTTGCTGGGATACATGCCATTCATAAGTCTCCTGAAACAAACTCTTTATTTTGGCATTGATGATGCTTTATGTGGTCCAATTGTACTTGCCTTTTTCCAAGTATTTGCTTGTGTTGAATTGCTAAGATACCACAGCTCTGCACCCTCTCCTCTGCTCCACTGGAACAGAATGCGAAAACGGCTGCTTTTCTGCTAATGTGTTATCTACGTTGAATTTTTTTTTTCTTTACAAATAAAAATCTTCCTCAGCAACCCAGCTGCTATTCAAATTAAGTTATATGCAAATCATGCTTGGGAAGGGAATTTAAGTGGAAATTTATTTTGACATCTGTTTAAATTCTCTCAGATTTTGTTTGCGGCTAAAAACATTTTTAAAGTCTGTCAAAAAATACCCCCTCCTCCTTTAAGTGTTTTACTGAGGAAAAGCAACATAAGTTAAAGAAAATTTATGAACTGTGACCACCATGTGTTTGACTGGTGTTTGAAAGCTATAAAGTATATTTGTAAATGCTATCTACATGTGTTCAAGTTAGCGTTACTCAGTCCTTACAAAACTAATTCTTTCTAGCACTGTGTCCTTATTCTTTCTATCCGTCTGTGTGATAAGTGTGTTGTTTTGGGGAGGGTACCCTACTTAATATATATGTATAAAATATCTAAGACAGTTTGGCACTGATTCTGTAGCGGTCTTGCAAATCCTGGTGCATACATTGTGTACGCATCGTTCGCCATGAGAATATATTCCCCTGATGGATGTAACTGAATCATTTTGTATTACTAATAAATGGTGATAGTATGGGATTGAAGGACTTCTCTTACTAATCTACATAGAACATGCAGTACCTAGATCAATTATAAATGTTTGTCATTTTGAGGTATGTATAACATTATCTAGAGATTACATACATTGGAGAATGGGTGAAGAGAGGTAAATCAGAATCTACATTTCTTAAATATTTCCAGTTCTATTAAAATCTCCCTGGCAAACCCGGGCTCATACCTGTCTTTCAATAGTCCTTGTAAGATCTTTGCAGTTCCTTCAGCAACTATAGAAATTAACTTTAACATTAGTGATTTTCTCCAAATCGTGTAGTTACCATTGTGCAAGTATAAAAATGTGAGTATTTAATAGTAGCCCGTGACTGCAATAGACTAGTAATTTTATTTAAAAATAGATTTTAACTAAAGCATGTTTCTCTCTTCAGTCTTACATGATGTGTTTGAGCATCAAAGTCCATCAGAACTGCAGTCTTCACTTTTCTCATTTGTCAGGTTTGATTCTATTGTGTCCATAAAGACAATGTTGTCTGATGTTGTTCCATGTCAACATGTTCTTGCAAAGAATATGATTTCAAACCACGAGGTAGTTAACGTGAACCATGATCTGTGAGATCGTTTACAGCAGATTTTTACCTCTTTAGAGTTCTGCATATAGGAAGCTTTGTGGCAGACAGAAAGAGGTAGACTTGCAGCTTTTCATGGGAAGTGAGCAGCAGCTTAATAACATGATTCTATTTGCTTCAGTAAGGCCATTCTAGGTGGGTTAGGGGAGGAGTATCCCAAAACACATTGAAAAAAAATTATCTGAGAACTGTGATTTTTCATTTCAAGTCACTTTACAAAGGATCTGAATATTATGGTGGAAAATCTGATTGTTAGCAATTTTTAGAAGATATTTTCAAACAATATAGATAAAGTATTTCTCAGCAAAACCATCTTTTACATATTAGTTGTCAAGTGCAAATGTTGGTTTTGTTTTTCGTTTAGCTATCTTTGAATTTTAACTAAGGAAGAGATCAAAACATAAGTGAGTACTCTGTAACTCGAGAAAAACAGCACTTAATAAAGTTCACATCTTGTACAGAGACATTTCAGTTCCCATAATTCATGCATCTCTCTATAGAAAATAACAGGCACTTGAAGAGACATGTGTTAAAAATCCTCTGTCCCCATTCTATCTAATGTGTTTTGTGGCTTGACTTATTGTTTGTGTAATATCACAGACATTTTTAGGTTTTGTCTTCTGGGAAAAAGCTATATAAATTTGTTCAGTGTAAAAGTTCAATAAACATCAGTATGCAAGAACAAATTTGAATTACATGGAAGTTACCCTTCAGTATCTTTGCTTGTTTAATGTTTAGATTATGAAAATGTCTACATTTGCTCAAAGTATCATTTTAGCTAAAATGATGTATTTTCTTCCTCTCACCCCCAAAACAAGACCACCAGCATTTTGTCATTTATGCAAAGGACATCATGGCATTCTATAACACAACATAATAGTATAGTACACATTAATGACAGCATATTGACTCCTTTGACATATCTGTTTAAATAGTACTATAAACATTTTCACCTGGGAAAACCACCCAACTCGCATAAAGCACTCTCAATAGACTGACAGTAAACCTGTAAAAACTAAATATACAAGAAACCTGAATGTCACGTTTTAAATAGTAAGCAAGCTCATTTGTATCTTACATCAGTTAGAAGTGGTTGTAATCACCAATGAACATAAAAGGGCATAGAGTACTGTGAATCCCTCTACTTTAACTCTTCCTTTTTTCCCCTGCTCAGGCAGGGAATGTACTTCAGCAAGTGGCTAAGTGGGTTTGTCTGCAAGATCACGGAAATGCTTTAACTACAACTACCATGCTAACTTGGGCAAGAGAGTCTCTGGCTGTGAATATCATGGCTTTGAGCAAGCTCCAGAGAAGAAAGAATCACAGGTCAGACAAGATACTACTTATCTAAAAAAAGTAGGAAGACAATTAAAGCTGGAAATCCATGACAGGATACACAGTACCCAGGATTTTCATCATTTTATTTAGATTGCATCTGACTCTGGATTTATGGAGCCTTGGGCAGATATAGGAATACCAGCAAGAAGTACTTGACGGAAAGCCTGAAAGCTGGGGAAAGTAAACCTTGGATTGCAGGACTTGAACACAAAACGTGAATAGCAATTGCAGTGACCAAAGGAGCTAAAGACGTGATTCTGGTTGAGCAGTCTGGCCTTAGTACAGCAATGCACTTAAACTCATGCTTATCTTTAAGCATGTGAGTAGTTTCATCAAGTTAAAGTAGCCACACATTTGGATGCTTTGCTAGATTGAGGTCAGAGTGCTCTGAACCTTGCAGGATTAAGCTCTAAACCAATGGCTTCTCTGTCAAAACTTTAATTCATTTCTGAAGACTCATCGATTCTTGTCATTCTTTATGCAATCAGATTTGAGAGGAATCTACTTGAAACAAGAATGAGTAAGGATTTGTAGGACTGTCCAAGGAGAAGCAATACAGGATTTACATGCCACACCATTTCCGCATAACCAGTAATGGTTACAATTTTTCTTCAAAACCTTCCTGCTGTCACCAAGCAATGTAGGCTTGGTTATTCACAACTGTGATGAAGACATTGAGATGTTTTTTTAATTTTTTTTAAGGACACGAGGGGTTTTCTCCTGGGTTTTTTGCAGGCCTGAACATCTATTTATATGTTTCTTTGGGCTCTTACGACCTTGATTTTAATCCTGTTTGTTTATTTGTCCATTGAATCAAAGGGAAGCTAGATCGTATTCCATGTTGGAATATAATTGCCAGTAGTGCTATCTATTTATTAATGACTCTTTGATCAACTTTGATCACACTGGCAAAGTTTCACTGTTGATTTCAACAGGGGTAGGATTTCCATACAAGGTTCATTCTTTAGCTTTCTAAATCAGAGCATAGTTTATGTGTGCAATACCTAGCAAAATCCTCTAGGAGGTTCCATCTGAAGTCTCTTCACTGTGTCTAGAATTTTCTTTGTCTAGAGTAAGCTACTTTTGCCTCTGAACATGCCTGTGGTCTTTCTCTAAATTTTGAAATCCCTGTAGTACTTCCTGGTCTTCTCATGCAGAATAAATGAAATCACTTTGTCTTAACAACAGTTTGTCAATATTAATAAACATGTAGCAGAGGAGGAAAAGATGCCAAGGCAAGCCACCTCAAGAGACAAGGGGCAGAATTCCACCTTTGAGAGCTGGGACAGATCTTTAATGGGATGTCCTCACAAAGCTTATCCATGCCAGAATTATGGCCTGCACAGAGATATGTATGGCCTCTAAAAGTTCACCAGCTATCTACACTCCTGAGCACTACTGAGACCCCATAGAATATCATTTCCTGGCATACTTTTGTGATAGTAATACCATAGAGTTAGTATCTCTGAAAGTAAGTATTGTTGGCCCCTTTTCCAATAAAGACAGTCAGGATGATTTAACCATGTTTAAAGTTCTGTGGAGGACAAGGAAGGCATAAAAGTCATACATAACCCATTTCCTAAGGTTTCAGGCAGAAGAAGAGAGAATTTACATTCAGGCAGATAAAAGAGGAACTGTGAACGTGTTTAAATCTTGGTTTATTCCACAGCTTCTGCAAGGTGAATTTGGATTTGCATTGGCATAACTGAAAACGGTATAGAATATGAGTGAAAGGAGGCAGAAAGGTATATGAAAGATGGTTCTTAAATATCTTTTAATAGACTTCTAACGGAAGGGACTTTGGCTAAACCTTAGAAATATAAGCACATTCTGTCACAGGAGTATAGTTCTAATATGGGAAAAACTTTGATTCTGGAAGTTATCAATCATGTTAGTCCTTCAGCTCTTGTATATGTGGCTAGACTATTTCTTATTTACACATACTGCTGTTTGGATTTCTCAGACGGGGGTGCATAAGACACTAGACCTTTTTTCATACATTTGTGAGAGAATTCTTACAGCTGCCACTATCGGCTGCAATTTGTTTCTCTGTCATAACATAGATATGCATTGGTAGTGAGTAGGGGTTTAGTTCAGTGTCAAAATGTGAATAGACTTCACTTTCAACAAGGTGAATTACAGTATTAATTCAATTAAAAGAACATTGTGAACAGCTATTGACAATTTTCCCTCTCTCTATTAAGTATGCTCGAGTGGTAAGCCAGATTCTGCTCTCAAACCAGATTTATACCTGAATAACTCCATTGACATCCATGAAATTACTCCTAATTTGAATCAGAGCCAACAAGATCAAATAAAGATTAAAAGCTCTCTTACTAGCAGTTTTATCCTGTATTTGGTGAGCTTATTATTTTATTATGGCTCCATTAGTGTAAGGTTGTTTGCCTGGTTTTTTTCTTGGTTTGTGTGCCATAGAGTTCGGGCTGCCTTCGGTTTCTCTCAGAATAACACCTTCGCTGCCCAAGTCCACATACACACTTGCTCCTGAAAGCAAATTTGGCACAAAGTGTTGCCATCAGAGGTCAGAGCAAATGTTGCATGTTCATTACTCTGCAAAGTATACATGGCTTGTATTTGTACAGTACTTAGAATACTAGCTCTGTATGCACAAATGGGGGTGCTAAAATTCGTTGTTTTCTCTGTAATGACTGCTGATTGGCAAAGGAAAAAAAATGGCTTGAATAAAAGAAAGCACGTTTCCTATGCTGTAGTAGGGCTTTTGAAATCTCCAAACATGCTGTATTTTGAATTAGGTTTCCCATTAAACTAATTTTGAAAGAAATTGAATCTATATCGCTGATATGTGAATTGTTTCTCCCTTTTTCTGCAAAAATAGACACCTGCCTTTATATTTCCCCTCAGAATTTTTTATCAAAATGTATATGAACCTGGAGGAGAGCAAGTCTGGCAAGGGTAGATTTGCCCTATAAAAATTTTGCTGGTGGTTCAAAGGCTTAAGCAGTTTGAATGATATGTGTCCAGCACAATCTGAAAGAGGATGGTTAGATATTTCTGCTGATGGCTGAAATGGGATGGTGGTGTTTATTCTGTAATGAATGACTGCACGTTTGCATAAGTTTAACAAAAAGGGCAGTTTGTAGTCTGGTAGTTTTATTCCTGAAGCTCATGAGTTCTTGTAATGCATTATTCTTGTCAGATTATTTTCTGCTTTGATGCAGTGAATGATTGCTTTAAGTTCCTTGAGAAAAATACTTGTTTTTCTTTGTTAAGTGCATACTATTTTCCTCAGACCAGGCATCTTCCTTAATCACATTTGAGAGAGAACTGTATTTAAACCAGACCATCCATATTGATGTTATGCCAACAGATATGTAAAGAAGCTCATCTGATTATCCTAATCTGATTATCACAATAAGGTATTACAGGCAACATAGTATCTTTCTCTTTTTCTAGGCAACATAAAGACTGGAGAAAAAAAAATAAACAGAGCTCCCCAACTACAAATTTTGTTGGAGAGAAAAAATCAGAAAGTTGTTATTTGATGTTTTTTGGAAACTACATACAATCAGGTTTGGAAACTGAGAAGGAAAAGAAAATGCAACCAAACTTCACTGAGGGTATACAGTTCTTTAGCTGCCTGAGGACCCCAGCCAGTGATAGTTTGTACACTGGACAAAATGTTGGCCAGAATGAGTCAAGAGTCTTAGTTGTATACATGGGAATGGTGGGGTGGGGGAAGAATGAAATTGTGAAAATAACTACACTACTTTTTTTTTCCTAGATGACAAAATCGAAAAGTTACTGTTTCTGTTGAAATGCAGAGCCCTACCATGATGGGTATAATGTGCTTGTATTAGCTCACCTGAATCTTTCAAAAATGCAATGCAGTTTTGTTCAGCATTTGTGCAGCAGCCAGTAATTATTTTGAGTTTTTCTATTCCAAGCATGCATAGCCCTTCACTGACTAGAATGATCCTAAGAGGTATCACTGAAATACATCAAGTACTTTGATTTAATGCTAAAGTTCAAAATCATCTAGTTCCAGTCTCTACTTCTAGACATCGTTGCCATCACTTCAAGTGAA
This sequence comes from Gallinula chloropus, assembly GCF_964237585.1. Lineage (NCBI taxonomy): Eukaryota > Metazoa > Chordata > Aves > Gruiformes > Rallidae > Gallinula > Gallinula chloropus. The sequence continues at coordinate 7,967,655 of NC_140094.1, forward strand.
GCAATATGATTTAGAGATGATACTGCCACCTTCTCAGTACATCATCTGATTTAAAACAGGTCCTTGAGGTTACAGGGCTGTTGATGTTGCATTTTCACTGATGTCTAATCTAATAGAAAGATCCATCCTACCATGTTTTGTTATTGGAGCTGCATGCACCCAGTGTCATATTCTTGATAGAGACTCATGAATCTACAAGACTCTTCTAAATTAAAACTCACTTGTACATCTCTCCAGGACCATGAGAAAAGAAACAAAAATTCATGTAAAATGGTATGATTAGAAAAAAAAAAGAGCTGATCCACCAGGGTCTACACTTGGCAGCAAAAGTGTATGCTGACCTTAAGTCCATGACATTTGACATCAATTTTACATTGGTATAAAAGAGGTCAGAATCAGGTCCCAGTATAAAACAGTGACATAGATTCATTTATGAAAGTTAAAGTTGGGACTCCTCTAAAATTGTCACAAGAGCAAACTGAATAAAGAAGAGCTTGGGGAGCTATTTATTTGATCATATGTCAAAGTATAAATTCATCACCATTGACTGATACCAGAATGGGAGAGGAAAGAGCAGCTCCTTTTTCTATCCGACCGTTCTAATCCGTTGCTTGCAATAAGGAGAGATCAGGCTTTGCACATAGTTAACTTGATGATGTTTTGATTGTCTAAAGGAAATAGCTTGTTTTGGAAACAGGCTCCAAGAGGCTATTAGCATTTTTAATTACATAGATTCTGTTTAATGCCACCCTATTTCCACTTCCCATTCTTCTCATCCTCTTTATTCCCTTGTGTGGAAATCACATCTCCTTTTGTTCAGATGCCTTGTTTGTGATTGTTAACTCTCCTATTACTGTCCAGAATTAGTCTCTGTCCTTGCTCTAAATGTCTTTTAGTTTCTTCCAGGTTTTGTTACACAGATACATGTCTGTGCAGCTTTTATCAAAATTACCTCCATACTCAGTTACATGCATACAGATATGCTTATTTTCACTTTCTTCACCATTGTCATCTGCTGTTCTACTAACATGTGATCTCTCATGGTGTATTTGTTTTATTCCAAACTTTAGGACACGCTGTTTGTCATAGCTCTCCATTTTATAACTCTGTGTAGGCTGTCATTAATGTCCTGTCGTTGGGACACCTCCTTAGAATTAATTTTTTCAAGCATTGCAATGATGTTGGAAACTAGAAACAAAGGAAGAGTCATTCAGCATATATGGTTGCTATAGCTGCATTATTGACATCACTGACAACTTACTGAACCAAATATTTTTGAAGAGCAAAAGATTAGGAAAGAAATGTATGGTCTTTCTTGTATCTTCCTGGATCTCTTTATGTCAATGAGTCTCTCTGAGATGTTTGCTGTTGTGTAGGCATGTTATAATGAGGGATATACCAAATGCTTCTATAACTAGTAAAGAGGGAGTTAGAATACTGCAGGGCATGTGTAGCAATGACGGGAATGAAGCTGGTAGCTGTGCAGCTGTGAATATGTCACATGAGAGAAGAATTTCTATTCCTCTCTGTTTCCTCTCCAGGTATATTCCCTTCCAGTAGTCAGTGGTGGATTCCTTGCAATGCACCTGAAAGAAGTACAAGTGTCCTGGGTGCTTTGGAGAGATTTGTCTTTCCTCTGCTTTGAGAAGCCATATTCAATTTGGTTTGGATCATGAGAGAAGCTGTGCTCACAAAATACCACTGATGGAGGGAGTTAGTTCTGAATAATGGGGAGAGATTTAAAAACAACAACTCCAAAAGTAAAAAATCCCCAACCAATGAACAAGAACACAAAAAGCAGTTTTTATCCTGTCCCCCTTGTGGTAAATCTTTAGTTGCATTAGTTCATTATTGGAAATCTGGTTGGTTGTTTCCCTAGTTTTTAAGATGCCAGCTACTGATGAAGGGCATTTTAGGGAAGGTGCCTTATAAAAAACACTGAAACCGGATCAAAGTGGTTAGATATCCAACAGACATCAAGTGTGACTAGTGACGTTAAGCCTGTACTGGGATACAGGTTCTTAGAAGTCTCTCAGCATTTAGAAACTGTTGAAATGCTTAGAAATTAGCAGTCAAAATACCCAAATTTTTAATTCCCTGATGAAGAAGTTGGATGAACTTTTGGGAGGGGTGGGGTGGCAGCCTGCATTCTTCTCAGAATATTTTTTTCTTTTTGTGGAATGATGCTATTCTCAGAGTTTTCTTTGAGAAAACTTTGAGCTTGTGATTCTCATGTGTTCAGTTCACCAGCCTCATCAACCGAAGCTGAGAGAAGGCTCAAACCGCATAAATATGCAGATGTGACTTAAACTGCCTTTTCTGTGAGCAGCCCTGTCAGGCTTCCCTTGCCAGCCGTTCTGCAGAAGTACACCCCAGTGGCGCTCTGAGCTTGTGTGTTAATAATAGTCAAAGGAGAAGCCTTTGTTCCTGCCATAACTGGAAACAGATGTTAGCTGCAGACAGGCACCAAAGAAAATGAGCAAGAAGAACTGCTCTGCAAGCTGATAATTTGAAGGCTTAGGTTGCTATAGGCATTCATCTGTGCATTGCTGGCGACCACTGATTCTGGTCCAATGTTTTACTTGATTTCTGACAATGTAAGGAGAATACGTCAGCATCTGAAAGTGCTTCCAAGCAGTCTTCCAGATCTGGAAATAAATTATGGTTAAAACGGCCTGTTTAGATGCTGCAGGAAGCACCTCAAGCCATCCTAAATTTTGTGAAAACTTTATTCATCACAAATTTGACAATGGAAGCAACATGAGTAAGGAAAAGAAAGGGACGCAACTCCATGAAATACCGAGGATGGTGGAATGAGATACCTGTAGTCACATCTAAAAGAAAACACATAAATGACTGCCAGCCTTCAGGAGTCTATTGTTTACACTGTGTGCCTTATATTTAAAAGGTTCATTTAGATGCAGCAATGGGCCTGTTTTCTGGGTTAGTCTCAAGATGGCAGAGTAAGAGTAATTACTCACTTCAAGAAAACAAATGTTATGCAAGAAGATTTCTAGAAGCAATGGACAAGAATAATAGAAACAGCAGTTTGCCAGTATAAAAACAAACTTGTTCATCTGTATCTAATAAGATTGGTTTAAAATGATACTGTTTCAAATTATAAAGAACTCAAGTGAATATGTGCGTACATCTGTTTTCTTTAAGGGGAAATTTGTGATTTAAAATATTCAAAATGCATTCCAAATCTGGATCCCAGGAGTCACTGGCACAAATCACACAGCATTATGAAATAGTAATGGGCAAAACTTGGAAGGTTTTCAGTTGGGTTTCAGTTCAGATAAGCCTGCAAGTCTGGAGGTGCCGTTAAAACTTTGCATTTCTAAAAGTTCTGATTCAGCAAAACACTGTATTCAGCTAAGTACTTCAAGTTAAGCACAATTTTAATTATTTTTCTGAAAAGAAACAGTCTTGATCGGGTGTTTAAGTGTTTTTCCACCACTACTTAGGTTACTAAGCACTGAGACCTGAAATATTTGTTGTCCCCTTATCTATATCAGGAAAGAAATGTAGTTGAATAAAATATATAGATTTTTTCCATTTTATTTTGAGGGGGATTTGCTTTTGGGTTAAATTTTGGGAGCACCTAGCACAATGATGATACTCTGCAGTAAAATATCATGGAATGAAGGATCTGGGCTAGTGTTCTCTCCTTCATTCAGTATGGCTCTTATTTTTATTGAGTTAGCTCATCCATCTCCACTCAAATCTGCCTTCTGCATGATGAACTGTTAGTGTAATGAATGAGGGTGCTACTGAGATATGCTTTGTTCTTTGCTGTTGGTGGTCTTTTTAAAGGAAGCTGTTGGTAATAGTGGTTCAAATATATTTGAAAATGTCAAATCACTGGGATATTTTTTCAGCCAAAAGTTGAATTTTCTTTCTTTCCTAGATTTTAATGTTGGGTAGCTTTATTTAACCTTGAGACTTCAACTTGTTCTTTCAGATCTTGCTGTCTTCTGTGGGATTTTTTTTCCTTGTGATTAATGTTTTTAAAAATAAGTCATGCAACACTTGTGTCATAACATTTATGTCTTCTCACTTGTCATCTCAGTAAAAAAATGTTGGTGCATCTGGGTGAAATTTAGCTCAATAAGCGAGTAATTTCTAAAGGCTTTGAAGTGACTTGATTCCTGATTTGGAGAGCAAATCAGAAAAAAGTATTTTCAGCATTTGCACCAGCACAGTTTTTAAAAAACTGTATTAATAGTTGGGAGATATCTGTCTCTTGAGGAGTCAATATACTGTTATTGTAAAATAAATAAGTATTCATCATCCCTCCTTTAATAGTAACTATTTTAATTGGGTTGTTTATTGAGTATTATTCCCTATGTGTTTTTTTTCTGAGATTGAAAAGGCTATTAATGCAATACATTTATTAAAATGTTTGAATACTTAAGATAGTCTTCATCATCATAAAAACTACCATTTTAATTCAGGTGCATCATTAGAAGAAAAATACTTCATGATACTGGAAAATATCATACACCCACAGGAACAATGTCTGCTTAATTACTAAAGAATAATCTCCATCTGGTAGATATGTCTTCTGAGTTCACTCTAAAATAAGTCTCCAGATAATCTCTGAAACAGTCTCCTTAAACACACTAAGGTTTCTGTGGTTATTAGTAGTAATTGTGTTGCACAACCAGGGGAATTTTATTTAGCATGGTGGAGGAAGCGATGTCATTATTAGTTGATTAGTGTGAACAATCTTTGACAATATGTAGCACCAGCTATAGTTTCAACCACTGACACCTCATTATTCTGATTGCAGTTTGATTTGCAATGTTAAGAGGCAACAGGAAAAAAGCAATCATCCAAATCCACCTCTATCAGCCAAGAACAATAGGAGGGGGTGTGTGCACTTCACAGTATTCCAGAAATTTCCTTCCCACAAGAAAATAAAACCCACTAATTGACAGATGACTGATACTGTTTAATAATTAGTACACATGCGGTGATGTTTCTAACATACCTTATTGTATGAGTGCTTTGCTGCATTGGGAATAGATAACGAGATTAGAAGTGTAGATTATTGTATGTTTTATTCTCTGGAAGTATCTATTATTTAAAGCAAGGGTGACAGATCTCAAGATGTTACAAATCATTCATTCTTTGATTTAGATTTAGAATTAAATAAAAGCTAAAATTGTTGGAGCCAAGCTCAGCACTCCGCATGGGAATGTGGGTGGCATAAACCCTGCCAGCACCAACCTTTATCTTTTAGCCATGGGGAGCAGACGTTTCCCTGTGTCTTGGGGCACAGCAGTGACAGTAACAAGAGGAATCTGTAGGGCGCTGTGCAAATGAAAGGTATTGCAGATCACTGGAGTTCATACTAGTTCTGTTCTCAAGAGTGATTTGCAGGTTATCATCTCTGTTAGCAGGATATGATAAAAAGGGTACTTTCTCCTCAGAGAGAAACTGTCTCAGAAAGAATGAGCCCAGGCTTTTGGTGACTCCAGCATGTGGTTCCTGCTGAAGGGTCAGCAGCTCAGGTGGTGCTCCTGTGAGTGAGCTCACCTGCCCACTCAAATGAGGTTATGCAACGCATGTGCATGTTGTCCAGCTGTGGTCTCTTTGCTGTTTGGGAAGAGGCTTTAATCCTGCAGCATTGGCGTGTTTGGTGCAGTCACACTGTTTGTGTAACAGTTTATGTTGGCTACTTAACACGTACTTTATGTGTAAGCCCATGGGGCAGGGAGATCTGCCGCCGCCTTGGTTCGTTACAGGCAATGCTTCTCACATTAACTGTCCCCTTAGAAATCCTCGGGGCTGTAGGGGATGTAAACTGACCTGTTTAGAGCTCAGTGCCCTCAGAGTTGTTCTGAGGTTTTCTTTTAACCCAGGATGACATTTTTGCAAAATGAAAATTCTCAAAAGTCATGCTAATTTTAGGACTAATTTAGTGATTAATAAATGCCTCCAATGCATGTCTTTCCCTCTTCAAAGAGCACTGATTTAAACGCTGTTTAATACTTGTTTAATGTGTTTGCCATCATTTAAACAAGTAATTAGAGCACGTGGTACAATCAGTAGCCAAGCAATTGACTCTTTATTAGAAATCTTGGGGGAAAAGGGGAATGAGGACAAGGTGCTTGTATTGCTGTCTGTACTAATTTGGATTTAAGAAAATTAGCATCTGTTCAACCTATACATATTGGCAGGAGCTACATCCGAGCTGTGAAAGAGTGTTAGTTCAGCATGAGAAGAAATTCAGGTTCTTTGTCTTCCACTAAGGACAAGGAGATGGGAAAAAGACATAATGTTGAAATGATAAAGTGTGTCTCAACTTCTGTCTCTTTTGTGTATCTGCAATGTCAAGGAACTCTGTTAAACAGACTCACTCTGCCCTGTGCTGCCAAATCAAGTAACAGCATCATTTGGATACATGTCTAAATCAGGTAGACCAAAGGCTCTGCTCTCACAAGCGTATCCTGGATTTCTGGGACAACTGTAGGCTGGGGATGCGCTTTTAACAAAACTAAGGAAGGTTCTCATGCTGGAATTAGACTGTTGGTAGTAATAGCTACAAGTACCATGATTTAGACAATTAAGTTAAGTTAGTATTTTTTCTTTCTCTGAATTCTACTGATTAGGAGGTACCTCAGATAGGGAAAGACATTCAAATGTACACAATCTCCCTAAGATACTGGCATCCTGGTTTAGCAACTCTTAGCTAACTCTGCAAAATAAATGCTTATTAATTTGAGTGCTATTCCATTAATAAGTTGCACAGGGGGGCATCTTTAGAATTTAAAGACAAAATGGGAAGAACTGTTTGTTTAATTTTGCTTCATAGAGCGCAGAAGACCATCAAAGCTGTTGCAAGCAGCTGCCTGCCAATAGGCCTGAGTTGCATGCTGAGAGGCCAGGGCTTCTCTGAAAGCAACATGCACTCTGTCACCTCTGATGTTAAGCCAGACTGGATCCTGGCTGAAAACTGATGGTGGTTTGCATATCCATAGTTGACAGAACTATGATGAGTAGAAAAGGAAAGGAGCCTTTTTTTTTTCCCCTTACTCCTCTGGCCTGTTTTCTCCAACTTCAGGATGATAATATTTCTGTCAATGGGACATTGTGTGAGTGCTTTAGTGTATATTAGTAAGTAGTTTGAATTCCACTAAAACTCTTGGTATGATAAGCCAGGTTGCATAATCATTTGGAGTTACTTTTATACTGAAAAAAGTTTTTAAAGGTAGCATTTCTGACTGGCTGACAAACCCATATCAAGTGTTCCCTGCTTCTTGTACGTATGTTTATAAATTCTGGTTTAGAAGAAGACCCCCCACTCATAATTTCTACAAGATTACTGCACTTCTCAAATGGTAGAGTACTTTGCCCTCCAGCTCCATACTGCATAATGATACCTGAGGAGTACAGTAATCACTCATTCACCACTGCCTGGTGTAGCTTATTGCTTAAATACAGTGTATGGATTTAGGAGAATAGAGAAAACAAAACCTGAATGTGTCAGGGCCCAAACACATAATGCAGTTTGCTGGTTGAAATTGATTCAACACACTCAGATGATGGTACTTGAAAGACAGCAGGAAGAGGCTTGCATCAATTTGACAGGCAGGAAAACAAGTAAATGTGGCATTCTCTGAACTCCTACTCTCCTACAGGTGAGCACAGACACGCAGAGAGGTCTGGGTGACTGTCCTGCGACACTTGTGTGCCTCTGGAGTGCTGCAGGGCCCTGTGTACTGAACCCCGGAGGTTAAGTGTAAGCCTCACAACAATCCTGGTTCTTTTCATTACATTTGAAGAATAGAAGTGTAGATTTCTTTTCTTTTCTTCCTCTAAATGACATTGAATCCACTTGGGGTCAGGCATCCCTTTTCGAAAAGTGTTTTTTCTTTGTCCTTGCAGCTTTGCTAACATTTCTTGGTTTCTGCAGTGTTGTGGGCTGTAGGGACTCTGGGATTCTGCACACTGCTGGCTGCTGCACTACGAGAAGGTTGTTTCAGAGAAGGTTTGCTTTGGCAGCTCAGGCTGGTAGAGTGACTTAAAGCGATTAGGCCAATTGCAATTAGGGACTCTGACACTGGCAGTAGTATAGTGACTATATTTAAAAAGAAAGGAAGAAAAAACACACACAGCCCCTCAAAAAAATCCCCAAAACTGAAGCTCTCAGCAAAATTTCAAGCCAACCTGAGTTTGTTTATTGGTTTGGGTGGACCTCAAGCCAATGCCAAGGTCTTCAGTTTGGGTGAAAACCAAGCCAAATAAGCTTTTACTGTGTGGTAACTCCGGCAGTCAGAAAAAATACACAGAGAGACAAACCTCCTGTGGTGAGGCCTCACAGATCCCCCCCTAACAAAAAAAGCTGTATTTGAATAAAGACAAGAGCGTGACTTGCCATAATTCCTTTGCCCCAGCCCATTTCTGTGGCTGTAGCATTTGGGGCTGTTAGCAGCTTTGTTCTCTGCCCCTCAACAGTGTTAGCAACCAGCCTTCAAGAAAGTTGCCATGTTAGCCCTGGCCAAAGCTATAGCCATTTGTAAAGTACTCCCAGAGCTTCAGCTTCCAGTACTCTCAGTACTGTTGGAAGAACTGTAAGGTTCAAGGAAATGTCAAAGACCACCATTGTGTTCATCCTCCTGTAGCCCTAATCAGAGTCCAGGAAGCACCCACTGATTTATGACCCTTATAGGCTGAGTAGGACTTGGGATGGGCATAGATTTGCGTTGTCTTTGAGCATGAGTTAAATTTCACTGCCTGTAAGGTCAGTTTTTGCAGTCTTGATACTTTTTCTTTTTTTTCCCCTGGACCTTTTTCCTGTTCACATTTTATTATGACAACAGAAGTCTGGGTGTGTTATTGTATTTTTTGCTGGATCTGATCATGTGTTACCAGAAACCTGTAATCACAGCTACATGGATTTGAGAATGCAGAACATCAGAACTACCAAACATGACGTGGAACAGAGATTTTTTACTATATTGTTACATGTATTGTTGCTTTCATTCATTCATTTATTTTTACAAGCTACTCTCTTTGTTGAGCTATACAGGGCTTAATCAAATTAAGGGCAAAAGGGGAAGCATTGATCACTCATTACCGATCATATCGTTTGCTGATGTTTCCTGAGAATTCAATTATGCATACTAATAAAGCCCACTTGCTATTAGCATGCTTGAGAGGATGTGAAAAAAGGTTTGGCTTATTCATGTTTGGAAAGAATAACAAAATGTCTTATTGTAAGGAAAATACTCGCTGTAGAGCAGGAGTCAGAGAACACTGTTTGCTATTTGGTGTGTATAATAAATAGCTGGTTAGGTATGTTGCAGCTGAAATGTGAAATGTCACGTTTTATTAATGAAACAGATAGTGCAGAAGGAGTGATGAAGACTGACTTGCTGGGTGTCCTGAGAGCCTGGCAGTGGGTACTGCTTTTCAGAACAAGTATGATCCAGTCGAGGGATGTGCACTGGATACAGAATTTGTGATTTGGGGGAAAACACAGATTTAAACCTTGTGATAAAGAAAGGGAAGAACATAAAAACAGCTCTTAAGTCAGAAATAAAGGATATAATTCACAGCCCATTGAAATCAGTGGGCATTATCTCATCTCAGTGGGCACTGGATTAGACCTCAAAAGGGTTGAAGCAACATGGTGTTATTCAAGCAAATTTCTATTAGTACCAGAGCATGAGAGCTGTGGTGTTCAAAATGAGAGTGCTTTGGAGTGAGCCAAGGCACAGCCATGGCCATGTGATCGTGGTCAGAGTCTCCTTCAGTTCATCTCAGCTTGCTAAGAGTTCAGAATAAACCATGCCAGTTCTGACAGGACCCAGCATGGCCAGAGCACAGAGGTGGTCCTGCCCAATTGTTTACTGGAAGTGAGAATGTCCAAAAAGGTTGCTCAGTCCTTTAAACTGCATTTTATTAGAAAACCAAAGTGATACATGGCAACAGGGGAATTCTTTAAACTGAGAAAACTCAGATGTGCTTGGTGAGACAGATTGAATAAAAGGCTTACAGGCAAACATACCCTTAGCCTGCTCTGTCTTTGCTGAGGACAAGTGAGAGCTATCCATTTTTGTTTCTTTTAGTCTATCAACTGTCACTTTTTTTCTGAATTGCCGTCTCTTTGGAAAGACCTTTGCAAAACCTTCGGATTCCTCAAGAAGTTTTGGTCTATCGATGACTTCTCCAGGTGCTTCTGGGGCAGTGTCCAGCAATCCCTTCTGCGTTTCCCAGCAGTAGTCATAGCCTGTACCCATGTCTAAGGTTTCCTGCTTATTGGTTTGTTCCTTTCACAGCCTAGCCTGGCCTCTACTCCAAAAGGATCTCTGAAGGCATGTATTCTTAATTCCTCTTCAGCAAGATTTACTCTCAGCTCTTCCTTCAGACAGCTCCTCTTGACCCAAACCGCAATGGGGAGTAAAATGTAAATAGTTTGGCCTTTTTTCTGCCCAACCAATCTTTTTAGCAGAATATCCTTTGCACAGTGGCTAACCATAGCTTGTGAAATAACAGATCATAAGCCTCAGACTAAGCTTTCCAGTAGATAGACATGTGAAGCATATGTTAGGTGACATGTAATATTTGTGACAGGTAGTGGAGAAGTAGAATACTGTGTTTCTCTATGCTCTGTGATATGACATAGTCTATCAGCATAGGTATGTGCATGTAGAGCCAATTGTTAGTAGAACCCAGTAATGCAGTTCTCTTGTATTACAAATTACCTTGGTATTATGCTGCGAAGCATACAGCCATTCCCAGCGAAGTTATAATCCCCCTTGATGGTTTCATTTCTGTATTGCCAGTGCTAATAGATTCCACACCCAGCTGTGTCATTACTAGGGTGTTATTTGTATGGAAGTGTCTTGCCACAGGTGATAGATGCTGTTGGTCCTAATGTCTTTCAAACGTTGAAGCTAAGGAAATTGAATATCTATGAGAAATGAACTGTGGTGAAATTTCATTTGTTACAAGGTAGATTGTTTCCTTTTCTGCTCTGGGTAAGTTTATGATGGTTGCCATGTGTCTTTTAGGCATACTGCATGTACAAGCCTATATACAGCATTGATACTGAGCAACAGGCTAATGTTAAGGGCAATAAAAAAAATACAGTTGTTCTTAGATGTGTAAGTAAGGTCTATGCACTGAGATAACAGAAACAATTGGGTTTTGATCTCAAGACAATGTTCTTAGAATAATTGCTATGATGACACAATAATCTGAGGAAAGGTAACACCATTGTGTTCATTGGATTGGAGACTGGGCCAGGTCACAGAGTAATATACTAATCCTAATTACTATCTGTGCTGCTTTTTGATGCATTACAAAGTTCTCTGCTCTTGAGTATGTCATCATATAGAGTATGTCTGACACACAGCTAAGATACTAAGCATGGTACACTTATATAGTCGGCGCTGAACGCTGAGGGTGCACTTTGCTTGTGTGAACTTGTAGATTTTCTTCCAGATCAGATAAAAACAAATGAGCAACAATCTTTTGAGGATGTGGAAAAGAAGAAATGAGTTTCACTAGGCTGTATCACTTTCAAAAAGAAAGAAAATAATGAGCTTTAGCTGAAATAAATTTTTTTACAACTATTCTGGAGAAAATTTGCAAGTATGCAGAGGGAGTGCACGGAGTTGGAGCTGCCAGCACTGTCAGTACTCTGACAGCTAATATGGCTAAATGAGATCAGCTCCCACCTACAATAGCATCAGGATGGGTTCAGATTGCTTAAGATAAAATGAGTGGAAAGAAATGAAGTACAGGAGCTTTCTTCTTTTGAGGTACAGTAGGAACACAAATCCTACTATTTTTTTCTAATAGCATTTTGCATATACTTCTCATCACTTTGAAATTCATTTCATCTGCTCATACAGTTTGAAAAACACTCTCTTGAGTTGTCTCGGGTGGGATATCCACCTGATTTACTTTGCTGCATGAAAAATTTAGTCAAAATAATCAGGACAAAGGACTATTGGCATGTTCCGCAGGTATTTTGTTTTTCCTCTGTACCTAATGTTATGTTTCTTTTAAAGGAGAGAGTTTAAAAAAGTCTGAGAAGAGAATCCACAGTTTCCTCTATCTTTAATCATTCAGTGTGCTCATCAATTTTTCACTGAAAAATAAGGAAAATTAATATTGTTTTACAGATGGGTTAAAGCATGTATTAGGTATTCAATAAGTTTCAAATGAGATTCAATACATTTAAATGCAATTTTATCCATGTCTTTCTGGTCAATGCTGTACAGCACATTGCCCTGTTCTTCATGTGGCCTTATAGGTAAATTAACAAACATAGACTAATTCAGTGTGAAAAGGTGGAATTATTGCATCCTATGCAAATAGCATGATTTGCATTTCACTAAGTTTTTCACAGGTTGCCTCACACATAGAAACTTTCAGTTGTGAGCATTGATGTATTTTTAGTCCTTGAAAATTCTTTGGTTACAGCTCAAATTTCTCTTTGAGAGCAGTACATTCCGGTTGCCTGTGTAGTCTCCTTTCTTGGAAGGACATATCCTTGTTCCTTAAGTCTTCTCTGCTTGCCAGGCCTAGACAAGATGACTCTGCTGAAAAGCTGTCCCTACAAAGTGTCATCAACTCCAGTGGAGTGATGAGTTTCCCCCCACCTTGTTATTTCCATAAGGGGATTACAAAGACCTACGGAGTTGCACTGTTCTAGGAGACCAGGTAGCTGGACTGATGTCAGGTCCCTCCACAGGTGCAGTTTTAATAATTGGCATAGCATTTTAAATTAAGACAAAACACCACATTCCTGTGAAACCACAGAAAACATCTTAATGGTATCATGAGTTTCAGCTGATGCCTACTGGTTATTCTTATTCAAGTCCTTCCAGACTGGGAAGGAAAATTTGAGGAGGATTGTGGTGTCAGCCAGTTTTACACAGCTAGAAGATCCCTGCACGAGAAATGGTTTGTGTTAACAAGAGTTACTTAACATCAATTTCTTTCAATTTTTCTTTTGACAAGTAAATATGTAAGCAGTCCACAGATCCAATTGTAGGTGCTTCTGATGTTGCCAGTCTGTTCTGACCTTGCTTATTTGGGTATGGGTGAGAACAGACGTGTGGAGAGAGCACGTCCAGTGTTTGGTTTGTTCTGCTGCTTCTTTTAGGGCTCTTTATTGTTTTGCACTGAAAAGGTCCTTTACTAACAAAAAAAAATCTATAGTAGCCAAAAAGACTTGGCATAAGACCTTGTGAGCTGCATGCTATACCTGCTCTGCTGAGATCCCCAGGAGTGATGGTGTAACTCAGCCTTCCACTAGAGTCACATCAGCTGAGAATAGGACATGGTGTATGACTTCAGTGCCAGGCGTGGGGCAAGCCTGGTCCCCTTTCCTCCCTCTCTACAGCACAGCACAAGGCCCACATGTCCCCAGGAAAAGTGCACTTTTTCTTTCAATTATGCTGCTTTGGTGTGTGGAGCCTCTTTTTAAAACTGTCCTGATCTCCCATTAGAAATCAGAGGACAAGTTACCTCAGTAAAAACAAGGCACATAAGTGTTGCCAGAAGACTTTCAGAAATGCCTTCTTGTTATCCGTAGCCATTGCCACTTGGTCTGAACACAGACAGAGCTGTCAGAAGCCTCAGAGGAGCTCTATCAGCACCCTACTGGCATTGTCTCTGGATTTCAGTGCTATCAGTTTTGATTAAACCAGTGTCTTCTGCATTTATTTCCCTAAATGTTTTATTACCCAAAGTAATAAACATAGATAGATGTTCTGGACTCTCTTGTCAAGCACAAAAATATCTGTACAATAAAAGTCCACCTTTTAAATAGAGAAACTGTAAAATAGCTCTAGTTCCCAAGTATTATTTAATGGTAATGAAGAGAGCATAAGATGAGCTATATTGGAAAAGCAATAAAGGCCAAGTTGCTGTACATGACATCTAATTTCTGTATCAATTGATTTACCTGCTATTGATATACTACAGTATTTATATACCCTGCCCCCAAAAATGAAACATTAGGTACGGCAAACCGCTCTTCCTTGCTGAACACCAGTGCAGTTACTCTGAGCCCTTTTTTTGATTACCTTGCTAATAGGATAGTCTAAACAGCATTTTTTTCCCTCTTAATCTGGTAATACCTATGAACAATTAGGGTTGTCTGCATAGCTAGCTAAAGAGCCTGTAAGCACATGACAGTAGCTTTCTGGAGAAGCTGTGATAAACCTTGTATTCCGTGAGGGAACTGTGTTTCAATTTGTGTGTGCATTTCAAGTAGGGTCCTCAGAAGCATTTGCTCTTGGCCTTTCCCTTGTTGGGGTTGCTGGAAATTGTCAGGTCACCACTAACAAGAAGTGCAGAACATCTTGCATCCTTCCCCTGTCCGTGGCAGATAAGGAAATGCATGGCTGAGGTGAATTTTAGTCCTCGGTCACCAGTGAAAACATGATTCAGGTCCTTTGGAACTGACAAGTCATTGCAGTGCAACACCAGGTTTCAGTCTGATTCTGGTATCTGATGATAGTAAAAGTTGACAAGAAATCCTGCTAAGTGCTACTGGACAGCTTCTCCTCTTGGCAATCACAGCAAAGAAGCAGAGGTTGAAAAGAAATGAGTGAGCACGAAGCTTAAATCTCTCTCTCTGTTAGGTTATCGTGAAGGTGAAGCTGAGGCGTATTACTAGGCAGGATGAGGGCAGCCTGGCTTACTGATGAATCTACTTTGCCAATAAACAGTGACATCTACTTATCACACTGTCCCACTGATACCCCTCACACGTACCAAGGTCACTTACTTTCTAAATGTAAGAATCTTTATTTTTTCCTCTCTCACATATTCCCACCTCTGTTACAACAGTACTCAAAGTAAATTTTTCTACAAGTTGTATACTAGTGGCACTAATGGTTTAGATGCAGAGCACATCCAGAGATGGAACATTGACTGTATCATACAGCAAAGTACACAAAGTACTAACTGCTGCAGTGGGAAGGGCAACTAACCCCCCTCAGCCTGCCTGTTCTTGAAATCTGAATCAGGGTATATAATGATACTGTTCTAATCAAAACATAATCAGTTATAGCAAGTATTGTGTCTGGTTCTATATGGACCAAAAGTAAGTATTTCAAAATACCAGCATTTCATTTGTCATCATGAATTTTTAAAACCATGGTTTAGAAGTTAAAAGTCAGGAGGACACAGAACCAAGTTCACTGCCATGGCTTTCTAAATCAGCCTGTCAGCTGGTTAGACACTCTTACACCAGATGATGCTCCCTTCACATGACTGCAAATTTTGGAAACTTACTTTTGACTAATCAGAACCTTAAGGCTGCAGTAATGAGGGCTTCATTATAAAAGCACAGGTAGATTCCTACACTGTTCAGCACCTGGCACTCACTGAGAAATTATAGGCTGTTGTTTTTAGATGTGTAGATGCTGTGCAGTGTTTCATAGCTTACTAAGGATTTTTCTTTTATTTATTTAGTTAGTTAGTTAGTTTCAGGCAAGCAAATAACTTACATTGACTTGTTCTATCAAATTCAAGCTGACACAGTCATTCTATAAGGAATATCCATATTTCCAATATATTTATGATCAAATATTTCAGACAGCACCACCAGAAAATGTAAAATAATTTGCTTAAAAGACAGCACAACTGGGAGGCGTTCCAGCTCTGTGCTGGCAAAGGTTACTGCCGATTATGTACGGACATGCACAGCTAGCAGTGCTGCCGTTCTAATAAAAGGATAAGAAAGGGCCTTTAAATAGCCTGGAATACTTGGATAACCTAAAAAGCTCTAAAAAGCAAAAACCAAAACCCAAAACATTTTGTAGAGAAACAATGGACTGAAAATATCAAAGTGAAACACGTGACTGGCCCTGTGCAGAGGCCAAGAATTGGCACAAGGAGAACAAAGCAGCTTTCAGGGTGGCATTCAGCTTTTCTCATGCAGATTTTTTTTTCCCTTATCTGGCATAAAAATTGCAGACCTTGTCTGCTGGTCCCATATACCCTTTATTTCCTTGCTGGATACCAGGCAGATATCACCATGATTTTATATACACCTTTCCTGCTCAGCACTGCACTGAATTCCTGCCCTGTACCTTTGTTACGTATGTTGAAAAATACAACTTATTTTAAAAAGTTTTTAAAATAAATGTATATGCTCAAAGCCAATCTGGACAATTTTAAATCATTTAAATTGTCTTTAATTACAGCAGTGTTTTCTAAGAGAAAAAACATTTAAGTGTACCAATAGAGGGAGATACATCGCTCTGACTGTCTGGATGCATTCAGGCAGGCCAGTATGTGTGTACGTGTAAGGCTGAGATCCACAAAGGCAGCCAAATATGGTTGATTTCAATAGAAGCCCAGTGCCTAAACACTGTGGTAGCATCTGAATCATCCATAAATGCTTCTAATCTTGTACGGCACCTGAAAAGTTGTGAAAATCACCATGAGTGAGAAACAATGGGGTTTTGTGATGGTTTCAGAAAACTGTTACAAAGAGGTTTACGTATCCTTTTGCTATCAACAGCACACATGCTTTGTGCTCTGTAGCATGTCATCAAATGCTTCAGTTAATTACTCACTAATTATAACACTGTTGAATGGCTACACTGTGGCAACCATATAATTATGAAGCATAAAGTAGTGAGCAGTTGCAAGGCTGAGCATATTGACTGATTACAATAAATCCCCTGCTTATTGTTGATATTTTTCACCTGCTTAACAATTGTAATGTTTGCCTCTCGTACCCTCAAACTCAGAGCAAGATATAAAGTGTTAGTAGCAGAAGTTAATTAAAGTTAAAAGCAGGTAAGCTGTACTGAAATGGTAATGTATGGTGATAAATTTGAAACACAAAACCTGGAACTGGCCCTTCACAAGGCAGAGCATTCCTCTCACACCCACAGTACAACTCCTTCACTCAAACATGGAAAAGGAAAAAGGGGCCACTGATGTTTTACGAATACACTGTGGTGAGTCAAAATTTTAGGGCAGCTCACAGAGACAGGCAGGGAGTTTAACTTGTGTGTGCTTCCAGGCTTCCAACCTCACCAGGGGGAGAAGCCATCGAAAGAGCTGCTGGAAATGTTGCCAGCTAATGAGCCCTATAGGGACTCTCCTGGCACGTTGGGGCTGGCTGGAACACCACGTGCCCCCACTTTACCAGCGGGTTCCCCATCTCTGGCTGGCAGGAAGCAGATGATGCACAGCTGGCTCAGGTTATACCTCCCAAACAGTTCTTTACATCACAGGAAATGTCGAATAACCATTTTAGGGCAGTTGCCTAGGCTGCTTTATGCTTGCTGGGACAGAGTATAGCTAAAGGTCTGCATCTATCCTTTTCATGTTTAAAGAAAGGAAAAAAAAATCCATCCCTGGAACAAGGTATTTTTCTCCTTGTGCATTGCACAAATAATTTTTTTAGCCCCCTCAAAATACAATGATATTCATGATCTGGGAAAGTGTGTACTAAGCTGTCACTGCCATTCATATCTTACACTCTAGCCAAGAACAAGATACAAAGCTGTTCAGCAAAACACACTAATTAATTAAAACTCAATGAAAGCCTTGCTTGCTCACGCTGCTACAAGTACTTCTTTGTTCTCAGAATGAAATGGTGAAGCAGGAAATGTCTGATCAAAGAGTTTTCAACTTCATATTTAGGAAAGTGAGTCACTCAACACTTGTGCAGTTCTTCATTCACTAACAATGCCACCTGCCATATAAACATGCACTCATAGGAAGGCTCCATGATTGTCATGTGGAGAGTATCGAAGTGGTACACAGTCAACAATTTACTTCCAAGTAAATGTGAAGTTCTTTCCACAATGAAAAACCTTTATCATAATGTACTGCTAGTTCCTTCCCTGCAAATAGAGGTTGACTCTTGGAATGGCCTTGCTTTTTCTCTAAGAGCTCTGAAAGTTGACAGGGAGACTACAGCCTTTATATGAGCTATTAATGTGAAAGGACTGACAGTGCACTTTGAAGCTTCTGTCTTTATTGTTGGTGTTCATTATCAAAAAGAATAAAATGTTTTTGCTAGATGTGATAAATTACTGCCATATGGAACATTGCAACAATTGGTGGGTCTGGATTTGGACTTCACTAGGAAGAAGATAATTGCTGGTGTAATTACACACAGTTCCAGAAAGAGGTCTATCTGACCCATGGTCATTTTTATACCCATACTAAAATGACAATAATCCATTGATAGAATGTCACCCCATTATTCCCTCTGAATCCTCTTAGCATTGTTGCAGCTAATAATGCATCTGCAGACTGTGTGTTTTTCTCAGAGCATTCAGGGCTTTATCAGAAATGTTCAATTCCTCACCTGTCTTATAAACTTCAGTGTGACAGCCTGGACCTGGAAGAGTTTCAGGACACAACAATTTACTGCTTTTCAATGCCTACTGAGAATGATAGACTGGTAGACTCTTCTGTGGATGATATATGTAAGTTAATGGATTTTGCCAGTATATTTCAAAAAGCAAGTTTATAAAAAGCGGAGTCCAGAGAGACAGCAAGACTCTTCACTTTATACTTTATCCTACTATATACCTTTTTTTTTTGGTCTGAGTTCAGTTACTTATTTTGCATTGTCACAGCTGGGCTTGATTCTGGCCAATCTGCTATGAATTCTCTGAGATGTTGGTGCATCGTTGAGCTTTTATTTTTTCCTCATTCAAGGCAATGTTTCCTTTGAAATTTCAAAATAATTTGGTTTTAGGATAATTTTCTTCTAGTCATTCTCTTGACATCCACAGAGTTGCATCAGAGAAAAGTTTGACCTCTTCAGTTTGTGAATCTGAAAAATATGACTCATGACTTTGAAGACTTCTTTTGTTTTCCAAAGATGTGACCTTCAGAACATTGTCAAGATGAGGCCAGGTTATCACCTGGGAACAAAAGAGGATGAACAGCTTTACCTTTACCATTCTTGTGTCTTCAGATTCTGAGCATTTTTTAAAGGCTAATATAGGTCTTGCTTTTACTTCCAAACTCTTTTAGTCCTTTAGAAGCTCTTGGGAAAACAAGTCTAGGACAGTTTCTCTGGTTTCTGGAGCAGGAATTTGTAGGCAAAAAAATATTTAGGCTTTGATTTTGTAGAAAGAGGTGCAGGAAAACGTGTGTCGGATCATGGGAGACAGGAAACTGCCACACTGCTGCCCTGCACAGAACCATGTGGAGTTCTAGGGACACAGGGATAGTGGCTCCATTTAGCACAAGGTCAAGTCGCACTTGGAAAGCACCACAGATTAGGATGGGGTCAGTCCAGTACTACTGCAATAAATAGGAGCTTTGTAATTTATTCCCATGTCTTAGCCTCACAACATGCAGTAAGAACAGTAGACCAAAACACTGCTTTTTATTCCTGTTCCATGAAATGTGGATATCAGTCAAGTGTTGTTATGAGCTCTGAAATGTTCAGTAGCCTGAACTTTTACAAACTGTACAATTCAAAGAAGGCAGTTCTTGTCAAGAGAGGAGCCAGAGGCGTGTGTGATGTAAATCTGCAGTTCCATTGATTTCAGGAGAACCAAACAGGCATCAAGAAATATGATGGGAAATGATCAACAAATGATGGGATGTGAATCATTTTAACCCCTAAAAAGCCACGTCAGCATGCAAAAAATATCTTAGTGAATCATATGTGAACCATAAGTGCACAGATTTAAGCACATGGCTAAGGGTACCTGTGACATAGTTTAGACTCTAAATTATCTAGAAAATGAATGCAGTAAGTGTAAGAAAGGTGATGGATGGTTCTGATGTGGGTGCTGGAAGTTCACTAGGGCCCCACACATCATCAGGTCCTTCTCACACTGAAGGTGTAGTCCTAGGGAAGAAGAGGAGCTAGTATAGAGGAATGTGGCTCTTTTCAGGTCATGGAGAGCAGTGATTTTCTTTGTAAAGGCTTTTTCCTTCAACCGTGCCAAGGATTATTTGCTGATTTAAAAGAACATTCCCCTCTTTGAAAGGGAACAAACAGCAGCTCTGTTTCATCTGTATCAAGAGGTATAGCAGTGTGCAAGGGTAGCCAGGTGACAAATAGTCAGCCTGTGCCTGAGCACTCCCATTGTTAAATGGGCACACAGAGCTGAACCCGTGTCAGGAGCTGCAGCAAGCGAATGTTTGTTGCACATGCTCCGTTAGGCCCATTAGCGGCTTCGTAATGAGCAAGCGAAAAGGAGCTGGTTTGTGACATAGCTACTAACACTAACACACAGTGTCATTCATGAAGGAAATTTAATCTTGTGCTTGCAATTTAATTCAGAATTATCCGTTAATTGTTTTTTCCTCCCCAGATGTTGCCTTTGTAGCGAATGCATCTGTACGTGCCAGGCTGGGCAGGGCACATGGGCACAGGTAGCGAATGCAGGCGGTACCCGAGCGGAGCGGATGGTGCTGACCCTCTGCAGCACAGAGCTCTGCCAGTAGTTTCAGTAGCCAGCTTCTGTTATTCTTAATGCACTTGTCTATCAAACAAGCTGATAACGTTGCAGAAAGCCATAGCTCTCCCAGGTCCATAGCTATAGCTTACCAAATGTGAATGAACTGACAGCCTCTCTCCCAGCCACCCCTCCCTGGGGGGGAGTGTCTGGCTCCTGACTGCTGGCACTGTGCAGTGTCAGGCAGGGACTCACATCCAGGCAGGGCCACAGACTTAGTGAGCACAGAGATATGAGCAGAGATGGTTCTTTCAGGGTGGCACAGGTAAAGGGGGCACTGAGTAAAAGCAGCTTTATGATCTTCCTTTTCTCAAGCAGCAGCAGCAGCAAGAATATGGGTTGATTTATCCCTGACCTAACATACACACTAGCACTGGCACAGGGACAGGCTTGTCTCCAAACTCACAGAAGCTGGCTGGGGCTACTGGGGAACCCTACCAGGGGTGAACTAGATCCAGTGGGGAAGTTCAAAGCCTGGCTTCACCTGCTGGGAGCTGTGTGCTGTGTGGACTCCAGCCCAGAAGGTATTACCAGCTTTTGCTGTAAATTGGTGACTGGTGGGGGGGGGATAATGCTAAAGTTAAAAATGCCAAAACATTCCTTTCCTCCTCACATCCCCCCAGAAAAAAACCCACCACAACTTTGTTTTTTGGTGTAATACTTTTTATGAGAACACAAACACAGTTAAATTGGCTGGGTTAGATGAAATAAACTAACTTTTTGCTTCAAACCATTTTTTTTTCTTTTCCTTCTTTCTTACTTTTTTTCCAGTGAAGAAATTGCATAAAAGGCAATCTGAAATTGTTTTGGTTTGACCTGATCACATTTTTTTCAGCTTTTCCTTTCTTTTATTTTTGTTTTTTGCTCATATCCTTTCCTCTCCAGTGACTCTTCTTTCCTCCAGATCACACCGTGTTTGTATTAGGCTGGTGCCTGGAGTTGGCACAGAGCAAGCAGAGCTGATTCTTTGACCTGCATTAGGACTTTTGATGCCAAGGGTATTCTTTAATGAGACTTATGTCTGCCTGGTGACCCATCTGTGCTCACTGAGCTGGTACAACAGGGCCTTAGGGTGATGATGAAACAGGCATCATGTACTATTCCACATCCTCGGCTACTTTTCACCATGTGTATGTCAGATAAAATCCCAAACCAGCTCCCTCTACCCTGAGATTCAGACAACAGAGCTTCACTGCCATCATATAATTCTGATTTTGCATTTTTCTTCCTAACAAAGCAGGGAGACACACGTCCCCTTAAATCTGTCTTCAGTTTGACACTCTAAAGCTACTATTTGCTAACATATGATAAAAGCTTTGGATTTGCTTCTGTCAGGAGGATCTAGGCTACCTAACAACCAAAAGAGACAGGAGAAAAATTGCCATCATTCTGTGCAGGTTTTCTTTTGTTCTTTAAATTTGTAAAATTATTTTTAACATTTCTACCAACGAAAACAATCTAAAACTGGTTGAGACACAACTATGTAAAGAGCAGAGCCTCCTACAATAGGAAAGGGGGAAAAAACATAATAGATGACTGGGCTGCCTTCTTTCATTTTTTGACCTTTAATTGAAAGATTGAAGATAAGTAGTTCCTAGGAGAAAGCAAAAGGCTGATTCACTTACCCTGTAGCTTTGAGTGAAAAAGCTTCCTGGAAGCCTTACTATATATTATGAATCATCCTCTTGTCATTCCAAGAAGTTCATAGCCAAGTAAAATGTTAGAAATGGATTGATAGTGGAGTGACTGGCAGTAGGGCCTAAGTGAGAGGTTAAAGGTCTCAAGATAATACATTCAGGCATCCCTCAGGACATTTTTGTAAAGCTGATGTTTCTGACCTCAGGAATACTTGTCTCACTGTATTAGGATTCACTGCTCTCTTAGAATAATGTCATTTTGAAAAGTTCACTTGTTTTATATGAAGTTTTAAAATGAAAACTGTTTCAGTTTTCTTTCAAGGAAATCAGATGGAGTCATTGCTGCTTTATGGTTATGGGGCTGTAGAACATGTGGGCTTGACTGATTATCAGTGTGCCGATTCACACCCTGTAACACAAATGAGAGCAACTATAAAACAGGTTTGATCACAGTAAGCACAAAGGAATCTTTATTAAAACCTTGAAGATAGTACAGTGTATTATGGGTGGAAGAGAACAAGCTTTTTCGTCTTTTGAGGAGACAGAACAGGGTAAGAGAAACAATTCCTCTGCTTGGGCTGGGGATCAAGTGTTTCACAGTACAGCAAGAACTGACCTTGAAAGTACATGAGCACCTTATCCTTTTTTGGAACCACATCCTCTCAAGATGCTCATTAGGACATTTAATCCTCACTGTTGACTAGAAGAGTTTATTATCTATTCTTTCTAATGTGTTACTGCTTCACTTTTTAAAGATTCATTTTGGATCAAGATGACTCAGTGATCTATTCTTCAGCTGACTACCATGAAATTGAATGTCAGAGAACCAATGCTTATATATAGAATACTTTTGTGACCTGATGTCAGTGCAAACTGAGGAATGCTACTTTTTCGACAGTAGTTCACTTTTAATGAAAGGACAGGATAGGGGATGAACACACCTTTTGCTCTGCTGTGATCTATTCCATCATGCACATTCGACCAGAGTATAATCTTTCCATATCTCGTCCCTCTAGCCTAATACTCTGCAGTGAGAGATGAGGAAGAACTAGTGCATTCCTACCAGTTTATGCAAAGGACAAAATTATCCAGATGCTTTAATGCCTTTCTTAAAGGCTGGGGACTTAAAACTGGCATAATGGTACAACTTCATTGGCATGTTCCCTATTTACATGAGACTGTGAGACTGACTAAACATTGAAAATTATCTCGGCTTGGATTTGAAATGAGCACTTCACTGGGGTGAATACGGTACTGAAGAGTGAAGGCTTCTGTGCCTTTTTCTGCTGATATTGTTTAGCTGGAGACAGCTTTCTGCAAGACTGGATTACCAGGGCAAGAGTGCATTGATTTACATTCTGAAGGTTATCTTTCTAGTGGAAAAAGGCACAACAGTGTGTGTGGGGGGCTTAAATTGAAGATTTTGAGGAAAAGTATATGCTAAAATAAAACTCTAGTTGAGGGGGAATAGTGCTGTGTGGATTTCTAAACAGTGAACTTTAATACCGGAGGAGCAAGGGGTTTATATTCTGGCTGACTTGTTGTTGTTCCTACTTGTATGCTGGTATGCATCACAATAATGTATTTTCACCCTTGCTTTCTGCTTCAGCCATTAACTCATTGACTTGTTTGTTGATAGAAGAGTCAGTTGAATGAATCCCAGGAGAGTATGACCAGATTTTTTGATCACTAACAGTTATGGTACCTCAGACCCCTCTATATAAAATGTCATTTGATTTTATTTCTGTAGTGAAGAGTTAATATAATACTATCTAATATGCTTTTTAGGATGTATGTATATACTCTCCTTTAACATTAATTGGAAAGTATCTATTGTTATCTCTCCAAAGGTCA
This sequence comes from Gallinula chloropus, assembly GCF_964237585.1. NCBI lineage: Eukaryota > Metazoa > Chordata > Aves > Gruiformes > Rallidae > Gallinula > Gallinula chloropus. Next base: position 7,991,581 of record NC_140094.1, read on the forward strand.
GCTTCTCCTCTGCTTACTCACATGTGTAATGTTATTGATTGCAGTATATCTGCTCAGGAGAATAGGGACATCCTGATTTGATGTCATATTGAATGGGAATAGCTCCAGTAAGTCTGTATGTAGATGTGGAACAATACACTTTATCTTGTGCATATCTTCATGTTGCTCCCTTTTGTATTTTACTCGGCACTGTTAAGAATAAATTTGGGCCCTTTTACAAGTAATTTCTAAGTTTACTTGTAAGGATATAATCTTCAACAGCCTCAAATCTTTCATCAAATGCCCTGTTGGTTGGTCACCATCTGCTTAAAGCAGGGCTGGACAAGTAATTGGGTTTTTTTTCCCAGCTCTGGGTACTTCCTTTGCTGTGGGAGTTGTACTGTCACAGAAAGGTACCTTGGAAACAGCATTTCTCTATCGCTCAGCATTGTGCATGTTGTGCTCTCAACCCTTGGAGTTTGAGCTTAATAGAGAAGGAAAATTAAATTTAAAATTTTAAATATAGATATGTAAAGAAGTTTGCAAAGATACTGTTTACTAGAACTAGGTCTTTACCTGTATCCACATTTTTTTAAAATCCCTCCTATAATTCTGTCTTCCTGTAATTTTTCTGAAGTGAAGGACATCCATATGCTTGCTATTGTTCAATTATTTCTGACAGTGTTTATTTCTGACACATTAACCAATTGCTTGTAGTCACAGTTCTCTCAAAGGACTGGAATTAACTTTTTAATAAGATATAATCTGCTTCATTCATAACTTTGGAGTTTTAAATTATAACATACAATACTTTAGTGCTGAATCATTTGAGGGATTCTACAAAATACAGAGATAATTGAAATGAGGATTTAAACATGGATTATTGAAAAGAGGATTAAATTCAATCTGTGAACAGCTTGAAATGTTTTATGTTAATACAAACACAAAAATTCTGTCAGATTTAGAGCATAGAGCCTGCTGTTCATTGCAAAGCAAGAAATAGATACATTTTCCTCTAGATTTGAAATAATTTAGAATTGTAGAGAGGATATGAAATACAGGAAAAATAAAGTTTAGGGGTTTAGGAAATCACATGCTAACTGATATAGTTCCTTCAATTATAGAAAAATAAGGCTAAACCACATCTCAATACATCTTCTAGTCCATCTTTCTGCTCCAAAGCAAGGTGCACAGGGTACTTCTGCCAGTCCTGACAGATGTTTCTCTAACTTCATGCTCCTGACTTCGAATAATAAGGCCTTTCCAGTCTTTGGAGACAAGCTATTCCCCAGTTTGACTATCTTTCATATAAGGAAAAAAAAATCTTCCTTTCTATAGTCATCCATGATTATATGCTTTGTTCATCTGGGCCCAAATTTATTTTGTTTCTCCTGGCAGCAATCATTTATATGCTTCAAGACTGTAGCGTTCCTCAAACACATTCTCTCCCCATTATTTCTGCCCTTGGCCAAGCCTACCCTAATTCCTTGTCGTAGGTTACCTTCCCTATGGGGGGGGTTCTGGTGTAATCCAGGTAGCACTTGCTTTTTTATTCTCTGCTTGCATGATACAGTTCATTCACATTCACTTTGTAATAGACTATCTGGCTTCTTTGCTCTCCTCATTTCTGCCTCTGACTGTTCCTGCATAAGCAGGAACAAGTCCTTATCTTTGGCCTTAATTAGTTTTATCATCTTTTTTTTTCCTTTCTTTTCCACACTGCTGCTGCAGTGACTCAAAATCATCTTGATTTCTGTTCCCATTCTCGGGCATACCTGCAGGCCCTCCCTCTTTGGTGTCATGCAAGCTCAGAAAGCAGCTCTCCTTGATGAAACTTTGCACAGAACCAGACCCAGGAGAGAGTTGCCCTTCTTCCTTAGGTGGTCGTCTTGTAAAATCCATGTCAGCTGTTACATACCATCTTGTTCTTACAAATAGTTCTGTTACTTTTGGGTTTGTTTTTTTAGAAAAGTTGAATTTAAGCTATGTGATAAAGTTTTCTACCCACTCTTTCCCCCATTTTTTAGTACAAGGACTGCATTTATCTTTCTAGTAAACCCTTCATCTCTGAGTTCCCATAGATAATCACTTCAGAGATTCTTCAACTTGTTTTCTGCATATTTTATGATGAAAATCATCAACCTAGACTACCTGAAATCACCTTAATTACCTAAATATTCTCTAACCTATTCACTGCTCTTCTTCCTCTGAGATCTTATCCCTTTATTTGGGTATTTAATGCAACAGATTCCCACTCATAGTTGACTTACTCTAATAGTTGAGAACGTGTGGACCCCTCTGCCTGTCCCTGAACAGGATACACTCGATGCAGTTTTGAACCAATAGAATTGAAATGGTTATAAAGATTCTGTAGGAGAAATTTCATGTCTCTCTTGAACCTCTGAGTTGCAGAGCAGAAACTACCTCAGGTCCAGTGTAACTGCAAGTATCTGCCAGGCCAGGGAGCATCAGGCTTACCCTGGACACTAGTGCCACTGAGCCTCCATGACAAGCACCGGTGCTGAGACTTCTTTGAAGCTCAGCTGTGCTTTTACAGGCAGTTCTGGCAATGTTGTTACCTTGAAGGATCTTTTCATATGTCTCAGTATAAAACCAGAAAATCAAACTTAGTTATATTCTATTATTGCAGTTTCCTTCTGTAGCACACACCTAGATAGTATATGAAGAGTTTATAAATTGTAGAATCCCAGCCGCTGAGGATGTGGAGAGGTATCCTAGCCAAATCCCTCTGCAGGGGAAAAAATAAGAATTGAAGTGTTTCTGGCAGAAATTGTTTAAAAAAATCTGTTCTCAAAAGCTCTGCAGACCCTCTAAGTAGTTCTTTCAATGTCCTAATAGCTAGGAAGTGTTTGCTTGTGTGCTCTAAATAATTTGTGTTGCTTTGTGAGCCTTTTTATTTTTGATCCTATCCCAGTAGAAAAGTAGAGAAGTTCATTATCTTTCACTCTGTAGCAATCATGTATCTACTGGTAGGTTGCTGTCTCGTGTTCAGGAAAGGTGGTTCTTTTGTACTTACACTATATCCCTTGAAATATGTTTTAAACATGTTTGGGACAGAGAATAGGTTGCTTAGTTCCAGAGATGGCAGAATGTGAAACTGTGTATTGATTCTGTTATTAATTTAAAATAGATTTGATCAGCTTTTCTCCCTTTTCACTGCAAAATCCTCTATAATACTGTATTTTATTTTTTATTACATCTTTATATTGTTGCAGTTACAAGTTTAAACAGGATAAAAACAGAATCTATGGAAGATTTGAGTATCAAAGCAAATATTTAGTTTTTTATAGTTTCCAGAAATCAAAATTTATCCCTAGTCTGGGCAGACTAGGATTTATTAGGTATAGGTGGAATTATCATGGGTCTATACTGGCTTTTCACTGCAATATTGGTTACTGTGTATATGCAGCAGTCATAAATTCCCTGCCAGTAATATTCAATGAAAATATAAAGTATGTAAGGGTATGTATGTGGTTCCACATTACCACAGAACTTAAACTGAGGCTGTTAGAGTAATAATAGGTACCAGATTTCTGTTTGCATAATTAATGAAACAGACTATATTTGTAAACCAATTTGTAGGGCATCAGCATTGCAGGATTTTCCAGAGTGTGGGTTAGATAAACTGTTTCATGCTCAACAAGACGTATATGAAGACTTGTGACTGCAAGGCATGAGGTTAACTCCTTGTGGAACTAAAAGGAAGAGATATTAGGAAAAACAGAGTTACACCTTGAAACTTATAAATTGATGGAGTCACTTGGGGGGAGAAGAGAGGGCGCATACTAAATAAAAAAAAATATTATTCAGTGGAAGCAGTAAAAATTAATGAGACCAGATATTGATCCTTCATCCAGTGAAGAGTGAAACTTGAGTCTAGAGGGCCAGAAGAGCTTAGGGTTTGCAGAGTGATATTTGCATATGGTTTCTTCAGCCCACTGTTATAAAACTGAGCACTCTCAGTGGTGTCAATGCCTTGCAGAAAACAATATGCCTCTGAGCAAGAAAGAGGAGGAACAGATAGCAAAGGAGACCATGGTGGAATAGGCTACATCAGCCTCAAATTTGCTGGTGTTGGATTTCACTTGACATGAATTCTAGACTGAGGCCAAATTCGCTTTGAGAGCAAGTTCCTTCTCTGTTACAGAAGACAGAGTTGAAACAATACACAACTATTATTTGTGTGTGCATAATATCCATGCAAGTGTATTCATACTGTATTTGACTTTCCATAGCTGCATGACAACCTGGATGTAGCAGTGCACACGTGTGCAGGGCACCTTGTCAGGTGCTGCCCAGTCAGGTACTTTTGTGTCCGAGGTAGCTACTAATAAACATTAGTAACTCTCAGCATCACGTGCTGTCCGAAATCATGTGGCTTAGCAGTAATGTTGAATTTAAAAATGAAAGGTATGAAAAATGTAGTCCTCGTGTATAATTGAAGTGAAACTGGAGCTAATTTAAATATTTTTGTCAAGAGTCAGCATTTGACTTTTTACAGGATGTGTTTTCATGGCGTGATTAGAATATCTGTAACTTCTTGGTCTTCTGAATTCTGAGTTTTCTTTCCCGTGCTTTGTCTCAGAGTAAAGCAATCAGTCTATATGATGTGAATTGGATGTTACTACTGAAATACAGCATCTCAGGCAGATGCAAGATACGGCATAAAAGATCTTAGCGATAGGAAGCATATGTAAACTCTGCTGGGCATGAACAGCAGGAGGAATGTATAAGATCCTTTTTGTGACACTGCACATAGAAGAGCGTCCAAAAAAACCTTGCACATGGGAGATCATCTTTGTGGGGAAAAGGACATAGCCATTGGCATATTTGAGATGATTGAAACCAATGACCAAATGCTTGTTGAAAGTTAGTTATTAATATTTATGCTGAGATTTTCAAAGGAGCCTAAGGGAAATCTATGCTCCTGACTCATTGAAATTCACAAGGAGCTGAGTGCCTAACTCCCTTAGCTTCTGCTGAAAATCCCAGCCCTAATCTCTGTGTGACAATCTGATCTTGATGTTTTACAAACCGTACTCCCAGTAATAAGGATATGCTCAGGAAGCTGGGAGAATGCTATGAGTGCCTATATTTAATGCCTTTATTTTGACATAATTGCTTAAAGGACTTTAGATGAAAATTTGTAAAGTGAAGCAATTTCCAGCTGAAAGCCTCATAACACAGGCTTCAGTCTGTATTAGTGATGTAAACATATGCATTAAACTTTGTAATGGAATTTATGAAACTTAATGAGCAAATTTTTATTGTGCTGTAATACTATGTTGGAGCGGTTCTTCCCTCTTCGTTTTTCTTTGCCTACAGCTACAAATAAATTTGACATGCCATATTATTATGTTGTCCAAGTTCACTGTAAGTTTATAATGTTACCTAAAACCACAGCCTTTATCTGAAATTGCTAGCAAAAGTGATTTTGCATCGTGCCTTTCACTCAGAATGATATACAAAAGGCACCCAATCATTTGAAAAATAAGTTGATAGCGTATTTTTTATCGTATTTATTTCTAATGTTATTGCCACTGTGAATCTTCAACTAACCAAGAGAGCTCAGTCAGCTTATATCTTCCCAGACTCACAGTAGCATTGTGAACAAATACAAACAGGTAATCATAATTTAGAATATGTAATGGCTGCTTTTGGTCAAAGACAACAAGATCTGTATCAATTCAGTCCTTGGTTATGCTTCTGTAATACAACTATCATTAAGCTGATTACAGATTTGTAAACAAAGGAAGTTTTGCTCCTACTGATGTATCTGTGAGCCTGACTCCATGATCTCAAAATACTTTATTTGTAAGGTACTAAGAGTGGAAGTAATTTAACATTTCAGCACGTGCTTCAGCTAATTTCCATCCCAAAATTGAACTAGCTCACAAAGTTCAGCTCTTTCTGCAGAACTGGAAATTTTGCCAAAGTCATTACAGTTGAAAGAGGTGGAGGACTTCTAGCTGCACCAGCAACCTCCACTTCTAGTAACTTGGCTTCTTCCACATTATTGTTAGTGTAAACTATCAGCTTAAACCACAGGTCAAGTGTGCTGTAGGCTCATAGTTATATACTGTAAAAACTTGACTGATTGCTAATCAGTGAACTATTGTAGTTAGGCTACAACGTATTATAATACTGGAATAGGATCATTTCAGTCTTTCAAATGACAGGCAGTATTTTCACTACGATGTTTCTTTTAGCTGAAAGCCTTGTTTTGAACGCCAAGAGCTGGAGCAAAGCAGAGGCAAAATATGTGCAATTCACATTAACATTCTGTTAATGTTTAGAGGTATAAATGGTAGGGTAACTAACTGTATGGACATAAACACTACACCCAGTGAGAAATGAATCATTTTACCACTTTGCTTGTATGTGCTGTGCTAGAACAACAGGCCCTAACTTGGGCCCACTGACTCACTCACTGTTTTGCTTTAGTGCAAATTATATGATAAATAATATTGGTAATACTCAGTAATATCACACTTCACTGTCCAGCTGAAACCAGAAGCTTTCTTACTTGCTTAAAGAAACATTTATTAAAATAAACATTAAAGTTAATCTCACTGTATGGCTGAGGAGCTCCTGGGGTTCTTCTAGAGTATGTTTACTGAAGGCAGTATGTTACTAGTGTTGCTAAGGGTCCACTTGGTTCGGACTTTCTGGCCATCCCAACCAAGGCTTTGTTTTAAGGAGAAAGAGGCGCTGTGTTCTGGGGCTCAGAGCTCAATTAGCTCTGGGGTTTTAATATTTTTATGCCTGATTAGGAGTCCAGGTAACAAGCAGAGCTGACTGAACTTCTTTGCATATGAAAATGTAGAAAAAAAGTAATTAAACCAAAGAAAAATGTCAACTTTTTTGTTAATGCCAATGGTTCTTCCCCATCTGCTTTGGTTAATTATAAAGCTCTTCCTTTAAAAATTTGAAAGATTAAATAACAAAACAAAACCCCCAAAAGAACTAATTATTCCACATTTTCATAGTTTTTCCATCTTTCTTTTAAACAACTAAAATTGAGGCTTTTTCTTTCTACTGTAATTTAAGTTTCTCTGGCCAAGGCAGACTGTATTTAATAGTGACCATAAATGATGACATTTGTTAACTTGGCTTCAGAAGCTTCTCTCCTGTTAAGAGAAAGTCTTTGGTATTCAAAGATCATGCACTGAAATCCTAACCCCATGGGGGGCTCCAGGAAACTCAGTTGCACTTAGTGGTAACAGAGCTTATAATACTTAGTGGTAACAGAGTTTATGATCTATTTTTATCATAAATATGCCCCCAATCTGTATATGTGCAGGTTTGCTTGACAAAGTTTTTAAAACCAGACCATTCACCAAGACATTATCCAAGTTGTAAAGAGCCTGTTAAGCATTGCCAATCCTGTTAACGTCATTGTGATGAACACAAGTGCAGTAGGCCTGACAACAGGCAACAGGGCAAACTCCCTCTTCCTGAGCAATTCACAATAGTGTAAAACAATCTTTTCATCTTTGTTTTGCAAGTGGAATGGCACCTTTGTCTTCAGAAACATGTAAACTGTCACTGCCTGAAACATCAAGCTGAGCCTTGTCATGCCCGTTTATATGAGACCGATTGTGTAGTACTAATCTACAGGCTTTGAAACTGCTTCACTTGCTAAATCCAGCTGAAGACTGAAAAGTGCTTGATAAATCCTTAGTGGGCTTTAACTTTAAAGAATTCTTTTGCAACTGAGACCAACGGGATTAGTACGTGTGGCCTCCCATAAGGGAGCTCTGGCTCTCCCTTTCACTGACAGAGCACTCTTGCCATTTTTCCCCCCATTGGCACCTCTTGATTGGAAAGATAAAGAGATCGGCAGGTTTGTAACAGCATCTCTTTAGCCTGGCTCTAATAAAGTATCTGTTGAATTTTCTATTACAAGACTCTGATTTAGAGCTTTCTAATTTTGCTGTAAAGCATGTGCTAGGCAACATTTTCTGATAGGTGCTAAAGTCAGTGGAACGTTTTCTAATTGAGTCCAGTGGCTCTGGATCAGGTTATAAAATTCTATCCTGTTGGGGTTTTTCTTTGGTTTTTTTTTAGTTGGTTTTTTGTTATTTTTTTTTTCCCGTTGAGTATCCAGTTCCATCACTAAATGTGTTCTGCACTTTATATAAAAAAAAGGAGATAAACCAAAGCTTACATGATCACTGTAATTAAGGGTTTAGAGATTGTTTGGCTCATAAATCCTTTAAAAAACTATTTTAAAATTAAACCTTACAAGCTGCTGAAGGCTAAAGCAACCTGTATATCTTCTGCAGGTACTTTCACCTATATGCACAAATTGCTTTTACTTTCCTTTTACTGAGAGTACTGGCAACCACCTCCACATGTATTCAGAGGAGAAGCAGGCTCTCCTCTTTCAGCTGAAAGGTGTGAGCAGGATGGAAGGGCAAGGCCCTTTGCTCACCACTCCTTCCAAACGTGCAAGTCATTGTGACCCAGTTTGTAAAAGCAATGGCAAATCATCCTGTATGCTGAACGCTGTCTGCAGAGCTGAGAGGGGTTTTGCTGGCAGGTTACAGTGCCTGGAAATTCAGCTCATTCATTTTGAAAGTGTTTTAAATCCATCAAAAAGAATTCTGTACTAAGACATGAAAACACAAGTGACTGAATCGCGCAAAAGTCCTGCTCAGCCTCTTCAGTGCCTGCAGAGCCTTGGCACCTTTTGAAAGCCTGCCTGCCCATTTTGGTTGAGCTGAGCTTGCTTCCTCTGCAGCCATTCTGGAAAGGCAGACAAGGTGTTCTTGCACTTGACTGTCCAAAATAAAGATACATGAGCACACCCTGACACACATTGAGTTCAGCTAGCAATAGCCCCTGGTGTGCAAAGGTTGCTCTGGTATTGGTATGGCTGCTCCCAATCTTTATATAACATTTGAGCAGCTAAAAGCATTACTCTAGGAAGCCTGAGATTATTCCCTATGTCCTCTTCAGGCTAAGGAAGTTCAAAGCCACGTTGTCAAAGGAAACAAAGAAAGAGCATCAACACAGTGGGCTCTGTCTGAGTTGCCCTTCACCTCTCAGATAGGATCGGGGCCACAGTATTGAAAGTTTTCATAAGCATAGGTGTAGAGAAACCAGGGGTAAATGAAGTGGGTATATTTTGGCAGAACACTAACCATGCTGAGATTAGTTGAAGTACCAAAAGCAGCAGAGCAATGCACTGAAGGCTCCCCGGGGGTGAGCTCGGGTAGCCTGTCATGGCACCATGTTGTACGGAATAGATATTCATAGAGAAAGGCCAGATTTCAGTATTAATTCTCTACTTAGTACTCCCAACTCCTTCATTTAGATGTCTTGTATCTCACTTAGTCCTCTGTCTTCAGTGAGTTCCCTTCATATCTGTGATTAGTAAATTCTGCTACCAGAGTTGAGCGCGATTTTATCTGGGTCTTAGTTTTCTGCTTGTCTCTTGGTCTCTAGAACACAGTGCATTGTAAAGAATGGCAAATACTTTGGTTTGCAATGTTTTCAAATCATGTTTAGCACAAAAGAAAAGCATCTTTGACAGCTCTGCAAACGCAGTCTTGAGATACTATAGACTTTTATAGTGCTGCAGTTTAAAAAGTTAATAGTATACAGTTTAAATACTGCCTACCTAGATAGTGGCATGACAGATTTTAAGCAGCTTTAAGCCTCTCTAAACAGTACTAATGCTAAAAATATTGTTATTTCAAGCTTTTTTTTTTTTTTTTTTTTTTGTAAAGGGAAACCCTGCAAAGATGGCAAATGCGTATCTTTTCTGTCACTTCATAGAAAAGCAGCAAAACGTATAGAAGAAAAGCCTTTCTCTCTGGCTGATTTCCCAAATGTACTTTGAGTTACCAACCACATTTAAGAGGCTGCTGGAGCTTCTTTGTACAGTGAGAAAGTGCTGAAACAGAAAAAGCATTGAGCAGAATATGCAATGACTTTGTCACAATTATGGGCATCAAACACAGGGTTTTCAGACACAATCCTTTATCCCACAGATGTTTCAGCTCAGTGTGTTGATCAGCACATTGCCCCAGGAAATTGCCTTACTGATCAAAAAGTGTCTGTGTGTACTCCCCTTGCACATATCCAGCACAGTCTTTTCAGGACAACTGCTAGTTTGAATGTACAGGAGTTAGCAAAATTGTGGGCAAGCAGTTGAAACATTCCACTGGCACACCTTGACTCATGAGAAATGCTACATCTGTACTAAGCAAAAATGTTCTCCAGCACAAGTACCATTCAGCACTTACGATGTGCATAGGAACATAACCTTTGCCTCTTTGTTTAATACTCCCCTTTGGGAAACAAATGCCTTTTGAGATATCAGAAAATGCAAGCTCAGTTGTAGTAACATTTCGTTTTCCTTTAAACTTGCTGAATATAGAATCTGCCGGTAAATGGGAATTTTCTCGATACCATAGACATGAAGCCAAATCCTTTCCTGGTGTTCTCTCTTTCACTTACTTGATGCCATGTCAGAAGAAAATTTAGTTTTATCTCTGTATTTTTGTTTTTGCTAGAACTGTGGCCTCTATATAAATTATTTGTTTCTGTGCCAGGAAATACCTTTCACTCTTCACCAAGGTGATCAGTAAATTTGTGCCTTCTCTTTGTCAGATGCCCACCTTGCAAAATTTTGTATCTGAGTTTTGAAGCTACCAAGGACCACCTGCTCCTGTGAACTTCACTGACAGCTGAAATGAGTCAACAGCGAGAATCCATCTTCTGGGTGAGCACTAAAAAATGGAGTTTCCATTATGTCCTTATAGTGATAAGACTTCAAACCATAGTCTGCCTCCTCCCTCATTCTAATGGTTAAAGACTAAGCATTTGTTTTGTTCACTTAGCTGTCTGGGCATTTACTCAAGACATCAGGTTGCTTGGTTGCTCAATGCCCTGCAAGTCACTGCTGTAGGCAAGGTTAGTTAGTGGGAGGCAGAATTGTCTATCAGAAGTAACTCCTCCATTTCTACTCTCCTGTGTGATGGCATCTCAGATCTGTCTCCCTAGTGTCCTCTCCTAATGCTCTTCCAAATCAGCTAAGTCAAGACAGAAAGAAAAATAAGGAATCAGAATTTTTCTATGCCTTGCAAAAGGGAAAGGAAAAACAAAGTGTGATTCATAATAATTTATAATTCAATCTAGTGCTCACTCGTTAGTTCTAAAAAACATTTATAATTCTATTCAGAAGTTGGACTTGGTAAATCTGACATTCTACTGCAGACCAGAAGGGGAAGTTCATTAGAGAAATTACAAGACTGAAGCCTTTTTACCTTAGAACAAGCGTTTGTTTTTTCTTTATCAGGTACATTTGTCATTTACACTGATGATAAACATTTGACAAGTAATTAGCTCTGGGAGAAATATGATTTACTGCTGCAATCTGGTTTTGTGCTGTTAATAAAAGTAATCATGTTTGGTACCAGTATAGCCAGTGTAAGCAAAGGATAGAAGAGATTTCCTAAGCTCAAGCTGGCTGCATGTGCTTTTCCATGTCCTAATGAGAAATCTTTGCCAGGGATAGGCCTGTTGGGATAAAAAAGACATGAACAAACAAGAGCAGTGGCTTGGAGCAAGTTTGTCACTGTGCTTAAGGATGGATTACTGGGTTTCATAGGATTTCTCCCAGTTTATTTCTCTGAGATGTAATTTATTTAAGTCTGAGATTTTTCAATGTAGTGCTATGAAAGGGTTGAATTATTGAAGAGAAATTTGAGTAGAATTCTGAATAAGCTGTGTTGAAAATTTTGTCTTCAACTTTCTCTTGCAGAAAATTAAACATTTGTAGAGGTGATGGTGGCTTTTTTTGGTTTGTTGGGCTTTTTTTCCTTTCATAGGTGTTTGTTTTCCTTCAAAAGTAAATGAGGGAGGTCTGGTTTCATTAAAAGAATGAAAACCTGCAAATGTAAAACATTTGGTTTGGTTGGAAAAACCCATCCCCTCCCCTGTAATCCAAGTTTAGATGTTCAAAGGAAGATCCAAGAAAGGAATTCTGGGAAACATCTTGTAGCTGTGCACATTTTAAGAATGTCACCCTGTCTTGGCTGTGTTCACATTTTCATCTGTGGGAAAACTGTCTTTTGTGCAGATAGATAACTATTTGCATGTTGCATATATTGGAAAATATTTCCTGCCAGGTCCATTTCTGTACTGCTGGGCAGCTGTTAACTTTTTCTCAGTTACTATACAAAGAATCTACCTCAGTTATTATGCAAAGGGCCCTAGAGAAGATTAACAGCTGTTTGACAGCAGAGAGACTTTGCCATTAAACAGAAGTGAGTCACTCACAGACACGAGAGCCCTTATCCCACCGAACAGGAGCAGGTTTTCACTAGCTTGTGCACTGGTGCAGTGTTTCTTCTGTGCAGCTGACTGCTTAAACAGTGTGAGGTCTGCGTGGCCGCGCTGGTGGGAGGCCACAGGTCTCAGAGGACAGCGAAGGTGACACGCCATCTCAGTGATTTTATTCAGTTTGATCCTGGCTTCCCAAAGCTGCAGCCAAGCCCTTTTCTGCAAACTTTCTGATAGTTGTGTCATCTCCAAGAACTGTCCCCAACATGTTACTCGTATATTTGCTGCTTTATGGAGGAGCTGCTTTTCTTTCAGGTGTACCTGCTAGCAATGAGAACAGTGTTTTGGTGATGCACTTGAGTGGTCTTCATTTTGTGCAAATGTAAAGTTTGGACTCGCTTTCATCCTTTCTGTTGCAACCTTTGTAATACATTTGATTGATAGATTTTATTACTGTGCTTACTCCAGTTCTATACAGCAGATTTCATTTGTGTGAGTAGTATCATACTCTGACCTTATTCAGCCTACTTTGTTTATTATGGGGTTTTTTTCCACTGCTTTCCTTGAAAACAAGCTTGCCACAAAATAAGGAGCTTCTTGTGTCTTTAAATCCACTACTACCTTACTGCTACCTTACAGAGAGAAGATTCTTATGTACTGAAATACCAAGAATTTTTGCTGGCTGTAAGAGTTCAGAAATCAGAACCATACAAAGAGCTACATGATGTTTTTTCCTGGTTTTTCTTTTCTCTTAATTTTTATTTGAAAAAAAGATTTTGCAGAGCAAGTCACAGTGATTTACTTGCATGCTGCAGGCTGATTTAGGATGCTTATTCAATCAGTCTGCTTCTAATGACACTAGAAATACTGTAATGGATGGAACATTCCTGGTCTGTTCTAAATTGGATTAGATGGTTTACTAATGTAATACTGGCAAGCTGAATCAGCCTGTGATGCCATGGGGATTAATCTATAGGGAATATTTGAGCTCTAATGTCCATGTGCTAGTTGAAGTGCAGTCATATCTTTTGATTTAATAAACCATTTTTATATTTCCCAACGGTATGTGTGTGTTTGAGCAGGATGAGCTAATTGGTAGAATTACCCTTTTTAAATGAAACTTCATAACTTGCTGCTAAATAGGGGAGAATACCAAGTACTTCAGTCTTAAAAGATTTGGCTGTTGTTTATGTAATTTATTCTTAATAGCTTAAATGCTAAGGGCCACGCAAGGATTTGGTGTTCTCTGTTAAGAGACAAAACTAGTGATGCTGATATATCTTGTAAAATACTAATTTGTTACTGAACTGAGAAGTCAACAAAAAATACACATCCTTGTAAGCATAATAGATATGGTTTTATTCCAGTCATCACATTGTTAATTTAAAAATTAACCCTTGATACATAGTCATTTACAGATTGAGGATCAAATAAATTATTGGGAAATAGTCATCCTATACTAGCTGTAATCTGCTGTAACTTTGTGACTGATTTTGATAGCTGCAGAGAAAGCCTTTGGGGAAATTAATAAATTAATGCATATATGTATGCGTGTATGTTTCCTGGGTATAACTGCCTTAATTCAAATAGACATGACATAATGTAGAGGGACATAAAAGAAAATCTTTTCCCTCCAGTTTGCCCTCTGACTGAAGTTCTTCCTACAGCTCATATTTCAGATTTACAGAGGGATGACACAAACAAGAAGCAGTACCTACTGCAACGTGAAAAATATCATTTTCCCCACCTAGCACACAGCTAAGAGAGACACACCTTTCCCCTTCCCAGAACTGTGACAGATCCTAAATTGAATATTCTGACTAACACCTGGGTTTGACACAATGCAGCTAGGAATACAGGATTTCCAGTTCTATGTTACAAACCAGGTACCAAATGGAAGCATGTGTTTCTAAACTTGTAACGCTCACAAAATATCAGACGTAAGAAATAATTACATGTTAGTATATGGGAACAATATTTTAGGTAGTTTTAATGCTTTAAATAATTTATTATTAATATTTATGTCATTCCAAGTCTTTTCACAAGACTTCTACTTTTCATAAGTAAATCTAGTTGGAAAGTGCTTTGAGAAACAGTACCATCAAACAATATGGTTTCTACAGTTTTGCCCAAAACCCTTTTAAAAAAAGCATTGTAAGCAGAAATCATGAGAGGTTTTTTTTTTTTTGGATGACATGCAACCTCTGTATAGTTAGATATTAAAATGTCAGTCAGTACAATCACCAGTACATCGTTTTGCTTGAGAGACTGTTCACTCGTGAGTTTTCTGGTAGAGTGGGCTTTCAGGTATTTTGCTTGAAATGATGTTCTAACAAATAAAGAAAATCAGAGCAGCTTCTGGGCTGGTTTACATGGTGAAAGATGTTTGATCTGTTGACTGGCACTGAAACTTGTCCATCCAGATAAGTCTCCAAGCACTATCTGCTGAAGTATGCTTGCTTGCTGGAGTTGTCTTATCCTTCATTAGACAGTTGTCTTCAACTAACATCTTTAAAATAGAATCATTACTGAGGCATTATGAGTTGCATACCTCATAGGTTCCTGTAAAAGTCTTGTTTCACTATATAATTTTAAAAATTTTATTTCTCTTTCTTACTTTGTCTTGGTATATAAACCAGAATCTCACTATACTATCAGTCAGCACTTGAGAGGACATCATCTTAAGGCCACAATTGTAAAGATTATCTCCTGTTGCTAGGTTGGACAATCATCACGTTTTTTCCAGCAGGGAGCTATCTGATAGGCATGAACAGCTGTTCTTTGGTGTGTGCTACCAGCTATAAAACTTTTCCAGCAATGGCTGCACAGTTGTGGTTATAAATCAGGATTGGGAAAACCAGCAGGCATTGCCTGTGTTTGTATGATACTGACATGAAGGGACACAAGTGTTTCCATGCAAGAACAGAGAGCGAGGTTGTGCACTTGACCAAAGCTTTGCATTTTTTGTGTGTGAACACACACTGACTGCTCTTTCTGGAGGAACTGCATCTGAGGTGGTGATATACAGGGGATTTGACACGGAAGGTTATACATCATTTCTGACATGGGCATGTTGCTGTTACACTGTAAATTTTAGTAGACCTAGTCAACTTAGAGAGGAATATAGTTATTAGTTAACATTTATAAAACATGCCAGATGCAGTCATGAAATAAATATGTTTGACTTTTGAATAATGAAAAACAGTCAAAGTAATAGTAATGGAGCAATGCTTTGCCCACTGGCATACCTCTGTACAGTGCAAAAATTCCTGATACTGAAGCAGAGTAGAAGGTACACAGCCTTTGTATCATAACTATATGGTGTCCAGCAGTCTGGCTGGTTTTTAGCACTAAAAATCTGCTGAAGAAAATTCAATAACATATCTATATAATTATTTATCCCAGATGCAGTGTTTATGAACACTTGATGAATGCATTTATTCTGCTCGTCATGTATGATTTGCAAGTAATAGTGACTGTAAATGGAACAGAAAATAACAGGGAGAAGTGCTAGAGCAGTTCCAAATGCCCCAATGACATTGAGACCTTGTGCAGTCAGTTTAGTGACTGTGACACTTCAGTCTCTATCTAGTAACTCAAAAAAGCTGTTATTTTGAGGGCATGGTTTACATCAGCTTTTAACTTCTGGTCATCTGGGTTATGTCAAACTCAGAATGAAAGATGGCTGTGTTTTGGGCAATGACAGAGACTTCTTACATTTCTGATTCGAAGCAATAGCAGCCGTAGAAAAAAGGTGATGTACCATTACACATATAAATATATATGGTATTTCCTTTGAATTTGGTGTTCATTTCCCTGCGTACTGTCCAAGACACTTTAAAGACCCTGCTGTAATTCTGTCCCTGCTATTTTCTACAACTGTGGTGTCATGAGAAAACCGGCCTTGAAACCCTTGCTCACGAGTGTATGCATTGAAGAGGTTTGAAATACCTTCCAACTGTCAAGACATATAACTGCTTCCAAAGACACCTGACTTTACTGATGAGGAGGTATAATAAATTGTTCCAATAAACATTTCCAGAAATGTTCTGATGACACACCAAATCACATAAAGGTAGAGTCAGTAAAGAGCAACCAACAGCAGCACTTTACTGTCGCTACAATTCCAGCAAGATAAGCACACTGCTCCTGAGAATGTTACAGTAGATGTTACCAGTCACACCTTGCCTTGCATAAGAGAAGAAAAAACGTAGGATGGTGATCATGACTTGGAACAGCACAAGAATAATGTTCTGGTTTTGTATTCCACCACTTTGCACTCCTTGACTTTCAGAAGCAACCATTTCATAAAACTCATATTTGCTTTCCTTTGATTTACAATTATTGAAATTTTAATAAGGATTGTGAAGCAACTCCCGACATCACATATTGTCAGTGAGAAATTCTAACTTTATTGCAGCACACACTGACAGCCAACTCATAAAAATGAATGACATTCTATATCATAACATCTCGTAGGCTGTTCAGCATGTTAATAGCTCAATTCATCTTTCTTTAGCATAATGAGGCAGACAGTGTACCAATATTCAACGTGAAAATGAAGATTAAGAAAATTTGAATCAAAGCAAGAAAGTAGCATTTAGCAGAAGTTCAGGCAACATTCAGATAAAAAGTTTCAATTAAAGTACTGTTAGGGAGCCTTTTATCACTGGAGTAAGGCTTTGTTGCCAAAGACCTACACTTACTACAAAAAAAAATGTCTGTTTCCAGCAGTACTTGCCTTTTGAATTGCTACTTCTGAAAGGATCCGTAGTCATTCTCTTATCCCATATAGTACGTTCTTTGGTAGACTCAATTGTGTAAGGTTAGATTCATTTATAATAAGCTATTTTTCCATCGTTGTTCAAACTAAAAATTGGAATCAATATTTAGGAAAGGAAGTAGACATTTTTAGGACTTAGATGACACTTTTCTTTATGCTAGTTTACAGATAATATTAATAGCCAACCTACAAACTGTTGCCATATAAAGCACTGATTACAACTGATGAATGTCTCTGGAATTTATATTCAGAGATCTACTTCAATTCCAAGAGATGCAGTTACAATAGCAATATTTACGATACAGATCTACTACTTAAAAATCTACTTTAATAAATGTAAAACAAAACATCATGAGTGATAATGTCAGGTTGCAGTACAGATTGATTTTTACTACTTTTATTAGCAATTCTCAATGTACCTACCTGAACACAGACAAAATGTCGATTTACTATCCCAACCAGGATTATTATTAATCAAAACTTTATACTCACTGAGAGCCCTGGGTAAGACACCACTGCAAACTCACTACAGTCAACTATGAACATATTTGTCCACAATACGAACCTGAATCAACCACTGTAGCTTTTAACATGAGAAAATCATGCATCTGAAGTTGCTGCTGCGTCCTTTAATTCTGGTGGTGCTCGACGACAAAATCTCATGTTAGCTTTGTAAGGACTCTTTCAACAGCTTTCAATGTGTCAGAATTACATGAAATACAAAGTTTCTGAATGTTCCTAAACCAAAATATTTCCAGGTTCTTTTTGTGCTTTTGAAGCAGTTTTATGGATCTGCATTATCTACTGAAATGCCTAAGTCACATGTAGCTCCCTTGATGTGGAAATATATATTGTGTTTGTTGGAAGGGAATGTGTCCTATGATTTGAATAGAGCACAGCAGATTGCTATTCCTTCTTGGAACAAGAATACAGTTTTGATCTTTTATCGCTCTGGTGGGGTCTTTCAGTGGAGTCACTGTGTGAAAAATGTCAAATCAGTAGATGGTTTCATCCATCTCAAATAGTTGTGATTAACCAACTTACTATGGGGTCTACAGTAACTAGTGCTGAGGGTTCTCAGTGCTCCAGGGCACCAGTCCCAGCCAGACTGCCAGCTACAGAGAGAGCCCTTTGCTTTTGGAAGTGGCCACAGGTCCAGGGCAAAGTTGAAGGGTTTTTTCTAAGGGTGGGTTTTGGGTTTTTTTAAATCTCATTGATAAAGGGGATGACTTAATCTTCAGTCTTGTTTTTTACCATTATTCAAACAAAAAAGTGATTTCTTCTGAGTGTTCCCAAAATGTCTGACACCTACAATGTTGTCAGCTGAGGTACACAAAATAACAGGAACATCCTGGAAGCGCTACTAAAGACACATCCAATTTTCAGCTAATTTAATTGAATTCTCTCTCCTCGTTCCAAGTACAAAGAAATTAGCACTCTATGTTCCAACTAAAAAAGACAGTCCTTGTGATGTATGCTCTCTGTGGAGATGTCTGCCCAAATTTAATGGTTCTCCTCTGTTTGTCTAAACTGCTTTGGCCACTGCTCTTTTCACCCCTTTGATTTTAAATTGTTATTCCTTCAGCATACTTTCCAATTCATGTCATTTGGGTTTTCTATCACCAACCAACTATTAATTCTGATTTGTTACCTAATGGCCTAAGCTGACTCCTGATTTGATTCTTCACTCATTAAGACTTTTCATTATGGGAATTTCAAAATTTATGCTGATGCTTTGGAACATCCACTCTTACAAAGGTTTAATGATTTGTTGAATCTCCTCAGTTTTTCACATTATGTTAATTTTCCTTCTTGCAAAATGGGCCATTCATTAGAATTGGATATGTTACTTAATCTTCATCACAGTAATATACTACTCTTTTTCAGTTAGCATTTGTTTCCACGTTGTGGGATAACTGAAGATTTCTCTCCCTTTCCTTGCTTTTCCTGTTGTATTTACCAGCTGCCCAGAGCTCAGTAGTTCTTTTAAATCACTGACCCTGCATGAAGACAGTTCACAGAACCAGCCAAAGCCCCCTCCCAGATCCTTCTCTCTCTCTTCTGGTTATCTCCTCTATGCCTCCTTCCCTCAGCTGAATGGGATTCCTGCTTTCAGTTCCTTTCATTTGTTTGGTTCAGCTTACTGCCAAGCACACCGTGTCCATATAGCTATTTATTGCTTTTTGTTGTTATTATTATTAAATTAAGATTCACGTGTCTCTATTTCTGCAAACAAAAAACTATTTGCTCTCTTTGGTGTTTTGCCTTGTTTTAAGTACACTGTATCCATTCCGAAGGCTAATCAACCTTCTGCTGAATACTTCTTTTCATTCAAGGTCAGCTTCTAGCTTGCTAGAATATACCTGCAATTACTTTTAGAATTAGGAAAGCTTGGCTAGTCTGACTAAATGTAGTGACTTTTAATCCAATCTGTACCATTCCTTTTATTTCTCTGGCAGTTGAGAAGATGGTAGTGAAATAGCTTTTGCAGCAGCTTCATATATTTGATTTTATCAGTAAGTCTTAGTTCCCAGATCTGATTGCTCATTGGAAAAACTCGGTAGTAATTCTCTGAAGCTAGTGAGTTTAATTTATCCCTATGTCATAAGTGAGTTCAGCTCAGGACTAGAGGTCTGATGCAGATAAGTACTACTTTAAAGGTTATCTGGCTTTCTCCGAGGTTAGGAAGTATAGCTGTAGTGAAGAGTAACTGGAATGCAACCACTGTCTGGGGATGTCATAGGCATCAACAAATTTATTGAAGGAAGTTCAGAGCTAGCTATATATCAGCTGATGACAGGTAGGAATTGTCTCCCAGGCTGATGGAATCACTTCTCACACCTGCAGTATGAATGTACCATACACTTCAGCTGATGACAGGTAGGGGCTGTCTCTTTAGTTGATGAAATCAGCTCTCACTCTTACAACACAAATATACCATATAGAAGAAATTATTAGGGCAAAACAAATACAGATGAGAAGTCTTCATGGTTTTCATTTGAGGGTGGTTGTCTTGAATTCTTGAGAGTTCACTCATTTAAATCTGGTGCAGTCTTGGTAAAGTTACATGGATTGTGTCATTTTGCACCAGTTCATAGAGTTCAACCTTCTCATTTGGTAGTGTGCAATCAGTCACTGTACCTGATACCTTCTGCTTTTCTCCTTATTAAGTACTTTATTCATAATCCAGGTATCTTTTCCTCTTCACTTCAGATTTGGTCTGGTTTATCAAATTTTGGTTTTCTATCTTGTGTTATTATTTAGCTAATGCCCTTTGTCTGAGTAGTTATTATTGCAACTGCTAAATGCATTTTGTGGCCAAAACACAAAGGTAACATTATTAACATACTTAATTTGTGGTGTCACTGGCATGCAAAAACTACCCAGATAAACTTTCAAGTCTCTACAGATGCTGAAAAGCAGTATATGTTTTACATAATTATCTCAGGGTTACTTACAGATGTATGGCTTCATATTCCTTTAAACCTAGTGGGCAAAGTACAGTCAAGCTGCTATGGAATTTCTGGTTTCCATAGGAGTTTTCAGGGTGAAAGGAGAATATATACCATACTTATTACTAAAGCTCTTTGCAAGTGATACATGTTTTTTTTTTCTCTTGGTCTTACATGTTAGTGTTTCAGTGTGCAAATACGTTATTTATAGTTTCATGTCATCTTTTCTAGAAGAAACTCCTCCCACTTTTCTACATAGATATGATTTCCCAATGAAATGACTGAGTTATTGTATACTTTGTGTAGTCTATTGGTGATTACCTGGGTTTAGTGGTATACTGCTTCCAAGTTGTTTTCTTGTTTGATTCAGCTTCTCATATGAATAGGGACTGACAAAGAATGGGAGAAATTAAATAGGCTTTTTATTAAGAAAGCTTTTTAAACAGAGTCCACTCTCAGAACCTGAGCTGAGCATACAGAGGCAAAGAGTAAGAACCAATATCCTACAGAGTGTTCTTGTACTTCTCTTAAAGAATCAGTGTTCTCAACAAACTTTTGAAAAAGTATCTGCAAAACAGTAGAAATTCAGACACATCATTAGTGGTAGTCATCTGTAATATCAGCTCTGAGAGTGTACATCATGTGATGGGGAGGAAGCACTTAAGCCATCTGGGATCAGGTCTGCCACTGTAGCTGGGAAGAGAAGAGCTGAGTATATAGGTAATACTAGTCAAATAGATAGGATATAGTAGTGCACCACACCCCTAATTTTAGATTGGTTTTGTGGAGATGAAGCAAGGTAATGACTTCACCAGGAATTCAAAACATCCATGCCATACCTAGCATAATTGCTAGTGACCTATGTATGAAACTTATTCAGCACTGGAGTAGATGGTCCTAGGAGTGAAATCTCCAGCTCTTGAGCTCCCAAGAACAAGCTAGACTGGAATTGTTTAGCAGAACTTTAGGCCAAATTCATCTTGCTTTACAGAAGCAGTTGAATTAGTTGACCTCAGAAGGTCATTTCTAAGACTGTTTCATGTATTTCCATGGTTGTGTTTATTGAAGTATTTAGCTGACTTTCAGGGTCAATAAGGATTCCTATCAGTTAGTGATACTATAGTTTTAGGTTAAGGGAGCACTTCTTCATTCTAAACCTAATGATACCTTTTGCTACATAGCTTATAAAATCTGGTATCCCACTTCTGCCTTTGAGCACAGTGGAAGATTTTTCAAGCTACACTGAACAGCATCCAGGATCATCTCAGATTAGCCAGCCCCTTAGATTTTAGATATTTTTAGTGATCTGCAAGTTATTGCATTCATAGTTGAAGTCTGTATAAGAACTGAATGATCTATGCCAGTTGGAGTAATAACATTGAAACATTAGCAAGGAGAATGTATGATGTCATAGGTCACTTATTTTAACTCACTTATTAAAGAAAAAGAAAGCACCTAATACAGCTATCATATAGACTGTCCTTCATCATGTCTATAACACTCCCTTCACCTATTCAAGGATATATTTTAACTCCTGTATTAGACACTTAATATTGTGCTGTTACCCTCAACAGCACTGGACAAAACTTTCATTGTGTACTTAACCATTGCCTTGCCTTTCTCCTCCTCTTTCTGTGAGGTCAAAGCCCTTCATGTTACTATTAAAAAGAACATTTAATACAGAGGCAAGATAATCTTCTGCTTATTTTAAGGTACAGTTTTATTTAATAAAATAAATAAAAAACATTTGGCATGGCTATGTGCTGATCTAATACATCTATGCTTTAATACATAAAATCAGTAAGAGATGCCCAAAATGAATATATTGCCTGAAAGGAGTTCAGGGTAATTTTCCTGATTTTTAAAACAGCTGGAATGGAACTGAGACCAACTCAATGAATGTCCTTGTCTGCCCATGTCTGTTTCCTCATGTGTAAAACAGAAATAATAATATTTTCCTCCCCAATATGGTGTTACAAATCTCGATTAACATGCTCTCATTGTCTCAGCAATAACACGCTTTGTTCTGTTGGTTTAAATCCAATATAAAAGCTACACATGGGCAGCAGCAAAATTGGACTCTATGGTATTATTAGAGTCCTAATAATCATAACTCCAATCATAGTTAATTTTACTTAGGGATTTAAATTTACAAAATAAAAATATGAAGTCACTATTGTCCACTGTCTGAAGAGGGAAAATGGGAGAAATGTGAGATGAAACACTTGTTAAACTATTATTAATTAACAAATGCAAACTCCATCATGTTGACAAAGCATTAGAGTAGCCTGGGACTGGTAAATTATAGTCTTCAAAATGTTTGACAGGTAGACACAAAAGAAAGGCTTTTATGCGTTAATGCAAAGGAATCTTCTGCCACCCCTTTAAAGCTACACTGAGCACAAGGAGACAATATACTGATCTTAACTCTGCAGATAAGGGTGGTGTTATATTTCTAGTGTTGTAAAATATGTGCTTTTCATTCATGGCACTTATTCAATGTTTCTCCCATATATTTCTAGAGCTAATTTGATTTAAATAACTGTTATCTGAATGGACCATGTCCTACAAACCAGAACAGAGTAGATGCTAAATATTGACTTTTCAGTTGGAAAGACATATTCATTTTCCAACTGGAATTATCCTATCTTAAATGTACATAAGGAAACAGAATCTAAAAGCTATAGGATTCCTCTTGAAAAGTGATTTTTACTGCATCAGTAATGCTCTTCTGACTTTGCTTTTTGTTACTTCTGCTGCTGTCAACAATCTGATGTTAGAGGCTCTCTTCCCATTATGGCTCAGATAACATTATAGTCTCATTTAAAATTGTTGTGCACAATAAACTCTTGTGATAATTGCTTTTAAGGTTTTCTAGAGGTGGCATCACATTTTCTAATTTTCTGATACCCCAAAAAATGGCCTTGTAAACATTTTTTCTCTCTTTATTTAAAACTTTATAGATTATATGGAACTTGCATTACCTCCATAATGAAACTGCTAATCTATTTTCTTCTCTCTTAAAGACAGTTTTCACATGGGACACTTTCAAACCTTGTTAAGCTCTGTTTGGTTCTTTGTAACTATTAAATTCCTACTTGGCATAGCAGACAGAATAGCAAAGGAGAGTAAGTCAGTCTTACAACTCCTCACATGCCGAGTTGTCTATAGCCCAAAGTAGGACAAACCAGACCTAATTTATTGTAACAGAAATAGATTGATGGCCTGTACAGAAGCCTATCAGGCCCTATATCTGCTGGCTTCTGTCATTCCCAGTATATGTCCATTTGCAGACAGTGAATTGAATGATCCCATAGCTGTCTCTGTGGTACAATGCATAGGGGACTCAACCAAGACCAAGTGTTATGTCCATTCTGTGTGTTTCCTGGCACACTCAGACATGTACATGTTTTAGTTTTGCTCCAGTTCTGGTTAACCTTTGGCTGAGGTGGTTCTATTTCAGCATCACAGATTGCATTTAGTTCTTATTGGAGAAAAAAATAATATCTGAGACCAAGTTTTGGCTGGAGTTTGATTTGATTACCAGGCTCACTGCTGCTCTAACACCAATCTATTGTGTCCATATTTCTTTCTCTGAACTATATAAATATTTATAAAATAAAAGGTTGACAGCTGTCCCACGTGGCTGATTAGGGTACATAATGTGGAGTATTGTCCTGGTTGTGGCCAGGCCAGAGTTGACTTCCCCAAGCAGTCAGCACAGGTGAGCTGAGTTAGCCCAGGCTGTTTGCCACACCATCTGACACCACTGCCCCATAAAAGGAGCTGGTCGGGGAGGGGTGCTCCTGGGTGCCTCCAGGGCAGTCTGAATGTTGCGGGCTATCAGGTCTGCCCTCATGTTGTGCAGTGGTCTGTTATCATAGGGTTGGTGAGGTACTCTGTGTTATCACCAGGTGTAAGTGAAATTTGCCACAGGCTGTTATTGTTCCCCTTTCACAGTGACTTTGCCAGTAAACTGTCCTTTTCCTAACCTATGGAGTCCCTGTCTGTTTCTTCCTGGGAGTGAGCAAGCAGTGTGTGGTGCTCAGCCAGTGTTTGGGACTGAACCACTACAAATATTATCCCTGTTCTACGTAATCCAAAGCAGCAGCATAGTCTGGGTCTCATCTGAATGTCTCAGCCACTCAGCTATTTATGATTTGGGTCTTTCCTGATATTGTTTCCAGGATGTATATTACATACTCAACTTCAGAAATTGTTCTAGTGAAAATATAACCTAGCAAATATCCTTGACCCGGTTTAACCTTCAGCCACAACAGTGAGTGAATATACAGAAACCCCTCTACCATGGCAAACTGCTGAAGACAGGCATGCTTCACATGATGAGAATAATTGCTACCCCTGACAAATGTCTCCAGAAGTGCTTTCCTTAAAATCATTATTTCTGCCCTACCTTGAGTGGGCCTGAGGCTGTGGCCTTCTGTTCAGAATCTTTTCTGGAAGAAGGTAGGGGCTGAAAAATCTAGGCTTGATTAAAAGATGTAGAGATGAATCACTTCAGCAAACTGATAACACTTGTGCTCAATAGTCATCTCCCTTGGACCTCATATCAGCTTTAGTCAATTTGGTGTGGGGAGAGGAGAAAGAACCCTTTTGGAAGGATGAGTGTTTTAGTTATGTGAACCAACAGCTGTATTTCTGATACCTTACATATCGGTTTTCATCTCAGTAGAACTGAAAGGGTTGGGTTTTTTTATTTTTACAGCTTTCCACTCTACGTATCTTCTTGCTAAGTCATAAAATCTGAGGCACTGTGATATTAGTCTATTTATGTCCACACAGAGAGCTTATATCTGCAATATGCAGTATAAAGGTGGCTTTGCAAGACTCCCATTTAGGCAGATGCTTGAGGATCCCCACAATAAGGCAGTGTAAGAAGAATCATCCATCGTGTTACCGCTTGAGAAGGTGTAATGCATTTCTTTCCTACATCCAGGCATCTTTAAATGCTGATTATGTCTGACTGTCAGCACGTCCTGTTGTAGCCACAGGTATTGAATATAATTGAGAACATCCATCAGGTATCTCTAAATTCTAGTGTAGCACCACACTCAATCAAAATTAAAACTGGTAAAAAAAAGAAAAATGTGGTGGAGCAGTTCCCCACTGGAAAATGCAGATTTAAGTTTACTGGAGCATTTCAGAGTGATCTATTTACCAATATTTTTAATAGTAATTGCAAAAATAGCTTTAAAAACAATGTAAGTAATTTCATTTTAGGTTGCATAATAGAACATAATTAAAAGCAAGAGCAAAGCAATACTGAAATGAAAAGCATTGTTGAGATGGACTATTTCTACAAAAATAATTTGACATTTCTCTAAAAGATTCTTCTAGAATATTTTAATTCATGGGAAGAGCAGCATTTTTGGCCTTTTTCAGATTCAACTAGAAAGAAAATTTCATAATAGTGACAGATATTTTGCAGAAATTGTACTGTTAAAATCTATGGCAAAAAACTTTAATATATTTTGAATGGCAGTAAAAATTGTGGTGGAATTATCACAAATTAGTGAAATTTTTCAGCATAGTTTGTAATTTTTACCAGAGACTGCTTTCTTGGGAGATTTAGCAGCTCTAAGGATGGATAAAAGGTTAGACAGAGGAATCACAGGACTAAGCCAGAGGCATAAGCAGGAACCAGGAGTCAGGGGCTGAACTGGCAGGAGTGGGAATATAAAATGGATGCGAGAACTAATACACAGGTGAATTACAGCTTGAGCAAAGTCAAGAACGGTGCTGGATTTGGTTTCATTACCATGTGGTGTCAGGAGATGGGTGCTGTGGGAGCTTCCATGATAAGAGCTGTTATTCTGGCTCCTGCAATCACAACATCCAACAACATCAGCAGACACTCTCTGAGTGAACCTGTGTTAACTCCCATCATAGGGGAATGTCCCTTTTTAGCAAATGTTCTTGCATTAAAAGCTATTGTGATACACATTAAATAAATTGAGGGAATTAAGAGGTAGAGTTCCTAGGTTGGGCTACTCTTGATATCTGCAAGGAAAGAGACAAGTTCCTATTCCATTAACAGAATGAACTGGAAATATATTTTAAATAATACTGCAGCAAATAGCAGCTGTTAAGAACAAAACCCAAAAGTCCTGTAAGGTCACCTGCACTAAACCTCACTACCATGAAAACCACACATTTGAGAATAGTGACCTCTGGGAAGTTTCGCTTCGCTATTCAGAAGCAGCAAGCAACAAGGAAAACCATGACTCAAAATAACTGTGTCCTTACAATTACTTGCAGAATGGTAAAGGATAACCTCAAGACTATTCGTTTTGATGATTTTTTTGTCTCAGATTCAGCTGGTTTAAACAAGCTCAGGAAAAGGCAGCCATTAATATAAACTCCTTCTATGGTATTTCTAAGTGCTTGAGTACTACTGCTAAAATACTGCATTTTAAGAAGGTGTCTGATCTCTTCTGCACACTAGTCACAGATCTCCAGAAAGAAAGATTACAATATATTTTACTTAAAATCCAAGAATACGTGTATTTGTAATGTTATAATCTATATTGAGCTGTATTTACTAGCTAGTATGGACACTTCCATATAGCAACATAGCCAGGAGAACATGGGATTAACATAATTTGGGAAAAAAAAAAAGTGAACAGCTGGAAAGGGGAGACGGATCCCCACCCAAGGAGAGACTGTGGGACAAAAGCTGATTTTTTCAGGGACAATGGAGAGTAAAGAGGCTGCAGCGATTCTTTTAAAAAAAAATCACAACCACATTGCTGTATTTCAGTCTCTGTAAAGCACAAGACTTTTTTTTTTTCCCAAGTAGTTGCTGAAACTTTAATCTTGATTTGATTGTGCCTGGGTTTCTTTTATTTGTGAATATTCCAACATCCAGCCTTTGATGTTACCTTTTAGCATAGCCTTATCAGGTCCTGAAAATAGCTTCATGAATGAAATTTTTTTCTATTGTATTAGCCTGGTTTGAAAAGGACCTAATTGACCCGCTGTAATAATAGGTTTGACTTGAAAGTTTGATCCCAGCTTACAAGGGTTTACATCTCCTGGTTCTGTCTTTTGAACACTTAATCAAGAGACATTTTTCAGCTTCTAAAAGGCTTTTAGCTCATCCACATGTATGGACAGTACCTAATGGACCGTACCCATTTATTCACTGGTCTCCACAATTGTGAAGTGTGACTCTTTTATGTTTTACAACCTCAAAATGCTTTCTATTTTTAGGTCAAAATGAAAAATCCATTTATCTTATTTAGCTTTTTAAATATTTATTTTATGGTATTTTACATGCTTTGTGCTTTGCCCTGGGGCATTTGTAAAAAACATGCTTTAAAACATGCACGTGATTGATTTAATTTTCGAGGCTGGCAACCAGAGTCAGATTTCACTCCTCCTGAAACTGCAGGAAAATGATGGGGTATTATTAAAGAAAAGGACTATTGCGTTTTCCTTGGGAGGAAGAAGCAAATTATATTGATGGGATGTTAAAAAGGGTGGGCTAGATTCTTTTCTGGATTTCTGCTGGCTCTGCTGGGTGAGAATCTGATCCAATATTTTTTTCTGCAGTCTAACTTGAGTGAGCCACAAAAAGTCAAGCCAACAACATAACTTACTGCCTTAATGGAGAAATATGATGATTTATTACTGAGAGGCAGAAATAGATTCTGTATTTGCAGTGTCTCTCCCATTTCCACTCCATAGGCCAGCGTAATAGAACATGCCAGGTCAAAGGATGGAAAATTTTCTTTCCGGAGGAAGGCACTGATTGAACTGTTAAAGCCCAATTCTGCAGGTTGCGCTCAAGTGCAGTGGTTCCTGCTCACTTAAACAGGGCTATTGATGAGAACTGGAGCTCTGCACTTTACAGACACTGAACCGGATCTGAACAACCTGACTCCATGTTTATGCAGTCAAAATTCTCACATCAGTAAATGGGAATTGTGTGAGAACAAGAGTTAAGTAAAAAGTGAGAATGGCGGGATTTGGACCTGTACCAAATGCTTAGGAGAAGGCTGTGCTTCCTGCCCTCTCAGTTAGAAGTTGGGTGTTGTGAAACAGCCAGTAATGCCAAGACAGTTGGCAAGTGTGCAAGACAGAAATAAAAGAATTAAAGGGGAGAAGGATTTTTTGCAATTAAAATTGCATGTACTGGCATTTCTACTATGTGGCAGAGATCCTGCACATTTTACTCCTGAGTAACAAAGAACAGAGCTGTGTATGTCACCATGGAAATGTAAATGGAGCTCCTTTGACAAACAGAGAAATGTATGCCATTCCTTTATGCTCAAATGAACTGTTAGTAGTGGGATGCAAGAGGAGAATGGGATGTCTGTTACAGAAAAGGAATGAAAATGCAATTCTAGTACCATATTCTCCATTCTGGTATATCTTACTAGGAGTTTAAAAAATATAGAGGCAAAAAAGGGAGTGATTTTTTTTTTCCTAACTAATTAATACAGTATTTATAGCTAGTGGTATAAAATAATAATGAACAAACACACAAAGGAGAAGGTATAGATTGGTGTTCTATGCTGCTTCTACATGGGCTACCTGTCTTTTTTTTTAAAAAAGATGGCTATTTGTGAGTGAAAGGAAATTTAAAAAGGAATGGGCAGCTGTGTTACAACACTATGAAATTAATTGGAGAGATTTTTTATTTAGTCTTTATGACCAACAGATGTTTGATTATTTCTGTTCTAATTCTTTCTGCGTCATTCTTTCCTTTCTCGGGGCATGAGTAAGTGTAGGTTGCAACGAAAGAAAGATCAACAGCAACCTATATTGGGAGGTCAAGAACTTACAACTTTTCTAATGTTTAGAAGATAACTGCTTAGATTTTTGCTACATGCCATTTGGAACAGAGAGCTAGGTACATATAAAATTTTTGCTGTTTTCTATGTTGCTGATTTAGCATATGCTTGTGCTTGATTCCACCAAATACTTCTGAGTTCAGCTTCCACAATGATTGTAAGAAGTGTGTCTGTAACTCATATGTTTGGATGTTTGAACTAGAAATGTTTTAGGAGATAAGCAGGAGAGATGGAGTTGCCAAGCAGGTTGCTCTAGAGTCAAAATATAAAGGCAAAGAAAACAGAGAAAGATTTAAATCCAAACTCTTTATTTACCTTTTTATTCCCTCTGGAGTTATGTGTTATGACAGTCACAAGATGAAATAACTTTAAACTCTACAGCAAGCCAACAAAGTTTGCTGCATCCTGTTTTCGTCAGGAAAAAGGCCTTGGATGAGGTTTCTGCAGAAAAGAAAAACTTTACAGGGTATCCATTGTTCACTTAATTTTACTTATTTCCATTTTTTTCTAACAGAAACCACCCAGTGGCTTCTTTAACCCATTTTCCTGATTTAAATTGATTAAATAAATATCTCAGATATCTCAAGTGTGGGGGACGGGGAAATGGCCAGCCCCTTTTCAGTGCTCTGTGGAGACAGGACAAGGGGCAATGGCTGCAAGTTGGAGCAGGAAGTTCCGCATTAATATGTGGAAGAACTTTTTCACAGTGAGATTTTCAGAGCACTGGGACAGGCTGCCCAGGAGGGTTGTGGAGTCTTCTTCTCTGGAGATATTCAAGACCCATCTGGATGCCAACCTGTGCAACCTGTTCTAGGGAACCTGCTTTGGCAGGGGGTTGGACCCGATGATCTCTGGAGGTCCCTTCCAACCCCTGTGATTCTGTAATTCAGTGTAGAAATTATGCTCCACCCAGCTCACATTTTGAATATGGAACCTTAAATATTCTCAGAGAAGTATTTCATCAAGATATAGGGGAATTCTCATAGGTTACAAAAGAGATTTTGCAGTAATTGACCAATTAATGGAAATTGCAAGCAACCTGAGTATTTTTTAGTAACAAAAGGTTAGTAATTTCCTCTGAAACACAACCATAAATACTGCCTAGTGACTAAATTGGCTGATTAAAATATCCTCAGGAGTGACCATCACCACAATCTTTGTATATTATGGATTAAAACCCAATTTATTTATTTTTTTTAATTTGGAAGAAATTTGTGTTTAGGAAAATTAGGGAAAATGTAGTGCGTTCAAACGTAATGATAATCACATCATTTGTATAGACATTTATCCCCTTGGAGTACGCTAAGCTGATCCTCTTCATTTCCTTGGTACTAAAATGCAACTGATTTTGAAATGAAAGTGACACCAAGCAGCAACACTTCCCAGTAACATGGGACAGAGTGTACCCAGCTGACAATGCACGATTACTTTAGGGAGACAGAATATTTTATGGCCAGAGTGAAAACAGTACTGGGGAAAGGACCATGTTAGATTGTGTCATCACTTTTCACATGGTATCTATTTTTCCTTTAAAAGTTTGTTTTTCCTTTAAAAGTTTGTGTTCCCTTTAAAAGTTGGCACTCCATGTCTAGGATAATAGTTCTTTTAGGATGACTGTTAAGGTAGTTGCTTCCCAAGTACTTTCTGAAGGATCTAGTGCTACTTTCCTCTTTCTGATCACCATGTGTCACAGCCTAGATTTTGTCTTGATTCCTGTTAAATAACAGGATTTTGTGTAACTTGATATGATAAGAGACTGCAGCTTCCTCTTCCCCCACCATATCTGTGTTCTGTTTTGTACTCCTTGCTGTTGTCCACTGGGCTTGTCTTGCTGGAGAAGTTACATGAGTTAGGCTTGTTACCTCTTCATGAAATGTTTATACAGGAGCTGCAGTACCACACTATCTTCTTTTACTGGCATCAGTATGTTGCTTGCCAGTCAGTGCAAAGACCTGCACTGACCTTAATGCTCTGGGAAATGTCTCATGATACAGGTTTTTCTGTTTTTCAGGAGTGATACTGTTGGGTTTTTTCCCTTGTGCTTATGTGATGTGCTTATGGGAAAGAACAGAAATGCTGGAATGAGAGAGCATCAAACTAACAAGTGATTTCTCTCATGAAATCCAGTACTAGTTATGAGGTGGGTTTTGAGCTGCTGTCCGGGAGCTGAAAGAAGCACAGTAACCATGATAACTCTTGTGCGAATAGCACTTGTAGTCTCATGACCAGGTGGATCAGCTGTTGTAGCTTTGTAGGGATGGATGCAGATGCTGTGGGGACGTGGTTATAGCAAGAGGAGGAAGGAAGGAAATTTAAAGAGATAGGTTTGCAGGCCTTTATTTGGAACAGTTATAATCATCTGCTTTTAGAGTACGTACACCACAGTTATATGTGTATCCCGAGGGAGCTGCTTTGCCTTGCATTGTGCATGCCAAAATGAAGTATGCTCTTCATCTCAAGTTCTTTTTTATGACACCTACAGTTCAAAATAAAGTACACTACAAAATTAATAGCATTCTGCAGTAATTGTTCTCAACCCAAGGACTCCAAACAACCCTGGATGCATATACCACCTTAAAATCTCCATGCTGTTTGAAATGTCTCTGTAGCTTCATATGGGCTACTTAGCTCATAAAATCCCCTCTTAACCCAAAACTGACTGAATAAATGAAAATGACAGCCAGTTTTAACATTGCTTTTCCCATGTCTGTGGCTGCAATGAACATGTTTTCTTTGCAATATAATTGAATTTTGCACCCATCTGCCTCCATCTTGTGCTGAGTTTCACAGTAGGAAGATGAAGAGAGCTGGCATGTCTTTAGGAATAGGGGAACAGGCTTGGGGAACGGCTCAAGTAGAGGGATGTATAAGCAACAAATATGCCTTCTGCTTTTAGGGTTTGTTACTGAAAGGACATAAAACTTAACAGCATTAGGTTTATGGCACTTTTATGCTACAGCAAGTGACCTGAGAATGAGAGGATGAAAAGACAACAGACAGAAGCAGAGCTGTAGTTTCTAACTCTTCCCAAAACAGTAATGAGGAGCTGCATACAGGAAAATGAGATGTAAATTCCTCCCTGTGCAGTTCAGAAGTTAATACAGTTCATTATATTTAATAATAGGTCTCCCTCTGTTCTCCAGACTTTCACGTAAGTGCCGCTGCGGCCTGCACCAGCCCCGTGTGAGGCAGGTGCTGCGGCGGGCGGGAGCTGTCCAGGCCGCGGGTGCTGGCCAACGCTCCGCGGCCGGCTGCGGGAGCAGGCGGGAACGCGCGCGCAGGGCCTGGTCTCCCTGGTTCCTGAGGGAATGCGATACAAGGCTCTGATCCCTCTTGCTGCGGCCTGCTGAAGGAGAGTTTTAGCACAATTTCTCTTGTCTTCTCTTGCCTTTTTTCCACACACACACCCTCTTATTTTTTTTTTTTGGATGTCTGATTGTCATTTATTTTTACTGAATGTCACAGGTGTCTCCACTCCTTGGAAAGGACTGATTGTGCAGTTCGCCAAAGAGCTAAATTAAACCTGGGGCCTCTAATGCACACAGAAGCACCTGAAAAACACTGGTTTTAAAGGGGGTGTGACACTGCTTATACGAACTCAGTTCTGCCTGAGGTTTAAAAAGAACTTCTGTCAGACTAACAGTCTCTGAGGAGAGAGAAGAAAATGATCCCATATGAGCACAGAATTGCTGTGGGTGCATAGATTTGTGATTTAATACACTGAGAAGGTCATCAAAATAAAGTAGGAATGTGGGGGTTTTTTTATTGCCTAGAACAAAGAGATATTAAATGGTGTTACTCCTGTTCCAGAAGGATTAATCATATAGAAATAATATGCCAAAAATAGGGATTAGATTAAAAGGATTTTAAAGATACTGAAGAAGAATCCACCCCCAGCTCTATGTGAAATAAACTGGTAGTTTCCACAGAGTTCCATCTCACAAAACTTAACAGAACTTGTACTAGTTGCCTTTCAGCTGTCAGATTCATCAGGGATAAAGTCACTCACAAACTTAATTAGTGACTGATCCAAAGTGGAGAGCTCTACTGAACCGGCATGGGCATGGTGTCAGTATGGTCAATCTCACGCTGCAGACTTTGACTATTAGTTTGCTCTCCATGTAAATAAAAATGGAGCTTTTAAGGCTGTCAGACAGGCACCATTCACAAGGAAAGACTTAATTTCTGAAAAGAAGAAAGGAACCTGGGCCTGAAAAGCTGGTTTGGACAAACACAAAGTGCACTGAATTTTGTGCATTATCTGCTAAGCAAGTATATAACAAACAAATCAACGTCATGACTTTCTGTTAATTGTGGGTAATTTTTCTGCCTTAGCAAGTTTTGATATTCAAAAGAAATAGCAAGATCATTCCTTCTATTTCAAACCACCATTTTCGGCTAAATCTCAGTCTAGGCAGAGTAGGAAAAGGGCACAGTGATGAAAAGGAAATTACAGATATGTAAGAACTCAAGCTATCTCAAAATATGAAAGCTGTATCAATTTTGATAACAGGGCTCTCACAGACCTCTAAAGTCTCACAGCAAAAACAGTAGCATGAAATATATGAGGGTCCAGAGCACTAACTTCCAGGAGAAAAACTGTATAGCAGATTTTTCTAACAAGCACTAAAGAAAAATTCTAGCAATCTTTCAAATTTTCTAGAGATTACAGTTTTTGCAACCTTGGTAAATGGACAGCTATGCTTGCATGTGACCTGTTGTGTGTAGAGTTGTTATGATTAATATTGTTGTTGTAATATTATATTTTTAAATTAATAATAATAATAATAATAGGAAGAAGGGGAAAAAAAAGAACAACAACATCCTGAGTTAATAATGCTGCTGTAGCTAGACAGAAAAGCTAATCTACAATGAAAAGCATTATACTACATATTTTCTAGAACATCAGAAAAAGCTCGTGGATCAGATAAAATTTTATTTTCAAAACATTATGTTACTTCAAAAATAGAACACAAGCAAATTTCTCTTTGATCTGCTCTCTGACTGGGAATTCCCTACGTATGCTGTCTATCCATCAGCAGGATAAGATGCAGTCTGTGGCACACAGCTCATTTCCCAACTTGTTCATTCTTAGTATCAGAAATGCGATGTTAGGCACTAGGTTTGCAGGTGTACACACATCTGTGGAGGACAACTTATTCTACATTTGGAAAGGTATAAAGTTCTCTGTAGCAGTAGACAGCTAGAGAGCTTTTCACAGAATAATGATACGAAAAAGTTCCAATTCACTGAATCTATTTTCCCATGTGCTTGAACATCTGGAATAAGGAAGAGATTTCTATGTGTAGATAGGTAGCTAGACAAAATGTTATACTGACTTCTGCCTACTAGAAGTTGGTATCTCATTTGTTCTATTTAAATTCTCAAGGGATACACTACAGTCAGGAGCTGACAGATACCAAGGATATACAAAGATTTGTAGAGAAGAGCTGAACAAATTCATGAAAATAACAAAACAAAGAAGGAAGAGAGAAGTAAGAACAAGCTTGTGTCACTCATAGTGTTCAAATGAAGCAAGGTTGAGAGACATGGCATTGGTAATATTCCATTATGCCAGTAAGAAATAAGCTGATTCTGTTCTGGCTTACATCTGTATATCTGAGGTAATTTATGGCAATCATAAAAGAATTCTAGATTTGCATTTTGAGTAAGTTAGATAAGTATCTGCTGCACTAATCACACTAAAAAGTTCTAAACATTCCTGTTACAAGTTATTAACCCCCCTCATATTTCTATAGGGTTATTCGAAAACAGATGCTAAAGTTGCCACCTTTCACAGGTTTTTAAATTAATTTTCCTGTATAAAAAGGATAGTCCAGTGATTCACAGAGAATTACTGATAAAGTAAAAAATGCAGTACAGGATTCTTTTTTTTTTTTTTGGTGCCAGAATTGCATCACAGTGCTCTTCAGAAGGATGTAGTCTTTATCTGATAAAAGAGTCCATAGCTAAATTCATTCACAAAAAGAAGATTAAACAATTTTCTTATATCCCTACTTTCTGGAAGGATCATGGCAGCACTAATGAAGGTTAAGTAGACTGAGGAATGATTTGTAGAATATCTGTGGGAGATCTCAGGTACGGGTCACTTATAGAAAAAGCATTGTAGCACCTACCCCATCGTGTGCCATGTCAGGTGAAAAAAATCTTTCTTCAATTCCCCAGGCATTTCACATATAATTACTCTAAATACAATGGGTGAAGAGTGCTATTAGTTACGAGTCAAGTGTTCAAACCCATTCTATTCTCTCCTTCTGTTGTTTTGGGTTTTTTTTTTAATATTTGGCTGTTTTTTCACCATCACTTATTAGAAGTACAATTTTGTTGACTCCCATATTGAAATAATTGAAACCAGAGCCATGAGAAGTAAGCCACACAGTGCCCCAAGTCAGATGGCTCCACATGAGCCATCACCAGGCAAAGAGCTGTCCTCTGCTTGATGTGTGCTCCAGGCCCAGTCTGCATCCTCTGGTGTTAAGATCAAGGTAGTTCTAGGACTGTCTTAGCAGACAAAGGAAAGTAAAAAGCATTGCCTTGTCCCTGTATCCATTCATGGACTTGTCCAAACATAGAACTGAGGAAGGACATGCTGTGGATTGTAAAAGGATTTAAATAGACGTGGAGTGATCCTGTGAGAATTTATGAGGCTGGGCATGTTGACCTTATTACAGACTGTATACAGAGTATAGTTACCTTAGTAGTGAAATGTCTGCATTAGCCACAGAAAGGAAATGAATAGCTCTTGATAGCCATCTCTTTGCAAAAACTTGAGTTAAAGTGTAATGCCAAAACTATTAATTTTGCTATTTTTGCTGTGGCTGTTACCTGCAAAACTTGCTTTGTCCCATAATGGAAAAAGCCTGTGACAGAGACTGACAAAAGACTTGAATGCGAATGAAGGAAAGAGGTTTACTTATTGCAGAAAAACAGCTCTCTGATTATATGCTTTATTTCCACTGCTAATCTATATGGTGTTTTGTTGTTTAAATGGATTTTCTGACCAGTCTACACATCTCCCAAATGGGAGAGTGTCACAAATGCTTGAACTCAGGTGGGTAGTGTGCACAGCTGTGTGCAGGGCTTGACAGTTCTGGCGTTTCTTCCCCAAAGAGACAAAAGGTCTGACAGCTGGGGATGAATGCAATCTGAAAACTCAGAAAGGAAGTATGTCCACCTAACTGCATATCCATAATAGAGATGTGTCTATTCTATGAGGTCTGTATAGTATGTGTTCAGACCCCAAGCTGGATGCCCTAAACACAGGAGGGCTAGTTGTGTTATATATGAGATATTCATTAAATTAAAGAAAAGCCAATTTTTCTTTTGTCCTGACCAGGAGTAATTCAACTCTAGAGATCGTGGGTCTCGAACTTCTAAGAGACAGGCTGATGTCTATTCTTTTCACTGTTGGAAGGAAAGTCATAGACACTATACCAGTACCAACTGCTAGGTCAGTTTGTGAAGGAAGACACACAAAATGAGTCAAAAAGGGCAGTCCAGCAAATTAAAATCGCTGATGCCAAAACAAAATCCTTCACGCTCAGATGCTAGGCGAAACAGTCAGATTGGAAGGCAACATACCATAGCACTCATGTTAGCTAACAGAGAATTCAAGAGGAATTGTATTAAAAAAAGGAAATATATTTGTAGTAGAAAATAGAAATGTAGTAAAATATGAAAAAAAAAAATCATGTAGCACTACAACAAGAGTGAGAGTTTTAAACTCCAGTGCAGTCTCGGTGCTAACATATGGCTGTGAGAGCTGGAGCTACCTAAAGTGTAAAACCAGACACCTTAAAAAGCAAATGTCTATAAAAGATTCTGATTCTGGATAAATATACTTTTAAACAACCTGAAGATATGAGAAATCAAAATCATTGGCCAGCAGCTTATCTCTGTCAATATGAAGAGCCTACTCAGTAGATGCACAGTGTGTATTTCAGATGCCAGGACACAGACACCCAGAGCTGTCAAATGCAAGCTGGCCAGTGTCACGAAAAGAGGCTGCACAAGAAAAGCCCTTGGAAAACCCATTAGCAAGCAGGATGCATTAGCAGGACAGTCACAACTTTGTAGGACACTTGGAAGCAGCAGCAAATGGCAGAAGCAGAGAAGACTAGTTTCTGACCCATTCACTTACATTGGCAAGCAGGTATAAAGCCAAAGAATACAATCATTAAGAGTTGCCACATCCCTAGGTCAAAACAGACAATTTCTTGGTTAATTCCCATGAACAGAATCCTCTACTAAAACTGAATTCTCTGGCATTTGTAGCTAATTAAAGCTATCTAATAACAGCTGCATCATTTGTGTACTTATTTTCTATGGAGAGCAGAATTTGTCAGAAACCTCAAGATGCTTTAATACTATATAGAATATTAGCAGATAAGGGTGGGTTCACTGTGCCCGAGTTTACTTACTACATGTATTGTGGAATTCAGAGGCTTTGAGACACCAGCAATCTAAATGAAAAACACAAAATATGACCTTCCCCTTCCACTGCTTAGAAAGTTGGTACCAAAGAGAACTCAGTTTAGTTCCTATATGTTGAGTGAGAGAGAATGCCTGTCCCCCACTTGGAGAGCTCTGCTCTGATCATGGTGGCTTCTGCAGGGCAGGCTGGTGGGGAAGCTGTGGCAAGAAGGTGGTGTCTAGGGGGACAGATTATATACCTACTACAGGTTTGGACACCTGGTCCCAGGTTTTGGAGCGGATGCATAGGCTATTATCACAAAAAAAAAGAGCGTTTTCTTTAAATTTGAGTGCCCTTCATCTCTGTACTGCAATGCATTTCCAGTTTCTTCATTAATTGTATGTACAGGTATCTGTACAAGGCTCAGTTGCTTGTAGAAGCTGTGCTAAGCAGTTCTGCTTTGGAAGAATTCATTCTGTGAAGTAAATAAATAATTAAACCTGACAAACGTGTTTTTCAAAACTCTGAGGAACTGCACATCGCCTGCTGGCACTTCTGAATTTAGAGTGCTGCATATCGAATTGTTTCTGCTCTCCAGTATTTTGCTTCCCTTTCAAAAGCTTTTTCTACTGCAATTTGTAAAACATCTTGTGGGCAATTCTTCTGCTTGCAGCCTTGCCTGTCACATTGCTTTTCCCTCACAAATAGTATAAGGAAATAGAGAATGACTGTCTGGGATGATATAGGTTCCATTGTTGCTATTACATATGGACAGGCTTGTGTTGTAAACTGGTTACCACCTGTTTTCTTCTGAAAATAGAAAAGCAGTTTTCTTCTTTCTTAAAAAATAAATGAAACATCTAATTAATTTTGCTCATATCCTCTCATTTACATAATAAATCCTCACAGGATCACATCCTCAAATCTTAGTCAAAATTCTCAGTAATCCATTAAGACTTTTCTGTGTTTAAAAGTAGATTTGGAAGGGGGGTGGTTAGTGTCACAATGTGATACTAAATCCAAAAAGTCCTTAAAAAGTCCTGCAAAGTGTTTGCACTCGGTTTTGGAGTGACATCACTATTGAATCACTGTGTATGTCCTCTGAGATCAAGTTTCCCAGACCACTTCCAGCTCAAATCTAACAACTTGAATATTTGGTATCACTGAGTTATTTCTCATGCTGATGAGTTGGGCGGCATTGCTTCTAGTCTTTATATATGTGATTCTTCCATGGAATTTGTAGTCTGGCATAGGTTGCCCTGTAGAGACCAGGAGGTACACTCGACCTCTGGCTCTGCAAAACCAACAGGACTACAGCTTGCTGATAACTTTGGAATTCTGGAATTTTCACTCTTTATCTCAAAACAATGCACAAAACGTGTAAATAAATTTGCTTCCTTCTGCCACATCACAATATTATAAACTCTTCATCTACTGTCTCAATAAATAGGTTATCATTCCGAGAGCTATAAGACTTACGTGCCACAAGCACCATTCTTCCTACTTTTATTTTTTCATCAGGGAAATATCAAGTCAACACCATTCCTAGTCTGGTTCCACTGGGACATTGAACAGAATGGCACTGGCAAGTGATTTAGCTCCAAAAGAAGTTGGGGCTTAATTACAATTAAATTCAAACATTTCGAACTTTCTGTCCTTTCTCAAATCCTTGGCTTTTCATTTAGATCTGTCAGTCAGCACTTCATTAGGTATGTTCTATTTCCCAGCATCTTGTCATTTATAATAATAAAATACACGGCCATGAATCTGCCTAGAGGATGTTTTAAATAAATCTGTGTACATTTATAAATTCAGGTGAACGTGTAATTCTTAATGTCCTGCATGGTTACATGATAAATAATTGTCATCGACTTCCCTCATTTTTAATTTCAGTGACAAAAGACTTGTTGCCGTACATTTGAATTGCAGAAAGAGTAACAAGGGACAGCAGATTATAGTAGTTGTGGTTTGTGGGTTTGGGGTTTTTTTAATGTTTTATATTGAATGCATTTTTACACCTTGCTAAGATCATTTTTCCATGGAATTTTTAAGGGGAAAATTCATTCTAATTGTGTAAATTGTGATGTTTAATTATTTTTCTTAGTCACTGTCACCCTGGCAATATGAATTTGAGGGGTGGCAGCCAGATTGTCCAGCCTTGAGGAAAGTCTGGAAGGGCTGTGCTTTTTCAGGGGTGTGCTTTTTCAGGTCTGGAGACTGTATGTTATTGGGTGTGGGGAGGATTGGCTGTGTCGTTGTTTACCTGTGGTAACACAGGGAAGTGTGCATCCTCTGGAGAGTTGTCTCTGTTGTAGGTTCTTGGGACTTCAAATGGAACTGGCAGTGCTCACACCTTAAAGTACCAAAGAGTAGCCTATGAACTGGAAAGCAGACAATTGAGTTAATAATAGGTCACACAGAAAAAAATATGGGAGAAAAGCAGTGTGACAGTCAAGGCCAAGCAGAGAGATGGAGTTTAACTGCTTATAGGGCCCTCTCTGGGGGCCGTGATGGATTTTAGAGGTGGCCATATGCAACTGTTAAATTGATTTTCAACAAACAAAAAGAATCTGTAGCAAAATTTTATTTTCCATTGGAAATCTATTTTTTCTTTTCTAAAGCGGTCAAATATTTTTTTCAGATAAAAGAAGTGGAAAATGACTTGTCAGCTTTAGAACAGAAAACTGGCTTTTGACAGAAACCCCTTCCTACAGTTTTTCTAATAAAACTATTATGCTCCCATTTAAAAATTGTCAATAATTAAATATAGTCTAACAATAATGCCAAATTCACTTGAGGTGGTGCAGTACTGACTGGGCTTCTGTCTTGCAACTCCTCAGAAAACTGCTTTGCAAAGGGCAGATAAGATGAGTTTGGTTCTTGTCAAGTGACCTTTGTTTTCATCAAATTTTACCCTTCCTTGGGGCTAAAAGAGCCTCTGTTTTTTAGCTTTTTTAGCTCTAGTGGATAATTCTCTGAGCTTTCCATCCCCCCTACTCCCTCTCCTTCTATGAGATTCCACATCTCAACATTCATTGCAGCGAATTGACATTATTAATATTCTAACAACTCAAAAAGAAATAGGGCTATATTGTGACAGCTACCAAGACAGTATATGTCCCAGAGCCGTTATGGTCTAAACAGTCTATCTGAGGGATAAGCACACGTGTGAGAGTAGTTCAGTGCCAGAGATGCTTGGTAGATCCGCCTGGCTTCACTCAGAAACAAATCACAGCCTTGCTCACCGAGTCCCTCCGTTTCCTGCCAAGAGAATCTGCACACATTGGCAGCCATCTTCTGAATTGCCAAGAAAATTGTGAAATGGGTGCTAACTAGGGTATCTGAGTGCAAGTAAAGACCTTTAATATCCCATAATATGCAGCTCCCCTAAAGTAATTCCAACAAGGTAACTGGTTAATTACATATTTCTAACTAAATACTCGTATAATTTTAAAGGAATATTTTGCCCAAAGTGGTCATAAATTGTGGAGATAGATAGCATTAGGCAATTACCATTTCGAAACATAGATGTTGTCACCATTAAAAGTGGGTCCTTAGTACATATAATAGCAGTGCCACATTCATCACAGCATCTAAGAGACAGGATGCTTAAATGCAGTGAGAAGGCAGAAAGGTTTTAAAACTGCCATCAGATCTCTTGTAGTCAATACTGGTGCTTTACATAAAATTTGCCTGTGCTGATGATAAGGTAACTTGTCTGAGTTCAAATCATTGGAGAACAATCAAATATGATAAGTGATTGCCACGTGCTGCCATTGTCAAAGTAGAGACACAAACTTAGGATAATGGAGCTAAGACAATTCACAGAAACTTCAAGGAGGTGACCCCTTCGAGTGCTGTGTGATTCCTGACACTCAGTCAATGTAACTTTTACCTGATTTTTATTGGCAAGAACGGGCTTGTTTTTAGTACATCCAAAACCATCTATTTACATGCAGTAGACATAATCTACACTCAAAACCAGCATAATATATCTAATTTATCTATAATTATTATTTAGAGTGGCTACACTCCTGGAGACTCCCATCAAATTTTATCAGACCATCTGTACTGAGCAATTGCAGTTGTTGTTAACTTTGCTTATGGTTGAAGGTGCACAGTACTGTTGCAAATGATGCCTGAGTGAAGTTCAAATTCAACACATTAGCAGAGTAGGCATTTAAAGTGAAGTATAATTTTGATCTTATAATACAAAATTGTTATGATCGTTGTATATTTTTATATTCATGAAATTTCCATGAGCTCACATGCAGCAGGGTGAAAATAAACCTAATTTTTTTCAAAAAGAAAGGAAACACCTGTTTGGGGACCAATTATGAACTTCATAGAACTATCAGTCCTAATTACTAAATAGCTACAGGATTCTCATTTAAGCAAAATCAACCATACTTGAAAACTAAACTTAGAATGTAAATGATGCAATCATTCATAATTCATTCTGCCACAGTACACAAAAGCAGAGCCTACAGTAGGCTGTTTTTAAATCTTTTGTGCAGATTAATACAGCCAATACTAGATTTTAAAAAGCTCTTTGAGGAGAAATAGATCTTTTAAAGGTAGTAAGTTTTATCCAGCATTTTAAAACTAATCTTAAACTTGAATGCATCCACTTTAAAAGAAAGACTTCACAGAAAAGGCAATATTATAAACAGTCTGTCTTTGAGGAGAAAATCCGTATTTGGTGCTCAGCAGAAATATTAGCAGCTCATTAACGAATGTTGTATTACCATTTGCAAGACCCATACTTACTTGTAACTTGTAAGTTAAATCTTATATTAGGCAGTAGATAGTACTTAGTGGCCATACATTAGTGGAATGAATGATCCAAGGTAATCCAAGGATAATTTCCCAGGCAAGCTAACTGAGGGTAAGACCTCAAGATCTCAAACACAGCTACAGCTCTCTTGGGGAAGAAGGAAGACTCTCAATATCAATCCTTGATTTAGAGGTCTCAGCCTTTTTGCAGGCTAGAACAACCACACAAATTAGTTGTCCAAGCTCAGGCTGAGGTTTGCTGCTGTTACCCTTTTAATGGGAACTCATTATAACAACTGGATATTCACATTACATATCATTTTTATGTGAAATTCTTTTTGTGCTAAGATAAATATCGCTCTATACATGCATAAATATTAAACCTGCTGAAAGCTGGTTACTTGCTGAAATACATTCCACAGCAGCAATTTTGTGTTTTATAGTGTTATTCACTTCTCATGTGCAAACTTTAGTTGGAGCTGAGAAGTATAATATCTGTAGTATTTCTGTGTACCAGTACTAAACACTTTGTAAACCACTATTAATCTTATGAGTAGCTTAGGCAAGCATTTGCAGTAAAAATATATTAATCACATTTAGTCCTTCTTTCTGATCACAAATTGCCCAAACAGATTGTGACATCTTCTTATTTGTTTGCCACCAGCTATTCTTTATCAAATATTACAGTGGGGAAAACTAAGCCTACTGGCTGATCACAAATTGTTTGTTGATGTTGTAAATATATATATATATATAAATGTACTCCTGTACGTGTAATAATTTTATATGCCATCTGTGTGATCCATCACTTCAGAAAATTTTATTAAATTCCCTGTGCCTTAACCTTTTTTCAGCACATAATGTTACATTTCTCAAAAATTTCTTCCCACAAACATTGCTAGCAGTAAAATTGTTTTTCTTGTGGACTCAACATGATCTAACCACTGTTCAGTTCATGGTGGCAGTGTCCTAGCCTAGGGTGGATCAGATCCCTGCTGGGCTGACAGTCTCAGTGGTCCATATGCATATAGCACCCACAAGGATGACTGGATACACATACTGAAAAATCTCCTTGTCATCAAAGAGATCAAAGAGACCTTCTGTTTACTTGTGTTTACCCCTGATTGTACAGTTTAAGCCTGGTCATATCCCATCTTGCACTGGTCTTTTTAATATGCACTGGTAAATCACATTAAGCGGGGCCCTCTCGCAGATGGCCCCTGCATGAGTACATCTTTGGTTGAAGGCAGATGTTAGCAAAGGAAGTTCTAGGCTGCAGCAAATCACAAATTCTTGTCCCTCCCATCACATTGAATACCAATGTATTCACTTCAAGCTTTTACTTGAAGTAAGGTTTGGGAAGAGTTGAATTCCCTAGACAGTGGCTGAGATTTTTAATTGAATCCTGATTACTTCAACACACACAGTGCATTTGCATTTGCAGAGCAGGAAAAGCAATGCATTAATGCAACAATCCTGTATTTTTAACATCTACAAAGGATTTGAACTCTTTTACTGGTCACTTTGTATTTCATTAAAGAATAATAGCATGAAAAAATAGCAAGCCACAGTATTCCTTCATAATTTGAAAATATAACATTACAGATAATCGAATGTAATTGTCCAGAGGGCCAAGGAAGTGTTTCTATGAACAATAATTCATGTAACAAGAAAGAAAACCCCATTGTCCATTTAGAAGGGTTAAAGGT
This sequence comes from Gallinula chloropus, assembly GCF_964237585.1. Taxonomy (NCBI): domain Eukaryota; kingdom Metazoa; phylum Chordata; class Aves; order Gruiformes; family Rallidae; genus Gallinula; species Gallinula chloropus. Next base: position 8,035,851 of record NC_140094.1, read on the forward strand.
GAGGAAGTGGGAATATAAACTATGCCATGCAATCAAATTCTTGACATAATTGCATTTGGTTTTGTGTTTTGCGTGCAAAAGCCACGTAAAATCATGTGTTCTAAGACTAGTATTTACTTTAAAGAAACCTTTCTGCATGTGTATTAGAGAATTTGAAACTATGTAAAAATTCAAGCATTCAGCATGTTTAACCATTTATGAGTTATTAATTAATATTTTATTCACTAGTGTTTAAAAGAACAGGGAAAATACTGCTCACCGATTCAGAGAAAGTAAGTGATCTTTGGTGTAATGATTTAACACGTAAGCTTTATGGAATTATGAAACATGCTGGTTGCTGTGGCACACATGCATTTCTCTGATGGAATAGATAGGAAAGTAACATAATGCACATTACATTCCCTTGCACGAAGACTATCATACCCTTTGGATCCTGTTGAGTCTGCCTGACTTTTGTCTTCTACAGACTTAATTTCCTATCTTTTCTCTTTCTTACTAGATTGCATTCTTTGCTCTTAGTAAAAATACATTCAGCAATTGAATTGCCCTCTCTTTGGAAGTGAACAACCTTGTGATGCACTTTTTTAACATATCTGTTGCTGCATTTACAGCAGTTGAACTGCAACAGATTTTGAAAGACTCTGAAAAAATATTGCTATTTCAGCCAGTCAGAAGTGTTTTACAAATGCAAAAACTGAGCTCAAATATTTACCACCTTGTATATAAGACACTATCCATCATAATCTCCCCCTAATTTCTCTTTTATTCTATAGGATATACGCGTCCATGAATGTTTCATAGCAATAATAACTAAGAAAAAATAGTGGTTGTTATTTTGACTTTGATTGTTTTAAAATGTCAGGTAAGTGTAACAGATTGTGCTGTTTGTGTAGACTGAAACAAATTCTTAGTAAGGGGAGTACAACTAAAGTTACTGAAACATATCAAATCATTTGTGTGACTGGGACACTAAAACCTGATTGTAATCTAAGAGGTATAAAGTTGGTATAAAAAATCAGAGGTGATGGTACATAGTAGTAAGGACATTTAAATGTATAAACATCTCAGAAGAACCTGGGAATATTACAGATAAATGGGAGGCATTAATTTGGCAATGTGTACAGATCATCAAATACAACTAAAGGAGAGATGAGCATATCCTCAGCATGTAAATGAAGATGAAAATAATGGTTGTATGGGTGAACCAGTTTGGGAGAAAAATGCTGGAAGTAGCATGCAAACAGTAACAAAACATTGTTAAAGTTCTGTTAAAGTTTTCTGTTAAAAAGACAGTTTGCCCAAACCCAGGCATTTCTATTTTTTACATGAAAATTTCAGTGTGCACAAATAGGACACAACAATTATGTTTCAAAAGGGAAAAGGGTTTCACCAGGACCAAAAAAAAAAATATCACAGAGAGTGCAAATGCAAATTCACCATCAAATGAGGATAAGGTCAGTGAGTTTTGATAGGGCTGAATCTTTTCCATAAAGCTGTAGATATACATATAAAATATCTACCACTAAAACTCATAGATTAGCCAAAGTTTGGGAGAACTGTAACAATGAAGACAGGATGTCCGCACAAACATAATGGAAATAGCCTGTAGAGCTGCCTTAAAGAAGTGCTCTAAGACAGGCAGGTACAAAGTTACTCATCCTGGGATGCAGAAAGCTGGCCAAAATATGTAAGAAACCACATCTTTAGAAGTCAGCAAGCACATATATCCTTCAGGCCAAAGTGTGTCTTGGACATATCCAAACAGGCTGTAAACAAGCCAACTCATCACTGCATATACTATGCAAAACAGAATCCTAAACAATCTGATTTATCCTGCCAAGAACGATAAAAACTAGCTGGAGTATGTCTCTGATGCGCTACAGTCTGTGATACTGATGTACTCACATACTTGTAGATAAGGTTTCCGTATCTAGAAGAGGGGCTTGGTTCTTTTGATGATGGGTTGGGTTGTGGTTGTTTACTAGACTTTCTTAAAGCTCTGTGCTAGCTCTTCTCTTCCTCTAGGCAAGAAGAGCTGGTGATTTTAATTTTCAGAAATCTACCCCAGTTTTCTGCTTCTGTCAAAACTTTGTTAAGGCCTAAAATCTGTACTGGGATTGTGAGTAACTACTGTTTTCTCTGTGTATTTACCCCTATGCTATGTAGGTGTAAGTAGTCCCCATGCAGACACAGAAAAGTCTAATTTTTAACAATGTAACCTAAAATATATTTGCCCCTGCCTTATCTGATTTCTGCATATGCTCAGAGAAGAACTATTAGCCTCCAAATATAGTGCTAGCATCTGAGTTCTAATGCAGGGCTCCTGTTGTCTAACTTGTCAAAGTGTAGGTATAGCATCCAACACAAGTATCTTTGTTCTGAGATCTTAGCTGCTACCTCTTTCATGAGTTTCATCAGATAATATTAATGTTTGGTTATTTAGATCATATGAATTAGTTCATGTCTGTGCTTATTTGGGTTTGCAGTAACAATTGTAGAACAAAACATGTTTGTAGGGTTGTTTACCTTTTAAATATCACTCAGTTCTTACATGTATCAAATTCTTTTTTTGATTTTTCTCTCGAGAAATGATTTTTCTTGGTGTGTAGTTCACTAGAGTAACTGATCTGCCTCTTGCAATGGAGTTCTTTTAAAAGTTTTGGGAATAGACAATTTTGAGAATGTTCCTGATATCTCTGCACTCTGCACTATCCCGTGGAATTTTGGCAAGAATCTTTTCAACTAACTTCATATCTAGGAGGATTACTGTAAAACTGTTCATCTGTCAGTATTTAGTATTTGGATTATTGTGAAGTGACTGTCCTGTGTGACATTTAAAACCAGACAGAATACTAAGTTCTGACTTCCAGTTTCTTACCCTTTTTTAATCTGAAGTATTTTCTCAGGAAAATACCCATTGTGTGTCATTATCTGCTTGGAAACAATTCTGCTATTAATGTCTACTTGTATTCTGCAGACTGAAGCAATTTGATGTGCGTTCACTGACCCTCATTCTCTGGGACTCTTACATTTGGTATAACCAGAAGAATATTTCATGACAACTTTGCTTAAGCATACATTATTGTAGTTAAAGGCAAATGTACATGAGGAAAGAAACAGATGTTTCCATTTTCTTTGCAAAACTTTGTTATAATCCTTTTGCTTACTTTACATATTTTGGTTAATGTTGCAACTCCAGGAACTGCACAGATCAGATTTTTTAAATGAAAGCTGAAATTTCCAAGCATTATTCTGTCATAATGGGTCAAATTATTTTTCCATTATACCAGAGCATGTAGCGATTCGCTTACATGTTGCCTGTTCTAAGTCGGAATACTTTAGATGTAAATATTGTTCCACCATTACACAGAATTAGATTTGAGACACTGAAATGGCTAGTTTAGCTAGAAAGTTCAAGAGAATGCCAACAAGGAGAAGTAAGGCAATAGATATTTAAATTATGGACATAAAAAACCTGCCTTCCCACTTGAAAGTATGGGGATATTAGAATTTGCTACTTGGAGATCAGATCCTCTGTGGGATGCCTGTTTAAAGTAGAGGGGGTTTTGATTGGTTTGTACTATTACCAAGACAAATACATGGGTTCTAAAGCAGTGCAAAAACAAGGTCAGCTAAATTTGTCAGGAAGATCCCATCAAAAACAGCACGTTGTAGAAAAGATAAAACAGTGCCATGCAAAGAAGTTCAGGTAGCGGCACAGGGACAGAAACACAAAGCCCAAACCAGTGTATCTGCATTAGAGAGAAAGAAAAAAAAAATGCTTACAAGAGATGAAGAGTCATAGGGTAAAACCAAGGACTTCATATTCCACTGCAATAGCTATGAAAAAAAGAAAAGGAGGGGGGGAGAACTAGCAGACTAGCAGCACCTACAGTGCTTAAGAATATTGAGAAATCCAGGAAGCGAGAGGGTATCTGCCATATGACCTTAACTGCTTCACAAACTCCTGATTTAAATGCTCTGCAGGAAGAAAGGCCGTTATATTTGCAATTGAGCTATTAGATCACAAACCAATTCAATTGCAGCTGAATCATGGGACCAGCTGCAATATGAGCCCCAGAAATATTGATGATATTACAAATATTACACTAGAGGAATGTAGCTGAGAGCTGGTGATATACAGTATATGTACTCTGAGTCCTGTAAGCAAAACCAAGCTGTTAATAAGAAATCTGTGAAACAAGCAACATTATCTGTTGGAGTCAGTGACAGCTGACAGGCAGGAATACCTTGCTGAGCAACAGTGTAGCATGAAAAAGAGCAATTTGCTTACCGAGTGCCATCCAAAATACTCTAAACTGAAAGAGGGAGGACAGCAGCATCCCAGTATGATGGGGATCATCTACTCTTCCAGCAGTCCTAATGAAACATTTGAAGAAGTAACAGGCATATCTTCAAATAAAAGGTGGTGTTATATCTTTTGAAACAAGCACTGTGTGCATCTGCCTCCAAACAGTAATGACAAATGTTTTTGGTAAACTACAGACTGGCATTGGCTCAGAAACACTTAATAGCGAAGAATAACATTGCTCATGGACAGCCCCCGAGGGCTTTGGCAACATTCAGGAGTGACCACTTTGTGTTACATTGTACAAGCTCCCATTGTCTCCTGACAATGGTTTCTTCATCCTCCTGTAGGTACCTCCAAAAATAATTACAGACACTTCCAGAAAGCATTCTAGTTTACACTGAACTTACTGTAACCTGAATGCAGCAGTTTGAAGGTGTTAAGATTTTAGGAAATGGAAAGAGCAAGAACAAAGTTGTGCCTTGCCTCAAGTTACAATGTCTTCTATCTAAGAAATGAAAAAACGCAAGGGTGAGAGAAGAGAAGATGATAGTAAGTTTCCCTACTTTGGACAGTAGGCTGAGAAAGGTACCATGAAAAGTATCACCACAAGAGCATGTAGCACCTTAACACTCTGGGCTCAGTTCACTTCCTTGTCAGAGATTTACTTCCACATCCCTGTAGCCAGGGTGATTGTCGTCCATGTCCAGCTTCTCCTGGTGGAACCCTCTTAAACTCCATGTGGAAGTATGAATGGGACTCTAATCCCCTGGTTCCCACCTGAGAGAAGACTCTGATCTAATACCTGCTCCAGTTACTGTTATTTATACATATTGAAATAGTATTGGAAGGAAAATAATCTTCTCTTTCCTCTTCTTACACCCCCAAATAGCTTACAATTTAGTAAATCAACAATAAGAATTCAAATTCACTCAGGCAGAGAACAGAACTGGGTCTGCTACATGCTTCAAAATTTACTGTGTCTTTAAGATACTAGAAAAAAAGACTGATGGAAATGACTCTGGCCCATTTGTGAATCTTATCCTTAAAAATACCCCCACCTTCCCCCACCAAAAAAAATTATTCTGCAAAGCTATTCCAAATCTGTAACTGTTCAAGGGTAGTAAGTGAAACTGCATCTTTGATAAATTTAGTGGATGGGAAAAAATAATTCACACAGCTTTTACCTACAGTTTTGTTTAAAGGGAACTAGGCAGAAATTCCAGGCAATGTGATCACTGGTATTATAAGACAGACACACCTTGAATCAGATATTCTCAAGAAGCAGCAGCAAGGGGGGACTGCTATTTTCCAGTAATGAATGCTAAATTCAGATCGTTTATGGGACAGTAAGGAAAGTGCAAAGAGTATAGTGATTGACAGTAAAAAGATACTTCTTCCCCGTGTGGTCAGGATGTAATTCTGCAAAGGGGACTAGAGGATACAAACACACAGGCTGACCTCGCTCCAGTACATTCAGTCAAGAATTGTAATCAGAAAACTGAAGGTGCTACAGTCTACTGAAATGCCCTGTGCAGACAATGTTACACTGCAGTGAAATAGGAATGATTTGTTGCCAGATGGGAGTTTCAGCCAAAAGCACCCTCAGTACCCACAACGCCTTCTGCAGAGTCAGTGGGAATAGCAGCCAAGAGATGGGTAGTGACGGCAGAACAGAGAAAAGCGACTTTTCCCTGTGGGACCGTCGCAGCTCCAGACAGCATTTGGTTTCTTTTTGGATGTACCAAACTTCCACCACTGTAGCCTCTGTGGTGGGTTGACCTGTGGTGGGCTGCCAGCTCCCACCCACCTGCTCTCTCATTCCTCTCCTCAGCTGGACAGGGGAGAAAAATAAGATAGAAAATCTCATGGGTTGAGATAAAGACAGGGAGAATGAAGTAGTGTCGCGGGAAAAAACAGACTTGATTGGGGGAAAATAAATTTAATCTTGACAATAAAAAATAGATTTGGATAGTGAGAAACAAAGCCAAAAAATACCTCTGTCTGTGTGTCCTGTTCCCCACCCGCCAGGCTCACTTCAGTGCTTCACCCCCAACTCCTCTACCTCTTCCCCACCCAGAGCTTCTCTGACAGGCTCTGCTGGGGCCCACTGTGTCTGGCAGCGGCAGCCCCACCCTCTCCCTCTCCTCACAGAGGTGGCCCCTGCAGCCCCCCAATACTGAAACCTGAGCACATGAAGCCAACACAGCCCAGAGGAGGAAGACTGCACAAGGCAGCTAGGCACAGTAAGCGAAGCTGACAGCCAGGAGGGAGATGTGCCAGATGTGTGTGAGCAAGCAGGGCTCCAGCCAGCCACAGCACCTACACAGAGTGCTGCCGCCATGTTGAGAACAGTCCTTCTAGCTGCATCTGGTTCATGATAGTAATGGCCAAAAATACAAATGCAATTGCATGATAGTGGAATCTGTTCCCAAAACCAAAGGGAAACAAACAAACAAAACCAAAACCCAAAACCAAACAAAAATCCCCACCAAAACCCAAAGTTATAACAGTGAGCCATAGTGCTCACCTGTTTGGAGGAGTAGCAAGAAATGGGGTTTGGAAAATTGCAAGAAGCCACCAAAAATATTAAAGCAGCAGCAATGCTGAAGGAAATCCTCCAACATAAGTAATAACAGTGACATGCTGACCTCCACACACGTTTTTACAGGAGAGTGCCCAAACAGGGTGAGAAGGGCTGTGGAAAACACAGTCCCCCAGTGGGTCATGGGTGGGCAGACAGAGCTCAGCAGAACGGGAAGCAACAAAGGCTGTGGCATTGGACCTGCACAGGCCACTGATAGAAACGAAAGGACAAGACTTTGGAGGAGGTATCAGAAAGTCAGCCTGCTTACAGCTTGAAGCCAAGCTGCTGTTGCAGATTCTGAGAAACACGGTTGCCACCAGAGGACAACAACAGGGAAAAAAAGAAGTGTGAACTATCACCATCATCCCCGCACAAGTGTCATTTTCCTCTCTAGCAATCCCCTTCAACATTTGTAGAGGAACCTGTTCCTGCAGAAGGATGTGACGATTTCCTTAGTAGATTATGCTCGAGGATAAGCTTCAAAATAATTTATCTTCTATGTGTTTTATGTTCTGTTTCTTTCTAAAGGGAGTATCTAGATTCTGAACTCAGGTTAGAAGTGTCCAAATCACCAGTTTAGGGGGGTTCTCTCTCTCTCTTTTTTTTTTTTCTCCCTTCAGTGGAAAGAGGAGTAAGACAAAGAGATGACAAATAGACATTATGTTGCAAGTCCAAAATGTGATATTTTAATAAACAGTAGCCACAAAAAGGCTGGGGGTGGGGGGGAAGAGCTTTAATTTATATTTCAGTTTCAAATTTAAAGCAAACTACCTCTGAGGTTGGCTGAGAAGAAGAGCATTCTGCAGAGTTGCAAACTCTGGAATAACACATAGACCAAACTAGGGCTTTCGTTGACGAACTTGCACCCCACTGGGAGCTGCCTGCCACCCCAGTTGCCCTCTCTAACTCTGTTGCAGGTGTTAAGGAGGAGCGTCGGCACTTCCCACCTGCGGTTTGTGCCGGGACAGGACCTGCGGCTCCTCGGGAGCCAGGTGAGCTGAGGGAAACAGCCCCCGCGCACACGGGGAAAGTTCGCCGGGATGCAAAGCAGGAAAAGTAAAACGATTTACTCTTCCGAGGGGAATGTCTGCGTGGTACCTTTCCCCGCAGCTAAAGCAAATGACTTCTTTATTGATTGCTGAAGAGCATTTGCAGCGTCGGCTGGAGCCGGGGCGGGAGGTGGCTCGGGCGGCTGCCAGATTTCCCGAGACGCGGCCGAGCGTCAGGGCGGCCGGTGGCGGCCGCTGTCCCCCAGCTCCGGGCGAACAACCACCGGAGGAGCAGGACCGCGTTACGGCGCAGGGGGGGCTGCAGGGAACAAAGGCTTGGGGAAGAGGAGGAAGAACAAGGAGAGGGGACACGGAGGAGAGCGAGGATGGGGAGGCGAGAATAAACAGGCCGAAAGCCCCCGGGCAGCCAGCGGGCCCGGGGTCGGGATCGCGGGTGAGGTGGGAGGGCCCCGAGGCGGGAAGGGGAGCGCGAGCAGGTGCGCGAGGCCGGGCGGGGCCGCCCGGCGGACAATGGGGCGCGCGGGGCGGGGGCGGGCGCAGGTGCGGGGCGGGGCCGCGGGGCGGGGCGGGGGGGTGAAGTGCGGCCGCACGGGGCGGGCTGCCAGCCGCTCGCCGCGGAGTTCGCTGTGCCGCCAGCCGCGCCCGGAGCCCTGCTCTCCTCTGCCGGCCTGTCGCAGCCCCGAGTAAGTCAGTCTGTCTGTCCGTCTTTTCTCCCTCCTCCTGGTCCCGCGGAGTTGCCTCCAGCCGCCCCCTCCCCGCGGTGCCGCCGCCCGGTGCGGAGCCGGGATGCCGGGCGCCGCGCGGAGCTGCGTGAGGCGGGTCTCCTTTCCCGCCCATTGTTTGCGGCTCCCCGAGGCTGAGGGGGCGCTGGGGGTGAGGTGGGCGAGCGTCTGCCTGGGTGTTTCCGCGGGCTGCTCCGCCAGCCCCGAGCCGCAGGGCTGCTGCGGGTCCGGCCGGCGCCCGCCGCCGGTGGTACGTGTCTCCTCGCCGGGCGCTTCGTGCGTTGCGGGGCTCGGGGCTGCGTTGCTGTTAATCCTCCTCAGGTGTTTCTACTTTCCAATTATTCTGTCAGCTGGAGGCTCAGCCCTGGCTACTCGCTGGGCTGAGGACGTGCGTGTTTATTTATTTATTTATTTCAAGCGCTGCCGCCCCTCGCGTTGCCCTGGCGCAGAAGCGGGCACTGTTAAAGGTCTCTCTCCCGGCGCCGTTCACGAATCCCTTTGCCATCGCAAGGCGTGTGCGTTTAGAGCAGAGTTAATCGGCGAGATCTGAGGCAAATGAATACTCTCTGCCTGCGTCTCGCTGAACACAGGCACCGGCGAGCACCTTTTCCTCTGACAAGTCTGTGTCCTGGTCACTGTTTGCCGCACCCACAAAGGAGCGTTTCTTTAGCTGTGCGAGGCAGCAGCGGTTCAAAATGTATCTCATGTCAGAACTGGTGAGATTCGTGACCCTGAACGGCTCGTGTGCATCAAGTGATGCTGGGTGTTAATCTCTGTGCACCCAACGTACCTGACTGCCACGAACGCTTTTTGTTTGATGGTCCTTGATGCACTTGCGAAGTGCATTAGTCTGCTGAGGTTTGGAGTTTTCTAACCCTGGGGAGCAACACATCCTGTGAACACCTCTGTCTAACGTGGAGTTTGGTTTCAAAGACAAACCCCGTGGTACAGAGCTAGTGTTGTGATTGTGGGAAGTGATGTATAATTTCTTTGAAAAAAACTTTAAGCGTTTTATAGAAATGAATATAAGGTTTTTGCAGGGATAAAATGTTTACATTATCTGTCATCAGCACAGCCGTTTAATTCCTCTCTGCTGTAGAAGCAATTTGTTTTCACTTTCCATTTTTATTGCCCTTTCCGTAATGTAGTTCTATTGATTGAATTCCTTTTCTTTCTTATCACTGTGGATGTTGATCCCTAATCCAAATCTTAACAGCATTTTTAACTACAGTTCAGTTTATGCCCCCGTCTTAAGTAAAAGAAAAGAAAAAAAAATCACATAGGCAGTGCCTTTATGCGTTTCCCAACTTCGAATTCATGGGAGTCATGCAATATTGATCCTTTTATTTTTTCATTTGTGTTTTCTTTCCAGTGTTAGTATAACTTGTTCCGTTTCAAGCAAGTCTTGATTGAGAAGGTGAAATAAAAATCAGTGGCTGTCTTTAATTATTGTTTTGGCTTCTCCCATTGTGTGTTCTCCAATTATGATATGATACGAGTTGTAAGTCTATGCATCTCTTCTTCCTTGATCCCTCCCTTATATTTTTCTTCTTCACCAAAATATTTAATACTCGGTCTGCTTTTCACATAACTCAGGTTTATTTAAATGTGGTGCTGAAATGCACAGGATTATTCTAATTTATTTTTCCCTTCCCTAAAAAAAGCCCAAAACAACAACCAACCAAGAAAACAACCACCGAACTCCTCCCCCCCAAAAAAAACCCAGGAGTTAAGATATGTGCATAGAAAGGTTTAATAGACAGTGGAGAACCAGAGATTTCTTTCTTTTGGAAAAGAACCCTTACCAATGTTTATTGAATTTGCTTGTCTGCATGAAGAAAAGAACTGTTGTTTTGTTATCTAGCAGCTGTAGGAAGATTGACAGCTACAAATTGCAAATCTATGAAGGATCTGTCCATGACACAATTTTTAGTTCATTTAGATAGTTATCCTACACATCTTGTCATTTGCAAAATTATATAAACAAGATCAGTAAGTTTGTGGAGAAGATATAAATGCAGTGAATATACTGTAAAGATTGTGAAGCTCTTTGGGATAATTAGCAGAGTGTGGTCTTGCCTGAAATATGACATTAATACAGTTAATTTAAATTCAAATATAAACACCCCCTTGTAAACATTTCACTGTAGAAAAGAAATACATATTTTGAAACATGCTAGCTCTGTCAGAAGAACATTAAGTGTAATAGTCTTTTTGTTAAGATAAAGAGAACATCATTGATGTCGTAGCGTGCTTTGCATTTTTAAACAGAATCTAATGAATTACAAACATTCATTATGCTACAGCAATTGCTGAAACTTCTCAGGACCCCAAAATAGAGAGTTATTTGTGTACTGACACGCGCGTGTTTTCTGATTATGGTTTGACTGTAAAAACAGAAATAAATAACCCCCCCTCTTACTCTGAAATGAATTCTCTGCTAGCTCCAAATATTTTGTTGGTCTACTTCTATCTTGTAAATTTATGTTTAAATACTTCACTGTGTTCAGTTTATGGAACCTTCTGTTGGGAAGTGTGGGAAAGCTACAGGAGGGGGCTGGGAGCAGTCTTTGTTGGGTCTTGGAAGAGTTAAGGGTACATAATCGGCTGTGGAAGGTCAGGTTTACCAAATGCCTGAGAAAGAAGATAGCTGAAATTTTCAAAGGTCAGAAAGAGCAATGTGCTAATTTTAGAGGACGTCTTGTATAAATACAGTTTAACATGTCAAGATGCAAAAAGTTAATTGTTTCTTGGTCTGTGTTTTTATCTAAATGTTTACTTTAAAAATTCATGTTTCTTCAATATATTTGTAACAAAGTTATTTCATTCTCTGTGGGCTCCAGATCGAGCCAGTGGAAGGGGGCTGTATTTATAGGCCCAAGACAACTTACTACTTTGGAATGCCTCTGTTCATGCCTATTCCAAGCACTGCACATTGTGGACTGTCACTTTCCAAAAATGGGTTTCTTTGAAACATGTAGGTCTTTGGAGTTCAGTTTCATTTTACCTCCTATTTGGTTCCCCTGTGTGCATGGCAGAGGTGATGGTCATGGTCAGCAGACAGATGACATAGGGCTAGTATCTGCTGTCTGCCTTTACCACCAGCACTGTAGGTTGACATGCTTGTGACTCAAAAGGCTGCTTGGATTGGATCAGTACAACAAAAACTAGGTGTTTTTTGGGGGGATGTGCATGTGTCCTCTGCTGTTCACCTAGGATAAGTACTGATGAATTATTACTGAGATCTACAACTGTTTTGAAATTATTGTGAAATACTGTCTCTTAATCCTTGAAAACTGATTCCTGCGTAGCATTACATTTTTAAATTAACTAAAACCTGAGTGGATTCAAAATGCTGGAGACTCTTTTTTAAGTGATAGTGTTAAACAATCTAGTTGTAGTTTGGCATGGATTATCCCTAATAGTCTGTGTGATTCTCCTTGAATGAACTGTGGTGTGTCTGAAGTGAGAGTATACATCTGCAGGAACTCTAGGTCATAAAACCAGTCCCAGGTTTGATCTAAAGTATTCCAGTACTGTTGAACCTCGAAAGAAGCATTTAATGCTTGTCAGTCTCCCAGGCAAGGAGGCAGTCTGTAAGGATGTCTGTTACATGGGGAGTGAAGTCTTAATGGAGAAAAGTCTGTCTCTCAAATAATGGTGATGTTGTGGATAATTTAATTGTAAGCTAATGTAAATGGTGTCTAGAAAACCAGATAAATCCTCAAAATGTAATTACAAATCAAAATTAAAGTGAGATGTGGTATTTTTCAAGGCTGGTACCCAGCAATGTTTCAGGGCTAGAAATAAATGTTATTCTATGAAAGAACTAGGGAGCTCTTTTTTTCTGATGGTATAAAACACCTATTTCTTCCCTTGTAAGCTGAGGATCACTTGACTTTATCATACAATTCAGATGTAGAGACAAGCTTTCTTTGGCAAGGAAGAGTCATTGTATTTCTCAGTGTGTTCTGCTCCAGTGGCAGGCCTGCCAATGATGCTATTAGCCAAGGGATTGTTCCTTTAGCTCAAGTAAGAAAGATCTCCACTTGGAAGAGAGGCTTTTGAGTCCTTTCTTCCAGAGTAGGAGGAGTTCCTATCACTTTTGCAGTAGTATTTTTAAGCAGCTTCAATTACGTATTCTTAACTTTGTTTCACTAATGGGAGCTCACCTTTCAGTCTCTCTGACCTTTTTCAGTGAGGTTAGCTTGTACTGAAGCCACCCTGCCTGTTCTGTTAGGTTGTAATTCCTTTTACAAAGTCAACTTTTTGCCTTTCTTTATTCTTTCACTTCTGGTTTTGATCATCTTCCCTCAGTTCTCAGAAATATTTTGTGTTCATTAATCCTTACCTTTCCCACTGATAGACCACTTCTGTCTCCCTTAGTCTATCCAAAGAAACCAATTCCTTCTACTCCAACTGTTTGGTTTGCTCGCTAGCTCTTAGATCTCTTTACACCTACAACTTTTTCTCCCACTTCAAAGCTAGTCATGACAATGTGACAGCACACATTTTCGTTTTCCAGCTGTAGCATGTATCTGCAACTCTAGTATTACGTTTCTGAACTTGAATTTTCTTGCCACTAATGTTGCACATAAAGTTGTCCCTGTGAAGAGAGTTCATACTGACAAGTAGTATTACTGAGGAAATGGGTGATCCATCCCTGCTCTTGAAAGCCAGCAGAACTGATGCTTAAGGACTTTCAATCTGTGTGAGAGAGAGCAGAACCATTGTACAGGTAATCAAAACTACACATGCGAGCCTAACTTTCTTTTTTAAAAGGTTAACTGACAAACTGCTGATAGATTCTACTTGCTCCAGAAGCAAAAAGAAGCTGTCGTCTTGAGTTACTAGCCTGTGCCTCCATTCCTCGATAGTCTTCCAAGTCTTGGAATTCTCTCTTGATCTATTGCCTTCTACCAAGCTTGGGTTTTTTGTCTACAAAATGTATTGGAAAGCTCTTTGAGAGCCTGGAGTACAGAATTCTGCTTTATTGCAGCTGCTCTAGAACAGAGTAATCTGTCTCTGCATTTTTTTAATCAGTGTTAGCTTCTTGCTAGCTCATCATGGGAAATACTGCAGTTCTGATACTAGTCAAACCTATAAAATCTACTTTAAAAATGCTTCAACCACCTGTATCGTTGGTGTGGGGTAAAGAAGAGAGAAAGTTCTTCCCACATAATGCAGGTGCCCAGTACTGAGTCAGGCATAGCCAACCTGAAAATGTCAGATCATGAAGTTCAGCGTTTTTGAATTGGGGTTGAGATGGGGGAAACCTGCTTATGCATTGCCATTTCAAGCAAGTATTACTTTCTTTGCTCTGCCATAATTCAAAGAACTGATGAATGAACCTGTCTAAGGCTGTAAAATTAAAAAGAAAAATCACCTTTGGAAGGAAGGGAAACCAACCGTTTCACAAAGCAAAAGATCAAGATGGAGCGCTTCGGCTCTAAGTGAGAAATTACACAAACATTATTAGCATGAAAATATGGGTTTATAGTGCAAAGTCGAATTCATATTATTTCATACAAAATATAAAAGGTGAAAAAAGCTAGCATATGAACAGTAGTCATAAAGGCAAGTATCCAGAATTTCTCAAAACTAAAATTTGTGTTCTAGACAACTCCAATTAGATCTTTCAACTACATGATTTAGAAAAAAAAAAAAGTGCCCAAATGAAGATGACATTGAATTTTGCAATACCCATCCTGCCCTGAATGTCACATACACTGCATTCCCCCCCTTATTACTGAATACTATTTTGACCCTGCTAGGAGATCAGAAGTTTTAATAGTCAGATACTTTTTTATCTTGCCATACTTCACAGGTTTTCAAGGAATTTTTCAGAGCACTGATATCATTTGGGCTCCTATTGGTACCCTGTAGCAGGTGCAAGTACTAAAGCTTCTGCAGGTTGGATCCTGCACTGTCATGCTGCTCGCTGAAGAACTGAGAAATGTGATTATTGGTCACATCTCTTAAGCTTGGCTTGAGGGCCATTCTTTTTATTTCCATTGTAGAAACAGGATTAGACTCAGTTCTCTGCAGCAACTTCCAATTGCATTTGTTAGTGAAATCTTCTGTCATACTTCCATCTCATTTACTGCAAACCTCTTGGCTTTTGCTATCAAAGGAAGGCTGGGGATTGTATATAAACTTTTTTCCAGAGATTTGCTCTGCAAGTTTTTATTATGTGTAGACAAGAGTAAGCAGGTGGAAAATACCATCAGGCTTGTCACTCCCTGCTTGTGAAGGAATAACTACAATACTTATTGCTTTTATGTTGTTCTGTGTTAATACCTTCCTATGCTGTTAAGAGGTAAAGGGACTGTGTCTGCCTCCTTAGTCCGTGAGCCATGTTTGAACCTTTGGATCACCAGGCAGGTTTGTACCACCTGAGCTAATGAAGCGTTAAGGAAAATAGCTGGTTCTGCTTGAACTGAGTTAGTGGGGAACATAGTACATACATTGCCAGATTTACCATCATTCTATAATTTTTCCCAAATAATCTTAGATCCCATCCAAATCTGGAAGAGCATTCTAGTTCATTCATCGAAATTGGCATCCAGATGACTGGACACCTCTGTCCATACTTGTTTATGTGGAGCACTAGGGCAAAAATCTAACCTGATTTCTCAAACCAGACTCTTCTACTACTCACCTTCATCATCCCAGTTTTGTTTTCCGTTCCCAGGCTTCTCCAGACATCCTGCCCAGTCACAGATTTCTTTCACTAACCCCTTTCCTCCCCTGCTCCCATACAGGTTCACTGATCTTGGTATTTCTTTATTGCTCTCATTTTTACTTCCCATACAATCTCGCTTGCTCTACAGTCTCCTTACTCTTATTCTCTTCTGGTAGTGAGGCAACTCTTGTTCCCATTCGAAAACTAACAAAAGCACGCTCTTTCTTGAAATAGCTTGAGGCTGTGACAAGAGAAGCTTTACCTGTTCGTTGCCTAGGTAGCCAAAGCTGTGCTGGTGCCACCAAATTAAAAAAAAAAAGTAATCTGGGCAGAGTTTTGCCATGTCCCTGAACCTGTGAGATAAAATATGTTGAACACATGCTGAATTTTCAGAGAACACAGCTGTTAAACTCTAAACCCCTACAGAAAATTTCACACACTTCTAAAGTAGACAGGCTTCTCCTCCACTTGAAGAATTCATCTCTGTCATTAGAACACATTAGCAATGCTATTGCTTCAATCAAATGTCGAGTCTTTCCACCAATGCAAGAAAGCCTTCAGATTTTCTCAGGAAAACAGGATTTGTCCATGTTAAAGCATTCCCATTTTTCTCTTAACAAACTGTGCATAGAAAACTGTGTGAAAACTTGGTAAATTACTTACTGAAAAAGTGTAAGCAAAATGTCAGTGTAATGATGCTTGTGCAAAACTCTATCTAGCCACCCTTACAGCCGCACCCTGTAATAGGAAGTGTTGGGCAGCCTCGGGTAGGCACGCAGTTCCCATCCTACCTTTGATACTTCATGAGTCATCTGGAATATTTTTCTGTGTGCAAATCCCCAGGAATTCTTACAAATAGTTCTTTACACAATGTACCTGTGAGTGCCTTGGAGGATGGAGCTATATGCTGTAGAGCAGTTACATCTGTGGGTATCCAAGTAGCGTGTTTGAGTGAGAGGGAGAAAATGCGTGCTAATGTTGGCATCAGAGACTTCAGTAACAATCCAACTCAAGATGACTGTTGCTCACAATTGGAAGAGATCTATATGTTGATGGATAGATTCAGAGTGAGATATTGGTATGCATCAGCTTGGAAATAAGATGAAGTGAGGATAAAATGCAGTTAAATCTTAAGGCGCTGCAACCTGAGAAGTAACACCATACTGTAATCATCTTGCCCTGTAGAAATAGAAATGTTCAGCTCATTATCTGCGAGCGTTGAGTTTCTGAAGATGGCAACTAATTGCCAAATGGAGATTACCTTCCTAGGCTTTCAATTGTTCAAAAAAAAAAGTATTTCTTCTCATCACAAAAAATGAAATCATAAACCATGACTTTCATAGGGCTTTTTGCTGTATTTAAACTGTAAAAGTAGAATTTTTCTTACTCATGCATTATTTCAGTGTGCTGTGAGCATCTAACAGACATACTCATTGAGAAATTATTGAACACATTACCACTGTGCTTTCTGGCAGACAGTCTATAATCCAGTTTGTCAAATGAATTTTCTTGATTGCCTTGCAGCATATGCAAAGGACTTAAAAACGTCATAATTACCTCTCTGAAGGGTTGGGGGGGTGGGAGTGGAGGGAGAAAGACATAAAAGAAAACAGGCAAAAATTCAGCTTTCTATTCTTATGTAGGCATAAAGAAAAGGGAATGGTTAAAGGCAGCACAAAAGATGTAACAGAACTGTTATAATGAGAGCAATCAAGTCCTTCAAAAAGCTGGATAGTGGTTTGGGGGGAGGGGGGGAAACACAGGTTGCTGTGTAAAACATTGCACGTGTATTTGGTTTTATTCACCACTTAAGCTATCAAAGTTGCTTGCTGACTGATTTTTCACTTGAGTATGGATGTTTGTCAGTTCTGCCAGACTTTGAGATGTGTGGTGCTTGCTGAAGTTAATGGGTGTCCCTCTGCCTCAGTCCCCTCTTCAGAATTGCTGTGAAGAGCAAAACCAACTGATTTCACTTCTGCTGTGATATTTAACGTACTTCAGCATGCATGTAAACAATTGTTGTCTTGGGCTTTCTACAGAATTTACAACTTATGCCGACACTTCTCCCTGCTTCAGTGTAGGCAGTGCTTTCCTGGTATATTATTGTTTTCCTTGTATATTATTGTTTCAGTTGCAGCTTGTCTTAGGCTAACATTTCTTCTATGCAACTTACTTCTTACAAAATCATGCTTATGATATTTGTCAGGAATCTGTAGAGGGCAAAGATATAAACTCTTAGCAAACAGACAGGATTTCACAGAGAAGTGAGAAAACACTTTGCAAGATTCATGGTATGAATTAAGCTGCTAGTTGATTAGCTTTTGTGGCTTTTTTCCCAACCACCCAAGAAAGGCCAATGTGCGATACAATAAATCTCGAGATCTTGGAGGCTGCTGTTCCTGTGTCTTAGCCCCTCGATTTCTAAAATGTCAGTAGTGCTTATAAATCAGAAGTTTCTGCTTGGTATTCTGGGCACTGTGCCTTTGGAGCCAGGCTGGAGAGAGCACCATGACTGTTGCCTTTTGGCTGAAACCCCCAAGAATCATCTGAAGAAAAAATTCAATGTGGGAAAAGGCCTTCTCGGCCTGTTGCCAGGAGGTGTCACTACAGCTCAGGAGGAACTGTTGTGGCCCTTGAGACACACTTTAGTATTTTCAAGGTCTCAGTAAGTGCTGGTGTCGTCATGTGCACTAATCCACTGCCCTTTATCATATGTCTGAGGAAGGAACGTTGAAATCGTGCAGTCCGGTAATTAACATACAGAAAAGTAAAGAGATTATGCTAATACATGCTAACTGTGTTGTCCCTTAAAAATACCCTTACTGCACTGATACTGAAATACGCATGTGATGTGTGTACATCCTTCCTTTGGGGAATTAGCTCTTACACAGAGCTATCTGATGCAGTCGTTTGTACTCCCTTGGTTCTATTCATCTCTCAGGGTTGTAGCAGAGTCCTGGAAATCGCTGATCAAACGTATTATGCCAGAATTAGCATGGCAAGATAGCTGTTGAAAGCCAGGAGGGTGAAAGTGTCAGTCTGAAGGAGATGGAAGCACAAGTAGGTTTTGGAAATCATATCCTTAAATACTACTGATACCACTCTTTCAAAACAATTTAAATCATTTATTTTAATGCATGATAAGCTTTTTATTCTCAATCAGTTTTGCACGGCATATTATATGTATTTTATACAGCCTGCTAATGAGCTGAAGACTTGTTAATTATATGTGTGTGGAATGGCATAGCTGTTGAATTATGCACATTATTTTTCTTTACAACGAAGCCTTCCTCTTAACTGTATCTGTCCTGGTTGAAAATACACTTCAAGTTGCTATTACTAACTCCTCCACTGTCACTTCATTACCATCAATCTTGGGATTTTGGTGGTATGAGGAGTTAGTCTGAAAGCTGGAAGAGTTGGCTAAGCAATGAAAAAAATATACTGTTTAAAAGCAGCTTCCTGTGTCACATAAAACAGATGTTGGGAATTTTATATCCCCTGAAATAAAAAAAAAAAGGTTTAATAAAGGAGTGTAAAATCTGTAATGGTTCATTTAATTTTCTTTCTTCAGCTGTCTGGTTTGTAATTCATTACAGTTTTCCTACTTAATTTTGTCCTCTTGATGTGGAAAAACCTCCAACAAACACAGGAAAAGCACCAAAACAAACACAACCCCCTAACAACCAAAACCAAATCTCTACATGTTATTTACAGCAAAATATTCTATTATGCTAGATGAGTGTTGTAGGAATTGGAATCTAAGTAGAGATGGGTACACTATATCCTGAATTTATTACCCTTACAAAGAGTGTGAAATGTAATGGGAAAGCTGGTCAGCTGTTACTTACCTTGCATAATTTCAGAAAGCTACAAAGACTTGCAGTGTTGGTGATGCTAGTTAATTATCAATCTGCATTTTTTAATGGAAAACTGGTGTGTAGTATAGAATTTAAGTCATTATGTGAAAATAAGATTTCAAAATCCCTGTGTCTTTTGCTATGAATTATTCATATTAATGAATACTGATATCTAGCTCGGTATGTATTGAATGTTTAATTTGCAAGTGTTGGAGGTCATTCTCATAGATCTAGGGGAAACATGGATAATGAACGCAAGCCAGCATACCTTTGCTTTTATCAGGAGCTCTAACCTCCATCCTTATCTACACTGTGAGTTTGCTGTTAAAGTCTCACGTTCTGGTCACACACGTATACTGCAACTTTTAAGCCTTCACTGGTGAAAGATGTGCAAAAAAAGTGAAAACATGTATGGAAAACTTGCAAAGTATGTCAGTAGGATGTTAGGTGTGTCTGCCACTTCTTAATCACCCTTGGTGCTTTCAAGCTTTATTCAGATATTGAAATAGTGATTCTGATTTAGGAGACTTAAGTGGATGGAGATCAGCTTATGGTAGCGGTTTTCTCAAGTCAGTATCATACTATCCATGTTTAAAGGGTCAGATGTTCTGGGGGGTTGTGCTCGAGCATGTATCCTTAAAGGGCACTTTGATTTGCCGTGCTCTGTCCTCTTCTGAAGTTGTGGGTTATGGAGTCTGCCCTGGGGTGGTGAAACATTCCTGCACTTGTGCAGGTGCTGTCGGAGAGCAGAGGTAGCTTAAACCAGGACTTCTGTCACATTGAAATTATGAACTTAAACAGTGTTGTAATTGTGACAAGACCATTAGGCTGACAGTGTGAACTGCTTTTTTAATCAACCCCACAAAATCAAAGACCTAGACAAAAATTGAAGCCCTAACCCCCCCCAAAAACCTGTTCTCAATTTAGCAAAAGTCGAGTTTTTGTTCTTGAGGATATTATGTTGTAAAAATGAAGGATTTGTGGAAGGTGAAAATGGGTAGTGAAAAGTCATTGAGCTGAAGCTCTCTGAAACTTTATGGGAGAGGGAGAAGGTAAGAAAAGTGAAGCTTGAATAGGTCTATTATAGGTTAATAAAAGGAACCAGAGTTCTAGATGATAACTTCTATTTTTTAGTTTAAGTGAGTTCTATATGGCTAAAACAATTAAAAGTCATTAAACTGTCTTGATCACGGGCGCTGGCTACATAATCCTTGCTTATGTCCAACAAAGTACTCCTAATACTGTCAATTGAGAATGCAACCAGGAATTGAATATGTTCACACTGAGATGCATTAGTGATCTTCAGGCTGGGGGTCTTCTATTTCCTTCTCTAGTTAATAGGCATTTTTTGCTATTCAAAAGCAACTTTAAAAAAAGCTGCAGTGTGTCAGAGTATGTGTGTCTTGAACATACATTCATGGGGAAAGGAACAGGTCCAAAGAAACAAAAAAAATCTAAAATCAGCATGAAGTCATCTTCAGTCTTCTTGTTTATGCAGAGAGTGCTCAAGAGGTTTCATTTGTTGTGCTAACATCAGCTTGTTTCAAATAAGCCATGAAATGACTATTAGACAGATTATCAGCCTTAAAGGATTATACATCTTTCATCTTAGGTGTTGCTGCAATATAAAGCTAACACAAATAATCAGCTTAGTTAAGTTCAAGCAGGTGGTCTAAAGGGAGAAGAACATTTTACCTACATCTTCAACAGTGGAACATGTGATTGTGTAGAGAATTAGGGAAATTGCTTAAAAGCATTTTGAAGCCGAGTGTTCAAGGTAATCAGAGTTGGCTTGTTTTTCTGGGTATTCTTTTAACCTACTGATGTCATGGCCCAGCATGGGTGTGAAGGACTTGAATTTTCTTATCCGCTTTGTAAATCAGAGTGGTGTATCATGGCAAGGTAGTGTGTGGATTTCCCTGTCTAGCTAGCTGATGTCCCTGCAGTCATGCAAGTTTTGTTATTGAAAATGGTGGGGTTTTTTCCCTGTACAGTGTTGATTTTTCTCTTCTTGCCTTTGAAACATGGTACCTTTGCACGTAAAGAGACTCTATGACAATTTCCTTCCATGACCTGGAAACTGGTAGCAGCAGCAGAGCTGAGCTGGTGGCTCTCAGTGACCCATGGGTGGGCTGGCTGCTACAGAGCCAGTGGGATGCTGAGGGCTAATCAGA
The DNA here is from genome assembly GCF_964237585.1 of Gallinula chloropus. Lineage (NCBI taxonomy): Eukaryota > Metazoa > Chordata > Aves > Gruiformes > Rallidae > Gallinula > Gallinula chloropus. The sequence goes on from NC_140094.1 coordinate 8,057,198, forward strand.
GATGTAACATCTTTGTGGTTAAGACTGAGGGTTAAGTCTAAAATAACTTTTAACCACAGCACGTTTCCTGGTAACTTGGGATTTGCCCTTCCATAACGGATGCGTTCTGTTTTCCTCAAGCTGTTAAATGTCTAAAATAGCTTGCTGCTTTGACATAAATTACTTGCTTTACTGGCTACTTGTAGTAGTAAATGTATATGCCAAGTCCTTAAAGGGGTATTGATACTACACAAAATAGTTTTATTACCTGGCAATAACTTTAAAACCAAAAAAGGAAAATGGAGCTGTACTCCTTCTTGTGGGGATTCAGGGACTGAATGAGTTGGTTTTAAGTGTTTTTTTTTAATACGGGTTAATTAATTGCTTCCTAAACTTTGTAGATTAATGTCAATTGCTCATAAGCAATTTTTAGTAGAATTTATTGTATTGTCTTGGAGAAAATTCACGTGACCAAGAAAGTGTCTGAGGTAAGCAATCATACCTTTCCCTTTCTGCAGAACCCCTTTGGGTGTTTTCTATGACTGGTATGAAACCATGGTAGCGTTAATTTTGTCACAAGGTATTGTTATTAGTAACGTTCATGGCAAAGCGCTGTAATATATGGCTGCAAAAGCAAATGCGAGAATAGGCACAGTTTTAAGAGTGAAATAAAGCCATTGGAACTATGGCTAACTGGAGACTTTCAAAAAGCCTTTTTTTGTTGTGTTTTTTTTTTAATGTATTAAACTTAGCTCAGAAAATGACATGGAAATCCCTTGACCTACAGATCAAGAAAATGAAATGCATGAGATGCTGTGCTAGTAAGCTCTGCTACAATTGATCAGATGAGTGCTCTGGGGCAGGGAATGAAGGAAGGAACTGGGGGCAGAAGGTAGACTAAAAGGCTATCGCTCAGTCTTCATTGAAGCTGTTTTTTTTTTCTGCTTATGGCTAAAAATTCCTGTTTTAATCCCATACATTCAGAGGAAAAGCTTGTGCAATTTGCATTTACTGAAAGCTTGTTCTTCCTAATTTACATCCAGACAACTTAGTTTGTACATTATGTGGCTTTGTTTGGGTCAATGCTTAAAAGACTGTTTGAGTCAGAATATTTAACTCCCACAAAGTTTCAATGTAAGAACCCAGAAAGAATTAATAGAATGTTATAAAAAGCCCCTTCCTATGCCTGAAGACACTATAGATGGCAACAAGATTATTTACAACACTATTATGAGCTAATTGATTGGTTTCATCTGGCTGAGATGAAAATACACTTAGGATGGTGCATTTTCAGACTCTGCCATGACCTTGTTTTTGATACATTTTTCTTTATGGATTGTCCAGATCGAGGTGTCAACATGGTGTTATACTGCAGAGAGCACCAATATTTAAGGAATGCTGCACTACAAATGAATTGCGAGCAGAATAAGCAAGAGACTGATTCCACTTGCATTGTGGTTGACAGGAGGCATTTCATCCTTCTGTCCATGTAAATCCAATTGTTTTTTTGGAAGTGAGATGCTATTTACCCTTGAATCTATACTAGCTGTTCTCATTGCAATAGGTTTTGCTTATAATAATGTAGATCATACTGTATATTTTGCTACAGATTGATCTGCTGGGAACAGAGTGGAAAGATACATTAGTGAGACAATGTAAAGATTTCACAGTTCCTCTGCTTCTGTAGTGCTTGCGTTTCAGAGAAACGCCAGACTCCAGGACACCAATTCTTCTCCTCATTTGCACTTTCTCTAGGCACCAAGGCAAAGATTTAGAAGCCTAAACACAAACATCTGTGCTGTTTATGTGCTTTGGGCACCTGAGACAACTGTCAGGGCTATCAGGTGTGACAGACAACTTAATACCTTTAACAGCAGTTGAAAGCTATTGTGGGATGTCCTTATATACCAAAAGTAGCACTGGATGCCTATGTTTAGGTACCTACATTGCTCCTTAAGACTCTGTTGTACAATGAAGTTAGTCAGGTAAAGATGATTTAGACAATTGTATAGGCATGTTTGTATGGGTTTTTTTAAGAAATTGCCTGGTAGTGGAATTTAGTGATAAAAATGAGATTTAAGCTCTTTCCTTTTGTTTCCATTTCAATTCCTTTAAAAATGGCTTGTCCTACAACCTCTAGGCACATTTGCAATAGTATAACGAGGTGATGGCTTTGTTAAATTATCAGTTACAAAGCTCTAGATAATAATTTATGTTAAACCTGGCGTATATTGAGCTACTGATGTTGCTGCCTTTCAGCTACCTAGAGTCAAATTCACATCAGTAGATTCAGGGGGATTTTTAGGAGTTTGGCTAGATGATGACAGTTTCCACTTAACTGTCCCAGCCAAACGACAGTTGTGACTTGCCAGCGCCTTTGACCAGTGTTATGCATGGCAGTGAAGCAGTACCACCAGCAGTGGTCTTGCTTTGCTGTTAAACATGCCCTCATGCACCCAGATTGGTGCCTGTGGGCTGCTGTGATCTTGCAGTTTTATGGCAGACAAAATTCTGGGGATTAGGAGAACTGAGATTTGAGTTCTCTCTTGGAGCACACGGGAAATAAGGAGCCTGTCTCCCACCTCAAGGACTGTGCCTGAATGTGTTTAGAAGTAACAGCAGCATTTCCTATTTGAGGTATTTGGTAGCCAGGTACTATAGATAATTAAACAGGTTGAATAAATTCTAAATAACACTGTTCTGGAAGTGGTGGTTACCCAGTGAGATCTATGATCAAAAAGAAACTTTGAGTATTCCACTGCTATATTATGTATTTACATTCTCTGTAGTCGATGTGTAGTTAAACAATAAGGCACAACAGGCATTAATCCTGTTGAAATATACTCCTGATGTCAAAGGCATTGTTGGGAAGGAGTTGAAGGGTGTGTTACTACCTGAGTGATACAGTAATCTTTTATGAATTCGTTACCCGGGGCGTCTCGTTGCCGTTATGAAATGGTAATTTAAATAAATAACATCTTCGAGGAGTTGCTATTTGGTTTTAACAGAAGTTTAGTATCACTGAGAGCTAGTAAGGAAAATTCCATTTACATGCTGTGTTCAGGTGTTTGCTTCATACACATCTAGTACATGACATGGTCGTAGCTACCAGGGCTATCAGAACTTCAAAATACACGTGCAAGTGCAGCCAGTAGTCTGAGTAACTTTCTTGTATGTGCTAGACATAAAATATTCTAAATAAAGCTAGAAGTAATTTGTGCTTTAAAAACAGCTAGAGTGCTGAAAAATACAATGCAGTGCAAGCCAATTTTTTTTTTCCCAGAAAGATGTAAAACAAACTACTTTTTTGAATAGCACTTGATGTTTTCCAGTATGGAACATCTAGTTAAAGACTGTTGTTTGCTCCTCCTGTGCTTTGTAAGAGAAATAGGAGCAGACTGCTTGTTGGTTTTGGGGTATTTTTGGGCTAATATGCAATCACAGTTAGTACAAGATGTTTTTATTTTAAAATATGGGAGTGTATATATTCATAGATTTTAACATCTGTTCTTTTCCAATTGTTTTCTTACCAGCTATTCTTAAATATTTCAGAGAAAACCCAAGGGCTTATTAAATTTTTAGTAAGAAAGCTGATTTTTTTCAGGGCACACAAGATGTTACCTCTAAAGAAATATTAGTGAATTACTTCTTTCCGTTGACTGTAATGATTTTATAATTATACTTTGTCATAAAGAAATCTATACAGGTTCATTGTTTTTCCTCTTTTCTGGCTAAAAGCTAGTCTTGCCCTGGAATGTGGACAGATGTGAATAAACATTGTAAACATCAGCTATGATGATTTCTGTGCAAAAAAACTACTTCAGTTTTTATTCTGATTTTATTTTGAGAAGGAAAAAAACCCCAACCTGTAGGTATCCCACTATGCTTTGGCTGCTCTCTGTAGAGTGATAAACTGAAAAGCAGGGACACAAGTACTTTCATCAGCTGACAGTGATGACTGCAAAATTGACAAGGAACAATAATGCTATATCAAAAGATTTCACAATTAAGGAACAGTGAGAATGTATTTGCTTGTTTAGCCATTTGTTTTCTTATTTAGGTAATAAGTTGCCAGATACGTACTTGGGTAGAGGCTTTTCTGTTAGGGCCACTGGTATCGTATTATTGTCATCTTTATCGTGGGGTTGAACTGTTTTAAATATGTGAATTAATTGGTTATTTGCACATGAACACAAAATATAAACAAAACCTTTGTTTTCTTCCATACAGTGTTGGCTTTGACACTTTTCAGTGCTGAAAGTTAGGGGTTTGTTTATTTTTCTTGTCTTGCCATGGAGTTGCCTGTGTTTCATGGCAGGCAAAGGAGGCTGGGGAGTGGGGTCCCCTGTGGAACAGACTTGATAATGTCTGTTACAAGCTGTGTGATCCTACAAATTCACAGTTATTTCTTGTCCTGCTTTTGTACTCCAGGGCTCCAGCATTTCATAACCATGATTTAAACGAATACAAGCAAAGTAGCCTGAAATATTGTGACTTTTGTGTGAAGAATCCAAGAAAGAAATTTTCATATTAAATCTAATGGCAAAGAGAAATGTCTAAAACTGTGCAATATCTCATAATGCATTGCTAATCCAAAATAATTAAAATAGAGCTAAGAGTATGCCTTGACTTTGTCAGAAGACAGCAGACTAAAGTATAAGGATTTATATATCATCCTTAAATTTATTTATTTAAGCTTGGCTAGGAATTCGATACTGTCTTGCTATTTATTTATTTAAATATCTAATCCTCTCAGAGTCCTACTAAGCTCTCAGCTGTACGTTTCTCCTGTAGCAAAGTCCCAAAGTTAGTCATGCACTGTGTGAAAATGCTGTCTTCCCTCAATTTTGCATTTTTGTCTTCCAATTTTCTGGTATCTGTTCTTTACACGGGGAGAAATGTTTGACTTTGCTTCTTTGTACAATTTATTGTTCATCATAGCTTTATTATATCAGATCTTGTGTGCTCATCTCTTACGGAAATGGTGTTTAAAGTCTTATTCTCTGCCTCTAATATAATTTCCATTGCCTAAATCTGGACCTCCAGTGTTTTTAGTGTCGACTTGTATAATTGCATTATTCTATTTGCAATGTTTATTCCCTTTCTCTGCGTACCAATACTTTCCCCTGTGTGTTTGCAGTTCAGACTGAAGCTAATGTGTAAGCAAGCCTATGCAGGAGTTAGTTCTAGCAGATGACACTGAACCTCCTTTAAGAAATGGTTTTAAAAAACATGTGTAGCAACTTCTGCTGCCTTTCAGATCTTCCTTGCTCCCTCTTCCTTCTGACTTCAGCCAGGACCCCAAAGCCCCTACCTCCAGTGTAGGAAGGGGGAGCTAATTGGTGACTCCTAGGCCCTGGGGGTTTGCTGGTAAGTCCACCCCAATGCAGTGATGCAGCTGCAAGTAACTGCTGTACTGCCCAGGAGCTGTCAAGAGGAATTTTTCTAGTCTGGCTTCTCTGCCTACTCCAGCTCATAAACCTATTGCAAGCTACCTCAAGGACTTAAAAGTATGGAAAACTGGCATGTACCACAAAAAACCAAAACCTGTTTCTCCCTTGTTTGAATATTTGAACTGTCTTAATTGCAGGGGTCATTCAAGGGGAGGGATGAATAACCCTGTGGACAACAGCTCGTTGTTAAAGCTTGCCTGCATTGTCCAGCTGCAGCCGAAGAGCAGTCCATATTGTTCCAGCTCGAGTGCCTTGCCTTGTGTTTGAGCTTATTAATTTACCATGTCTTCTAGAGAGGCAGGGCAATTCATTATGTCATTCTGCCTTCACCTCTTTTTGCCTTGGTAACCACACTCTGGGATACTTAGGAAGGGAAAGACTACATAGCACAGTTACTGAGGGTCTGGATAGGAAACCATAAAACTGGTTACATCATTAAACCTGGTGATCATTAAAATCTGCCTGCTTTCCCCAGTGATTCAATTCACTGGTGGGTTTTTGAGTTTTGGTTTAGTTTTCCTTCACACTTCCCAGAGCAAAAATGTAACATCAGTTGATCCTGATCCTTTGGTGTAGTTTAGACCTTTCAAATCCTGTCTGAGCGGCATAACAAGCAGAATTAATGCTTCTAAAACTTAAAATACTTTGTCTCTTAGGATGAGAGAAACCAGGTAAGTGGCAGAATTTTATTACAGACTCTACCTGAGACCTGGTTAAAGTCAGCCAAATCTATGGCTGCAGAAACTCTTTGAGCAAGTAAGCACTCTAGTCATTTTTATCTGAATACAAAACCCACGTTTCAGTAGAGCAAGAAGTGGGTTTTTTTGGTAGCTGTTGTGTGAAACACAGTTTTCATTAAAAAAGGCCACTGTAGCATATATACTGATGCCTGCCAAATTAATCCTTTCAACTTAAAATTGTTCTCCACTTTCTGAGTCAGATTATTGTTCAGGGAGGAAAAAACATAAAGGGCTGAAATTTATTAAATGTCATTAGCCAGAGCTTGCAGTGCTGGCGATTTCCTTTCTTTCAACGAGCTTGAATTCATTTACCCCATACCTGGTGATGCTGAAGGAGCTTAGAAGGAACTTGCATACTACTAAGCACTTAAGTGCTTTAGTGAGAGGTTTTGAAGCGTTTAAAAGAGGAAATATGAGAGGAGAAAAATTATTGAGGATTTTTACAAATACATGAGTACAAGCCACCTACACAATCCATCCTGTAGTGTTCTGATAATGTTTAACTATAAAATAAATAACTTGGCACTTCCCAAGAGACATGAGAGTTTGTAAGAAATAATTCTTTTTATGGCATGATGCTGCCCTTTCTAAAATTGATTTTAAGGATGCAAGTTACTATATTATTCCTGCTGTAATGTAAAATTATTAACTGTTGGATCTTCCTGTTTTGACAGACATACTGTAATTTGTCCATTTCTTTATATTAAATGTGTAAAAGTGTATACACAAGCAAGAAAAATATTAATAACTGAATAATATGCTACAGGCTTTCTTTTGAGTTTCATTACAATATCTATTGAAGTAGGGCACATATAGAAGTGCTGTCAGCCTTTGGGTATGAATCTTCTACAATGTAAGTCTGTCTGAACTGTGGTTTTTTTTTTGTATAGGTATGTACATCAGCAACAGGCAGCACCAGGGACTGCTTAGAAATGTAATTTTTTCACGTGTAGGTCTTGTATTTTTTATCAAATGTCCGTAGTACTTATTGATCTGCTAAAGAACTAACAAAAAAGCATTTAGATCCTAGATTCAAATATGGAAATTGTAGTCATGCACTTTGCATGCAATCAATAGGTGCCTTTCAACATTTCCACTACTGCTGAAAGCAAGAGCGCAGTGTAACACAGTTCTAACTCCTCTGCTTAGAGATTACATTCTGCACAAGCTAGTAAGGAAGCACACTTAGAGAGGAAGGGAGCTGAATACAAAGAGGTTGCAGGTGTATTATAAGGTCATTGGTTATCTGTGCAAAGCATTGCATAGCACCTAGACTGCTGCACACTTTGCATCCTCTTTCAGGAGGAAATTCTGCAGTAAACATTTAGGTAATTTCTGAAGACCGCAGATCAAAGTCGTCATTGACGTAAGCAGGTACAATCCCACTGACCCATCCATTGTGATCTGTAGTTTTGTGGCTTGGTATTAACTATAAAAGGAGCTAGCAAAGCCAGATGAGCAGAAAGCAGGATGGCATGTGAAATTGATTTTTGACAAGTGAAAAACTGCTCATGCTGGAAGAACTTCGTGTATACATTGCTGCTTTCTCTTCAGCCTCACGTACTGCAATGCTCTACCATCAGCTTGCTTTCAGGTGATAAATCATTTTGAGGCCTCATCTACTTACTGACTTGTGGTGTATGTGGAATAAGGTAGCTGAATCTATCCCTGGTAAACCTAATTATATCTCTCTGACTGTGAGAAATCATCTCTTTGTCTCAGAAAAGATTGCCTGTATCTAAGACAACCCTATGAAGCCACAGAAAACCCAGGAGAGGGGGAAGAAACAAGCTTGCATGCAGAAGCATAACGCTGCCAGTTTAAGGAATTTGCCCATCAGCTTAAGAAGGAAGGAGAGGGACACTGGCAAGTCTCAGTAAGTCTCAATGTTTGTGTCTGCTTTTTATTCTCTCAGTAACTTGTGAAAATCCAGATATTGTCAGAAGTCTGCAAACAAACATGTCTTATTCTAATGAAATATTCAGAAAATGTGAATTTCAGGACATTTTAGGTCTTCACTGAAAAAACACTTCACACTCTATGAATCACTTGGATTGTATTTGCTAAATAAATTTTATGCTGTAGGATAGCACAGAATGTAAAAATCAGGGCTGAGATCTTACCTTTAAGGAGAATGACAAAACTGATTTCAGTTGGGTCATTTTTCACTTTGAATCTCTAAAGTGCTAGAAAGGGAGAAAAATATCTTTTAGGGTGAAAAAAAGCCCATACCCAAAGGCAGTGCTGAATTTGGAGCTGGTGGTGATCCAGTCTCAGTGTTTTAACAATTGCCACAGTTCCCTGATAATTTTTCTTCTGTTTTCTAGAGATATTTTTTTCCTCTTCCAATTTGCCTTTAGCCCTGTCAGTGCATCATATTGAGTGTAGTCTGATGGAATTGTATAACTTGCATTTTTCTTGTCTGAAATTGAAGTTGAGTGAAAATACAACTGCATGGATTAAAACATAGTACCTTGAATTATTAAAATGGAGGTTGGCTTTTTTTTTTAATAAAACAGTAGCTTTAACTTATACCTCTCCCCTATCTATCAGTTGTGCTCATGCTCCCTCTGTCAAACATCATGTTCGTGATCTTTGGTCTACTATTGCAAAAGAAAATTGTTACATTCTAGGATAAAATGAACTGGTTAATATTGTCAAAACACTTTTCAATTTTTCCCATTAGGTGCAAATTAAAAGAAATATTTTGCTAAGCAGAGCTACTAATAAGAGCTATATTAATAATGAAAGATAATTTAACAGCATGACTGCACAAGCAGAACAAGCCTTTGAAAAGGTCCGAACTTATGACTGTGACTGAATAAACCCATTAGTTCCTTACACATTTCTGTTCTCATTTCAGGCAATCAAAATGAAAATATGCAACCCTTTATTATAGGCAAGGCAGATGTGCTGTATTCAGAATATCACAGTACATATGTGGTTGCCTGTAAAAAGTCGTGCAGACAGGGAACACCATATTTTTAGATCAGAAAAAAAGTATGTATTTTGCGCTGGATGTTTTGCTTACAGAAGTTGGCTTACTGATTGTGTTTCAGGTGCATCATGCTGAAAAGTTTAATAATTGGAGTAAATAATTAAAAAACAAAGGTAAACATACCATCTTGTTGATTCTGATGTGCAATGGGGGACATGAATGAAACTACTGAAACGTTACAGCTTTTGTTGATTAAACTACCCCTGCATGTTTATAAATGTGCCAGTATAACATTGGAAGAGTAGAACAAATATATTTATATATGCTTGAAGGGTACTGCTGTGCTATGATGATATGTCACTTATCTTAAAAAGTCTTTAGACAAGTTCTGTCATTAGGCAATAGACCAGAAAGGGTAGTTCTCGCTTAAAAACAAAAGAACTGATAAATTTTTGGGTGATGTGTTTATAACGAATGAGTACTGATAGATAAAAGGACCTGTAGATGGTTCCATCATTCGTAGTTGTCCATCTCTGACCTGTCATTCTGACAGAACCAGGGTCCTAAATGACTTAAAACCTCTCCATAATTAGGGTCTGTCTTGTTATTCTCTCTCAGCTACTTTCTTACAGTGTAACAAGGGGAAAAAGTCTAGTACAGCTCTTCCATGTTGCTGCTTGTAGCAATTTTACAAATGAATGGGAAGTCCTCCCTTGAGGTCCCCTGCCACACCAGTACTGAAACATCTGGTAGAAGTTGTCTGAATATTTGGTAGATATGACTAAATTTGATATAATGGGGAAAGTAGAACGAGAAAGATTAAGAGGAAAAATGAGGTTTAGGGGAGCAAAGGGCTCATAAGGAAAAGAGTAAAAAAAATGACAACCAGGGAAGAGAAGAGAAGGTTCTAATGGGAGGAGATATGCTTTTTACAAAGTTACAGGAGGAATCCTACAGTGAAACCTGTAGGGTGAGGGAAGGAAAGTAAAAAGAGAAATTGAAGAGGATGGTTGTTTCAGTCTCTTACACTAATAACTTTCCAACCTGTTCTTTAAAAGCTTCCATCTAACATCAAGGAAATTAGAGAATACATGGAAAAGACTTGCTGTGAAAGTGGCTGACAGCAATCAGGAAATTTGGAGTTAATGCCAACACTATCTCTACTAGCTATTGTACTGCTTTTTCACTGGGGTGGCTTGCACTTGTTGTCCTAATCTTTAATAGAAGATGGATTGTGTTTCCTATCAGAAATAGGACGCTACTCAAATTGGTACACCAATTACTTCTCTTATCGCTCCCTGTTTAGACTTTGCTTCAGGTACTTTTAAATGAGAAATTCTGAAATCTAGAAATTAAACCTCTAGTTATTAGACATGATCCTTCAGACCTCGTGTTAGGGAGTAACTCCTTTTCATTCTGTTTGATAGACACTTCCCTGCATATATAATAGAACGGCCCTGAATGAGTTCGTATAGGCTTTTGCCTCAGGAAGAACAAGAAGGTTATGTAGAGTGTGATCCTTTGTCTGTTGACATTATTTTTAAACTTTTCTTCCTCAGGCCCTGGCAATGTGTACTAAATAAATGATAAACATCACACCTAACAAAGCATATGCTAACCATTTTAGCTACAGAGGGTACTTCCCAGGTAGTTGAGAGGCTTGGGAGCGTGAATTATTTATTTGGGGAAGGGAGCAGGGTTGGTGGTGTTATCCTGCTTCAAATTTTCTCAACTGCTGTTTGAGTAATCAGCAGTGAAGAGGGATAAAATCTAGCAGTATTGTTAAGTCAAACTTATTTACTAGAAAATAAGGTACTATCTTCATCCAAAAATGGGAGGAACTGCTGTTTCGAGTAGCTGTGCTGCTAGTCCTCAAGCAAAGCGTAAGATTGGTGATAGTAAAAGTGCTCATTTCTTCTCTGAGCAAACATATATACAAACTGGTGAAATACCCACTAAGACTTTTCCAAAAATCAGTTTTATTGCTTACTTCCAATAAATAGTCAGCAGCATAACCACCTATAGCAAACAAGTTTTGTTAAAGAAATTAAGTTGCTTGATTCCAACTTAAACTGCAGAAAGAGTATTGTCTGTATGCAGGATGTGGGTGTCCTTATTTTTCTATTAATGCCAATGCAATTAATGTAGTTTCTTCACTTGCTGCCTTTAAAAGGAAAGAAGTTTCAGGTGGAAGGATGGTAATTCTGTTGTCTTCATTCTGAAGTTGATCCATTAAACAGAATGCCGGTCAGGAGGGTCACTTGGAGAAAGGAAGCATGTCGACCAGTTAGGCTTATGTTACTGGGAGAACCAGATATAAAGATGGATCTCTCTCTCATAGCTGAAATAACTCTGGGTCCAAGAGTATTGATTATTCCACAGACTTTGCCTTCCATGTTTTATGTTTTCTGCTGTAAATATTTATAACTCATATTTTGTTTGTTGTTTCTCAGCATAATGATTTTTTTGTTATCTAAGCAACCTCCCTGCTTTGCCAGCCCTAAAAGAGACAGTGAGTGCAGGGGAAGTGTCAGGAGAAAGCCAGCAGGCCTGTGATGTGACACTTTGTCTAATACATTGCCATGTTATTCCTGCAGAAGTTTGCTAATTAGTCATTAAACTAAAGCTATCCCTACAGTCTTGTCCAAACTGTCACATGAATAACATTCATTCAGAACAAACAGAAAAAGATGATTTTCTTCAAGCTGTCCACATGATATTGTGTTGTTTTATGTGGTGCTTTTCAATCTCTGTGCATATTACACACCGTTTTTAGCAAGTGGTGCAAACTAGATTTTAAATGGGGGAAGCACTCTTAGGACTTAAGTGCTAGAATGGCAGATGTATGTGTGGCCAGGGTAGCTATATAACTACATATCCTTCAAGTGGTATGTTTTAGCCCTTGATAGATTAGGTGCAAGGTTTGGAAGGGGAAGTGATGGGGGCAATAATCTGAATAAAAAAAATCTGCTCTGATTATACATAGGTTAGAAAGAGATGGCATAAACTTTGGGCTGTCTTCTGCTGTACCTTTAAAAATGTTATTAGATTATTTTATAGGGTACTGTAAACAAGTACTGCTTGGGAGGAAGGGGGATGTATGTGCCAGCCTCGTGACCTAGCTGCAGAGAGACTCAGGCTGTGTAGAGATTCAGTAGCAGATGCCTGGTGTCGAAACTTAATGGAATTTCTCTCTTTCTGTTTTTAGTGCTATTTTTAACTGAATTAATAGCCAGTTAACTTGCTGCAAGCTACATTTGTAGTCTGCCCTGGGGGACAGACATTTGGCGAGCGCCCAGCATAACCTTTAGAGAGATGTTAACTGTTCTTAATTATTTGGCTGTTACTTAAATGTAATACTCACTAGACCACTGAGAACCAGCAGGTACCTCTATCTGGACGTGTAGGGGGCTCTTATGTGTTCTTCTCTCCATGGACTTGTGACCGAATCTCTTCCAGTGTTAACCAGCTCCAGCTTTAGGGCCACTGTCAAAGAGCACTGAACTTCCTCAGTAAACTCAAGAAACTCTTAAAACTGGCACTGATTTGTGTACTTTTTTTTCCTGTGAGAAATGACATTTTGAGTTCCTGTCTCACAATGCAAAGTTCAGCTGTTCCCTTTACAGTGCTTGGCTGGGTGGCTACGTTTTATGGGCTGAGCTTGGAGTAACTATTACAGTCTGGGCTTTGTGGGTTTTTTGTTTTAAACCCACACCACACTCAAAAAAACCAAAAAAAAAACAACTCAAAATGACACAAACCATCTTCCTCCGCTCTAGTCAGTTGAGGTAAATTTTAATGGGACTTCTGTATTGTACAGCAGCAACCAGTCACTGTATGCATATCCTTTTTTGGTTTTCAAAACCGAATGTTGTACAATGTTAAAAGGTGCAGTAAAGAAACACAGACCGATTTTTGAAGACCTGCAGTGAGAGATCTGATGAGCCAAGCCGGCACATTTTATCACAACTTTCTTAGGAGATAACTTAAGGTGTTTAAATTTGTTGTAGGCAGGAAAACCATACACAGAAAGGGTACCTTAACTAAGGAAAAAAAAGTTGACATCTGAAAGAGGTAGGTATGGGGGGTTGCTTTTTTTAATATTGTGGATCTGGTTAATTATTGAGAGAAGATATTGACAGATTCAGTGAATTTTGTGGGTTCTAGTAATGCTGATTTGTAAGCATATGCTTAGGAAAGTTGCCAGACTTCTAGAATGAGTAGGCTATTGTCAATTCTTAGGGATGACCCTTTACTCAAACTTTGCAATTGAAGTTAATGGAAGGATGTTGTAGTTAAACAGAAAATCCTAGGCTTTGTACGCTACTTAAGGCCATGACAAAGTGATCCTTGTGGATCACAGCAGAAGAGTCATTGTGTTACTCAAAAAAAAGATGTAGTTTAATTGAAAAACAGCTATTTTGGTTATTAGGCTCATAATTGAATTAAATGAAGGTAAAAATTTAAACAGGTAGTGATCCTTTTGATTTTAGACTGTTGTAAGGGTAGCAGTGCGGTAGCACTGGGAAGACCTAAATGGGACAGCTATGCAAACTATTTAATGTTCTCTTGGCCTTAGTTATCAAGCACTTGAGAAACTTGTCGATAGCAGCTGGAACTCCTGTGGTAGAACAGAGGTGATGGAAATTGAGACAGATCATCCCAAGAGCAAAGATGGAAAAATCAGCTACTGTTTAGAAGCCACGGATGCTTATTTGGGAATGTTCATGTGAATGAATTTTTGGTTTTTACAGTGATACTTTGATGATGAATCTGCACTTACACTTGGAGGAGTAAGAAACATAATTTATCTTTTCCTCTCACTCTCTCAAGAAGAAACAGGATATTTAATGTCTTAAGTCTATCTGACCACCTGTCAATTCATTAAAATTCACAGACCATTACAGACAAAAGCATTTCAACTCACTCCATGTTGCTGAGTTTACAATACAGTGATGTAGTTGGTGCAGTCAATTTAGACAACTTGCTTGGGCAGACAGTAGCTTGCCAGTTTTCTGCTTTCTTGCCTTGTGCCTTTTAGCTGTATCTCATGGGAATGGTTATGTCAATGTTTCCCTCATTTCATCTCCTGAAATAGCTGTTAGTTGCTGATATGCTCGTTGTGAATTGCTGGAGATGTTAATGTTCCTGCCAGCCTGTTGTCTCTTGCACACTGTGTCTTTCATCCAATGGTGGTGCCATGCTGGACAAATGCTCTCTTGCTTGCCCTTTGCTTCTAGGAAAGCTTTGGTCAAGCAATTCTGCACGTAAAAGAAAAACTTTGGGAGCTGAATTAAATTTTGAGACACTGGTAATCGTATTTCAGAAAATTGAAACAGAAATTTTGTTTTCAGACATAGTTTGTTCTTTCATTTTTCTTTGATCTGTATTCAGGTGAGATACTGGCCTCTTAATTGGATTTGACCTAAAAAAAAAAGTTGAGGGCAGCTGTAACTCAAACATTAAAAGGTGGATCCTAAAAACTGCTGAGGTGAATTACTGGCTGTTTTCATAGGCAACAGCCTTATCAAGATTTTGAAATTTACTATTGTGGAAAAGTTATTAATTGAATGTGTAGTAACATACGATCAAGTCAGTATATCTTGGTGCTCTCTGTGCTAAGTGTGCTGTCTGGAAGATAGACGTGGGACTGTATGACTTGCTCTTTGGAAGTTTCAGTATACCCTTCAGCAAGGGCAGGATTCGGTCTCTTCTGTGTAAGCGTTTCACTATTTATCAGAAGGCTTGAGCAGTCATTTGGACATCTGGCTTCAACATATAGTTATGTGATGAGGAGCTTGAAATCCGTTTCCAATATTTCTTTCCAAGGAAGAGTCAATTTATCGTGAAGTGACATACTAAGCTCTTTACACAATTGCTTTTGGGCCTCAACCAACAACCATTAAGTATGTGGAAAAGCTCCCATTGACTTTAATTAGGGCTGGCTTAGTTGCACACTGAAGAAGACTTAATTGCTGTCTGAAGCTAAGACATAACAGTGAGAGGTACTTTATAACTACTGGACATACACAGATACTGTTAGAACGACTTCATTTGTATCTAAATAGGAAGTAAAATCGTCTGTATAATTCTTCTTGCTATTTCCATTACCTCTTATTTAAGAATAAATAAAATAAACTTGCATTTAAACTGTTGAACAACGACACCATGGCTGTACTTTATAACATGGGAATGATGCTGTCATACTACCTGATTGTAATTTTTGGAGATGGAACCCTAAGGCATTGTCTTGGTTTTGACTGTCTTTGTATGAAATCTACCAAAGGAAAAATGTATGTATCTCCAGATACTTCTAAGCATGAACTTTCATTACTTGCCTTATTGATTTTAATGACGGGTTTTTTTGGTATTGGAAATTTTAAAGAATGGCAATAACTTTCAGTGAAATGAAAAATACTGGTAATTCAGTTTTCTGAGTACACTGAACTGGGTATGAGGCGTACCTTTTGGATCCCATCAGGCTTTCCTCAATGTTTGTGAGGAGGAGGGGACTTTTTCCCATGGCATATGACAGTTGAACAGACTGTGGGTTTTATGCATGTTAAATTCCTGATAACGTTAATCAGAATGACATGTGCACATTCTGAAATTAACAAACCAGCTGATATTGCTGTGTTAGGCTTTCAGATTATTTCTATTTCTTATACTCTCACAGAAGTGTCTCAAGTAAGCAGAACCTCTTTCTCTGAAGTGTATATTCATGTGGAATTGTATGCAACCAAGGAAGGAAAACTAGGTACTAAGTGCAAAGAGTAGAGTTAGAATGACCACAGAAGAAAATCAAGCAAAATTACTTGCAGGGGCATGAATCCACAGTAAGATAAGTCATGCAAAAGGGGGTCCAAGCCCAAATTCCTAGATTAGCAGGTAAGAAACAGTGTGTGCTAGACGTTACCTTAAACTTGTATGTGACTTGACTCAGGAAGAGTTTTGAGATGGTAATACTGGTTAGATTTTTGTCTCTTGAGACATGAGGCGGATAGATTTTTCCCTCTTGTTGCTTGAAAGGATCTGGAGGGGGTAGTTTGTGACTCATTGAGCCCTGAGTGCAGAGGTAACTATTCAGAGACTAGATGTGGAAGAAGAAAAAGATCCAAAGGTTGAACCATAAGGTTCTTGTGAACAACATATTGAAGAGAATGAGAGGTAGAGGGTATCAGGAGGAAACAGGCCAGGGGAGGGGAAGATATTGAACAGTGTATGATCATTGCTTTTAAGCCAGGTCTGAGGGTGAAATAGGAGGCTGCAATATTTATTGACTGCAATTAAGCTTTTTGCTAGGAATCGTTACACTTCCAGGAAGAGCTGGGTGTATTAGAAGACAAAAGAGGAGGACAGATATGATGTATGGGGGGGAAATGGTATGAGGATGGGAGTGAGATTGAGGAGGAAGAGTTACTGAAGCAAAATGTGGATAAAGTGTGAAGAGTGATGAAAAAAATTTCGCGTTGACAGAGAAGAGGTGGAAAGCAACAAAGGAAAAATCAGCTTATTTCGCATATATTCTCTGAAGAAATCATTAGATGCATAGATAAAAGAGGCAGAAAAGGTTACAAAAGCAAGATAAAAGGTTTCAAAAGAAAAAAAGACAAAAATAGCATAAAGAAGTCTAGGATTACAACCATATCAGTCTGCCAGGGCAGAGAATTAGAGTATTTTAGCTAGGAAGATGTCAGAGCTGAAGGGCAAAAACATTTATAGAAAAAGATGTCAAGTTGGTCAGTTCTTTCCTGCCAGGAATGCCCACAGCCACACATAATAGCAGAGAAAGCAGATGTAGATGAACTGGGTCTGTAGGTCCAGGCATTGTTTTTTAGGGGAAAGAAGAGTGTGTTGTGATTAGGAGTACAGCCTGGAGAAAATCAGAGGTTCACAGAAATGGACCTGAAGAAAGAGGAAGCAGAATTTTGGAGCAGAAGAGAAGTCAGTATTGTAAAGAAGCTGGAAGTTGTTATACAGATATGTATGAAAGTGGGGTACTGGGAAACGTTTTGTATGCACTTGGTAATTTTCTCAGCATCCTTCCAATTTGGGGACATGTGGCATGTTAATATACATATAAAAAAAAAAAAAAAAGAAAAATTGCAGCTTTATGGGACCAAAAAAGCAGTTGTTAGTTATAGTGAAGGTATATTTGTTTAGTACCTTTTGGCTATATAAAATTGCTTTTGAACTGTTTTTAGGATTCTTCATAAAACAAAGACTTATTAAATTTACTTGGCAGCTGTGGGGTGAGGTAAAAGTGAAATAAGTTGTTGGCTTTTTCTTTGTTTAAAAGAAGAAAAAAAATTTTGGCAGTTCTCCATCTCTTATTTTAAGCAGATTAGTCTCAAAAACAGTGATCCCATTTAATGTGTTTGGGAACTTTGCATCATATTCAGCTATCATGAATTGTAGTGAGAAGTGTCCTGAAGTCCAGAGTTTGACCTAAGGTGCTGTAAGTGTAGTGAATGAGATCTGCTGTCTGGGTTAGACGTGGCTGCAGCCATGACTAAGGTATGGAGAGTTGGAACAGCTTCTCTTATGCAGCATGGAGAGTACCATACTGGGGAGTGTGGGTGAGAAGGGAGCTGAGCTGACTGAGTTGCTGCTGTTGACCCTTGCAAACTGAAATAATAGAATTCTAAATAATAGTTAATTTTTTGAAATGTCACTCTACAGGGATTTTAAACATGAATGGTTGCACTGACAGGACAAAATATTTATGTCTTCACATTTTTTATTATGATATCTCAGAGGTTTTATTCAACCTTGGCAGAGCCTCACAGAATTTCACTTTTTCCTTCTTTGTCCTTCAAGTCATTGCAGATCCTTTTTTTCCTTTTCTAAGTAGTTAGCAAGACTATAAACCATGGTTTATGCACAGGGAACATGCTTTTTTTTTTTTTTTTTTTACTTTGTTTGCAGGGAAATAAATTGATTTCTTTTCATTTCTTTCAGTGGTTCCTTAATTCCATTCAGCTTTATTTGCTGACGGTAGTTTTGTGCTCTGTGCCCCTGAATCTGATACAGCAGTTCAGTCAAACTTTTCCATGCCAATGACTGTAGTTGCTGAGTTCTGCACCCATCTGTGGGGCAGCATCACTCTGAAAAGGGGGCAGGCAGCCTCTTCCAGCAGAACCTGCCTGAATTGTAGATGCATATTCCAGTTCATTCTCCCCTCTTTTCATGTCTAAAGATCACATCATTTCCTTGTCACTTACAATAACTTCTGGCATTGTGAGTTAGTTTGGACTTTGCTTTATTTTTTCCCTTGAGTGCCCTCTATTTGTCTTAATCTAGTATGTTAGAGGTGTGGCTTAACCTGCAGACAACCAAACCACACAGCTGTTTTCTCACACACCCCTGCCAGTGGGATGGGGAAGAGAATCAAAAAATAGTAAACTCATGGGTTTGAGATCAAACCAGTTAAAAAGGACTGAAAAAGAAGAGAGGAATAACAATGATGATAAAAATAGACAAAACAAGTCATACACAACACGATTGCTCACCAGCCACTGACCAATATCCAGCTAGTTCCTGAGCAATGGCACTTTCTGACCCATTCCTGGAGCATCATGTCCTGTTATATGGAATGAATATCCCTTTGGCCAGTTTGGGTCATCTGTCCTAGCTGTGCTGCCCCAGCTTCTTGTGAGCCTCCTGGGAAGGCTTGTGTCTCCCTGCTGGCAGAGCCTGGGAAGCTGGAAAGTCCTTGACTTAATTGTAAACAGGGCTCATGACTACCAAATGTCAGTGTGCTATCAACATTATTTTCATATTGAATCCACAACTCAGCATTGTATTGGTTCCTAGGAAGAAAATTGACTCTCGCAGTTGAAACAAGGACAGAAAGATAAAATATTGTCTGGCTGTCAATTCCAGACACTGGTTTTCTAGAAAAATGACCGTATGAGTCACACTCATATATGAAAGTACCATGCAGTCAGTGGAGAGATTTTTCTGAACTGTTTTTTAGGACTAATTAGTCATTTCCACACATTATTTTAATGAATAAGTAAAGATTTAAAGAGCTTTTGTTCAGTTGTTGTGACTGACAAGGGAGGTTTCTATATATAGTGATCAAACTAATATGCTGCCATTTCCAGGAGGTATAGTATTCATTAAATAAAAAGGTTCATATGGTGACCTGCCATCCTGGATGTTAAAACTGGAAAAATAAAGCAAATGCTACCTTATAAAGATGAACTGGTGTTTCAGAGGAATAAAAATAGTGGGTATAGTATGTGCTAAAGAGGAATTATCTGAAACAAGGTTCTTGGTGGGTACTTCTTGGTGTTGCTACCCATGTAAAAGTATCTCCGTAGAGCTTTGGATTCCTTATTGAATTTTGAACATTGCAATATTTTCCATCTTCACTAAACTTTAAGGCTATGACTTCTCTTTCTGGCAAACCTCGACTATTTCAGCATAGCTTAATTTTGTGAGATGCTCCTGAAGACTTCCATTTCAGTCTTTTTATTGGACCCTTCACTCAAACCTCAGATAAGTTTTCTATATTCTTATCTGTCACTTGTCATCTTTACTTTCTGACTCAAAAGAAATATATCATCTGTGGGTTTTGTTGTGTGGGGTTTTTTGGGTCTTTTTTTTATACTCCCTTGTATGCAGTGCTCAGTTTGGGGTAGGGTTTTTTTGGGTACCAGCTTTACCGTGTCCTACCTGTGCTGACTGTGTACTGTGGTGCCTGACTGCTGTTCAGACCGAACTGCTCTCAACCATTGGTGAGCAAATGCTTTCCCTAAATAGAAAGCAACCTAGTAACTTTGTTAAAAAGTGAAACTGTTGCCAAAGTGCTTCAGGTGAAGGGGTCATTGTTAACCTGGGACTAAGCAAATGCTTTCTGATCATAAATGTGATCCATGAAGTCACTGGTTTTCATTGGGTTGTTCCCATGTCACTTTCCAAATGCACTAAGGGCGAGCTCAGCATTACTGTTCATCACTTCTGTGCCAAAGCTCATCTTGTATTGGTGAAGTCAAACAGGATTAGTAGGTACAATTGCTGGGAGAATGCAGCTAGTCAGATTTTTAGTTCACTATGGGTTCAATTCAAATTAAACCCACAGTAATCTTGCCTCTCTTCTCTGCCTTAACAGTTTAATTGTCTTTAGGCAGCCTTTAAAAATATTCTGTGCTTTCCTCTGCTCATTTTACTTTGCTCTAAATGTTATTATTTTTTTCAAGTCCTCTTTTGAAAAGTTTGTTATTGCTGTGTATTGTGCTGCTCATGGGTATGTTCTTTCATTGCACTTTTCTAGGGGAATCTATTTATCTTCAAATAGAAATATAGACTCAAATTTGTTTACAGAAGAGAGTAAAATACAATGAACACTTGAGACGTACTTACCAGCGGCCAGTTACAAGGATATTTTTGTCAAAGTTCATTTGATCTGTGTTGCTTATATATTAGAAATTCTAAAACCTGAGGCTTGGGCAAACTGAAAAGCTGCCTGCAAGAAGAAAATGGGTAAAACTTAAGCTAACAAAGACTTCTGCATTGCTGCGATATTTAAATAAAATTGCATTGAGTTTGTTATGCTCCATTTGTTATATCCTGAACCTTGAAATATTTGTGCTTATAAATAACCATTTATCTGAGTAAAGGTTCTTGTGTCTGTATATTGGCAAGAAAATATTCTTGCATATTTCAAAATATTTACAGAATTTTGGTGCAGAGTTTCTTTTATCTGAAACTTTTAGTTTGGCATTCATTAAAATGTTTCGGATTTTTGTTTTCTTAAGGGTTGATCTTTTCCAGATGCAAATGGCCATCCATCACTTTGGAAAAGATTTATCACAGGACAAATTCAAAACTTCATTGTCTATACGCTTGACTGTTTTATTCTAGGCTCTTAAAATGCAAGGGGCAAATATAAAGGTAGGCTCACTGAATAATTGTCTCCAGCTCTTGAAAGAAATAATTCAGAGTACTATCAAACTAGAACAAGAATGGTGTTTTAGGACAGAGTTAACACTTCAGACAATATATAATTCGGAAAAGGTACCTGTGAGGAAGGAACAGATGTCATGAAAGGGAGGTGAAAAAACAACAACAAGGAGCTGTGGGAGTGTGCCACTGAGGACCTGGGAGGATGATGAAGTACTTGATTATACCAAAACATTTGAAGATGGGACTGTAGCGTACCTTAGTGAGTGCATAATGTCTCTATATGTATGCAGCCTTCATACTAAATATTATGTATCATCTATTAAAAGTGAGGAAGCTTATATAAAGCCCAGTGGAAAATCCATCTAGGAATTCAGGCAGTGAAGAAACAATCATCTGTAAATTGCCTGATCTAAGGGAGATTAAAGAATTTGGTTGGTTTTTTTCAAAGGAATCTGGATTTGTTTTTCTCTCTACGTAGGCCTATTATGCAGGAAAAGAGGTGAACCTCAGTTCCAATAAAGAGTAACAGTCAAGAAAGCTCATGCTGGGCGCTTTCTCCTTGCCTATCAGCTGTCTGTACATTGCAGTGTAACACAGTCTGTGGCCTAGCTTAACATGTGCAAATTATTTTGAATTTTTGCATTGTTAAGGGCGAATCTTTTCTGGATACAAGTGGTCATCCTTTACCCTGGAAAAGACTTATCACAGGACAAGTTTGAAACTTCAAGTCAACTTTCTATACACTTGGTTATTTTAGGCCCTTAAAATGCAAGGGGCAAATATAAAGGCAGGGTCACTGAATAACTGCCTCCAGCTCCTAAGGAGATAATCCTGGGCTCTTTCTCATCACTCATCTATCAGCTGGCTGTAGCCAGCTGAGCAATGAGTACACAACCAGTAAAACAATATTATCAGCCCAGGATTGTGAATGTTCAGAAGCTGGCACAGTTATTAAAAAATGGAGCGAAGTACTGTCCTTGCAAGCATGCCAGTTGCTTCTGGCCTTTGGAGCTTACTCGTGGCAGTATTGATGGTTGTCTCACACGGGACCTTAAATGCAGAAGTCTGAAATCGTGTTAGCAGGATCAGTCAGTACAGTGTTAGGCCAGTGTGGTGCAGAAGGAAGGTTTGACACTGAAGAAGAAAGATATGCAAATAGTTTTTTGTCCAACAAGTCTCCCCTCCTACAGATATAACTGTCACTCCTCTGCTTTGGAGGGATGGGCAGAGGGAGGCTGTTATGCATAGCTGTCATTAAGATTCTGGGTG
Source organism: Gallinula chloropus (assembly GCF_964237585.1). Classification (NCBI taxonomy): domain Eukaryota; kingdom Metazoa; phylum Chordata; class Aves; order Gruiformes; family Rallidae; genus Gallinula; species Gallinula chloropus. The sequence continues at coordinate 8,079,490 of NC_140094.1, forward strand.
TGTATACTAGGTCTCTTCTACCTGTCTCAGTAGCTACTAGCTGCTTTGCCTCTCTAGGATGACCTGTAAAGCCCCTTCTTCTCTGTTCATACTTTTAGTGACATTAAGGATAATGGAATTCTTATGGTGTTATTTGGGGTTGAAGCAGCAGCTCGGAGTAACTGAGGGCCCCGTGGGTCTGGAAAATTTGGTATTGATGGGACTGGGAGAAACTGAATTCCCTTCCCTGGTTTAGTTTCCTTTTGAGACCTAGTGATTAGTGGATGGGGGAAGGAGGTTGGGGAGTGGTTAGGGGTAAGGAGAGATCACCTTGTTAGCTGGTTACATCAGAAGATTTTTGAGGGGCAATTGGTAGGAGACCATATGTGGCTGGTCATAAACCAGTATTTTTCTACATGGAACAATACTTCAGTGGTATTTACAAAGTACTGTAAATAGCCACAGGTATCCACAGTGGCTCTGTGTTGGTTTGTACCACATTTAGAATTTATTTTATTTTTATTGTAAAAATAGTAACAAACTAAACTAGAAGTAATGGCAAAAATGTATGGTAGGGAATATAATACAGTAACAGTGTGGAAAGCTAAGATGACTATTGGTGTTTGCCTCCTGAGCTTTTGATGCTATAAACATGCAGTTTTATCGTTGCATTAACATAGTTTTCTTACTTCACTCTAAAAAGAGTAGAAAAAAGTTGCCTTTACATTTGAATATAAATTAGGATAAGTTTAAACACTCCCCATTCAGATAGTAGCTGAGGTATAGCATGTTCTGCTAAACCTGTATCTTACAAAACTATGGGAGACAATTATCCTTATAGGGTTTTTTAGCACCTTCTTTTTTCCTTTAACATACACAAACCTAGTAAATGGTGAGGAAGTTGAGCTATGAGGAAAAGGGAAGAAGCTAAAAATACTAAAATTAATTCCTTCTCCCCCCACCCCCACCCCTCAAAGTGGTAATGAGAAATCTCATAAACAGTAAGAAACAGGAGATCATGTAGTAGTGTAGTCAAGCTTTACAAGTCATGAGTGGTCACCTCACACATTGGTAGTAACCTTTATTCTTCAGAGTTCTCCAAGATATCTCAGTCTGCACAATTTTTAGTGATTTGCACTGTGTTAGGGAACTGCTGTCTGTCATGCTTCATGTCTGTGCAAGGCCAGGAGGGAATGGGGGATGCTCTCCCCTGTAGTCTTGGGGCACTTGTAAATCAAATCTACTCTAGCCAAGAGAAGTAAGCTTGCAGTGCATGAGGCATGATCAGTGAGGGTCCCCACACAGCAGGAGCAACCTTACAAGGTGACGTAACCCTTTCAGAGCCCCTGTAAGATGCAGGGGAGACTAGGTGGTATCCTGCCTATCTAAATACTGACTGGTGGGAATGTAACCGGTGCCGGGCTAGGATCTGGGTTCAGGAACTCTGTGTGGCTGCAAGATCCAAATTTTCCAGACTGCCTGTTAGGTGTAACCATAGAAGTAAAACTTGGCTGTGGTTGGAAATTTGTCACAGATCATGCTCTCTCTTTTGTACTGAGAGATTCACTGCAATGTATCCTACACTAAGATTTCCAGCTAAATAACATTCATAAACACTGTTGGGTTTGGTTCAGGGGCAAGATTGGTTGAGCAGTCAACAGTGAAAGGAGAGCCCTGTGCCTTGAACCATGAGGGATAAAACTAAATGAAAGTGGTCCCTTGGGTCCCTGGTGCACGAACAGAATTACACAAGTTGCAAAACAATATTTTTTCAATATAATTATTTTATTTACTTCCAGAGCACAGATTTCTAAGCAAAGCTGAATGTAGAGGAAATTACAGCAGAGCTGTATTTTCATTTCCAAGAAAGGCAGATATATACTGGTATTGTGGAATCTTAAAGGCTACTTTCATAGAACTAACTACCGAGAAAACACGAGTAGGTAATCTTTGAAGGCTGCATTTACTCAAATTAAAGAACAAATTATGCACATCCAGAATTTTATGCAGTGATGTTTTGATTGCTTTGGGATATTTATCTTTGGCAATAAGAGAAAAGTTGATCAGTATAGCAAAAAACCCAGCAGGTTTTTCAGTTTTATCAGCAGGGGAGCTTTGTTATGGGCAGCAACTTTAAAAATTATCTCAGAAGATGGGATTAATCTGTAGAAATTAAACTAGTTAAACTGAGGTTTAATGAGTTTCAGGTAAATCAAAGACAGGAATCTATTTTAGTCTTTCAGATTATGTAGCAGTTTTGCCTTTATTCCCATTTCTATATTACAAACATGATGACTCCTTGTCTGAACAACCTTGTGTTCTCTAAAAGGGTCTGCTTTTGTTGTGACATATTAGTTAACAAAAGCAATCATGCAAAAAATAGAGTACATTAATGCTAGCCAGATAACTTCTTATTGTGTACAGCTGTACAGGAAGCAAATACAAAGTTAATGTTTAAATTTTTCAGATATTTTCCATTAACTCTCTATTTAACAAATGATCAGCTATTGTATGTAATATCCAATCTTCAGAGGTCTTAATGATTGTGGATGTGCACAGTAAGAGATTAGCATAAAATTAGCACTGATGCAGCTATTAAAGAATCCAGAAAGATTCTGATATCCTAGTTCATAAATTGAGCTGCAGAATATATCTGAGTTTTGTCAAACCCCCTGTCTAGCTGAGTTGAAGCTTGCTTATATTCCCCTGTGGTGTAGTCCCTGTATTCCTACCCCCCTGTTTCTTACTTGGTAAAAATCTTCAAATTCAACAAAAACAATTCATAAAGCTGTAGGGAACGTGCTCCCAGATGGTGCACCTTTCAGGAGCAAACCACAGAAAGGTTGCAAGTTGGGTGAGTCCTGGGCAATGGGCACTAGGTGGTTTCATATCCATATTTGCTTCCCTGGAATAATGTTTGAGTGGTCTGGGGTTGGGTTGTCCTTGTCAGGTTTTGTTTGTTTTGGTTTTTAAACTTGCAGGAAGCTTTAATTTCTTGCAAAGGTGTGCAACAGTTACATTCTGTATCATTCCAATGTATCCAAGTATGCCATGGCTTGATGTTGTCTGGTATTCACTATAAATCTCTCTAACATGAGAAGCAAATTCACTGCTCAGTGATACTGTCCTGCTTCCAGTGATTTCCCTCCTTTTCCCTCAACCCTGCTCTTGTCAGAGGGTCTCACTGAATTGCAGCTTTTTTCCCAATTCCTTATTCTGAATGCTTCAATTTTTAAGATATCTAACAGGACTCTCAAGCAGCCAAGCATATTTTTAAAAGAATCTGTTAGCCCTGTAGGGAATATTGTCACTAAAATGAAATATTTCCAGGATGAAGCAAACTCTTTAAATAGTCTGAAATTAATTCTGAATCTTTTCAGCACAAGAGTTTGGGATGATGTGTTTTCTTTCATATTCCTCCCCCATCTCTTCAAACTGGCTCGTTTGTCCCTACTGGATACAACTTCCTGCTACTTGCAAAGCAGTAATTATCCTAATTATGCTTTAGCATTTAAAGCCATCTTCTGGAAGATGATTTACAAGAATTACATAAAAGAGATCTATATACAATGACACACTTGCTTGTTTGGCCTGAAGCGTTTTATGTTTTCCAGCTTAATCGGAATTCTTATGATGAGTAGAGAAGTTCTAATGAGTTTCTGCATGAGTCTGTGCCTGAATATGTATTCAGATTTGTACTTGGCTAGCCTTTTCTCCATGAACAGCTGAGATGGTAAAGCAATCTTTTATTACTCTGACTTGCTGTTGGAACCATGAAAGATCAGTTGCCACCAGTGTGCAACAGTTTTCACTAGTTGAAGAGTTTAAAAATGAGAGTGCTAGAACTAGTATCAAGAACAACAGATGATTTGGTATACTGGTGAGAACCAACCCGTTATTCTGTTTTCCAAGAGAAAAATTTAAAAAAATATATGAAAATGAAATATTCTACAAAAGGCATTGGAGGATTTCCAATACCTCACAGGGGAAGTTTGGGACATGGGTTCTGACCTCTTGGCAGTTGTAGGGGAAACAGCTGTCTGACTTTTTTGATAGATCACGATGGCAGCATTTTTGGTTTTTTCTATCCATTTATCAGATACAGTTGTAAGAATAGCAGAAAATTAGCAATGGGGCAAGATATATCAATAATATGATTAATGCCAACATGGAATTTTGTAGGCCTTCTCAAGGTTAATCTCAGATTTGTTCTTCATGTGTATCTCAAAGTTGGCCATTAACAGAGAGACAACATTCATGGTTAACTGATATTCCAAGAAAACATAGCAACTAGAGTCATGACTTTGAGTTTGAGTCAGTCCTGAAAAGCCCACAGGAACATGACAATATCCCTAATAATTTAAATTAGAAGCCCATTTCAAAACACTCCCCTTGTAGATAGAATGCTTTCTGAGTAATTTTCTAAGCTCCAAAACTATAAGTCTTCTAATATATGTGAGGTAAAGGGCTTACTACGGTGTAGTACTGAAAGAACAGGACAAACTTTAAAAGCTGATTACTCTCTACTCTTCAGAAGTCTCATATGAAACTTTAGAATGCATTCCAATGCCATTTTACTTATTACACATACTGAAAGTATGAGCCATTAACATACAGTAGGTTAATATACATTTAAAACTTATTATCAAATATTCAGGGAGTTTTGCTTCTCAGAGCTTTTGCCTCTGCCTCTAAAACAGTGATGGGAAAGTGGTTCAGTATAGAAAATCTGGTGGCTTCTTGTGGTAAGACTATTCTGACAGAAGTGGTTGTAATGAAGAGGAAAGTAATTGAATCATCTACCATAACATATTCTACTCTCAAAACTTTGAGGTTATGATGATATGCAATCTAGTTCTATAAAACAGTTAAGTATTTTTTTGATGAAGCAGGATATGCCAAGCTGTTCCATTAAGTGAAATACCCTCCTCAAAGGCCTTTCTATGTGTTACTGCTCGCAGTGGGAAATGGCTCATAAAAAAAGTAAGACTGGCTGATGCTTTCTTAAAATACAACTTTCTTTCAACCATATAATGCCTCTGTTTTTATCTTGTTGCCTTTAATAGTGACAAAGGGCATTGCATCTAATTTTTCACGTGAAGCTTATCATCAAATATTAAACCTTTCTTACAGGGGAGATTTCTGAACTGGCATTTTGAGTGAATGTGTAAACTGCAAAAATACCTCAGCTGCTGACCAAGCAACTGAACACTTTCACCTACCTTTCAGTATTAGTTCAAATCCTGTTCTTCCTGACCGTGACCGTAAGTGACTATATGGGGGCACTTCAGAACTTGTGATCTTGACTGAGGTTCTGACAGCCAGATATTCATGCATTAGGTGAGGATCATACTACTAATTCTCTAATGATATTACTTCCTCTTAATAAAGTCTGCAGAGGAATTCAGGTGTAAGTGACCATACTTACATATGGATTTCCTATGAATGAACATCCTCATGTTTTGAGAGGCAAAAAGGGGAGAATTTCTGTCTGTAGGAAAACTTATGAACACTAAATTAATTTGGAAAATTATTAGGGCCTCCAATTACTGTGCTTTTTTTTTTTTGAGTCAAATATGACCTCAGAATCTTAATAACAAATTGCTCTCCAAGTCCTTGCTCTTTAGCTTGCTTTGATGCTCATGCATATCATTTGCCTACAGTGGGTCAAAGTGTCTTGTACTGTGGAAAAAAATAGATAAAGTGTAATGAATTTTCAGATTTTTGCATTTATTTAGGAAAATTAAGATGGAAGAAAATTGCATGGCTTAGCTAGTGGTCAGCATAATGGAAGGTGAAATGTGATACTGACTAATGCAAAGCAATGCACAACAAAATAATTTCAACTGCTCATAGAAATTACAGGCTTGTAATTAACTGTAATCAGTCAGGAAAAAGGCCTAGGTGTCTTTGTGGAAAGGTTAAATAGATATCCCTTTGAAGTAGAACACAGCAGTCAGGAAAGTTCATAAAGTTGGGTAAGCCTGGAGAATGAGACTTTAGAAGAAAAATCTGAAAATATTGTAATTCTCTAGAATCATTTGTTCAACAACATTTAAAACTGTGGATTAGGTTCTGATCAGCCATTCCTAAAGCAATATTGCAAAGACAATGATTGGTGGATTGGTATTCATTGCTGTAGGAATTTATTGTGGCAAAAAGCTTATCAGGATTAGACATTTCCTTTTAAAATGAGACCACCCATGTTTACTAAAAATAAGATAAAAACATTTGTAAGAAATCTACCCCAAAGCTGAAAGACAGAGAAGTCAGCCACTGACTGGAGGTTAATAGAAAACAGTTTCTCGTAGGACAGTCCTCTGTGTTAGGATCTCTCTTGCATTACTGGAGATACTCTAGGAAGTAGCATTGTGGGCAAAATATTAGTGGTTAGCATGGCAAAAGTTGTGTAACTCTCTCCCTTCTGTGTATGGAAGGTGTATTCGTTGTGATGAAAAATATCACCTTGACTGCAGATACCGATCTTTACATTTAAAACCCAGACAAATTCGGGCTTTCATTCATCATTGTAGGGCTTATCAGCACAATCAAAGGGATGTACAAAAGAACTCGTGTTTCCCAGTGGGTTTTGAGGTGTCGTGCTGAGGGTTCCAGGGTTACTAGTACTATAGTTGCGTATAAATATTACCAAAGACTATTCAACAAAAAGCAGTATGGACATGAAATCACATGATCTAGATCCTACTAAGTTTTTTTTTTAAATTATACCTTTCATTTTTGTAAAGTGTCCCAGAATGTCTTTTTTGTTTTTGTTTTCCCACCAATTTTAAATTGCTGTTAGATTTATTTTAAGTTTTTATGTTTATAAAATAAGTATCTTTAAGCAGCAGTAAAACTGCTAGCCCCTCGTTATTTGTGTGTGACCTTGTTCAGTGCTGCATGGTTCATCTGTCAGGAAAGAATGTGAGACTACAGAGCACTACACTTCATACCTCAGGTGTCCTTCTGTCACCATGCCAGAACAGTTCAAAACCACAAGATTTGTATCAAGCTACAAGTTCTATGAGCAGAAAGAGTCCTCAGCCCTTCCCTGGATGTGCCAATCTCCATGTGTAGAGACCAGACTGGGAGAGAGGTGGGAAACCACAGATATGGCTATTCCTGGGTGCTCTGTGGTCCTCACAGGACCTTGACATTTTCAGACCTCAGAGTTGAGCAGCTTGCTCACCTTGTTTCCATGCCAGCCCCATTGCACCCCAACATTTGGCTTAGAAAGCTCCTGCTGTAGAAGAGCAAGCTTGTATTCCCCAAACTAGTGTTTTCCTCCCCTTTCACAAAATCTTCAGCTGCATGCAGCATCAAAAGGTGGGAAACACTGGCACCAGTGAGCAGACTAATGCTGCTTGAGATTCTGTGAACCCATTAATAACTGGGCCTCAAAGAAAAGAGTGAAGATTCTTTGCTTACGCTTTTCCTGTGACAAACAACCTGCATCCAAGTAGAGATTTTATCACTTAGCATTATTTATGGAGGGAGGGTGACTGCTTAAACACTCTTTAGAGCAGTTTTGTTTGTAGTATTTATTCCCAGTCAATTAAAGTGTTTTTTTTTCTTATTTCTTGTTTTTTCTTTGCTGAATTAGCCTTCCTGGATACAATAAGCAATACTTTCTGCCTATCAGTTGGCAGGAGGTGTTTCCAAAGTGCTGATTAAGCAACACATGGAAATAGAGTCTAGAGGAATCATTTAAAAAAAAAATCATTAAGAACATTTTCTGAAAGTTCTTCTGGTGGGTTTGAGTTTTTAAGTGAAACCTGAGGGGAGGCTACAAAGCATGGCAATTCTTGAAAACAGAAGAGAAATAAGATGGGAATGGAGTTGATTAAATTTTTCCCTCCAATTTACTCTTACCTTGTGCAAATCCTTTTGTCTCAGAAGTTGAAATTTTCTGTATCCCCCAGAAAGCTGTTATGGATTTATATCGTTGCTTTTTCTTTTAACAATAATGTCATCTTTCTGGAAGTCTATCAGCATCCTGATAATATCACAGCTTGATACCTTACCAGAAATCAATGATGCAGAAGTTTTGTAACTTATTTTATTACATGCAAGTACACAAGCCCCATGGAAAAGGAAGCAGCTGCAAACACTACGTAAGCACTCCTGCCTTGCAGAAATCTCTGTTCCCACCAGCCAGTTCCCAGGAATTGCTTCCAAATATAGAGAACAGCACAGAGAATAACTCTTCTATCTGCCACCAATTTCACATTAATAATAATTTTAAAAGCCAACAGAATATAATCAGCTATTTGTCTTTGTAGATATTAAAAACTTACTCAGACTGTGAAAAAACTCAGATCTGTGTATAATAGTACTTTTTAAATTTCTTAAGGCCAAAATTATTCTCCATGTGATATTAAATGACAGCTGTATGAAGCCCTGCTAGGAAATTGCATCTAAATTATTCAGTACTGTAGCCATGCTTATCTTTTCAGAGATGTGGAAGATCTTGATCTAACAAATTGTTTACTGCTTTGTGCCAACTACCTCTACCTCGTTACCTTTAAAAACACATCCATGTGTTCTTGTGTTGCCTTCACATTACAATCCTCAGACATATACCTACATAAAGCATTTTATCACTTATTTTGGCTTCATGCCATAGCTGCTCAAATAGTTTAAAGTGCTGTTCCATGTTGGCACCGTTCTGTAATCAAGAAAACACTTGAAGAGAACATAAACCAAGAATTCCCAGGGTGGGAGGGAGATCATGGCTGTGCCAGGAGCAGAAGACAGTGCTCTCAGTGTGGCAAATTCATGTTGGTTTTGAAAGCTCTCTGGGAAGGCAAGATAAATGGAGATATCAGAAGCTGCAGCAGGTGAAGACCATTGAACTCAGCAAGCAAGAGAAAGCCTTTTCCACCATTTCTCTGTTCTCAGCAATTTGAGAGTTTTGATTTCATGACCTGGGCAGCTGTAACTGATGAGACTGTAATTTCTTTTGTGTGAGTAGGCTAAGAACTTCTCATCTATACCATGTTTGTATTTCTATAGGGATGGAAATAGGAACTGTTTTCTTTTTTACATGATGCTGGTGTGGTTTATTGTAGAAGTAAAAACATTGGGCTCTTTGGGGCTTGTGAAATTAAGGGTGGTGAAGGCTTTTCTGAAGCTGAAGAGTTTGGAAAATACTAGACTTCTGAAGGGTTTATTTGGACATGGAAATCTTCCACTAAGCAAAGCTTCAATAGCCAGGAGGGTCACTTCTGTGGAACTGTAAGTTCAGCATACCTGGAGCTGAACTGCAGGGAGGCTTGATACCTGCTGTGCTGAGGAGCACAGGGGTTTAGAGCACTGATTTGTGAAGCATTGTGTAGCAGAGCCCCAGGTAATGCAAATCCACAGGCCACAACCCCACCTGCTATTCACTCAAGGTGTAATTAGTATGAATTTGGAAAATCAGCAGTGTATTAGACTTCAAAATGAGGTTGATATGGTGTATTATCTGTCTATAAAATCAGGGGAAACAAGGAGCATCTTCTGCTGAATAAACATCCGAGGCTTTCATTTTCTTCCTTTTCTCACAAACTCAATGCCTTTTCCAGGTTTAAATTTGCAATACCAAATACATTGCAATTGCCACAAGTCCAGGCTATTAAAAAGATATTCAGTACAATCCTGTAAAAACTATTAGTGAACAGGATTTTTTTTAAAACAGGTTCTGTGTAATGGCTACATTACTTACTCTTGCACAGGGAGGCCTGAGCTTCTCATAGATTAATCATTTTGTTGTTGTTTCCTTGGGGGAGAAGAAAGATGGGTCCTTATTTTTTTGTGGAAAAATCAAAACTGTTTCTCACTCCTTGGGTAAAGAAGAGCTGAAGCCATATTTCTGACAGGTTTGGCCTTAAATGGATAAGGACTCTTGGCTTTTTATTGGGAACCAAGGGAACCCAGAACTAGCCTCCAAACCAGGTCCTGATACCAAGTGATAGATGAGTCTGTCTGAAATGCCTGCGGCTTCTCCTGTGCTTTCCCTGCAGTGACAGAGAGAACATTAATTTTCTGTAAGTGTATTGCTGCAAATATGACTTTAATACAATTCTCAAATGTTTGAGTAAAACCCTAATGTCTTCCAGTAATTCTCTTCTATAATCCCTTGTCACTGATGATTGTAGACAGTGACAAATGCCAGACCATGTCTGATTGCTGTTTTCTTTGTCTCCTGCCTCCAGTTACCTTACTGGGTTGGATAATGCAATATGCCTTGTTAGGCTGTTCTAAGTTTATTATCCTTCATATAAAAGCAGTACAGGCGTTTGATGGATAGGCGTCTCCAACAGTAGATCTAGAGAGCTGCTAACCACCAGGGAAGGACAGGCATGGACCTGGAGGCAGTGACCACTGCAGCCAAAGGTATAAATGAATGTGTGTGCTTGTGGCTTGTATGTGTGTGGTCTTTCCCTCACATCATTAGAAGCTGATCTTTTCTTCCATTCCTTTCCTCTTCATGTTCTTACTACACAGATATCCTGGTATTGCAGCATCAGTAGGCTTCATTTGTTTTATTTACACTTCCCATTACTGAAATCCAAATCATGACCCATGTGCCTTTCTAGAGTCTTGATGTCACTTTAATGTCCAAAATTGCCCTTGCATTTCTGTTCCTACCTCTACCTGTGTTTCAACCTTTGTTTTGTCTCCCTTTTATTCCATGCCTGTCACTGGCAACATAAATGTAGAGGAGGGGCAGATTTGCAATAAAGAAGTTTATCTGCTGTGATTCTTTTATATTTTAGCATCCCTGCTGGAGAAAAATACTTGAAAGTGCTGCATTTGTGGCTTTAAACAGCGTCCCAGATACCGGGAGAACACTCATGTAGTCGCTGATTAGTCTCTACTAGTGTAATTGAATTTGGATTTGTAGGAAATTTTGAAGGCTTTCAGGAATGGTAGTTAGTGTTAAATTACTTTGAACATTAGGAATACTACCAAGTACAGTTGACCACTTGCTATTATAAAAAGCCTCTATAAGTAGCACTGTATCTGAGGCAGTACTTTCTGAGGAAAAAACACCCGCAACATTAAAGGGAACAGATTTTCAAATGCAATTGCCACTAATTTCTTAGCTGCTGGGCAGAAAAATAGCTGGAACTAAATTTCTATACGATCATGCTTAAAATTTGAAGTAAGCAGGCACTGTGAGCACATTACTTCAGAGAATTTAATAATAAATGCTATTTTGATTTTTACCAAAGAAAATAATTTATCTGGCTTAATAAGGAGTGCTGTGCATTTTGCTGTCTGTGAAGAGGAAAGAGATACTGTTTAGTTACTGGCTTGTGAAGATTGACTGGGCTTCTTTAATTATTAAAATAGTTTTGCTGTTGGCCTGTAGAATTCTCAGAGTCTTCTGTGTGCAGATTGAGCTATCTTAAAATAAATTGTTAATGTTGGTTTGTTTTCCACATTGCATGTGCCAAAGTACGTTCAATACATTTTAAAAGGGATATTGCCAGAACTACCCTTGTTTTCTTCCAGATAGACTTGTACATTGCCCCACCTTTTCATTTCCCATCCTGCTTCAGTTGTGTGGTGAAAGGGGCAAACGGGAAAGCATATTGTCCAATGGGCCAAAAGACTTATATGGAAGACAGCAGGAAAAGCTGAGTTGTCACATTGCTGAGCTGAGGTGTAGCTCCCTACAACAGCTGCTTCACATTTTTGTGACTTGTTTGGGATGCTTCCCCACACCCCACACCCCCACCCCCCCACCCCCCCCCCTTCTCTTCAAACCATAGAACAGAGGTGAGAGAGAGGGAATTCAGACCAATGTTGCCACCAAGGACATGGCTGTAGTGCAGGAAAAGTTGTGTCAAGAAGAGAGCATAAGAGAGTACATAGAGAGCCAGATGCACTCTGAAGATATTTAAAACACTGTGAATGGGGTTTGAGCTGTTTGGAGATGACTTCTGTCAATGGCAATCTCTCTCTCTCACCCACCCACCCTCTGGAGGCAGAGTCAAAAGGGAATACATGAAGTCAGGAGCAACTCTGAGCACTGACAGGTGTCACACTGCTTTACTCTGCAAACCTGATTGTAACTCTGAATACTGTAAAGACTGAAGCTCATAAGAAAACAAATGCTTAGAAAGAATGAAAGCTAACTGGATTTCTAGTAAAGAAGGTGTGTTCCCTTGCTACCTGTTAGCATTGACAAAAGAGTATGCTGGTTTTCCTTTTCAAAAATCCTATGAATATTTCCAGGTTTATGACTTCATATTTAAGGGATAGGTGGGGCTCTTATCTAGATAACTGGTACTGTTTTCATTTGGAACAGTAGAATTGCAACTGGCTTTGTATTTATCTAAAAAGGCAACGTCTTTTTTCCTGTTCTTGTGATATACCACAGTGTCATGGAATTAACATAATCCATCACCTTCCTGTTTACTGTTATCCTAACACTGGTTTTGATATCACTGAATGCCTTAAACATTGTTTTCTTGGCACAGGGAAATGCAGAAATCACACCACATTTGAACACAGGTTTCAGTCCCTTAATTTCCATGAGATGGAAAACTATATCCCTTTGCAAACTGCGATGACTAATTTAATTCAAAGCATATCTTCTGTAGCATTGACGTATACTGTGTAAGCCCTGCAGCTGATGCTCTTCTAGAACACAATACTGGTGAGTCTGTGGGTATTAATGGTGTCACCATTCTTCTGCTGAATGGTATTGCTTTATGAAAGTAGTCCTATTGCTTTTAAGTGAATTTGATTGGGGATGGAGACAGCCTTGAGAAGGAGTAAGATGGCAGCATCAAGAATATAGACTAAGCAATGGCTCTTCAAAGAAGAGCATTAGACCTTAATATTCATGTTATTTCTACAGACATAAGTATCTTAAGCGAAATTCTCAGAGGTTTGCAAAGGGTTTAACCACACGTGCTGTTCAAATCAAAGGAAGTCACAGAGCTAAAACTCCATGTAATGTTTTGAGAATGTATCTCTTGGGTGTTAATTTCATCATCTAAAATATATAGCATAATGGATAGTTGCTGCATGAATACAAAGTTTTAAGTCCCTCTAGGGGCTCTGCTAACAGCACAAACCATGAGAGTGTATCTGAGTTGTTTATGAACAGAAGCCAAGTCCCAAGAGTGATACCCAGCTATAAATTCACTCCAGTCTGTGCCTATCTATTGTTATTTGTAATAACAGAGAGAGCAGTTTTCCTCTAAAAAGACTTCCTTTAAGAGCTTTAACTGGGAAGCGCTGCTTCAAAGTCAGTTCTGGTAGCTGAGGAACTTTGCTGGGTAAAAGGCTCCATTTTCTCTATCAATATTTGTGTATTTTCATTTTGTACTTAACATAGTTATTTAGTCAATTCACATGACTGTGCCAATTATTTGTGAATGACTTTAAGAATGTGTTTTATTTCCTGGACTTTTTTTGATAATAGATATTCTGTTAATCATAGGACACCAGGTTGGAAGGGACCTCCAGGATGATCTGGTCCAACCTTTTGCTGATTATCTGTTTTGCTAAAATGTACAATAAGTATGCAAACTCCAATGACATTCTTGAGACCACTTTACACAACCAAAATGTGTTGTGTGTTTTGGTTTTTTGTTTTGTTTTGTACTAAGAAACAAAAAACCTAATGAACTTTTGGAGGTTTCAGTTGCTTCCCTTCCCTGACAGTAAACCCAGTTCAGGTCCAGTCAAAGCAAAGGAAGAATTTCATTTTTAGCCTTGGAAATTGCAGTAGCAAATCTCCGATAAGACGCTTATATAAAATTCTGTGGTCATCACAATTTAATTTATAATAAAATGATCCAATGTTGCTATAGTGCTCATATAGTAGCATGGTAGTATTAAGTTGTGTTGATATCTAAGTATTAAAGAAAATACTGTGTTTAGTCAGTGTGACAGTGTGCATGAGTGCTGCTGAAATCCTGACACTGGCTGACAGCATAAGTGTGCAGAAGGGGAAGCCATGGTTTACCTTGGGGCGGTGGAGAGGGAATGGGCAACACTAACCAGCTTTGTGAAACATCAGATTGATAAATTAATAAAATGAGGACTCTTAGTAGCAGAGAAAGCTTACAGTATTCATGGCAACACTGATATCTTGAGTCCCTTGGAGAAACAAATGGGATGTTTTACACATTGCTTCTGTATTTGGTTAGTAACAGACCTTGATCATTGTTCTTCTCCTGCACTGGTTTTGGCTGCTGCCTGGAAGAATTTACCACTGACATTTTGCAGTACTTTGGGAAGTTGGCCCCAGTGGTGTGCTTTCCTTGATGCAATTACAGTGCTGTGGACATAGTCTTGTCCAGCACAATTCTGATAAAGCATTTGGATCTGATAAAGCATTGTGCACTCTCATTTTTTTACCCTTTTTCCTGCTCGTGCTTTGTCTCCTTTCTTGGCCAGGTTACCAAGCAGTACTTCATGCATGCTTTGGGTGAGTGAAGAGGTGTCTCTAAAAACAGTGAGAACTGGTGCTTCTGAGATGGGAAAGACTGGCCAAGAGTTTCAGACCTTTGAGCAGTGTAGCAGGTGAAAGATGCACCCTGGGCTTCTGGGACTGCAAAAGTCTGGGTGGCACATGATAGTCTTGCCTGCCAGCCCCTGCCTGTTCCCTGCTCCTGCTGCTTGGGGCTATCTTATGTTATCGACCTGCAGAAGAAAATGGGAAGGGTAAATTCCCACACTGGGCTTATTTTAAAGTAAACAGAATCCCAAAGCCCACCAAATCTGCAGTGTTTTGAGATCATTAACTAGGCTCACATGGCTTTGTTTTTGTGATATTTGGGGTTTTTTTTAAGAAGAAATATATTTATTAAGGTCTTGTCATCAGTAGATATGAGAGGAGGTGTTAAATTCATTCTAGGACAGCAGCAATAAGAAACTTACGTGTTTCAGAACAGATAAGATTGTGTTTGGACTTCAGTTTCATCAGTGCTAGAGTTTTTGGCAACACACCTCTCTACTAATTCTTGAATTGCATTTAAGTTATGATTCTGTGAAGTTACTAGGTATCAATACAAGCTTTCTGTTACTGTGAAGCTGCATAGTAGGAATCAACCCACAAACACTCCTGTTCATCTTTTCTGGTGGTTGATTTTGGAAGCTAGTAAGGAGAAAACAGAACCCTTTCCAGCTATTTCTTAAAGAAATGTTATTCTCTTGAAATGACTGAGTAAGCCTAAAAGATGATCTTTTTAAGACCTTATTTTGAACTGCAGTATTTAGTTTGATAGAGAGAGATTTTCTTAAAGAGGATTCTGTGATAGCACCACGGTTGAGTACATGGTGTTGATAGCAGCTCTTTTAGAGCAGGTGTGTATTGCATACACAGCAGTCATCTCTTCTTTTTTTTTCCCCATCCTGTGAAGAGCAGGGAATAGAAAAGTATAAAAACAGTAATTGAAAAGGGCAAGTTGGCATTATGCATGTTGCAGTAAAAAATATATGCAGTGAAGTTTCATATTTATTGAGATATTCAGACTGTGCAAAATCAGTAAAGTGAAAAATGTGGCTGTGTTTTTTCTTTAGTTTTCCAAACCAGAATCCTCCTCTGTGAATTCAAAGTGCCTGAGCAACCAGGACATGAGCTGTTCTTTTTGTCTTGGCTCTGTCTTGCCTAGGATCTTATTTTTTTTTAAATGTTAGTTATTCAAAGGAGGCAGCTCAGACCATTCCATCACCAAAGATGCAGTCAGCAAAAAATTCTAACCCAACAATCAAGTATTCCCATCCACTTCAGCACTTGTTAGATTGGGCTGCACAATTGCGCTTGGAATCCTGCCTTTATCAAACCCCAAAGGCAAGAAAACTTCATGAACTTGTAGAAACCACATAATCTTTAAAGTAATACTTATTTTCAGCTGTGCATTATTTCTGCTATTCATGCTCTTAATGCTCTGATACTGTGTTCTGACCTGCTGCTGGCTGTTGTTAAGGAAGCCCTGACTGGAGGCTGCAACAGAATTTCTGCAATATGTATATCTTGAATGGAGTCCAGCTCCCTTACTCCTATGAAACTTATTCTAAGTATTTTACTTTTAAAAAAAAATAAGCTATTTGATGCTAGAAAACATTAATGGGTAATAATATTGTTTTACAGTACAAGACTAATCAAAAAGTAAAGTTATCTTGGTTTGTTTCAGTGTCAGTGTGTTTGGGTGAAAGCTGCGTATTTGACAGGAGAGTTAAGAAGGCTTCAGTCTTTCCTGGTACTGGAAGCACAGCAGAAGGCAGAGCCTTCTCTGCTGTGAGCAGCCAGCCCCACGACCACCTGTGGGCAAGTGAAAGTCCCAGGTCTGCAGTGTGGGCTGGGAGGGAAGTGGCATTTACCTAAAACTGCACCTGGGTTGCTCAGTGTGGAACAGGGGTTTAACGGTCCTTTCTGTACTTCTGTGTAACCATGAAAAGCAAGTTTGTGTTACTTTCTTTTTAAAAAAAAAAAAAACAACTCTTTCAATGTCTTCAGGGCATGAGGGAGAAAGTGTCTGCCCAGTTCTATGAACTCCTGCAAAGTTTGGGAACTGGGCAAAGCAAATAAACTGCATCCTGGGCTTGATGACTGCAAGACCTGTGAAACCAAAGCTGTGCAGTTGATGTGTGACACCAAAAGTTCATCTCTAAACCACTGCATTCAGATTTACTTCTCTTAATTTAGGCCGTTAGCATAGTGAGAAAGGTTAAGCTGACTATTATGAATAGCAGATCTCAACAACATGCTTTCCAAAGGCTATTTGAAAGTCTACAAAATGTGGTTTAAAGGAGCCAATTCATAAAATATTATTTGGTCTGTTTCCATGGGACTCTTGAAGTATTTCCCACTGATAACCATTCTTTGTTTACAGTTTCTAAGACAGTTTTTGCTCTCTTGGATTTCTTCCACAGTCCTTTGTGCTCCTATTTTTAAATTAGCTTTCTATTTTCCCCCCACCTTTTTCCTTTTTTTTTTTTTTTTCTCAAAGGAAAATCTTGGAGGCAACAACAGGGAAAAATTTGCATCTCATCATGATTTTTTTAAGGTCAGAAATGACTGTATGCTTACTTTTAATTAAGATTTTTGGATTTTGCTGGCCGTTGCATGGTCTTTGTTTTGCACAAACAATTCAGTGTGGGGTTGGTTAATGAAAGCTTCCAAAGCTGCAGTGACAGGACAGTGATTGGCGTGAAGCAGGAAATGAGCTCGTGCAGCAGGACTAAAACGTGCCACTCCGTTTGCCAGTGTTCAATCTTTTGGTCCATCGGGCTTGGAAAAAATATTGTTCTGCTCTACTGGTCATTTCTTTAACGTGCTGCTGGAATCTTAAAGAAGGCAAATAATGCTTCATGGGTTTTCTTTTGTCTTGAATAGCCGTAGTAGTGTGCATCAATAAAAATGGTAATAAAGCTAGAATCTAGATGGATGAATAAAATGACAGGGGATTTCTGAGAAATATATCTATGCGTGGGACCACATTTCTGCATCAGGAACTTGTTCTGGAAGTAAGTCGGAGTCTGAGGTGTTTCTATAGTTTTGTAACTAACTGAATAGAAAAGTTACGTTTGAGGAAAATTATAGGTTTTGTCGAGAAGTGTATGAATAAGGACTCATAACATTCTGTGATCCCTACATCTAAAAATTATCCTCTTTAAAGACCTCTCTTTGCCTTTTATTCTTAATGCTTACCAAAAGGACACAGAAAGGTTGATCACAAATATGTTATTTCCTGCTTAAGTGTTGACTATTAGGACATGGTGTAATTAACCCAGGAGATGTCTTGTGTGGTTGTCATCTGATACAAAGGCAGATAGCAGTTATAGTTAGAAATGGCTGCCTGCCATTCTGTTTAAAAGAAGAACTTGTGTGATTTTTCTAAAGGACTTAAAATCCACATTGAACCAACCTCTAAGGCTGGCAGCATCAGTATAGAAAAGAAAAAACAAATGGGTTTATTTAACAGTTTAATCTGCCTAAAATGTGTGTGTCCAATTGTCCATCCCCTTGGAATGAAAATGCTCAGAGAATGGATCCTGAATTCATTCTGTGTTTATCATCGAGATTCTGCACATCCCTTAAAACCTATTTAAGCTAAGAAATAGCAGAATGAAAGCAAACTTTGATCTGATTAAAGATGGCAAAGGTTTAGATTTTTCCCATGAAGACTACTGGAGTCTACCCTGATTTGCTAACTAGTGTTCTATTTTCTCTTCTTTTATGCAGACGTGATCTCAAATATGCATGAAAGGTGATAAAAAGTAAATTTATGATAAGGTAGATGTTTGGAAAGGACAAAAACCATGAGGTTTCTAGTATTAATATTTATATAGAATTAAGTCTCCCTTGCAATTTCTCTCAATTTTAAGATTTACTGTACTTTTTTCTTTTCCCCTCCCTAGTTCTCCTGGAACAAAAGGAAAATCATTTTATTTGTCAGTAATCGTTTTCCCACATTGAACAGTGCCTCACTCTGTGAAATTGTCATATTGAAATTAGAATCTAGCCTGAAAAATATGCAGTGAGAGCAAGCCTGGAAAAATCTATTTTTATACTTATTCTAATCAGTTAAAGAAGTATGACTTAATCTGTGATCCATTGATCGTAGGCAGCCCAGTCCATAAGCAACAAATTCACTGTTTGATTGTGCTTACAAAAAGTATCCCTATTGCTCCATGTAAGCAAACTGTGGTGGAAATAAAAGTAATCAATGAATAGTCAAAGCTTGAGCTCATCTTGCTTGGCTGTAAATGAAGAGCATTGTATGAAATGGTCAAAAGGCTTTTGTTATGTAGCTGCAAAGACAGTGATTTAAAGTATGCCTACTGTTGAAATGTCTAGATACTGCAAAGAAAAGTCATAAGCTTAATATCATTCTTTCAGGACGCTAAATGCTAATGACTTCCTGGGAAATGACTGATCCATAAGTTTTGGTTATGGTGCTGTATTGCTGTAGTAGCTGGGATGTTCCAAGGTGCCACTCCATCAGCATTTCTGCTCAGAAGCACGCTTATGAAGTGAATCTGCCAGTCATTCTCCATGTGTTTAAATTTGCTAAAGGAACAGCTGTAAGGTCTCTTGCACAAAACTAATCAGAGGATGCACTGCAGCAGTAGACATTCTAGCTGTCCATTAGTCCACGGGATCAGCCTAGAAAAGCTCAGTAAAGCATCCCAAAGTGTACAATATGTCGCTATTAAGTTCTCACCACAAACATCAGTGTCCATAGCTCTGATTTCCCTGATTACACTGTACTAATTCTACCTCAGTGACTCCAGGTCCACCATAGGTTTTTGGGTTGGATTTTTCCATGATAGTCTTTCCTTTTGCAACATGCAGACTGCTGGGAAGGCCCTGCTGAAACAAGACATGTAAATTCCCATGGCAGTGTCTGCGAGGTGAATTGTTAAGGTTTCTTGTTGCTCTATAACTTAAGGAATGAAAAGGCAGAAAGTAAGCGTACACCAGGGAAAAAAAATATGAAAATTCAAGTTAATGTTTTTCTGGATCTTTTTTAGCAATCTATCCAGCTACATGTCAAGTTAAATGATACTCAGTAGTTTCATACTAATTGCACTAATGATAATAGAAAGACAGGAACTTGTGTAGAATTTCCTTTAACTGTCTGAGTCCCGCTGTGAAGACAGTGATTTGCATGAATTGTCCTGATTCAGTCAGCACCCTGGCTTTCATAATGGGGGCATACTTGGTTGCTTGGTTACCCATTTGAGATGACTGTGTTTTAGATAATCATTGATGGAAATGTTACTGAGAAGGTGAGTGAGCAGTATGATGTAGATTTTCAACCGGCCCCAAATATAAAAATAAATCTATGCAAGCAGAAGAGAAACTGTAATAGATACATATAATTTACATATTTGCTCACACTCACTGAACATGTTTACATGCTGCTCGTATTGCCACTTTGTTGTTGCTGCTGCTGCATCCTTAAGGTAAAAGAAATATGACATTACAGAACTGTGTGCTTTAGATCAGCAGGAATGGTGATAATTGATATAAGATGATGACCCGGAACTGTTTACTTGCAGCCCAGAAAGCCAACACTACCCTGGGCTGCATCAAAAGAAACATGGTCAGAAGGTCAAGGGAGGTGATTCATCACCTCTACTCTGCTTTTATGAGGCTCTACCTGGAGTACTGTGTCCAGCTCTGGGGTCCCCAGTACGTTAGAACAAGTCCAGAGAAGGCCACACACATGACCAGAGGGCTAGAGCTAGAGCACCTCTGCTATGAAGACAGGCTGAGACTGTTGAGCTTGTTCAGCCTGCAGAAGAGAAGGCTCCAGGAAGACCTTATTGCAGCCTGCCAGTACCTAAAGGGGCTGCACCAAACCTGCAGAGGTCCTGGTTACAAGAGCATGGAGTGACAAGACAGGGTGGATTTAGATATTAGAAATTTTTCCCTATGAGAGTTGAGGCACTGTCACAGGTTGCCCAGAAAAGCTGTGGCTGCCTCCTCCCTGGAAGTGTTCAAAGACAGGTTGGATGGGACTCTGAGCAACCTGGAAAGGTTGTCACCTCCCCCATGACAGGGGGTTGGACTAGATGGTCTTTAAGGTCCCTTCCAACACAACCATTCTATGGTTCTATTTTAAGAAAGGAGAAACTGAGAAGGTGCATAGAGAAATCAGACTCTTGTAGAAATCCATTTATTCTGAAGTTGCAGCAGCTCAACCAATCTTTATTTTGTAAGGAAAAGTTAATTTGTTTATAAAATATGAGAAGTGCAATCTTGAGTATGTGAAATAAAAAATTAATTAAAATGTTGTTTCTGAGAGGTGCCAGCTGCTTGACATGACATGGGGCAGCAGTATAAGATTAAGCCTGCTTAGAAGTGAAGTCATGCTGTACGATACGGTGACAGGGAGCGTTAAAATATCTCATCCGTTGAACTCTTTAAAAAAAATTCCTCACTTACTAAGCACAACTGTTTATTTTGCTGTTACAGTGGAATTTCTACCAGGATGACTCACAAAAATTAAGGAGAATACTGGTCACCTGGAATACCTGTCTCATAAATAGTTTATACTCCATTAAACCTCAGAACACCGGTGTAGTCAATGCGTATGATAGGGGTTTTTTCCCTGAAGCTTAGTCTCGTAGGTCTGAGTAGATATTCAAACAACAAAGGAAGATTCTTTTTGGCTGAATTAAAATGCTAAAAAAGATAAAGCATGACCAGAAGGGAAATTTTAAACAAACTCAGAACTACCTCTAAACCAGTCTCATAAGTCTTTTAGATCTGATATCTTTGTCTTCTCTATATGGCCCATTGAATGCCCATTAATATTTAAACACTTTAAATCTCAGATGATTTTACTCTGAAATTGATTTACTAAATTTTAGGAGTTTTAATGTGAGACACTGATTTTTGCCCAGAGATACTTATGAATAATTGGAGAGTCAGAATGGTAGTTTCCAATGCTTCCATGAGGGCTGACTTTGTTTTCCACACAGATAAGTCTTACTGTGCAACATATAGCACAAGATATTCTTCCTTTAAAAGAATTTTATCAGGTGGTGAAGACTAAACCAGTTTATAGATAATAAACAAAGTGGATATAAAAGAGAGAATAGGATATAAACGCTTGTGGTTGTCAGCGCTTTTAATTTATGGAAGGAAGAGGTGACAAAGTGTGAGGAAGAACCCAGACATGACTATAGGTTAGTATTCTGCAACATTTCCAGAAGATGAAGTTGAAAAAACTTGTTTTCTTGTGATTCTAAGTATACAAAAATAGACATTCCCAAAATTATCAGGATTTTGCTATTTCTTTCCTTTAAGATACAAGTTGCTTGCATTCTAGCTTTTAGCTTTTATTCTGATTGTTGTCAAGCTACTGTCTCATAACTAAGTGCTAATAGCATAATTTGGCTTTTCCTTGAGGGGTTTAGGGTATTTTTGTTTTGTTTTTAAGACAGCAGAGTTTCCTATTTAATGACTTGTCTCCAGTATTTTGAGTTATCAGAGAAGAACTAGATGCTGCAAACCTGGCAGTCAGAAACAGCCATTTAACAACACAGGGCCCAATTATCCTAAAATCAATGAAAAAATACTCTGGAAGAGGATGAAGAGTCAAATTCTGGGCATGGCCTTATGTAATATATGAGGTTATAGTGTTAGATCAAAACTGAGATGTACATTCCTCTGAGCACAAACTTCTTGAACTGTTGCTAATTCAGATGTGTGCAGTTTGACTCTTGTCACCCACTGGGACTGAATGATTTCTTGTTGACAGTGTTTGGATACTTTATGTCCACATTCCATTTCAGGAAGGACTGAAAACAGAAGGTAGCTGAAACTGGAGCCAGCACAATTCATCTTCAAATACGCCTGAGTCTCACTGACCTACTTCTTTTATGTTAATCTGTTTTTCTTTCTTGCTTAAAACATGTGATAAGCTACTTTTCTTCGTTGCCATGTGATACCTTGTTTTCCTGTCAGTCTGTACCAAGGTAAGAATAGATTGTCTTAAAAACACATCTCTCTGGTCATTAGAAACCCTACTGCCATATAGCAGCTATTTAGTGCTTTAACTGCAATAGTACTTCTGCCTTATGGGTCTTTGTATTGATTTTCCTTGTGGGAAATTTAACTCCATCATTCAAGAGTAAATGGTGGAATCAGCTGTTTACAGAGTGAAAGAACAACTTTTCCGACGTCAGAAAGGGCAGCATACGTTGTGGCTGGACACCTCGTTTTATTGATACAGTTTTGGAGAGCAGTGGCTGTTATGTGCAGGTTTCAGGTCCAGCAAATACAATTACTTTTCAAGTGCATTTAACATACACTTTGCGTAATTACATGACCTGGAGTCCTGTATTCCCATTGTATTGGGTCACCACTGGGGCAGGTGAGAGCCCTACTCCCAGGAAAGAATTTGATTATAAATGTGTGTATGGGCAAAGGTAGCGTGTTTCTCTTTACTCTTATTTATGATAACTTCTGATGTGTAATTTTGAATCAGTTCTTATCTTAATGTTGTTATTACATAGCTAATCCACATCCACAAGTGATTTTTTTTTTTCTTTTTTCCCCCCAAACATTCCTTATGGGTTTCCTCTTTCCATCAGCAGCTGTAAAACTGTCATTGACCTTAGTGGAAGAAGAGGTGGACTAACATCACTTGCTTAAATTTTTCCACATATACCCTTGGTGTGAATCATTAAAGTGACAAACTTCTGGGAGAACAGTGACAATTTCCTTACCAAATGAGGAGAGATCATAGAATATAAGGCATATAGAGGACAGCAAATCTGAAATCACATTCTCCATCAAAATTCTAACCTTGTGGAAAGATACCTGATTCTGGCAATTATCTGGAGCCCTTTTAAAGGGGTTCAGCAAATTCCCACTTGTTATGGGAATCTGCTCTTTACTGGCCCTTCATAGAATTAGGTTGCTCTTCTTTTAGTGCTTATGTATTGGAAACAACCTGTGCACAGGTTTCTGACTTCAAAATATTTTACTTTTTTGAAATGCAGCAGCACATTCAACAAATGTCACTTCTTTTCTATACCATTGTGGTGAAAAATACATACCATCGCTCTTTAGTAAGGGAATATTAGTATATTTATATAGACATGATATTAGATGGAGCAGTTTTGTCTTAGCAAAAGCACACTTCACTTTTGCCTTAAACTCCTATCTGATTTTGAAGCCTGAATTTACCCATCATTCAAGTCATTATGGAGGAGACTTTACCTGAGATTTGAGTCCTTTGGGCTGTATAAAAATAGGATTATAGAACATCTGGCTGCACAGTAGGAGTATTTCACTCTGAAATACAAAAATAAAACTACAAAAGATAAAGAGCAAAACATTCCTGGCAAGAAATTATCCTCTTTTTTATGTTTCTTGTATCCATCAACTGCTAGCATTTTAGAAGGTGGAAGACAAGGAGACAACAAAAGAAAAAGGAGAGAATTACAGAGCCACATTGTATCATTAATACTTCGGCAGTTTTGACAGCCATGAGTAGCAATGAAAACCACTGCTCTTTCAAAGTCTTGGATCAATAGGGAACTCATCAGGTTCTCAAAGTCTGGTCCTCAGTTCAGATTCAAAGCAAACGCATTCCACGCTGTTACTGGATGTTGATGTACATAAGAGCAGAGAATTAAAACGATCAATTGTATTTATAAAATAGTCTCCAAATAATGTAATTTTGTAAGTCTATGAAGTTTGTGACTAGAACTGAAAGGTTTTTTAAGGTTGGGGTTTTTTTAAAGTCTGATTTTTTTCAAGAGTCATTTTTTCATGTCATCTTGAATATTTTTGTGTCTCAGTTAAAAACCCAAAGGGAACATGTACTGGAACCAAATAAATGTTTTTACTTTGTTATTTCTCTCTTTTACTTATGATTATAAAGATATCATAAATATCTGTGGTCTGCTGTATTTTCATTAACACCTTGTCAATCCGAGAGTAACTTGTCATGACAGTTGTTGATAGCATAAAATAGAAGCTAATATCTTGGTTATTACTTAAATATTAGTTGTATGGAAATGAAGCAGAGAGCTATGTTAATCATCCTAAAAATTATTCTTTAATTCCAAGACAAAAAGACCTATACAAATTGGAAATATTTAAAAACTTTTAATTAATGACTGGAAGTACCCATTTACATTAGTGGTATTTTTACACTGAGAATAAAAAGTATTTATCAATAAATGTATTAGATATGCAAAGAGAGAGCTAGATAATATATTTCTTAACTAAGAAGGTATTTTGTGCCTCACAAAAATCTGGTCAAGAAAGATGAACTTGCAAATTAAATGTACTTAGTTAATACAGCCTAATGATATTATAAAACAAAACTAGTGTATTATTAAAACTTTTAAATTATTTTAAAAAAAATAATGGGCCAATTTAGAATAGGAGGCTGAGGGGAGACCTTATCACCACCTACAACTACCTAAAGGGAGGTTGTAGAGAGGTGGGCAGTGGTCTCTTCAGCCAGGTGACTGGAGATAGAGCAAGGGGCAAGGGCATGAAGCTGGGCCAGGGCAGGGTTAGATTGGACATTAGACAAATTTTTTTTTTTTACTGCAAGAGTTGTCAGGGCCTGGAACAGGCTGCCCAGGGAGGGGGTTGAGTCACCTTCCCTGGATGTGTTCAAAAAAAGGGTTGATGACGTACTTAGGGATATGGTTTAGCATAGGATGGGAATGGTTGGACTTGATGATCTTCAAAGGTCTCTTCCAACCTTGAGATTCTGTGATTTAGTTCAGGGGAAAAAAAAAACAAAACAAAACCAGCTCAACAGCCCAGGCTAAAGGCAAATTGGCTTGAGACAAGAGCGCAGCACAGGGATTAGCTCCCCAGTACATCCTTTCTTGCCTGTTGGGATGATGATCACCACCTTGTAGCTGATACATGTATTTAAGCTTCACATTGGTTGTGCTACTTCCCTCAGTTGGTTTTCTCTCTGCTTCTGCTGTACATGTAGCAAAGAGAAGGAAACGCTCTACCTGGGTCTGATAACACGTGGCAGCTCTTTCTTTCAGAAGTCAGTGTTTTCTATGTGAAGTACTGCAGAAGGTGGCCATTTGCTATGATCAATTATTACTTCTGTTTTTGAAGCGAATTCTTCTAGAATCAGGTCCTCTCAGCACTGGCTGGTTTTACGGATTGACTACTTTCAATGAAGGGAGATTAGAAGCTATGGACAGGCATTTGTGGTGTTCTTCAGTGCCTTCATTTTTAGGAAGTGGGAAGCTGAAGCTGCGCTCTATCACATTCCTCTGCTGTTTAATGTCCACTGTCTTCAGGGAAGGAGGAATGTGTTTCCCAGTTTTGTGCTGACAGCAGTAACATCTACTAAACGTTTCAATTAAATAAGTTGAAGCAGGCCTTGTTTATCTCTCCTATGGCTGATGACAAGCTTTTGGCTCACAGCTGCTTCCATTTGACAAAATGAGACCCACTACTTCTAAGAACAGGAATCTCCAGTACCTGATGTTCAGCTCTTCTGCACCATTATGTTTGCTGCCTGCCAGCAACTGCCTGGGCATAATTCAGCCTAATAGGAAGGTTGCAGAGAATGTCAGCAGAACTGCTGTTCCTCTGTGCATAGTGATGCTTCACTAGCACACAGTGAGACTTAAGCAAAATCTCTTGCTCATTTTAGGCAAACTACCACTGATCCTAAAGTAGATGGGATCTCTTAGAGTTATAAGGAGGTTTATGTAATTTCTTTCAAAATGTTTGACACCTTTAGAGTATATTAAAGACTGTCTAAGGAAAGACAATAATAATTTGTTATAGATGTAATACCTTTTAGCAAATTTCCTTGCTATATATTTTAATTTTCCATGAAGTTTCACCCACACTACTTAGAGCAAAATCTAAAACTGCTGCTGTAATTTTAAATTCTTTTCAATTGAAGTTGAAAAGGTAGATTGCTGCAAGATGGCAATTATCCTGAACGGAGTTTCAGACTGAATCTTGCTGATTATTACAGTGATCAGACTGCATTTTAATGCAAGCATAAAAGTTAGTATATTAGAACGTTCTAAATAAAAAACAGAAAAGTGTCTCTCTTCCAAGATGGGCAGTTTTGATTATTTTTTCATGTTAGAAGCAGCAGAAGGTGAATATTTAGTTGTTGCGTGTATTGGCCTGGATGTGTGTGTAGACATGCATTGTACTAGACAGGTTTGTGATACATCAGTACAGTGCTGAAAAACTTTTTACTGTTTTTTCACTTAATCTCTCTATATTAATGATTTTCTACATTAAATATCCTATAATCTTACCTGTTATAACACTAAGGACTTGTCTGCCAGGGAAGACTCTGTGGAATAGATGAGAGCACAGCCGTTTCCCAGCTGAATGCGCTTGTACCTGCTAAGCTACTCTGTGTGAAGGGTATTTACTGTAGACAGCAGCTATTACATGGGGTTATCATGCAAGTTGATAATTTACAGTGCATGAAAAAAGTTATTTATTCCACATTAACTGCTAGCTACTTAATGTGGACAAGTTTTTGGATTTTAACTATGTATATTATGACAGCTCACAGAAGTCTGAGACTGGTGTCCAAATGACCAAGATAATGGTGTAAAATTGTAGTAAGCTCTGATCCTTACTCATAATTGCATAGAAGACAAATGAGTCGTACAGATGAGTTACAAAGATAGCAAATGACCTGTTCAGAGGTATACTGGAAGCAAATGAAATATCTAGTAAGATATTTCTTGTAATGCAGTCCAGCACTGCAGGCAGGCTCCTCTTTGCCCTACTGACAGACAACATAACATTGGCTTGTGTTGTGTACCCACAGCTTTTTGCAACGGCCCTCTGAAAAAATGAGCCTTGTGAAAGCATGCTGTCTGCATCTGTCTGTCTCGCTCCTTCTA
The DNA here is from genome assembly GCF_964237585.1 of Gallinula chloropus. Classification (NCBI taxonomy): domain Eukaryota; kingdom Metazoa; phylum Chordata; class Aves; order Gruiformes; family Rallidae; genus Gallinula; species Gallinula chloropus. The sequence goes on from NC_140094.1 coordinate 8,106,823, forward strand.
CCCTAGTAACTTCTGAACCTATGGGCCAATTCAGCAAAATTAAGCAAAGTGGAGGATAAGGTAGTTCTTCAGATGGGTAAAAGAGAGGCTCTGTGACACTGAGTGAAAAGTTATGGGAGGAATTCTTACTCAATCAGACAGCAATCTCTGTTTCATAAGATCTGTGCCTAATTTATGAGAGTTGTGCCTTACCAGAAAGGTTAATAGTTGCAGAAAAACAGATTGCCTTAGCTGAAATGCTCCAATCTTCATTTTTAAGCAAATTGAGTGTGTATATTAGGGACTGTTTCAGCCAGATCTTCATGCAACATCAGAAAGGAAGCCTGGGTAAAGCCTTGGGCAACCTGGTCTAATAGAGGGTGTCCCTGCCCATGGTGGGGAGGTTGAAATTTAATGATCTTTAAGGTCCTTTCTGACCCAAATTGCTTTATGATTTTAAGATGTGTTTCAGGTGATGCAGGTCCAACTCATCCTTGTCTTGGGGTAGGGACCTGGACATAGGTAATACCATTGTAATATGGGAAGTGTAAGTTTTGTATTTTGGAAGCCCATGACATCTCCAAGAAGAGAAGCATGAAACATGTAGCATGGAATGAGGAGGAAAAGGACACATGGGCCTATCTTATAAAAAATTACTTAAAAGCCAGATAATGCACCCAAAATGACCAGTCCTGAAGTTTCCATTAAAACAGACATGTAGCCTTCTAGAACAAAGATCCTGTTCCATGTTCCTGCAGAGAGGAAAAAACTTGAAAGATGAGGATATATTAAATAAGTGTTTGGTACTGTAGTAAAATGATCTTGGGACAAATTCTTACCAACATACTGAAGTGCACTGGAGTTCAGTGAGCATTTGCCAGGAGAGGTAATTTAGAGATCTATAAATTGGAACTGCTCAGTAAAATAACCAAGACGACTCTTAATGCCCAACTTGTGTTCCTGTATTCATTTTTCCCCCAATTTCTGTATTAATCTCCTTAAATGAATATCCCAAAGAACTATTTTATTCACTTAGAGAAGTAATATTAATAGGGAAAATGTGTGTGACTAAGACGGTAATAAAAACATGGACTCTGAAATAGCTTCTTCAAGACATCTAAATTATCATTAACAGCTTCACCATTTCTGTTTTAAAGTATTTTTCAAGAAAGGCTTTAGCATCATATAACTGTGTTCAATTTATTTATTTTTATCTTCTGCTGTTATTTGCAATTAAATTCTAAAGAGAACAGACATTACCGTTCAAGGGCTGAGTGCTAATCTTGTATTTAAAAGGACTTTTTTCCTTGGCAATTGAGTAAGTTCAGCCAGACGTAGGATGCTGTAAAATTTCCAGAGCATTTACTCTGTGCCATAGTTTTTGTATAACTTTGCTTTTATGTTTTTTTTTAAACCTAGAAATGACATGTTTTACCTCAAAGAAATTACACGATTCAGGGATATACAGAATGCTAAGAAGAACTTGCTGCAAAGTTGAATACACGTTGCACTACTGGTACTGCAAGTTTGCCAAGTGTTGGGGAAAGATCTGTTTATATATGAAGTGGATATCTAAGTCTCTTCTATTGTTCCTTCCAATTTCATCAACGAAACTTCTTGCAGTTATAGCAGTGCAGTGCTTCCAGCCCAGCTGCAGTAACGATCACATCATGGTGTACGTGTCTTTCACTGGCCATGTCACAATCACTTTATCAATGTAGCTACTTTAGCCTTCTCTCTTCTGTAGAGGCACTATGCTATTACATCTGTGGCCATCCATAACTGCCAGCTGCTGTTTCAGGTTCAGTTGAGGTATCATTAACAGATATTTTAGAAATGCCTAAGAAGTAGTAAATAAGATGATTTGATCTTTCCTGCAGCCAAGCCTGTACAGTTACAGACTTACTCTAACACGGACCTGGGTGGAAAATTATTAGGGCAATTAAGTTTCTGCCAAGAAAGAATTCTTGTGACATACGCACCCCACACCCCCTATTTCTAACAAATTTAGATCTGCTAATTTTAGAATCATTCTGTGGTATTTGTCTGTCTCTTTCTTGAGGCTTTGGCTCTGCAGGGAGTTACTCAGTACTAACCATTTCTGAATACTGATTGTAATGTAAACGTTGTGGTTAACTTGGTGCATCTCTGAAAGAGTACGGACAGGCTGTAGGCATAATATACAGAGGCAGAGGAGATAGTGGTACCATCTATTATTCTCTGCTGAAGAGAAAGGATAGCCTGGTATCTTAGAAGTAAAACCAGTAATTTTTCATAACATCTGGACTTCAGCATCTGATTCTGTGACTAAATGTTTTGTAGGGACACAAGTGCCTTTCAGAGGACAGCTGGGGGTGGAGGGAGGGAGCTCCATTGCTCAGTATTGTTCTAACATGAGGTCTCAGCTTGTTTCTGGGCCCTGTCCAAAGTCAGGCAATAAGGGACTTTAAGATGGGCTTTCTCCATCCAGCATGATTGCACTGAGCACTAGAAAATAATGTAAGGAGCCCTGTCTACACTTTTCAGTTTTATGAATGGCACCTAGGCTGTTGTGGGAAGCTAGCAAGGCTAGCTTGACAAGTCATGCTTGCATTACATGCAATGCAAGGACACATCACCATTCCCAGAAGTGTTTTTAATTTGTGTGTCATACTGAGACATCCCAACACAACTGGAACTGTCTATGGGCTGCATTAGTTGCTTTGGGCTTGTTTGTATCCCTGGAAATGGGGACTGTTGGGCCTGCTGACCACCCATAGGACATGTGAAAGTTGATGGCACGTTAACAGCTCGGAGCTCTGCAGGCCTTCTGCTGTGGTTGGTTAGACCAGCTGCAGGACAGCGTTGTATTTAGAAGGGGTACATAAATGTTCATGCTGAAATTTGGCTGGTGTCTCTTCTTACAAATATTTATTGTTACTAAAGTTGCTAATATTTATTAGGGATATTCTTGTTTAATTCATAAACATAACTAAATTGTGAGTGGAGAAATGTGAGCTGATAAAGCCCTCAGCTGAACATGTTTAGCTTGCAAACAAACTCTTTTTTTTTCCTGTGAGGAGGTCAGAGATGCAGTAATCCTGTTGTTTCAGAAGTGACGCCAGATCCCTAGATAATGTCTGCCCACATGAAATACAAGATGCATCTAAGCAGGAGAGCAACAAAGTGCAGCACAGATAAAGAATTGACATGGTTTGAAAGGGATATCCAGTATCATTTTCTAAAGACTAGATAACATTAGCCTCAAGCTCAAACATGAAAGATAGTAATCTTTTTTAAGAGGTGACTATGTGTTTAACAGCTGATCAATTCACTACACTACAAAGAATTAGTAGGAGGAAATTAGGAAAAGTAGAGAAGCTTTGTTGACTAATCCATGTTCTTTTTGTGTGCCTGTCTAATTCAGTTCTCCATTTTACATTACTCTTTATTTCCAATTTGTTGCTCTTTACTGTGCTGTTACCTTTATTTCAATATCACTAATTCATTTTGATCTTGAGCACAGTTGGTTGCAAACTGCTGTCTGTTACAAATTGATTTGTCCTTTAAAAAAAAAAAAGGGAGACAGACAGAAATGTCAAACTTGTTTCACAAGGGAAACATTGCACGTACGAACTGGCTCCAATATAGCGTCCACCCAGTGGTTCTATGAATAAGTGTTTATAGATTGTACTCAGCTTTCCAGCCAGCTCCTAGTGTCTCCTATAATTGCTAGTGTAGGAAACAAAAATGTTCCTCTGCAAAACCAAACTCTTCATTTGTGCTGTGTAAAGCTATTACTCTACGTTTGTGGAGGACAATAAACCTGTGTGCTTAAAGAATACAGAAACACAAGATTGAATCACTGCAAATTTCCTTCCAGGTCCAGTGATGGTTGACAATAACACTCTGGTTTACTTAGCTCCTTTTAGGGCCCTTGCTAGTTTTTGGTGTTTTGGTGGGGGTTGGAAGGGATGGTCCATACATTGATCTTGGTGGCTTTGGTGTTTTGTGGGTTTGAAGTAATCTTTTCTGGGATTTTTGGTGAAATTCTTTGGTTTACTCAAATGTATTCCTCTCTGTGTCTACATAGATTCTTTCCACGGTTTCCCTGTTGGTTACAGAAGTAGAGTAGAGTAGTTCAGAATAGGTATTAAAAAAAATCAGAGAAAAATTGTAACTACATTGACAAAAGCATTTTCAGCAATCACATATGTCAGGAACAGCTACAGAAAGGTCTATCTGAGAGCATTAGAAGAATGTGCAAAGCACATACTTGTGCCCAGTGTGGAGGATTGCGAGTGATTATTTTCATTTGCATTAAGCAGCCGCACGTGAATTGGGCCATGTTGCTTTAGCTGATTGATATTGGTAATTGCCCTTTGAATTTATTATTATGGGACATATGCAATATCTTTCACTAGCTCAAACTCTTATAATCTCTGTAAGTAAGAGAGTTACTAAATGGTACACAGACAAGAGGCAGGAAAAACTCTAAAATATAAGCTGTGAAGCTGGCGTTGTTCTACAGTATCGCTGCTGCTGCTGCTTTTTAAATAAGATGCGTCCTATCTAAATACAAAAAATGTTTTACAGTAAAAAGAGGGGAGAAATAAGGAGAAATTGTATACCACCTGCTGATGTGTGAATTGGATAGCAATGCAGGAAATGACATGTGTTAAATTACTCTGATGATAGAAGGAAGAAGTTAGAAAGTAAATGATTTATTTTAAAACACCGAATTAGAACATAGCATGTGTTCAATTTGAAATACAAAAGCTGAATTTAATATAACATTGGCCACTGCCACTTAAAGCTTGAACAAATGCAATGGTTCTAAAATTCAGACATGAAGTAATACTTAAAGCATACTGCTATAATGTATGCAAAGGATTAAAGATTATACTTTATTAAATTTGAATCACAAGCTTGAAAGCCCTTCAGCCTTAAAGTCCATTTGTGTAGGAGTATGCGTGCATGGATGAGTGTGCTTGTACATGTGAAATACAATGAGATTTTTCTAAAGCTCCATGGACAATGCACTTGTGGTTTATTCTGCCAAGTGTTAGCTATAGGTCTTTGTGCTATACTTTCTATGCACAGGAAAGGTAAATTAACTTTACTATTTGTATGTCAGTCAATAAGGAAAATATTAACCATCATTTAGGTCTAAACAAATTATACAGTATCTGTAGCTCAGCTATTTGAATGCTCTATCCAGTTCAGAGGTCTAAATTTTTAAGTGATGCTGATAAATCAAAGGTGCTGAAAAGAAAGATGAGGTGATTATAGTGCTTCCTCTCCATGAGACTCTTTATTCTGTGTAGTTATTCCATCCGGGAGGTAAAATCATAATAAGAATCATCAGTTGGAAACTGAAACATAATAAATTCAAATGAGAAATCAAACACAAGGTGAACAGTGGTGCTGATTAACCTTGAGCAAGCCCAAGGGAGTGCAGAGGTTTTCCAGCTCTTGATAGACTGAGGTCAGGACTAGGTGCCTTTTTGGAAGGCTACATACAAGATCTCAAGTTCAGCACTGGAGCAACTAAAAAAGTAATGACCTGTGGTATACAAGAGGTCCCATGAAATGCCTCTGATTTTGTAACGTTCAAATTTATTAATCTTGGAGGTATGAGGGAAGTTGAAACTCTGTATTGGTCCCTGTAAGACAGTGGGCCAAAGCCAAGAGCTCAGCCTTGAGTCTGAAAGCCTGTGTTGAAGGGAGCCTGGCACAGGGGTTTGGGGGATGGCAGCATCGGGGAAATGCTGTGCCAAGCTGGCACTGCAAGGACAATAAGCAGCTGGCATTTCGTGGGTGTGATCTTCAGAAGCCTTCCTCTTAGTGGCTGTCCCTCAGGGTTGCTCCTGCTCCACGACTGCAGCTCTCAGCATGCTGAGAGCACTGCTCTTCTCATGTGTAGTTATGCTGGAAAACTTTTAAAATACATCTGCCAGCAGCACATCCTGGGGTTGTCCCAATCATGAATTTTTCACATTGCTCTGCCTTCTGTCTTGCACTTTGCTAATCTCTGATCGTGCTCCTTTCTTCCCTATTATTCACTGCAGTCCAGTCTAGCTGTAATGGAGAGGCCAGCTTGCACTGCTGATCACTGTGCCTCCTTTTTCTTTTTTCTTTTTCCTGAAATGTATGGAAAGATTAGGTCAAGTTGTTACCCAGCACAGGAGTAGTATGCTCAGAATGTGACATCCCTCTACAGTTGTTCTGATTATGCCACGTCTTCTTTCATTCCTCAGACTGAGTGCAGAGCCAGATTTGCAACAATCCCTTTTTCCTCTGCCTTGTTTTATTGAGACAAGCAGATCTGCCCATGTTTTAGATGGTAAGTACTGACATATCTAGAGCACTAGTAATCGGGGGTTTTACTGCTGTCAGCAGCTAGTATCATCTCACGCTGCTGTGCTGTGCACCCAGCAATAAGACCATGAGGAAACCACAGAAATACAGCTGTTGCAAGTAACTCTTTTTTACTACTGTGTATAAATGCACATGGCTTTTCTATTTAGATATGGTGTCTCTCCAGTATTCTGGTAGTTTCTACTCCAGGTCACAGGAAAAGAACTTTGAATTGTGTAAATAAAGCTGATTTTTCAGTTCTAGCACAGGAAATGATCCAAGGTGAAGGTTATTTCTGACAGATCAATATCCATATAAATATATCTTTGCAGAGTTTTTTTAAACACAAAATTAAATGTTTTGAGGCATTTGTACAAAAAAGGTTTGGAAAAGAAACAAACAGGAGTCTTTGACTGGATTTGCGTCTTCTGGCAAAGTGGTAAATGCTGTGCTGAGGAATGTACAGCCCTCTGAAGTCTTGCACTCTTAGCATGAGAAGGTGTAAAGGCTGCTTGGTAAACAAGAGGAAATAGGAAACACAAAGAAATAAACAGTTGAGAAGCAGGTATATCTAAACATTAACAATAACAATGCTGTCCAGGGAGATGAAAAAGCAAATTGTAACTTTAATACCACTATTAAATTATTGAAATGTTGGCCCATAAACAGTGGCTGTTTTCAGGTTTTATTGTTGGGGTTTTTTGAGGAGGTTGTAGGGGATGAGGGAGGGAAGTACAGAAAATACTGTGAATTATTTCAGAAGTTAATATCAGCAGTTTTTCAAACCTTCAGTACAAGGTATGACATGTGGAAGCTTTTATTGAAAAGATGATGAAGTTCATTCCCATAAAATGTCTGTGTTTCCTTTTGTTAGCAGTAGAACGTGTAGGGTCCTACATCACAATACTCAGCTCAGGAGGGGGCCTGTGCATGTTAATTTTTTTTAGTACTGTAATGATCCAGTCTGAGATAGCAATTCATGTTTAGCAATTCTGATTTAATTTACAACTCAGTTAGAATATAATTATTTTCTGATTATACTTTAGATTTTGTGATAAAAGACAGATTGGTTTTGAAGTTTGTAGAGAGGAAAGTCTCAAAACTCTTTCTACTCAACATTTATTTCTAGAAAACTCATTTTTCTGATAGTGCAACATAGGTGATGAATTTTTCTGAGTTTTATTTATTCCAATATCAGAATTGACTACTGGTTGAAGATATGGATTTCTCTTTTATTACAAATTTTACATCCTAATACCTACACAACAGACCTGTTAATTTGTACCAATGAAGGAAAGATTTGCAAATTAGCTAGTAAATATGATGGAAAAAACACCCCACAAAACTACGCATCATAAAGGTCAATGCGTTCATTGATAGACACTGCATAGAATTTTCAATATTTATTATTAATCTACTGTATTAGCAAACATAAACAAAGACTTACATGACAATAGTTTAGCACCATGTTTCTACTTCAAGCAGTTGTTTTATTCTTGTACCTCTACTGAGCACATATGTTGTGTGGTTTTTCTCTTAAATACTTGCCAGCAGTATCCCTGAGGGACACATTCTGCCCTGTGGACTTTCTGCATCATACAGGATACATGGAAGACCAATCATACCTCCTGTGTGTTGACAGCTCTTGCCTGTCTCCCTGTTCAAGCCTTTTACTGCCTGTCAGGACTACAAAAACTCCGTTAGGCTAGCATGCAACTTCTCTCTTAATCACCATTGATTTCATATATTTAATACATTCTGTTCCTTTTCTTTTTTCCTTGTAAATCTCATTAGGTCTGTGATAGAATTAGCATGGTCACAAGTCTTGTCCTTTCAAAAGGGCTGTACCAATTCAAAGCAGATGCTGTCTGTATCTCTGGTGCTTAGGAGAAACAAGCATCCCTGGTTGCTGGATAGTACATCTATCTGCTAGGCAGGAGTCATCAAGACAAAGCACTGAACTTCCCCACTGGTTTCTCAGGAGTCAAAGGTAAAAAGCACAGGCTTATTATCTTATGAACAGCCTGCTTCTGGTCTCGTGTTCCATGTATCAGTATGGTTGAGAAATCTTCATCAGAGGAGGTAAAGAACAGATAGATTTTTCAGAGGCCAACCCTTCTGAAGTATTCCTCTTCCAGGGCACAATTCCTCTCCTTGCCCTCTGATCCTACGGCTGCGTCTCTGTCCCCAGTCATTCCTTGTGGCTGGCGCACACTGCAGTGCTAGGAACTGTCACTGCAGCTCCTGCTCTGAAGCGGTAACCACTGCTAGCATAAAGTCTTAAGACAGTGTATCCTCTTGCAGAGTTAATTCATCACTGCAATCATATTCCACTTGCAGCCTGCAGAAATGAGGAAATCACAACACTGGCAGACGTGTTCTCTGCTCAAAAACCTGATTTCATGCTCTCTTCCAGCTTAGTCTTGCCTCTGATGCCACAGTTGCAGGCCCTGGAGTAGCAGAGTCATACTGACCCAGCAAGTGATGGTCCTTCCCCGGATTTGTATGTCTGTATCTGCTTAGTCAGTCATGGCTGTCTTGGATGCCCACATTCAGCAAGAGCTGCAAGCACTCTGTTGGCCTTACAAATGCACTGGTTTTGACAGCTATCACTGACAGGAAGATGGAGGGATTACTATAATGTAGCTTTAATTTCTTTCTTCTTTAAACTGGTGCAGTTTCTCTATTTATTGAGAATCACAGTATGCAAGACGAGGCAGCAGTGTCGCTCACTGGGGGTTTGTTCATCTCATTACCACTAATTCAGCAAAGTTCCCTGACCTGAAAGGTCTTAGGAGACTGAAGCCTCTAAAGCTGATGTTGGATTTGGTGAAATGCTGCTCCTGTCACTGTGTAAACAACTTTCTACTTATCAGTAGTAGAATATGTGTGTAGTTACTAAGAGCTAGGGCACAACATCTAATTTCTGCCAGAGTTATTGACTGCACACGTGTCACCTGGGGTCTTTGGCACATAAAATGCTGCAGCAGAAATTAGAAGTAGGTTGACAGAGGCTTTGGTCTTGTATTTCACCCTTTGTCATTTTTTGGGGACAGGGTGAAGAAAACCCACAACCAAGAGAGACCTGGGGAATGGCTGGCCATACGTCTCTGAGCTCAAGCATGAGAGACTTGTGCATGTATATTTAAAAAACAGCATAACAGTAGCTTGTCACTTTAAAGCTTTTCTTTAAGCAGGGAAAAGAGATGGTTTGGGGGGGGATGATACTTTTACTGCCATAAATACCTGAGTTACTTGAGGCACAAGCTTCCTGTGGTTTGGGTCACTGAAGAAGCTAATTATCACACTGATTGGGTGCAGGTGGCAAGGTGCTGGCAGCTGGGGGTGGCTTCTGTGAGGAGAGGGTGGGGCTGTTCCTGCCGGTTCCCACTGGCCCCTTGACCCAGCACAGCTGAGCCCTTTAGAGGAGCTGGTGGTGCCGCTGTGCAAACGTGTTTAAGAGTAGGAAAACCCCACAAGGATTGTGAGATATGAGGAAAAAGGTGTGAGGAACAGCCCTGTCAACACCCAGGTGAGAGAAAAAGTGGGTGAGGGAGGGTGTGTTAGACTTCATTTCTTACCACCCAGCTCTACCAGTAATTAATTTTCCCTAGTTTGAGTCTGTTCTGTCTGTCATGGTAACTGGAAAATTATCTATTGTCTTTATCTCAAGCCATGAGCTTTTTCTGTCTCTTCTGCCTTGCCCTGTTAAAATGGAGAATGAGAGAGCGGCTGGGTGGGTAGCTGGCAGCTGGACAAGGTCAACCCACAGCAACTATTTAAGGTACATAAAATACTCTGACTTTCCAAATAAATCCATAGTTTCTGCTGATAATGTAAAGAGTGCTTTGGTTTTACAACTCCTCTTGTGTTGCTTTGAATTGACAACAACCAGAAAATCCTTGGTTTGGGGTGAGGGATCACAAAGGGAACTGCTGCCTTGGCTAGTGTAGCTGCAGTTTGCATAGAGGAATTGTCACGTTGGTTTCAGTCCTTGGGGGAAATTGCTGTGTTTGGATCTAGGTCTGCTCTGTAAGAGATCAAACCACAGCATGTCTCTGAATAGCACTGTCAGACAAGTGTTTAACAGCAGCACTAGCTTTTTTGTCTGGCTGGCTTGGAGTCAGGGACTCCTAGAGATAAAAGCAAAAGCAGTTGCATCTGAAGAGCTGCATTTATGTGTACTAACATATCTTCTCTGTGAACTGGGGCTGAGGGAGGCCTGTGAGACACACTAACAGTTTCCTCTAGGACTCTCCCCTTCTCAGTCCAACTGAGTTTGTTGGTCACTCTTCAGCACAAAACCCAGTTGCAGAAGCTGAGAGGTGGCTTTAGTCATAAGGATGAAATTGTGACCCAAGTGGTATTTGAGGCTTCTCTTCACAGAGCTGAACTTAACCCCAGAGGAATAACAACTTCATGTAGAAAACTAAGCGACTTTGATTTTTCAGACTATGCAGTTGTTATAGGGAAGCAAAGTAGTTAGAAACTCAGGAGTGAAAACAGCAAGCTGTAGGCATAGTCATTACATAGATTAGTTCACAGTGTTGCTATGTTCATAAGATACTTCCTGATGACTCAATAACCTAATCCCATATTTAATTAATAAACATTTTGGAGAGTTACAATGTTGTTTATCACTTACAGGCTTCTTAATAGCTCCCCAGGGACAGGACAGCTAGTTAGATGAGCAGATATTCCTCAATTAGGCCCCAATTTCACATCAGCACTAAAGCTTCTGTGTTGCTGATATTACATATGCAATTTAGTCCGTGTAAGGGGGGAATGCTTGGTCTGCATGTGCTTCCTGTTTATTTGCATGGAAAGAGTGTTAGGGTTAGAGAGAAAACTTTTAGAAATACTGAACTTTATCATTCATGCGAGCATTCTTCATAAACTTGATTAAAAGTTTCAATGTAGGACTTTGTATAATATAAACAAGCTAATTTATTAAGCAGGCATTTACCTATTTTAGTGAAATAAATGTCAGTGGGCAAAAATATCTATGTTTGAATATGTTACTCTTAAAACCATGTTCATTTTCAAAAAAGAAACGGACTGTTAGGAGACATGCTGTTAGAAGGTGCTAGAATGCCTTTTATTTTGGTAATGCTACCATTTTCCTGTTCCCCTTTTTAAAATGGTGGAATTAGATTACTAATGTCCCTCAAAGGATACTTAAACTAATCAGGAAATATCTGCAAGAGCTTCTGTCTTCCCAAAAGGACCTGATAGGGTTGTCCCATCTGCCATGTATTATTTGTAACAGCAGAAAAGCTTCTAGAACTACTTAACGAGAAAGGATAATGGAATAGTATATATTAATGGTCAAAGCCTGAATAAGAGCTGATGTCCCTTAAAACAAGTTCTGAATATGCCCTTTGGGAAACATTTCCTGCACAGATATTTTTTTTTTTTTTAATTTATGAGGAAAATGTACCAGGCAAAACCACTTCCAACATTAAGGGGCTCACGTGCACTTGTCAGGTAGTGAGACCTATAGCATCCACAACCTACAGCTTGTACCCACTTTACTAAAGGCAGAAGGCTTCATTCCAGCTAGAAAACCGTATCTGATCTCCTTGCATATCATAAATCACTGCATTCTGCTTGGTTGCAGCAACATGAGTTTTAATAGGTTTCTTTAACTGAAATAAATTGCTAAACTGTACGAAATCCAATTTGCTAGTGAATGCACTGTTCCTCCTTACAGGTCCTAATGCTTATCCTAAGAAAGAAGGAGCTGTATTCTTAACTTTAATTTGCCTTGTTTCAGATTCTAGCAATTAGATCTTCTTGTCCCTTTCTCCATGGTATTAAAGAACCTTTATGTAACAAGTATTCTCTTGGTTATGGTTGCTTCTCAATCTTCTTTTGTATAAACTTAATAGTATGAGCTCTTGGAGGCCTAAGACCTTTGCTCCAGTCCTCAGAACACTTCCCTGATTCCCTTTGTTGCACTTTTTGATGAGTTAGGACTTCTTAACCATGTATTCCTCCTCTTTAAGAAGAAAGATATCTAATTCTTTAAATACACAGGTTTTGGAAAACAGTCACGTCACTCCCCCAGTATAGCTTTACCAGAACTGATTATCACTTATGTTGACTAAACATAAATAACTTTCTTCAGGAAATAGGGTATCTAAAACAAGAACACTTGTTATCATCATGGATGTTTTATGATGTTTGTTCAGTTCTATTATTTTAAGAACATTTTTAGACAGCAAAAGAACATTAAGACTGGAAAATTAAGAACTCAAAAGGTAACAGATGCTGAAACAAAGGTTTCCTTATCCTTCCCTTTTTCCTCTCCTCACCTCATGCAGTCAAACCCTGCTGCTTCTCTTGGCACTAACTGTACTTGAGGGGGAATGGTCTCAAGCTGTGCCAGGGCAGGTTCAGATCAGACATTAGGAAAAAATTCTTCAGCGAAAGGGTTATCAGGCATTGGAACAGGCAGATGGTTGAATCACCAACCCTGGATGTATTTAAGAGACTGGTAGACAAGGTGCTTACGGGTATGGTTTAGCAGAGGACAGGTACGGTCCAACCTTGTGATTCTGTGATCTCAGTCTATATATACTCGTTTCCAGAAACTAATATTTCTCCAATGGTCCTGTATGAATAAGGTCTTTCAAAGGTTTTTTTGTGTAGCCAAACTTGCATTTTCTCAGGAACAGCAAGAGGAATGTACATCCTTAAATACAATTGAAGTCAGATATTCACCACATCAAAACTCTTAATTCAGTAATCATTAGAAAAAATATTGTGACATATTGAGGCAAAGTATTTTTAAAAATCAGCTCTGGGCACGAGCCCAGCATAGAAAAATTCTCCTGCTCTCCTAAATACAGGGAGTAATTTGTCAAAGACCTGGATCATTTGGCTGCCCAAACTAAGAGTCAGCTCCTTATTTGTAGCTAGATAGAGAACTACAGACAAGAAGAGAACTTTAACACATGTGAAGTTGAGTAATTTCCATGCTGCATGGGGTTTTTCAGACTTGTGTTTTGGGTGTAGACACTGCAGATTGTTATCATAAGAGCCCAGAAAAAACATTCACAGAATCAGCCTGGTAATGAAGTTTTAGCCGACAAAGCATAGATTTTTAAGCATGGTTTTTAACAAACCACATGGCTTCTCACAGCTCCTTAGTCTTTCATTGTAATTTCATAGGACACAGAAAGAATATTCTTCACAAGGGAAACAGGTGATGGAGTCCCAGATGAAATACTTAATTAGAACACCTGTAGCACATACAGTCTGCTGCTCTTTAGCCACTTCTCTGCTTTCAAGTTGTAATTGGTTAATAAAACTATATTTTTAAAACTACATTGTGGCATTAGATTTTATTTTCCCCTTTATTTTATGTAAGTTCTAGTACACTTTAACAGTGACAGTAGTAGGAGTTATCACAGAACAATTTAAGGAATTGTATCAATTAGTCTTGATACCCAAAAAACTAGTGGCAGAACAGTGACTGAATTTTTAGTGCAGGATCAAAAATCAGGCAATAATCCTAAGTTTTAGATAGGTATGTATTTTTATTTATTTATGTATTTTATTAATTCTGTCAATATCTTATGCATTCATTTTGATTACATCTAGGAGTTTTAAATAAAGAATTCCAAAATTATTAAGAAATAATGTCTGAAAACTGATGACTGAAATTTTTGATTAATTAGAGGGTTAAGAAATTAAACTTTTCATTTGCTTATGTAAAACATATATAACTAATTAAAAGGTTTTATTTGTTCACTCACTGAATATAACATATGAGCATTCTCTTACACAAGTCAAGGAAAAAAACAATTCTTGGCTTCAGAAATTGGAAAACAATGGAACTGTGCAGAATGTTTCCAATCTGTGAAGCCCTCTCTGTGTATGGCATTAGGCTGCCCTGTGCAGAAAGTCCTGTGATGATAAATATAGTTGGGAAGTGTGTCTAAAACCATGCTGCTGCTCTCCCTTTGTAATTTGTAGTAGCTGCCAAGATTTTCTTTTGCAGCTTGTCCTTCAACCTTTCAAAGATGGGCAAAGTGAAATACAGCAAACTTTTTTTTAAACTTTTGTTTCCTAGGCCAGCATGTGACACTTCATTTTCACTGCCTTGCCAATGTCACATACATCTGCTTCTTTGTGTAGCAAATCTCAAGATTTACATAAGCAAATAGCTTTCAAGATTCTTGAGGCCACAACAATGTACAAATGTGGAAACTGGTGACTGTGCTGTAAATAAAGATTTAAAGGACTGGAAATTATATTAATAATTTCAGTGTAATGTCTTCCTACTGAAATTATTGCAGTAAGTTGAAGTGGTATATTTAAGTTTTGGTCCCTTATTTTATTATGAGCTTCTCATGAAGAAATTTGAATTTAGGAAGAATAGAATGAAGTGGAGATGTCGTTTGCATACTGCATTTATCTAGCAGGTAGCTCAAAGGTTTTCAGGAGAAGTTGAATATGTACAGAGGTGTTAGACAAGACTTTTGCTTAGAGCAAAACACAAGTGTCAGCAATGTTTTAGAAAATACATATTTTTTCCCTCCTTTTTTTTTTTTCTATCACTACTTCTATCTTCTGTAAAATACCCACTAAACTGTGTTTTTAATAAGAAAGGTAGCTTAGGATTCTAGGTTGAATTTCCTACCCTGATAGCAAATACATATACAGAAAGTGTAATACAAAGGAGTTTCAAGGTTCCCAGTTCTGGTCATGTCCTGGTAGTTTATCCTGATGATTACCCTGTGATTGCCTAGTGTCATTTGAGAGATCTGCCACAATTGTACTACAGCAACACAAGTAGCCTTGGACTTGGTGTAAGTGTGATGACCCAGGATATAGGTGTGTGTATGCAGGTTATTGGGCTGGTGTTGCAGCCTGAGATTGTCTGTATATCCCTCTGCTGCTTTGGTTGGGGCAGGAAGAGGAAGATCAGTCACTTCTATTGCTAGTTCTGTCTGTGACCTGAACTGAACTGCAGTGCCTTCATCTGTTTGCAAGACACTGGAGACCCAAGGTCTCCTGTGGGGAGGAAGCTGTTGTGAGATATCCCAGACTTCTCTGATGGTTTACTTTCATAAAGGAATTACTCAAGACACTTGATTCTTACTTCATATTTGCACATGGAGAAAAAGAACCTTAAAACCATACAGGCAAAGACATATTATAGCTGCCATTAGTGTTCTTAAAGGCGGAAATGTCACTTTTCCTGTTTCCTTTCCAGCATCTATCTGTTACTTTTTTTGTCTGTCCTTTGGAAGGTTAATTTAAGAGATGATGCCTTTAATGGTGCTCAGAAGGCACCTGTCATATATGGGACACTACTAGATGTAACACATAATGATGATAATCAGCCCCAGAACTTGAAATAATGTGATGGTAAATGCGAAGCCTGTAGAATCCCAATTCCTCTAAAACGTGTCAGTTATCTTTAATCTTTAAGTAGAAGAGATGTACTGTAAAAAGAGCTTCATGTGAAAGCTGTGGAATGGAAATGCATGCCTGGCTATTAAAATGAATATATGTCTAATAACCCAAATGTTTCAAGGATATGAAAATCTGAGAAAATAACTGTTTGCAAGTCCATTTTAGCAAGACTGTCTCTTATTTACACTCATGGTACTTTATCAGTGCCATATATAGTAAAACACATGCAAATGTGACCCATATTATGATTTTGCTGGTAATTATTATCAGTTACTTTTTAATTACATATAGCCCTTAAACACTTTGTAAAAATAGAAATCTCTGACAAAACTGGAAAGGTATCAGCAGGAATAAATATATTGTGCTGCAAGTTAAGCCTTTATCGTAATGTGCAAACCATTGGATTAAAAGCAGTGAGTATCACAGGTCAACGGCGCTCACTAATCACTGCTTCAGCAAAAGAGATTGACTTTATTGCTAGCTGGCTGCAGTAAGAATAGTAAATCACTTCGTAGACTTGATATTTATTCAGTTCACAGCTTGATCACTACTGTTTCACCTTCCCTCTGAAAAACAGTAATGCTCTTTGCTTTGTCCAGGAAATAGAAATTGCTCATGGAATCTCCTAACTATTTGTTTTAAGTGAATGAGCAATACAGCTTATGCCCACTGGTTCCTGAAATGAAGCGCTGTCGTAGCGTGGTGCTTGCAATGAATATTTATATTGAAAATTGGGGGGGGGGGGTGTGTGCTGTGGTTGGTTGGATTTTTTGGTGGTTTTTTATAGGCAGCCTCTGATAGATGATTGTGCCACTCTGCGCGTTACAGGTTCTGTACTTTGTTATCTATGAAGACTGCCTTCATACAACTTTGCAGGTAGAACCGCAGGCAAGCGTCTTGTGAAAGATGCGCCTCCTGGGATGCTGATTGCATTACCATGCTAAACAAAATTGCTGTAACAAAAATGTTTAGCCAAATCTCCGTAGAAAAAGGTAACGTTCATTCAAATACATTTTCAAAGGGAATCTTCTGAAATGGAGGAAATACCTAAATATGCCTATGAAATAGCTAAGTACGTAGACAGAAGGTGAAAAATAAGTGTTCGTTGGCATCCTGTTTCACTTTCAAGCTGTAGAGCTTAAATTTTATTAGGAACGAAAGTGATGCTCTAAATACTTACTGACATCAAGATCTCTCTGCACCAAAAATAAAAGCTTTTCTGTCTAGAGACAGGTTTGGAAATACAGATTCAGAGGAAAAAATTGGGCCTAAAGCAAGGAACTGCTATGCTGAAACTGTGGAATGGGCATATTCATGTTGGAGCAAATATCCTTCTCCATTGATTTCATTGGTTTGGGCTCATGACTTACAAACAGGAAAGATTGATTAAGCAGGAGCTACAGACAGGTCTGTTCTGTAACACTGAGTTTTGTAGCTGCTAGTACGTCCTCTTATAGCAAATCGCTAGATAAAAAAAGTTTAGATGCTTTGCTTTGCAGATGTTCTCTACATCTTAACCTAGTAACTTCTGAGTTATAATTTGAATATTATTATTAACATCTAGTTATGCAATCTGTCTTGTAAAGAGGAAGAAGTAGCTTTAATTCAGAAGCTTGCCAGCTCACAAAATGGCTTTTAGAAGGTGCTGAATCCTTGCCTGTGTAAATATTCCTGATACTGTTTACAGAGTAACATACTGCTATTCAACAAAGAAATCAAAGGTTTATGGTAGCCCTTTGTAAATCAGTGGCAAGAAAAATGACAGTGCAACAAACACACTGTTAGTTTGGGAAACACTGGCTTGGATTATGTCACATGTACAGTTGCATTTAAATTAATATGTTCTAGACATAGAGTTTAGTTGGTTGTGGTGCAGCTAATGAAATACAAGGACTGGTTTTCACATATATTCTCCTGAGCATTCAAGCTTTAATATATTATTGTGCTTAAGGCAGGCTCTTGAAATACAGTGGGGGCAGGGTGGAGTTGTTATTGCTTGTTCGTCTCAAACACAGGAAAGCACAATATGGCTATAAAATGCTAAGCATATTTTGATACAGAGGTGGTAAGTGTTTCAATTAGCTATTTTTTAAATGTTACATTATAACTTTACCCTTCTAAAATAAGTAAGTAGCAGCCATAGTCATGTTACACCTAAGTGCCATACATCATTATTACTGAGTTTTTTCATGCTTTTTGAAACAAGTGTGCTCTCCACAATTAGCTCTCTAAAATCATTCTTTGAGTATATAGAGAGCCATCCTTTGAAAGCTAGGGTCACTGATTTTGATGTCACAAAACACCTCTTCAGGAATTTGCCTTTCTAAAGAGTTTTCTTTGCCTTGATACTTTAGTTTACTTCCAGGATCCTGACTGACTGACTGGCCTGGCAGTCACGTTAGATTTAGGTATTTGGTAGTCAGAAGATCTGAACTTTTGCATTCTTTTGGAATAGAAGCTAGTTCAAGATGACAGGTTAAACAACCTCCATTATTTTGGAAAAGGCTAACTCTTGGAGAACTGGGGATGTTTATGTTGTGGAAGAGACTACTAGTTCTTGAATTGCAAAGAATATAGCTAAAACTAGGTTCAGCTCTATCTGGCCTGGGGTATTAGCTGCTTCATGTTGACAGACAGCATAGCAGAGAGCTTAGGCATTTTACTGCATGCATCTCTAGTAGATAAATAGAATGCTGGAGTTGCTTTTTTTTTTGTGATGAGTAAACATCTATTTACTTGTATATCCCTTTAGATAGGTAGATATGCTTATATTTAAGTGGGTTTTAAGAATAATGGCAGGCACAAGTGCATAGGATGGTTTATCCCTGGCTGGAGGCCAGACGTCCACCAAAGTCAGTCTGTTAATCCCCTTAGTTGGACAGGGGAGAAAATATATATATTAAGAGGCTCAGGAGTCAAAATAAGGACAGGGAGAGATCACTCTGTCATCAACGAGGTGGGCAAAACAGACTCAACACAAAGTGAAGAAGAAACTGCTCTACTTTATTACACTACACTACAACTACAAAGAACAGTGAAGAAAAAAACAAATTTGGGAGTGTGACCAGATCACAAAACAAACGTAACCAGATCTTAAAACACTTTCCCCCCACCATTCCCTTCTTAGCAGACTTAGGATTTTGCTCCCTTCTTCCCCCCAGCTCGCAGTACAGGGGGCAGGGCCTGGGGAAGATGGGGTTAACGGTAGCACCTTCCCCCTACCCCTCCATTCTAAGCAGACTTCCCTTTAGCCATGATCTTGATCCCTTCTTCCCCCTGCTCACAGTACAGGGGGGCAGGGACTGGGAGATGGGGACTTCAGTCAGTCCCTTGAAAGTTGGTTTCTCTCTTGGCTGGGGGCTGATGGGGGGGATGCATTCATTCCACACCCTCCCTCTGCTGCACCGTGGGGTCTCACCCACAGGAGATAGTCCTCCATGAACTTCTCCAATGTGAATCCTTTCCCCAGGGCTTTATCTATTCACCAGCTGCCCTGGTGTGAGTCACTGCTATGGTGGGCAGTCATAAATCACAATGTCTGTCAGTCCCAGTCCTCTGCGGGGTCACCAGCCTCCCCCAGCAAACCTGTTCCGGTGCAGATCTCTCGCTCACTCATGTGTGTGTCTCTGTTTCTCTCCATGGCTGCAAGTGCTGGCAGGGGTTTGTTCCAACATAGGGGCACGGCGTCGTCTCTGTTTCTCCTCATGGCTGCAAGTGCTGGCAGCGGCTTGTTCCAGCGTAGGGTCACAGCATCTCCTCTATGTCTCTACCTGCTCCATCCAGCATGAAGCCCCTCCACGGGCTGCAGGTGGGGTCTGGGCCTTTTCCATGGGTTTCTCCAGGGGCTGCAGGGGCATCTTTCTCTCCCGCACCTGGGCCGCCTCCTTCCCCGCCCTTCTCCGGCCTTGGTGTCTGCACAGCTCGTTACATCTTCTCGCTCCTTCTCCGGTGGCAAAATGCAGCTGCTGCCAGGCTGTTGTCTCCTGTATGTGATTCTCAGAGGCGCTGTGACTGTCTCTCAGGCGGCAACTTTGGCCTTGAATTGCTCGTTGCTTATAGTTTAGGCTGGCAGAAAACTCTAACTGCTGCTTAAAAAACCCATCTCAGCAGCACAGCCTCACAAAACTGCAACAGATGTTTACAGGTGTTATATTTAGACTGTGACTTCTACAGTTTCTTTGAGATCATGAGTAACTCTAGCCTAATAAAAGCATGCCCAAGGAAAAAGGCATCCTTGGAGGACAAAAGCAGATCTGTGTATTCCTCTGATCTGTGGTCCTATGCTCCTCTCCTGCTGTAGTAGGGTGTAGGGGTGCTGAGGCAGGGAAGACCTGCTATGTGAAATGCTGTAGCTCACTGATGTTGTGACTTTACAGGGTAATCCAGATGCTCTTGTTTAAAGTCTGTCTCTGAAAACCACCCCTTTTTCCCTAGAGGGATGATAACTGTAGCCAATAAGAAGCTTTGTCTAAAGGGAAACGGGGGTCTTATTGCTCTCTGGGTGGCAAGAAAAAGTAATCTCTAAAATGTTTATATGGAAGTGGTATCCTAATGTTCTTCCAGGGCTTCAGGATATTTCATCTTAGTAATAGTTATTATCTGCTTCTACTTCTTCATTTCTTCAACTAATGTGCATTGGAAATGTTCACTTATCCACCTGTGCTCAATGGAGTTTTATTATATGCATTCCTGTTAAAGGCTGAACTTATTTTTATATTACTTCAGGTTTTCAATTAACCTTGCTTCCATGTATTTCAGAGCATTAAAAGCAGTTTAGTACTAAATAACTCACATTTCCTCACACCTCTTCTCCTCCCCCTCTACAACTTTTAAATGCAGCTTTTCTATGCAGTATGAAACTTTCTG
Organism: Gallinula chloropus; assembly: GCF_964237585.1. Taxonomy (NCBI): domain Eukaryota; kingdom Metazoa; phylum Chordata; class Aves; order Gruiformes; family Rallidae; genus Gallinula; species Gallinula chloropus. The sequence continues at coordinate 8,127,436 of NC_140094.1, forward strand.
ATATCCCAATTCCATAACCAATTGACATTGGATTTATGTCATTTCTAGGAAATTACACCAGGGGTAATTTTCCAGTGGTTTACTCCACTGTTAGTGTAGCAACACCACTTAGTACATTTAAGCTGCATCCTTTCTTAATAAAGCATGGACATCAATTTTATTCATGGTGAATACATAGAGGTGGCTTTTTAATGAATGTGCATACATCTAAAGAAATAATTATTCTTATTTTCAAAATTCTGTTCAATTCAGTGTGATTATATGAAAAATAGATGCCAAGTAGATCAATGGAGAGCAAAAATGATGATAAATTCCAGTCTAAACCATTATATGTGGCTCTACTGGATTGCTTCTGTTGTCACAAATATTTTACACAGACTAATCTGATGGATGGGTAAATTAGTATTTTATGGTAAAAGATTCAGACAGGTTGAATACTATAAGGTATAAAACTAAGCGTTGGGTTCACAGTGAATCTTAGGACATTATAAGTTCAAACATTTGTTAATCCTTCACATCTTTAAATTTTTAGAAGTCCTTGTCAATATTTGGCCAATGTTCTGAGGTTTTTGCTTTTGCTCAAAACTTTATGTGCTAAAATACTTCTGTATTACCAGAAATGTGATGGGATTGCTATCATGTGTATTTCTATCCCTAGTATGGACTTGACTATGAAGAAAATTTCAATTTCAGTGTTCATGTCTTATGACAGTCTGGAAAGGGTGGAAAATCCCCAGCAACTTTTGTCTTCCCACCCTTGATCTCCTTGCTCAAAAGCAAAACTTACACATGAACTGATTGAAGTCAGCCTCTGCCTTCTCTCTGAATCTCCCAAAGACATCAAGACCACCGCTCTTATATTTTTTCTGTTTATTTCTTCATGCAAGGAGATATTTCTAGTAGAAATCCTGCAAGTAAGCCAACTTCCTCCATGACACAGTCATTCTTTTTCCCCTCCCCGTTCTGCCAGATGCCCAGCTACTATAGTTGAAATCTTCACCTACAGTCCTAGTCTCCTCTTCACCTCCTTTGACTCATTCCTCAAAGCTTCTTCTCACACCACAATTTCTTTCTGTGAGAAGGATCTTGACAGTTTCTTTCAAGTGAAAACTCATAAATACATGATCTTCATAACTCCTCCTTTCGCTCTTTGCTCTGTCCCTGAAAGTTTTCTAGCATGTCACAAGTTATAAAACTTTCCAACTGCTATTCTCTGCTCACCCACTTTTATGCAGTGGCCCTATCTTAGCCCTTTTTTCTTCCAATCTGTCACTCTTTTCTTCCTTTTTTCTTGCCATTTCCAGCTTACCTTAGTATTCAACTTCTTTAAAATGTCCCAGTGTTTACATCCCCCCTTTTTAATAAGCTCTCTTGAATGCATAGAATACACTACAGTCACTGCCAAACGTCAGCTTGAGTCATGATTTCCATTCCAGTTCCCAAGTCAGCACCTTCATGCCTTCTCACATCAAAACTCTGCAGACACTTCTGCAAAACCGTTTCTTCAAATCTCTCAAACTGTGCCTTTGCCAGGTTGCCTACAAAAATGCTGCTTGTCATAATGGCTATTATCTTACTTTTCCCCCTCTTATTTCATGCTGACCTATTGCCTTTTGTCCTCACTGTATAAATTCTTAGCAGTTTTTTCCCCCCACCGTGCATTTAGAGAGGGCTAATCCTGCGAAGTCCTGGTTGGCGAGTAGAGCTCAGAGGTGCTATGGTAAACTGCACGGAAGGGAACAGTGAAGGCCAGGAGGAGTTGAAGTCGTGACTGTATCCCTGCAGAATGGGCCTGGCACGCTATTCTAACAGTTCAGATTTTTGGCAAAAACACAGATATGGAAACTATGTCCATGGCCAGATGTGCACACAGAGCTGCCAAAACGTAGTAGTATACGCTATAAGCTGTGCTGTTTTCCCCGAGAACCTACACAGGGAATGATGGTCCTTATGCTGGAAAAAGTGAAGCACTGAGTAAACTCTGAGATCTGCAGCTATGGGTCCGGGGTGGTTTAAAGTATTGTGACCTGATGCTTAACCAGCTAAGTCATTCCCTCCAGCACCTTCTTGTTGTAATCTCCCTCCAAAGATATTAAAAATACAGACACCTTGGCCAGGGTGTAGTTGATCTAATTTATAAAATGTTTTCTGGGTATTAAATGCTAGGGCAATGCACTACTAGTTTTTAAATTGTGTTAAATATACTGTAAACTCCAGAAAGAACCTTTCATTGAAGATTATTGTATGAAGATTTGAAGATTAAAGTGTCTAGATTAAAGACTAATGTGAAGTGCACTGGGAAATTGTTTGATGTATAAGGAGCTATATAGTATATTAATCGTGTGCTTTTCAAAACTGCCTGAGGGAATTAGACACCCAGTTTTCTTGCATGTCTTTGAAACTCCCACCCTAGGGAATTTGTTGTTATATAGTGGAAAATATTTTCATTAGAAGCCTGAGTAAAAGAGGAAAGGAGAGATGTGGAGACCCTCTATTCATCTAGGGCTTGATGTTGACTCCTTACAGGGTTTTTTTGAGGGTTGAATTTGCTGTTATTATACAGAAGGAACTTGGATTTGGTGCTATGAATTCATAATACTGGTCTGCCACTGGTCTACCACACTACCTGCCTATGTATTTCTTATCATCAGTTCCATTTTTTTTCTTTCACTTACAGATAGTTTTCATGTTCTCCTGAACAGAAGTAATTTGATTAATTTTTAAAATAACCATGTAAACATTAATGAATAACCATATGCATACATATTTGTATTCATAGTACTATGTGCATTAACTAAACTTACATAGAAAAATAATTGTTATACATTTATTTCATAAAATAATGCTTTTGCAGAAGTTTTTCTTATTTTTAAATAGAAATTTCAATGCTATAATGAAAGAAACATTCCACATATGGTAGAAATTACAAGTTTGCTTGTCCCTGAAGTGCTGCAATACAAATAAGCTGTTAAATGCCAACACTGAATGTTGTTTTTCAGATGTTAAGAGAGATAATCCTGTACTAAAACTATTAGGAGGCAAATCTATTTGAACTTCAAAACCTCTTTGATCTGAAATGAAAATGAACTGTGCATGAGTGTATGCTTCACTAATTTGGGGTTACCCGGTTGTATGCATTTTTGTTTGTTTGTTTTTCCATGAGGCATCTTTCTAATGCAGTTTATTAAAACTAATAATGCAAGGCACTGTTATTTTTCCTGGTAAAATCTGTTGTGTGTTGCTTTCATAAAAGGGGAGTTTCTCTGTAGAAAATGCCCTGTGGGAATCAACATTCAGGTTCACGTGCGGGTGTGTTGCATTTAGATCTATTTTAGTGGTCTTATCATTAAACCTGCAGTAGGCATTTATAAAGTAAGCCTTCCATGGGTACTGGGGAAGTGTGATTAAAAATAATCTGTCTGATGAATATTTTCCTCTGACTTTTGGCAGGATCACTCATCTGAATTTGTGCCAGGCTCTACAGGAACACTGATGCCAGCAATTTAAGGATCTTCATATTCGGTCTCAGTGGTAAGGTAAGATACTATAGTAAACCACATTAAAATGTTATTTTTCTGTTATGTTGTACTGAAATTGAACCTGTGTGAAAAACAAAGTATTTCTCCTTGAACAATGCAAGGATAGAGAGGTATAAGAACATATATTGATCTGCAAGAGATTGAGCTTGGGACACAAGTTCTGAGCAATTTTCATCAGCATAAAATCAGCAAGGCCATCTTTATTGTCCTCTCTACTGATGTAGCTGCTCTTGGAAGCTTTGACATTGTACATTTTGAAGTATGTAACTATTTACAGAAGGATGGTGGGCAGGCTCCAAAGAGAAACTAAAATGCACAAAAAGGAAATTCAGTGGTTTTTCTCTTGTTGAAAACTGAGCAATAAGTTGTAAAATTACAAATTATTTTCCCCTCTAATGCTATCTGTGCTGTACATAGTTTGATAGCTCAAACCGTGAGTGGGATTCTCTAATACTGCTGTGGACACCTTGTGAAGGGGAATAATCTGTTTGCATCTTGAAGCTCAGAATTTCTGCTGCAGGGATAAATTCTCTGCTTTGCTAAAAGGAAGAAGGAACAGCTGAGTCCTGCCATACTTTTGCATTAATTTGGAATACATTTTCTAGAAAACTGTATTTGAGAGTGTGGAGTAGTTGTTTAGCAGAAAATCATGTTAGTGTATGAATGTTCAACTTTTGGGGGAAGAAAGATCTAATTTTTAGATTAGAATATTGTCTGTGATGATATTTTGGTCAAAATTATTGAGCCTTGTACCACATAAAGTATTTTGGGACCGGTGTAAGTAAGAGGCCAGGGAAGGTATACTGCTGCATTTTATACTCCTCCACTTAGCATCAGCTAGAGGCAGGATATGGACCTGGTCATGTCTAGTCATGCTTGTGCTGGTTTTAGATCACTGTGATACAGATGTCAAGTATCACCAGTTCCAAGTCCTGACAATTCCAAGCTATAGAAGTGTTTTACGTTTGGGGGGGGGGGGGGGTATTAGATTACACCACAAAACCTAGAACTCTTCTGACATGAAAATAAAACCTGGATTCAGCGTTCCTCTAGAATGTACTGTCACTTACCAAGTAGTTGGATAAAATTTCTGCTTTCATTTAAAGATGTATTCAACAACAATATCATTTCTATCCAATCATGATCTTTTCATAGAAAAATTAGCATAATAATGTGTTAACGTGAATCCTCAAGACAGATTACATTTCATTATTGCTGGGCAAGTTTTATAATGCTGGAATGTGTTCCTAATAAAGGACAGTATCTCAGAGCATTCATTAGAAATAAAAGAATACAGCATTCATATCGTGTTACTTAATCACATAACCAAGGTGCAGAACAACAAATTATCAAGGCAGTTTTGTAAGAAAATAACATGATCTTAATAACCCTAAACTCTTCAAATTGTTGTTTGACACTACTAAATTCTGTATGCTCTGTAAGATGGAGAACTGAAAGTCAATACTTTTCTAACAGACAGAATTCAAGGAAGCTAGAAGTGACTTGTACTGAACTACTAGATCTCTTTTTTTCTCCTGGAAACAAAAGACACTAATGACCTAGTAAAGGAAAGCAAGAGAGCTTCATTTGTTGCCTTAACTAAGGCAAATGGAAATCCATTATAAGTCATGGCAGGTCCCTGTGACAAAACTCCCATCCACTTCAGCAGGAGCAACTTGGGAAACAAGGATTTCAAGTACTATGAAACATAATGGGGTTTAGATAAAATTCTTTCCTGTCTAGGATGAAAAAAATTACCACGTATACAGGGAGAAAGTTCCATGTTCATGTTATCAGTGACTATGTAGCATGTGCCTAGGAAGGATTAATGATCTTCAGAGTGTACAGATGACCAGTTCACTTGTTCTATTGCTATGAACTCAAAAAATATTTCAGTATTCTGTGCAATTCAAGGAAAAGTGTGCATATATATGCACATATGTGTTAAAATGAGAGAAAAAGTGTTCCTTCTTACTGTGTTTCTTTCTTTGACCATCCCTTCACACTTCATTTCAGCCTTTATATGTTTTTTGTGTTCATGCTTTATTATATTTTCTTGAGGCAAGAAAGATTTTCAATGAGAAGTTGATGAATGTCCATATTAAATTGGATCCCCTTTTTTAATTAAGTTCATCTAAATTTAATTTTGCAATTTTACTTCAGTAAACTCATCTGACTCCAGATGTTGAATGTGCTTTTCCTATTCCTGCTTTCACATAATTGTACCTGTAAAAGATTTATGACTTAAAGAGGCATTTCTGAATACTCCTGAGTGTTTCCAGCATATGTTTCATGGATGGCTAGTAGCATGACCAGTTAGCATCAAAAAAAACTTCTCTGCACCCAGGCTTTCATTTAATAGGATGTTACTTTCATTAGCTTGAACTTCAAACAAATCAGTTTAAAAGAAACATTGTCAAAGCATTTTAAGTGATAGAGGGATAATGCTTTCTACATTAGTGAAAGCAAAGTCTTTAGGAGCTACAGGATGCCATGAGAAAAAAACCTAACTAAGAATTACTCACTTTGATTAAGGGCAAAAAACAATTTGTGGATTCTTGGGTCCCTTACTTCTGTTACAACTGTGGTGCTGAGGTTTTTGTGCTGACAGCATGTTACTCGAACTTTGTAAACATGGGAAATATATACTGAAGTGCTTATTGGTCTTAAGGATGAGCAATGACTTCGTAGATTAACTCGTACCACATACTTCTCATGTTCTGTCATGTCTGTTGGATCAGTGTGAATGGCTCTTGTTTTAAGGATTACCCAGAATTTGCTACTTATATCTAGATACATCTAACAACATTTCATCTGACACATATGAGGCATTGTATCATGAAGGCTCTGGTTCTCATCATAGAAACAGACACCCCAATTAAACTTTCAGATAACATTAAAAAGAAAATGGTCCAATTGTAAACTGAAAGATGGTTTTATTCCTTTTCTTTTTCAGAAGAAAATCACTTTCCTTGATTTTGTTCTGATGTTAGCACTTTGATATATTAATTTGAAATATTTATCCATGCAGTAAAGAAATTCAGTTTTGAACATTTGTGTCAATTCAAGGCTCGTAGGATGCAAACTGCTCTAGGCATGATTGGCAATCTGTCACTCCACATTTGTTTGGATGTTTCTTCAGAACAAGTAGAATTACCAGTACCAAGCATCAGTAATGCTAACATGAATCCAATTCCCTTTTTTCTTCTTTTACATTCCTACAAACCTCCATAATATAACTTGGCACTTACTAAAGAATTTAAAGAGGTGGTGGTGTTCCTGTTGTTCATGTGTTTATAAAAGGGAATGAGTAAGTGATCTAGTTGGTCCTGTTTGCATGAGAGATGTCACAGTCAAGGAAGGTTGTAAGGCAGTATCTTTTAATGACTTTCTGTAGGCAGTGGAGGAAGTCAGCTGGAGGAGACTCCGCAGTCAGAGGAAGACCATAAGCCCTGGAGATTTCACTCATTTTTGTGCTCAGATCGTATCTTCCTAGTGAAATATGACATTCTACTGAAAATCTCACTCCTGGAGAGACTTGTGTTCTCACAGCACATATTACTAATTTTTAGTTTATGTTTCCTAAAAGGACCTTTCTCCATTCGTCAATAGAGGGTGCAATTTTGCATCATTTTCATTTCCCCCAGAATTCTTAGTGATGCTGGGTTAAAGTAACTGCAATACAGAATGAAAAGCAAGTATACAGCCATGAAAGTTGTAGCAAAGAAACTAAGTAACTTTAATTTTTAGCAAAAGAAAGAAACATAGCAATCCTCCATTGGGTGACATGCTTCTGAGCTTTAAAGGCTTCATGTGGCTGTCTGGATGGAACCCAAAGAAGGAACCACTTCAAAATTACAAAATGACAGAGTTTGTTATTGTTAAATGCTGACAATTTGCTATATATATGCTGAGATGGTAACCATACAGGGTGTTTTCAAAGATACTAACTAGAGAAGGGTATGTTAAACCTCCAAAGTCTTAAGAATGCCTAATGACTGCCTGCCAATACAGCTGGATCCTGCTGGGTAATGGGGAATGCCTACCATGTAAATATAAAGGGGGTTATTTAGGAGACCCAGTGAGCTGTGAATTATTGCCTAGGTTGTCACCAAAAAAAAAAAAAAAAAAAAAAGTGAAAAGGAAGGAACGTGTATTGAGTTCTGAATAGCTTTGTGAGCCTTTTTCTGAGATAGATGGGAAACTTATATACACTCTCTGCAAAAGGAGATATCTGTTTTGTCAGATTGCAGATGCACCAGTCACCTAGATTACTGTGAAAAATCCACTAAGGAAACAAAACTGGGTTATTTTTATGCCTGAAAAATGCATGAATTGGAAGAAAATAGTATTTGTCTAATAATTGAATTTAGGATCTGTATTGATCCAACTTCTGCTGAAGTCAGTGGGAAAAATTCCGCTGGTTGTAATGGGAGTTAGAGTTAAGAGCTGGATTGACAGGAGAGGTTGTAGGGAATATATTCCAAGCCCAGTAGTCCATTAAATGGAGTATGTGTGTTTATAAGTATGGTGGCAGAGAGAGCATAGGAAATGAAAATAACTTATGTCAGTTGTGTAAACTTTATTACAGCTAGTTCCTTTAAGGAGACCTACCTGGAAATATTGTTGTGTTTTTCAAAATTGTAAATGCCTTGTCAAATTCAAGTTGTGGGATTTTTTTTTAAATCCTGCTTTCAGCAGAATAAATACAATTTTATGCAAAGACTGAATAAAAATGGAAGAGTAAGATCACAGGACTACTAATCCCCCATGATTTCGAAGACCATAGGAAAGAGTATTTTTCAAGGTGTTGGCCTTATTTTTCAATTGTAAAAGTTTGAGATTTTATTGCTGAAAATGAACAGGAAAAGTAAATTTTTTTTAATCCACATTTAGAGGTGGAGTAGAATTCTTCAGGTCTCTCAGTAATTGTTGGTAAGGACTTTCACTGCTGAGCTGAGTGATTCTGAATTAAATTATTTGTTTTTCAATATGAATAAGATGTTATCAGTCAGCTTTACATGTAATCAACTTAAATGCAGTTTTAGAAGAGATGAACCATGTCGATGTAATTCCCAAGATGAGAAATGAATACCTGATGAACTTCATTCTTCTAAGATAAAAAATAATGCATTATTTTAGCATTTTTTCCCCTGGTGATTCTGTTAAGCGGCATTTGTGAGGTGGGTTCTTGTTACATGGAGAATATGCTTCTTATAAAATACACATGCTTAATCTTTTTCTACCATAATTGCATTAGCAGTGAAATAACCTAAAATTTCTTAAAGGTTTTACCAATAGAACTCTTCAAGAGCACTGAATTAAAGGTGACAAATTAGGCTAGCCAAAAATGAAGATTGGTTTCTGAACAAAGCCAATGGTAGTCAAATGTCAAGTATGGACACATACTTTCAATCATTGCTTTGTTTTTGTTGGGTTTCACCTGACAAAGATGAATGTGAAATGATAGTCTGAAAGCAAACCCCACCCCAGAGAGGGGGGAGATATTTATGGTACTAAGGCAAAGCAAGGTAGTTATAGAGGATTTAGTTTAATCTCAGTTGAAATTCCATCAAATGCACTGTTAGATAACAGCATAAAGTCAATGAGAGGTCTTGGAAGGGACTGCAGTTGTTTAGGTGTCTTCCATACAATGGGCATTAGTCCTTAACTATGGCATTGAGACACAAAAAATGGTATTAGGAAAAGCATATAATATAAAGGCAGGTGAAGAAGTAATCTTACATGATGCTATCATGTGACATACATCTAACATATGCAAGAAGGACCTTTGCAAAGACTTTTCCCCTTTTTACTGAGCCCGAGCTAATGGCTCACTGGATCTCCACATCAGAGTGAGGTGACGTTACTGTGTCCCATAAAAATGAAGTAATTCTTCATTCATGAGACATGATCATATGCAGTACAATAAACTCATTAACTTTTTTACAAAATGCTCATAGCTAAGAGCAAACAATAAATAGTAATTTGAAAACACAAACTCAAAAACAAACCACAAAACCCTACTGGTCTTCCAATTGTATTTGCTACATACTAGTGCAGAATTCCTAATAAGAACATATTTAGGTATAAATAAATCTTTTATCCTCATTATAGTTCCACTGTGTTCCTACAGTGAAGTCATCCACACAGAGCTGCTTATGGGTTGAAAGCCTCAATAGCCTCTTTTATTTATAATAAATATTGCATACTAATGTTAACAGTGTCATTGTGTGATGTCTCAATGGAGGATTATGACTTCATGTAATCAGTTAGCTGATGTCTCTTCGCTCCTGTAATGGAGTCAATTTTCTTTACAAAGGAGATGAGAATCACTTATTCACAAACCTTGTAGCAAATATTCTGTGTACTTATTATGTTAACCCAACATTGGGGTGGCACAATGAAGCTCAAAGCCAGGAAGCACAGGGTTAAAGTTCAGTGCTTCATTGTCATTTAGCCCTGTTGGGTGCACTGAAATATATTTAAAGTTAGAAAGGCTTATCTCTTCCAAAATAGTGTTTAAAGTGTGAATTGCTGCTTTTTCAGGTGTAATTCCACATATAGATACATGGAATATTCCTGAAATGTACATGACTAGAAAGAACATAATCATAAAAATTATTTTGTGGCATATAGCTAGTGCAGAGAGGGGATAAAATGTATTTATATTAATGAGCAAAGAGTAAAGCAATCTTCCAGCATCTACCAGAGACAAATGGCATGTTGGGGAATAGCAGCCCATCTCAAACAGCACTTATGCACATGCTTAACCTCAATTATGGCATCAACGGGAT